>NW_026061008.1:1238857-1858285 GCF_929443795.1 Astur gentilis
TGTACCGGAACACTTACTGGTGCGCCGGGGTACACCTGCTGACCCTTCGGGCGCGACGCTTTACGCCCACCCTTCGTACATGACCTGCCGGGTTAGGCCCGGTATCCCTACCCTATGTTACGAGGTAGAACCGGTTCACCCACCAGTACTCTGGGGTTGGAACGGAACCCTTTGAGATGCGCCAGAGAACACCAGCTGTCCCTTCGTGCGCGCTGGACTAGACCCGGCCTCCCTACCGGACCCCACAGGTTTGACCCGGTATCCCTACCTGATGCTCCGCATTACGCTTGGCACCCATACCCGATCTTCTGGGGTAGTAGCGGTACCCCCACCGTTACTCTGCGGTAGTATCGGTACACCCACCGGTACTACGAGGTAGTACGTGAACCCTTACTGGTTCACTGGGTTACTCCTGCTGACTTTACGGGTGCGCGGTGTAGACCAGACATTCCTACCTGACCCTCCGTGTTAGGCCCGGTATCCCTACCTGATGCTCCGTTGTTGGCCTGGCACCCCTACCCGATATGCTGGGGTAGTACCGCTACCCCCACCGGTACTCTGCAGTAGTATCGGTACACCCACCGGTACTCCAGGGTAGTACCTGAACCCTTACTGGTTCGCTGCGGTACACCTGCTGAACTTACGGGCGCGCGGTATAGACCAGACATTCCTACCTGACCCTCCAGGCTAGGCCCGGTATCCCTACCTGATGCTCTGCGGTAGGCCTGGCCCCCTTCCCGACAATGTGGGGTAGTACCGGTACACCCACTGGTACTCCGCGGTAGTTTTGCTATACCCACCGGTACTCCTGGATTTTACCGGAACACTTCCTGGTGCGCCGGGGTACACCTGCTGACCCTACGGGCGCGCCGCTTTACGCCCACCCTTCCTATCTGACCCGCCGGAGTAGACCTGGTATTCCTACCCGATGTTTCGAGGTAGAACCCGTTCCCCCACCAGTACTCTGGGGTAGGAACGGAACCCTTTGTGATGCGCCAGAGAACACCAGCTGTCCCTTCGTGCGCGCTGGACTAGACCCGGCCTCCCTACCGGACCCCAGAGGTTAGACCCGGTATCCCTACCTGATGCTCCGCATTAGGCTTGGCACCCATACCCGATGTTCTTGGGTAGTAGCGTTACCCCCACCGTTACTCTGCGTTAGTATCGGTACACCCACCGGTACTCCGAGGTAGTACGTGAACCCTTACTGGTTCACTGGGGTACACCTGCTGACATTACTGGCGCGCGGTGTAGACCAGACATTCCTACCTGACCCTCCGTGTTAGGCCCGGTATCCCTACCTGATGCTCCATTGTTGGCCTGGCACCCCTACCCGATATGCTGGGGTAGTACCGTTACCCCCACCGGTACTCTGCAGCAGTATCGGTACACCCACCGGTACTCCAGGGTAGTACCTGAACCCTTACTGGTTCGCTGCGGTACACCTGCTGAACTTACGGGCCCGCGGTATAAACCAGACATTCCTACCTGACCCTCCAGGCTAGGCCCGGTATCCCTACCTGATGCTCTGCGGTAGGCCTGGCCCCCTACCCGACAATCTGGGTTAGTACCGGTACACCCACTGGTACTCCGCGGTAGTTTTGCTATACCCACCGGTACTCCTGGATTGTACCGGAACACTTCCTGGTGCGCCGGGGTACACCTGCTGACCCTACGGGCGCGCCGCTTTACGCCCACCCTTCCTACCTGACCCGCCGGAGTAGACCCGGTATTCCTAGCCGATGTTTCGAGGTAGAACCCGTTCCCCCACCAGTACTCTGGGGTAGGAACGGAACCCTTTGTGATGCGCCAGAGAACACCAGCTGTCCCTTCGTGCGCGCTGGACTAGACCCGGCCTCCCTACCGGACCCCACAGGTTAGACCCGGTATCCCTACCTGATGCTCCGCATTAGGCTTGGCACCCATACCCGATGTTCTGGGGTAGTAGCGGTACCCCCACCGTTACTCTGCGGTAGTATCGGTACACCCACCGGTACTCCGAGGTAGTACGTGAACCCTTACTGGTTCACTGGGGTACACCTGCTGACATTACTGGCGCGCGGTGTAGACCAGACATTCCTACCTGACCCTCCGTGTTAGGCCCGGTATCCCTACCTGATGCTCCATTGTTGGCCTGGCACCCCTACCCGATATGCTGGGGTAGTACCGGTACCCCCACCGGTACTCTGCAGCAGTATCGGTACACCCACCGGTACTCCAGGGTAGTACCTGAACACTTACTGGTTCGCTGCGGTACACCTGCTGAAACTTACGGGCGCGCGGTATAGACCAGACATTCCTACCTGACCCTCCAGGCTAGGCCCGGTATCCCTACCTGATGCTCTGCGGTAGGCCTGGCCCCCTTCCCGACAATGTGGGGTAGTACCGGTACACCCACTGGTACTCCGCGGTAGTTTTGCTATACCCACCGGTACTCCTGGATTTTACCGGAACACTTCCTTGTGCGCCGGGGTACACCTGCTGACCCTACGGGCGCGCCGCTTTACGCCCACCCTTCCTATCTGACCCGCCGGAGTAGACCTGGTATTCCTACCCGATGTTTCGAGGTAGAACCCGTTCCCCCACCAGTACTCTGGGGTAGGAACGGAACCCTTTGTGATGCGCCAGAGAACACCAGCTGTCCCTTCGTGCGCGCTGGACTAGACCCGGCCTCCCTACCGGACCCCACAGCTTAGACCAGGTATCCCTACCTGATGCTCCGCATTAGGCTTGGCACCCATACCCGATGTTCTGGGGTAGTAGCGGTACCCCCACCGTTACTCTGCGGTAGTATCGGTACACCCACCGGTACTCCGAGGTAGTACGTGAACCCTTACTGGTTCACCGGGGTACACCTGCTGACATTACTGGCGCGCGGTGTAGACCAGACATTCCTACCTGACCCTCCGTGTTAGGCCCGGTATCCCTACCTGATGCTCCATTGTTGGCCTGGCACCCCTACCCGATATGCTGGGGTAGTACCGGTACCCCCACCGGTACTCTGCAGTAGTATCGGTACACCCACCGGTACTCCAGGGTAGTACCTGAACCCTTACTGGTTCGCTGCAGTACACCTGCTGAACTTACGGGCGCGCGGTATAGACCAGACATTCCTACCTGACCCTCCAGGCTAGGCCCGGTATCCCTACCTGATGCTCTGCGGTAGGCCTGGCCCCCTACGCGACAATCTGGGTTAGTACCGGTACACCCACTGGTACTCCGCGGTAGTTTTGCTATACCCACCGGTACTCCTGGATTGTACCGGAACACTTACTGGTGCGCCGGGGTACACCTGCTGACCCTTCGGGCGCGACGCTTTACGCCCACCCTTCGTACATGACCTGCCGGGTTAGGCCCGGTATCCCTACCCTATGTTACGAGGTAGAACCGGTTCACCCACCAGTACTCTGGGGTTGGAACGGAACCCTTTGAGATGCGCCAGAGAACACCAGCTGTCCCTTCGTGCGCGCTGGACTAGACCCGGCCTCCCTACCGGACCCCACAGGTTAGACCCGGTATCCCTACCTGATGCTCCGCATTACGCTTGGCACCCATACCCGATCTTCTGGGGTAGTAGCAGTACCCCCACCGTTACTCTGCGGTAGTATCGGTACACCCACCGGTACTACGAGGTAGTACGTGAACCCTTACTGGTTCACTGGGTTACTCCTGCTGACTTTACGGGTGCGCGGTGTAGACCAGACATTCCTACCTGACCCTCCGTGTTAGGCCCGGTATCCCTACCTGATGCTCCGTTGTTGGCCTGGCACCCCTACCCGATATGCTGGGGTAGTACCGGTACCCCCACCGGTACTCTGCAGTAGTATCGGTACACCCACCGGTACTCCAGGGTAGTACCTGAACCCTTACTGGTTCGCTGCGGTACACCTGCTGAACTTACGGGCGCGCGGTATAGACCAGACATTCCTACCTGACCCTCCAGGCTAGGCCCGGTATCCCTACCTGATGCTCTGCGGTAGGCCTGGCCCCCTACCCGACAATGTGGGGTAGTACCGGTACACCCACTGGTACTCCGCGGTAGTTTTGCTATACCCACCGGTACTCCTGGATTTTACCGGAACACTTCCTGGTGCGCCGGGGTACACCTGCTGACCCTACGGGCGCGCCGCTTTACGCCCACCCTTCCTATCTGACCCGCCGGAGTAGACCTGGTATTCCTACCCGATGTTTCGAGGTAGAACCCGTTCCCCCACCAGTACTCTGGGGTAGGAACGGAACCCTTTGTGATGCGCCAGAGAACACCAGCTGTCCCTTCGTGCGCGCTGGACTAGACCCGGCCTCCCTACCGGACCCCACAGCTTAGACCCGGTATCCCTACCTGATGCTCCGCATTAGGCTTGGCACCCATACCCGATGTTCTGGGGTAGTAGCGGTACCCCCACCGTTACTCTGCGGTAGTATCGGTACACCCACCGGTACTCCGAGGTAGTACGTGAACCCTTACTGGTTCACCGGGGTACACCTGCTGACATTACTGGCGCGCGGTGTAGACCAGACATTCCTACCTGACCCTCCGTGTTAGGCCCGGTATCCCTACCTGATGCTCCATTGTTGGCCTAGCACCCCTACCCGATATGCTGGGGTAGTACCGGTACCCCCACTGGTACTCTGCAGCAGTATCGGTACACCCACCGGTACTCCAGGGTAGTACCTGAACCCTTACTGGTTCGCTGCGGTACACCTGCTGAACTTACGGGCCCGCGGTATAAACCAGACATTCCTACCTGACCCTCCAGGCTAGGCCCGGTATCCCTACCTGATGCTCTGCGGTAGGCCTGGCCCCCTACCCGACAATCTGGGTTAGTACCGGTACACCCACTGGTATTCCGCGGTAGTTTTGCTATACCCACCGGTACTCCTGGATTGTACCGGAACACTTACTGGTGCGCCGGGGTACACCTGCTGACCCTTCGGGCGCGACGCTTTACGCCCACCCTTCGTACATGACCTGCCGGGTTAGGCCCGGTATCCCTACCCTATGTTACGAGGTAGAACCGGTTCACCCACCAGTACTCTGGGGTTGGAACGGAACCCTTTGAGATGCGCCAGAGAACACCAGCTGTCCCTTCGTGCGCGCTGGACTAGACCCGGCCTCCCTACCGGACCCCACAGGTTAGACCCGGTATCCCTACCTGATGCTCCGCATTACGCTTGGCACCCATACCCGATCTTCTGGGGTAGTAGCGGTACCCCCACCGTTACTCTGCGGTAGTATCGGTACACCCACCGGTACTACGAGGTAGTACGTGAACCCTTACTGGTTCACTGGGTTACTCCTGCTGACTTTACGGGTGCGCGGTGTAGACCAGACATTCCTACCTGACCCTCCGTGTTAGGCCCGGTATCCCTACCTGATGCTCCGTTGTTGGCCTGGCACCCCTACCCGATATGCTGGGGTAGTACCGGTACCCCCACCGGTACTCTGCAGTAGTATCGGTACACCCACCGGTACTCCAGGGTAGTACCTGAACCCTTACTGGTTCGCTGCGGTACACCTGCTGAACTTACGGGCGCGCGGTATAGACCAGACATTCCTACCTGACCCTCCAGGCTAGGCCCGGTATCCCTACCTGATGCTCTGCGGTAGGCCTGGCCCCCTACCCGACAATGTGGGGTAGTACCGGTACACCCACTGGTACTCCGCGGTAGTTTTGCTATACCCACCGGTACTCCTGGATTTTACCGGAACACTTCCTGGTGCGCCGGGGTACACCTGCTGACCCTACGGGAGCGCCGCTTTACGCCCACCCTTCCTATCTGACCCGCCGGAGTAGACCTGGTATTCCTACCCGATGTTTCGAGGTAGAACCCGTTCCCCCACCAGTACTCTGGGGTAGGAACGGAACCCTTTGTGATGCGCCAGAGAACACCAGCTGTCCCTTCGTGCGCGCTGGACTAGACCCGGCCTTCCTACCGGACCCCACAGCTTAGACCCGGTATCCCTACCTGATGCTCCGCATTAGGCTTGGCACCCATACCGGATGTTCTGGGGTAGTAGCGGTACCCCCACCGTTACTCTGCGGTAGTATCGGTACACCCACCGGTACTCCGAGGTAGTACGTGAACCCTTACTGGTTCACTGGGGTACACCTGCTGACATTACTGGCGCGCGGTGTAGACCAGACATTCCTACCTGACCCTCCGTGTTAGGCCCGGTATCCCTACCTGATGCTCCATTGTTGGCCTGGCACCCCTACCCGATATGCTGGGGTAGTACCGGTACCCCCACTGGTACTCTGCAGCAGTATCGGTACACCCACCGGTACTCCAGGGTAGTACCTGAACCCTTACTGCTTCGCTGCGGTACACCTGCTGAACTTACGGGCCCGCGGTATAAACCAGACATTCCTACCTGACCCTCCAGGCTAGGCCCGGTATCCCTACCTGATGCTCTGCGGTAGGCCTGGCCCCCTACCCGACAATCTGGGTTAGTACCGGTACACCCACTGGTACTCCGCGGTAGTTTTGCTATACCCACCGGTACTCCTGGATTGTACCGGAACACTTCCTGGTGCGCCGGGGTACACCTGCTGACCCTACGGGCGCGCCGCTTTACGCCCACCCTTCCTATCTGACCCGCCGGAGTAGACCTGGTATTCCTACCCGATGTTTCGAGGTAGAACCCGTTCCCCCACCAGTACTCTGGGGTAGGAACGGAACCCTTTGTGATGCGCCAGAGAACACCAGCTGTCCCTTCGTGCGCGCTGGACTAGACCCGGCCTCCCTACCGGACCCCACAGGTTAGACCCGGTATCCCTACCTGATGCTCCGCATTAGGCTTGGCACCCATACCCGATGTTCTGCGGTAGTAGCGGTACCCCCACCGTTACTCTGCGGTAGTATCGGTACACCCACCGGTACTCCGAGGTAGTACGTGAACCCTTACTGGTTCACCGGGGTACACCTGCTGACATTACTGGCGCGCGGTGTAGACCAGACATTCCTACCTGACCCTCCGTGTTAGGCCCGGTATCCCTACCTGATGCTCCATTGTTGGCCTGGCACCCCTACCCGATATGCTGGGGTAGTACCGGTACCCCCACCGGTACTCTGCAGTAGTATCGGTACACCCACCGGTACTCCAGGGTAGTACCTGAACCCTTACTGGTTCGCTGCGGTACACCTGCTGAACTTACGGGCCCGCGGTATAGACCAGACATTCCTACCTGACCCTCCAGGCTAGGCCCGGTATCCCTACCTGATGCTCTGCGGTAGGCCTGGCCCCCTACGCGACAATCTGGGTTAGTACCGGTACACCGACTGGTACTCCGCGGTAGTTTTGCTATACCCACCGGTACCCCTGGATTGTACCGGAACACTTCCTGGTGCGCCGGGGTACACCTGCTGACCCTACGGGCGCGACGCTTTACGCCCACACTTCGTACATGACCTGCCGGGTTAGGCCCGGTATCCCTACCCTATGTTACGAGGTAGAACCGGTTCACCCACCAGTACTCTGGGGTTGGAACGGAACCCTTTGAGATGCGCCAGAGAACACCAGCTGTCCCTTCGTGCGCGCTGGACTAGACCCGGCCTCCCTACCGGACCCCACAGGTTAGACCCGGTATCCCTACCTGATGCTCCGCATTAGGCTTGGCACCCATACCCGATTTTCTGCGGTAGTAGCGGTACCCCCACCGTTACTCTGCGGTAGTATCGGTACACCCACCGGTACTCCGAGGTAGTACGTGAACCCTTACTCGTTCACTGGGTTACTCCTGCTGTCTTTAAGGGTGCGCGGTGTAGACCAGACATTCCTACCTGACCCTCGGTGTTAGGCCCGGTATCCCTACCTGATGCTCCGTTGTTGGCCTGGCACCCATACCTAATATTCTGGGGTAGTACCGGTACCCCCACCGGTACTCTGCAGAAGTATCGGTACAACCAGCGGTACTCCAGGGTAGTACCTGAACCCTTAATGGTTCGCTGCTGTACACCTGCTGAACTTACGGGCCCGCGGTATAGACCAGAAATTCCTACCTGACCCTGCAGGCTAGGCCCGGTATCCCTACCTGATGCTCTGCGGTAGGCCTGGCCCCCTACCCGACAATCTGGGTTAGTACCGGTACACCCACTGGTACTCCGCGGTAGTTTTGCTATACCCACCGGTACTCCTGGGTTTTACCGGAACACTTACTGGTGCGCCGGGGTACACCTGCTGACCCTACGGGCGCGCCGCTTTACGCCCACCCTTCCTACTTGACCTGCCGGAGTAGACGCGGTATTCCTACCCGATGTTTCGAGGTAGAACCCGTTCCCCCACCAGTACTCTGGGGTAGGAACGGAACCCTTTGTGATGCGCCAGAGAACACCAGCTGTCCCTTCGTGCGCGCTGGACTAGGCCCGGCCTCCCTACCGGACCCCACAGCTTAGACCCGGTATCCCTACCTGATGCTCCGCAATAGGCTTGGCACCCATACCCGATCTTCTGGGGTAGTAGCGGTACCTCCACCGTTACTCTGCGGTAGTATCGGTACACCCACCGGTACTCCGGGGTAGTACGTGAACCCTTACTGGTTCACTGGGTTACTCCTGCTGACTTTACGGGTGCGCGGTGTAGACCAGACATTCCTACCTGACCGTCCGTGTTAGGCCCGGTATCCCTACCTGATGCTCCGTTGTTGGCCTGGCACCCATACCTGATATGCTGGGGTAGTAACGGTACCCCCAACGGTACTCTGCAGTAGTATCGGTACACCCACCGGTACTCCAGGGTAGTACCTGAACCCTTACTGGTTCGCTGCGGTACACCTGCTGAACTTACGGGCCCGCGGTATAGACCAGACATTCCTACCTGACCCTCCAGGCGAGGCCCGGTATCCCTACCTGATGCTCTGCGGTAGGCCTGGCCCCCTACCCGACAATCTGGGTTAGTACCGGTACACCCACTGGTACTCCGCGGTAGTTTTGCTATACCCACCGGTACTCCTGGATTTTACCGGAACACTTACTGGTGCGCCGGGGTACACCTGCTGACCCTACGGGCGCGCCGCTTTATGCCCACCCTTCCTACTTGACCTGCCGGAGTAGACCCGGTATTCCTACCCGATGTTTCGAGGTAGAACCGGTTCCCCCACCGGTACTCTGGGGTTGGAACGGAACCCTTTGTGATGCGCCAGAGAACACCAGCTGTCCCTTCGTGCGCGCTGGACTAGACCCGGCCTGCCTACCGGACCCCACAGGTTAGACCCGGTATCCCTACCTGATGCTCCGCATTAGGCTTGGCACCCATAACCGATCTTTTGGGGTAGTAGCGGTACTCCCACCGTTACTCTGCAGTAGTATCGGTACACCCACCGGTACTCCGGGGTAGTACGTGAAGCCTTACTGGTTCACTGGGTTACTCCTGCTGACTTTACGGGTGCGCGGTGTAGACCAGACATTGCTACCTGACCCTCCGTGTTAAGCCCGGTATCCCTTTCCTGATGCTCCATTGTTGGCCTGGCACCCCTACCTGATATTCTGCGGTAGTACCGGTACCCCCACCGGTACTCTGCAGTAGTATCGGTACACCCACCGGTACTCCAGGGTAGTACCTGAACCCTTACTGGTTCGCTGTGGTACACCTGCTGAACTTACGGGCCCGCGGTATAGACCAGACATTCCTACCTGACCTTCCAGGCTAGGCCCGGTATCCCTACCTGATGCTTTGCGGTAGGCCTGGCCCCCTACCCGACAATCTGTGTCAGTACCGGCACACCCACTGGTACTCCGCGGTAGTTTTGCTATACCTACCTGTACTCCTGGATTGTACCGGAACACTTACTGGTGCGCCGGGGTACACCTGCTGATCCTACGGGTGCCCCGCATTACGCCCACCCTTCCTACCTGACCCGCCGGAGTAGGCCCGTTATACGTACCTGATGTTTCGAGGTAGAACCAGTTCCCCCACCAGTGCTCTGGGGTTGGAACGGAACCCTTTGTGATGCGCCAGAGAACACCAGCTGTCCCTTCATGCGTGCTGGAGTAGACCCGGCCTCCCTACCGGACCCCACAGGTTAGACCCGGTATCCCTACCTGATGCTCCGCATTAGGCTTGGCACCCATACCCGATCTTCTGCGGTAGTAGCGGTTCTCCCACCGTTACTCTGCGGTAGTATCGGTACACCCACCGGTACTCCGAGGTAGTACATGAACCCTTACTGGTTCACTGGGTTACTCCTGCTGACTTTACGGGTGCGCGGTGTAGACCAGACGTTCCTACCTGACCCTCCGTGTTAGGCCCGGAATCCCTACCTGATGCTCCGTTGTTGGCCTGGCACCCATACCTGATATTCTGGGGTAGTACCGGTACCCCCACCGGTACTCTGCAGTAGTATCGGTACACCCACCGGTACTCCAGGGTAGTACCTGAACCCTTACTGGTTCGCTGCAGTACACCTGCTGAACTTACGGGCGCGCGGTATAGACCAGAGATTCCTACCTGACCCTCTAGGCTAGGCCCGGTATCCCTACCTGATGCTCTGCGGTAGGCCTGGCCCCCTACCCAACAATCTGGGTTAGTACCGGTACACCCACTGGTACTCCGCGGTACTTTTCCTATACCCACCGGTACTCCTGGATTGTACCGGAACACTTACTGGTGCGCCGGGGTACACCTGCTGACCCTTCGGGCGTGACGCTTTACGCCCACCCTTCGTACATGACCTGCCGGGTTAGGCCCGGTATCCCTACCCTATGTTACGAGGTAGAACCGGTTCCCCCACCGGTACTCTGGGTTTGGAACGGAACCCTTTGTGATGCGCCAGAGAACACCAGCTGTCCCTTCGTGCGCGCTGGACTAGACCCGGCCTCCCTACCGGACCCCACAGGTTAGACCCTCTATCCCTACCTGATGCTCTGCATTAGGATTGGCACCCATACCCGATCTTCTGCGGTAGTAGCGGTACCCCCACCGTTACTCTGCGGTAGTATCGGTACACCCACCGGTACTCCGAGGTAGTACGTGAACCCTTACTGGTTCACTGGGTTACTCCTGCTGACTTTAAGGGTGCGCGGTGTAGACCAGACATTCCTACCTGACCCTCGGTGTTAGGCCCGGTATCCCTACCTGATGCTCCGTTGTTGGCCTGGCACCCATACCTAATATTCTGGGGTAGTACCGGTACCCCCACCGGTACTCCGCAGTAGTATCGGTACACCCACCGGTACTCCAGGGTAGTACCTGAACCCTTACTGGTTCGCTGCGGTACACCTGCTGAACTTACGGGCCCGCGGTATAGACCAGACATTCCTACCTGACCCTCCAGGCTAGGCCCGGTATCCCTACCTGATGCTCTGCGGTAGGCCTGGCCCCCTACCCGACAATCAGGGGTAGTACCGGTACACCCACTGGTACTCCGCGGTAGTTTTGCTATACCCACCGGTACTCCTGGATTTTATCCGAACACTTACTGGTGCGCCGGGGTACACCTGCTGACCCTACGGGCACGCCGCTTTACGCCCACACTTCCTACTTGACCCGCCGGAGTAGACCCGGTATTCCTACCCGATGTTTCGAGGTAGAACCCGTTCCCCCACCAGTACTCTGGGGTTGGAACGGAACCATTTGTGATGCGCCAGAGAACACCAGCTGTCCCTTCGTGCGCGCTGGACTAGACCCGGCCTCCCTACCGGACCCCACAGGTTAGACCCGGTATCCCTACCTGATGCTCCGCATTAGGCTTGGCACCCATACCCGACCTTCTGCGGTAGTAGCGGTAACCCCACCGTTACTCTGCGGTAGTATCGGTACACCCACCGGTACTCCGAGGTAGTACGTGAACCCTTACTGGTTCACTGGGGTACACCTGCTGACATTACTGGCGCGTGGTGTAGACCAGACATTCCTACCTGACCCTCCGTGTTAGGCCCGGTATCCCTACCTGATGCTCCATTGTTGGCCTGGCACCCCTACCCGATATGCTGGGGTAGTACCGGTACCCCCACCGGTACTCTGCAGTAGTATCGGTACACCCACCGGTACTCCAGGGTAGTACCTGAACCCTTACTGGTTCGCTGCGGTACACCTGCTGAACTTACGGGCCCGCGGTATAGACCAGACATTCCTACCTGACCCTCCAGGCTAGGCCCGGTATCCCTACCTGATGCTCTGCGGTAGGCCTGGCCCCCTACCCGACAATCTGGGTTAGTACCGGTACACCCAGAGGTTACTCCGCGGTAGTTTTGCTATACCCACCGGTACTCCTGGATTGTACCGGAACACTTACTGGTGCGCCGGGGTACACCTGCTGACCCTTCGGGCGCGACGCTTTACACCCACCCTTCGTACATGACCTGCCGGGTTAGGCCCGGTATCCCTACCCTATGTTACGAGGTAGAACCGGTTCACCCACCAGTACTCTGGGGTTGGAACGGAACCCTTTGAGATGCGCCAGAGAACACCAGCTGTCCCTTCGTGCGCGCTGGACTAGACGCGGCCTCCCTACCGGACCCCACAGGTTAGACCCGGTATCCCTACCTGATGCTCCGCATTAGGCTTGGCACCCATACCCGATCTTCTGGGGTAGTAGCGGTACCCCCACCGTTACTCTGCGGTAGTATCGGTACACCCACCGGTACTCCGAGGTAGTACGTGAACCCTTACTGGTTCGCTGCGGTACACCTGCTGAACTTACGGGCCCGCGGTATAGACCAGACATTCCTACCTGACCCTCCAGGCTAGGCCCGGTATCCCTACCTGATGCTCTGCGGTAGGCCTGGCCCCCTACCCGACAATCTGGGTTTGTACCGGTACACCCACTGGTACTCCGCAGTAGTTTTGCTATACCCACCGGTACTCCTGGAATTTATCCGAACACTTACTGGTGCGCCGGGGTACACCTGCTGACCCTACGGGCGCGCCGCTTTACGCCCACACTTCCTACTTGACCCGCCGGAGCAGACCCGGTATTCCTACCCGATGTTTCGAGGTAGAACCCGTTCCCCCACCAGTACTCTGGGGTTGGAACGGAACCCTTTGTGATGCGCCAGAGAACACCAGCTGTCCCTTCGTGCGTGCTGGAGTAGACCCGGCCTGCCTACCGGACCCCACAGGTTAGAACCGGTATCCCTACCTGATGCTCCGCATTAGGCTTGGCACCCATAACCGATCTTTTGGGGTAGTAGCGGTACTCCCACCGTTACTCTGCGGTAGTATCGGTACACCCACCGGTACTCTGGGGTAGTACGTGAAGCCTTACTGGTTCACTGGGTTACTCCTGCTGACTTTACGGGTGCGCGGTGTAGACCAGACATTCCTACCTGACCCTCCGTGTTAGTCCCGGTATCCCTTTCCTGATGCTCCATTGTTGGCCTGGCACCCCTACCTGATATTCTGCGGTAGTACCGGTACCCCCACCGGTACTCTGCAGTAGTATCGGTACACCCACCGGTACTCCAGGGTAGTACCTGAACCCTTACTGGTTCGCTGCGGTACACCTGCTGAACTTGCGGGCCCGCGGTATAGACCAGACATTCCTACCTGACCTTCCAGGCTAGGCCCGGTATCCCTACCTGATGCTCTGCGGTAGGCCTGGCCCCCTACCCGACAATCTGGGGTAGTACCGGTACACCCACTGGTACTCCGCGGTAGTTTTGCTATACCCACCGGTACTCCTGGATTGTACCGGAACACTTACTGGTGCGCCGGGGTACACCTGCTGATCCTACGGGCGCCCCGCATTACGCCCACCCTTCCTACCTGACCCGCCGGAGTAGGCCCGTTATACGTACCTGATGTTTCGAGGTATAACCAGTTCCCCCACCAGTACTCTGGGGTTGGAACGGAACCCTTTGTGATGCGCCAGAGAACACCAGCTGTCCCTTCATGCGTGCTGGAGTAGACCCGGCCTCCCTACCGGACCCCACAGGTTAGACCCGGTATCCCTACCTGATGCTCCGCATTAGGCTTGGCACCCATACCCGATGTTCTGGGGTAGTAGCGGTTCTCCCACCGTTACTCTGCGGTAGTATCGGTACACCCACCGGTACTCCGAGGTAGTACATGAACTCTTACTGGTTCACTGGGTTACTCCTGCTGACTTTACGGGTGCGCGGTGTAGACCAGACGTTCCTACCTGACCCTCCGTGTTAGGCCCGGAATCCCTACCTGATGCTCCGTTGTTTGCCTGGCACCCATACCTGATATTCTGGGGTAGTAACGGTACCCCCAACGGTACTCTGCAGTAGTATCGGTACACCCACCGGTACTCCAGGGTAGTACCTGAACCCTTACTGGTTCGCTGCGGTACACCTGCTGAACTTACGGGACCGCGGTATAGACCAGACATTCCTACCTGACCCTCCAGGCGAGGCCCGGTATCCCTACCTGATGCTCTGCGGTAGGCCTGGCCCCCTACCCGACAATCTGGGTTAGTACCGGTACACCCACTGGTACTCCGCGGTAGTTTTGCTATACCCACCGGTACTCCTGGATTTTACCGGAACACTTACTGGTGCGCCGGGGTACACCTGCTGACCCTACGGGCGCGCCGCTTTATGCCCACCCTTCCTACTTGACCTGCTGGAGTAGACCCGGTATTCCTACCCGATGTTTCGAGGTAGAACCGGTTCCCCCACCGGTACTCTGGGGTTGGAACGGAACCCTTTGTGATGCGCCAGAGAACACCAGCTGTCCCTTCGTGCGTGCTGGACTAGACCCGGCCTCCCTACCGGACCCCACAGGTTAGACCCGGTATCCCTACCTGATGCTCCGCATTAGGCTTGGCACCCATAACCGATCTTTTGGGGTAGTAGCGGTACTCCCACCGTTACTCTGCAGTAGTATCGGTACACCCACCGGTACTCCGGGGTAGTACGTGAAGCCTTACTGGTTCACTGGGTTACTCCTGCTGACTTTACGGGTGCGCGGTGTAGACCAGACTTTGCTACCTGACCCTCCGTGTTAAGCCCGGTATCCCTTTCCTGATGCTCCATTGTTGGCCTGGCACCCCTACCTGATATTCTGCGGTAGTACCGGTACCCCCACCGGTACTCTGCAGTAGTATCGGTACACCCACCGGTACTCCAGGGTAGTACCTGAACCCTTACTGGTTCGCTGCGGTACACCTGCTGAACTTACGGGCCCGCGGTATAGACCAGACATTCCTACCTGACCTTCCAGGCTAGGCCCGGTATCCCTACCTGATGCTTTGCGGTAGGCCTGGCCCCCTACCCGACAATCTGTGTCAGTACCGGTACACCCACTGGTACTCCGCGGTAGTTTTGCTATACCTACCTGTACTCCTGGATTGTACCGGAACACTTACTGGTGCGCCGGGGTACACCTGCTGATCCTACGGGCGCCCCGCATTACGCCCACCCTTCCTACCTGACCCGCCGGAGTAGGCCCGTTATACGTACCTGATGTTTCGAGGTAGAACCAGTTCCCCCACCAGTGCTCTGGGGTTGGAACGGAACCCTTTGTGATGCGCCAGAGAACACCAGCTGTCCCTTCATGCGTGCTGGAGTAGACCCGGCCTCCCTACCGGACCCCACAGGTTAGACCCGGTATCCCTACCTGATGCTCCGCATTAGGCTTGGCACCCATACCCGATGTTCTGGGGTAGTAGCGGTTCTCCCACCGTTACTCTGCGGTAGTATCGGTACACCCACCGGTACTCCGAGGTAGTACATGAACCCTTACTGGTTCACTGGGTTACTCCTGCTGACTTTACGGGTGCGCGGTGTAGACCAGACGTTCCTACCTGACCCTCCGTGTTAGGCCCGGAATCCCTACCTGATGCTCCGTTGTTGGCCTGGCACCCCTACCTGATATTCTGGGGTAGTACCGGTACCCCCACCGGTACTCTGCAGTAGTATCGGTACACCCACCGGTACTCCAGGGTAGTACCTGAACCCTTACTGGTTCGCTGCAGTACACCTGCTGAACTTACGGGCGCGCGGTATAGACCAGAGATTCCTACCTGACCCTCTAGGCTAGGCCCGGTATCCCTACCTGATGCTCTGCGGTAGGCCTGGCCCCCTACCCAACAATCTGGGTTAGTACCGGTACACCCACTGGTACTCCGCGGTACTTTTCCTATACCCACCGGTACTCCTGGATTGTACCGGAACACTTACTGGTGCGCCGGGGTACACCTGCTGACCCTTCGGGCGTGACGCTTTACGCCCACCCTTCGTACATGACCTGCCGGGTGAGGCCCGGTATCCCTACCCTATGTTACGAGGTAGAACCGGTTCCCCCACCGGTACTCTGGGTTTGGAACGGAACCCTTTGTGATGCGCCAGAGAAAAACCAGCTGTCCCTTCGTGCGCGCTGGACTAGACCCGGCCTCCCTACCGGACCCCACAGGTTAGACCCTCTATCCCTACCTGATGCTCTGCATTAGGATTGGCACCCATACCCGATCTTCTGCGGTAGTAGCGGTACCCCCACCGTTACTCTGCGGTAGTATCGGTACACCCACCGGTACTCCGAGGTAGTACGTGAACCCTTACTGGTTCACTGGGTTACTCCTGCTGACTTTAAGGGTGCGCGGTGTAGACCAGACATTCCTACCTGACCCTCGGTGTTAGGCCCGGTATCCCTACCTGATGCTCCGTTGTTGGCCTGGCACCCATACCTAATATTCTGGGGTAGTACCGGTACCCCCACCGGTACTCTGCAGAAGTATCGGTACACCCACCGGTACTCCAGGGTAGTACCTGAACCCTTACTGGTTCGCTGCGGTACACCTGCTGAACTTACGGGCCCGCGGTATAGACCAGACATTCCTACCTGACCCTCCAGGCTAGGCCCGGTATCCCTACCTGATGCTCTGCGGTAGGCCTGGCCCCCTACCCGACAATCAGGGGTAGTACCGGTACACCCACTGGTACTCCGCGGTAGTTTTGCTATACCTACCGGTACTCCTGGATTTTATCCGAACACTTACTGGTGCGCCGGGGTACACCTGCTGACCCTACGGGCGCGCCGCTTTACGCCCACACTTCCTACTTGACCCGCCGGAGTAGACCCGGTATTCCTACCCGATGTTTCGAGGTAGAACCCGTTCCCCCACCAGTACTCTGGGGTAGGAACGGAACCATTTGTGATGCGCCAGAGAACACCAGCTGTCCCTTCGTGCGCGCTGGACTAGACCCGGCCTCCCTACCGGACCCCACAGGTTAGACCCGGTATCCCTACCTGATGCTCCGCATTAGGCTTGGCACCCATACCCGATCTTCTGCGGTAGTAGCGGTAACCCCACCGTTACTCTGCGGTAGTATCGGTACACCCACCGGTACTCCGAGGTAGTACGTGAACCCTTACTGGTTCACTGGGGTACACCTGCTGACATTACTGGCGCGTGGTGTAGACCAGACATTCCTACCTGACCCTCCGTGTTAGGCCCGGTATCCCTACCTGATGCTCCATTGTTGGCCTGGCACCCCTACCCGATATGCTGGGGTAGTACCGGTACCCCCACCGGTACTCTGCAGTAGTATCGGTACACCCACCGGTACTCCAGGGTAGTACCTGAACCCTTACTGGTTCGCTGCGGTACACCTGCTGAACTTACGGGCCCGCGGTATAGACCAGACATTCCTACCTGACCCTCCAGGCTAGGCCCGGTATCCCTACCTGATGCTCTGCGGTAGGCCTGGCCCCCTACCCGACAATCTGGGTTAGTACCGGTACACCCAGAGGTTACTCCGCGGTAGTTTTGCTATACCCACCGGTACTCCTGGATTGTACCGGAACACTTACTGGTGCGCCGGGGTACACCTGCTGACCCTTCGGGCGCGACGCTTTACGCCCACCCTTCGTACATGACCTGCCGGGTTAGGCCCGGTATCCCTACCCTATGTTACGAGGTAGAACCGGTTCACCCACCAGTACTCTGGGGTTGGAACGGAACCCTTTGTGATGCGCCAGAGAACACCAGCTGTCCCTTCGTGCGCGCTGGACTAGACGCGGCCTCCCTACCGGACCCCACAGGTTAGACCCGGTATCCCTACCTGATGCTCCGCATTAGGCTTGGCACCCATACCCGATCTTCTGGGGTAGTAGCGGTACCCCCACCGTTACTCTGCGGTAGTATCGGTACACCCACCGGTACTCCGAGGTAGTACGTGAACCCTTACTGATTCGCTGCGGTACACCTGCTGAACTTACGGGCCCGCGGTATAGACCAGACATTCCTACCTGACCCTCCAGGCTAGGCCCGGTATCCCTACCTGATGCTCTGCGGTAGGCCTGGCCCCCTACCCGACAATCTGGGTTTGTACCGGTACACCCACTGGTACTGCGCAGTAGTTTTGCTATACCCACCGGTACTCCTGGAATTTATCCGAACACTTACTGGTGCGCCGGGGTACACCTGCTGACCCTACGGGCGCGCCGCTTTACGCCCACACTTCCTACTTGACCCGCCGGAGCAGACCCGGTATTCCTACCCGATGTTTCGAGGTAGAACCCGTTCCCCCACCAGTACTCTGGGGTTGGAACGGAACCCTTTGTGATGCGCCAGAGAACACCAGCTGTCCCTTCGTGCGTGCTGGAGTAGACCCGGCCTGCCTACCGGACCCCACAGGTTAGAACCGGTATCCCTACCTGATGCTCCGCATTAGGCTTGGCACCCATAACCGATCTTTTGGGGTAGTAGCGGTACTCCCACCGTTACTCTGCGGTAGTATCGGTACACCCACCGGTACTCTGGGGAAGTACGTGAAGCCTTACTGGTTCACTGGGTTACTCCTGCTGACTTTACGGGTGCGCGGTGTAGACCAGACATTCCTACCTGACCCTCCGTGTTAAGCCCGGTATCCCTTTCCTGATGCTCCATTGTTGGCCTGGCACCCCTACCTGATATTCTGCGGTAGTACCGGTACCCCCACCGGTACTCTGCAGTAGTATCGGTACACCCACCGGTACTCCAGGGTAGTACCTGAACCCTTACTGGTTCGCTGCGGTACACCTGCTGAACTTGCGGGCCCGCGGTATAGACCAGACATTCCTACCTGACCTTCCAGGCTAGGCCCGGTATCCCTACCTGATGCTTTGCGGTAGGCCTGGCCCCCTACCCGACAATCTGGGGTAGTACCGGTACACCCACTGGTACTCCGCGGTAGTTTTGCTATACCCACCGGTACTCCTGGATTGTACCGGAACACTTACTGGTGCGCCGGGGTACACCTGCTGATCCTACGGGCGCCCCGCATTACGCCCACCCTTCCTACCTGACCCGCCGGAGTAGGCCCGTTATACGTACCTGATGTTTCGAGGTATAACCAGTTCCCCCACCAGTACTCTGGGGTTGGAACGGAACCCTTTGTGATGCGCCAGAGAACACCAGCTGTCCCTTCATGCGTGCTGGAGTAGACCCGGCCTCCCTACCGGACCCCACAGGTTAGACCCGGTATCCCTACCTGATGCTCCGCATTAGGCTTGGCACCCATAACCGATGTTCTGGGGTAGTAGCGGTTCTCCCACCGTTACTCTGCGGTAGTATCGGTACACCCACCGGTACTCCGAGGTAGTACATGAACTCTTACTGGTTCACTGGGTTACTCCTGCTGACTTTACGGGTGCGCGGTGTAGACCAGACATTGCTACCTGACCCTCCGTGTTAGGCCCGGTATCCCTTTCCTGATGCTCCGTTGTTTGCCTGGCACCCCTACCTGATATTCTGCGGTAGTACCGGTACCCCCACCGGTACTCTGCAGTAGTATCGGTACACCCACCGGTACTCCAGGGTAGTACCTGAACCCTTACTGGTTCGCTGCGGTACACCTGCTGAACTTACGGGCCCGCGGTATAGACCAGACATTCCTACCTGACCTTCCAGGCTAGGCCCGGTATCCCTACCTGATGCTTTGCGGTAGGCCTGGCCCCCTACCCGACAATCTGTGTCAGTACCGGTACACCCACTGGTACTCCGCGGTAGTTTTGCTATACCTACCTGTACTCCTGGATTGTACCGGAACACTTACTGGTGCGCCGGGGTACACCTGCTGATCCTACGGGCGCCCCGCATTACGCCCACCCTTCCTACCTGACCCGCCGGAGTAGGCCCGTTATACGTACCTGATGTTTCGAGGTAGAACCAGTTCCCCCACCAGTGCTCTGGGGTTGGAACGGAACCCTTTGTGATGCGCCAGAGAACACCAGCTGTCCCTTCGTGCGCGCTGGACTAGACCCGGCCTGCCTACCGGACCCCACAGGTTAGAACCGGTATCCCTACCTGATGCTCCGCATTAGGCTTGGCACCCATAACCGATCTTTTGGGGTAGTAGCGGTTCTCCCACCGTTACTCTGCGGTAGTATCGGTACACCCACCGGTACTCCGAGGTAGTACATGAACCCTTACTGGTTCACTGGGTTACTCCTGCTGACTTTACGGGTGTGCGGTGTAGACCAGACGTTCCTACCTGACCCTCCGTGTTAGGCCCGGAATCCCTACCTGATGCTCCGTTGTTGGCCTGGCACCCATACCTGATATTCTGGGGTAGTACCGGTACCCCCACCGGTACTCTGCAGTAGTATCGGTACACCCACCGGTACTCCAGGGTAGTACCTGAACCCTTACTAGTTCGCTGCAGTACACCTGCTGAACTTACGGGCGCGCGGTATAGACCAGAGATTCCTACCTGACCCTCTAGGCTAGGCCCGGTATCCCTACCTGATGCTCTGCGGTAGGCCTGGCCCCCTATCCAACAACCTGGGTTAGTACCGGTACACCCACTGGTACTCCGCGGTACTTTTCCTATACCCACCGGTACTCCTGGATTGTACCGGAACACTTACTGGTGCGCCGGGGTACACCTGCTGACCCTTCGGGCGTGACGCTTTACGCCCACCCTTCGTACATGACCTGCCGGGTTAGGCCCGGTATCCCTACCCTATGTTACGAAGTAGAACCGGTTCACCCACCAGTACTCTGGGGTTGGAACGGAACCCTTTGTGATGCGCCAGAGAACACCAGCTGTCCCTTCGTGCGCGCTGGTCTAGACCCGGCCTCCCTACCGGACCCCACAGGTTAGACCCTCTATCCCTACCTGATGCTCTGCATTAGGATTGGCACCCATACCCGATCTTCTGCGGTAGTAGCGGTACCCCCACCGTTACTCTGCGGTAGTATCGGTACACCCACCGTTACTCCGAGGTAGTACGTGAACCCTTACTGGTTCACTGGGTTACTCCTGCTGACTTTACGGGTGCGCGGTGTAGACCAGACATTCCTACCTGACCCTCCGTGTTAGGCCCGGTATCCCTACCTGATGCTCCGTTGTTGGCCTGGCACCCATACCTGATATTCTGGGGTAGTACCGGTACCCCCACCGGTACTCCGCAGTAGTATCGGTACACCCACCGGTACTCCAGGGTAGACCTGAACCCTTACTGGTTCGCTGCGGTACACCTGCTGAACTTACGGGCCCGCGGTATAGACCAGACATTCCTACCTGACCCTGCAGGCTAGGCCCGGTATCCCTACCTGATGCTCTGCGGTAGGCCTGGCCCCCTACCCGACAATCTGGGTTAGTACCGGTACACCCACTGGTACTCCGCGGTAGTTTTGCTATACCCACCGGTACTCCTGGATTTTACCGGAACACTTACTGGTGCGCCCGGGTACACCTGCTGACCCTACGGGCGCGACGCTTTACGCCCACCCTTCCTACTTGACCTGCCGGAGTAGACCCGGTATTCCTACCCGATGTTTCGAGGTAGAACCCGTTCCCCCACCAGTACTCTGGGGTAGGAATGGAACCCTTTGTGATGTGCCAGAGAACACCAGCTGTCCCTTCGTGCGCGCTGGACTAGACCCGGCCTCCCTACCGGACCCCACAGCTTGGACCCGGTATCCCTACGTGATGCTCCGCATTAGGCTTGGCACCCATACCCGATCTTCTGGGGTAGTAGCGGTACCCCCACCGTTACTCTGCGGTAGTATCGGTACACCCACCGGTACTCCGAGGTAGTACGTGAACCCTTAGTGGTTCACTGGGTTACTCCTGCTGACTTTACGGGTGCGCGGTGTAGACCAGACATTGCTACCTGACCCTCCGTGTTAAGCCCGGTATCCCTTTCCTGATGCTCCATTGTTGGCCTGGCACCCATACCTGATATTCTGGGGTAGTACCGGTACCCCCACCGGTACTCTGCAGTCGTATCGGTACACCCACCGGTACTCCAGGGTAGTACCTGAACCCTTACAGGTTTGCTGCGGTACACCTGCTGAACTTACGGGCCCGCGGTATAGCCAAGACATTCCTACCTGACCCTCCAGGATAGGCCCGGTATCCCTACCTGATGCTCTGCGGTAGGCCTGGCCCCCTACCCGACAATCTGGGGTAGTACCGGTACACCCACTGGTACTCCGCGGTAGTTTTGCTATACCCACCGGTACTCCTGGATTGTACCGGAACACTTACTGGTGCGCCGGGGTACACCTGCTGACCCTTAGGGCGCGACGCTTTACGCCCACCCTTCGTACATGACCTGCCGGGTTAGGCCCGGTATCACTACCCTATGTTTCGAGGTAGAACCGGTTCACCCACCAGTACTCTGGGGTTGGAACGGAACACTTTGTGATGCGCCAGAGAACACCAGCTGTCCCTTCGTGCGTGCTGGAGTAGACCCGGCCTCCCTACCGGACCCCACAGGTTAGACCCGGTATCCCTACCTGATGCTCCGCAATAGGCTTGGCACCCATAACCGATGTTCTGGGGTAGTAGCGGTCCCCCACTGTTACTCTGCGGTAGTATCGGTACACCCACCGGCACTCCGAGGTAGTACGTGAACCCTTACTGGTTCACTGGGTTACTCCTGCTGACTTTACGGGTGCGCGGTGTAGACCAGACATTCCTACCTGACCCTCCGTGTTAGGCCCGGTATCCCTACCTGATGCTCCGTTGTTGGCCTGGCACCCATACCTAATATTCTGGGGTAGTACCGGTACCCCCACCGGTACTCTGCAGAAGTATCGGTACAACCAGCGGTACTCCAGGGTAGTACCTGAACCCTTACTGGTTCGCTGCTGTACACCTGCTGAACTTACGGGTGCGCAGTATAGACCAGACATTCCTACCTGACCCTGCAGGCTAGGCCCGGTATCCCTACCTGATGCTCTGCGGTAGGCCTGGCCCCCTACCCGACAATCTGGGGTAGTACCGGTACACCCACTGGTACTCCGCAGTAGTTTTGCTATACCCACCGGTACTCCTGGATTTTACCGGAACACTTACTGCTGCGCCGGGGTACACCTGCTGACCCTACGGGCGCGACGCTTTACGCCCACCCTTCCTACTTGACCTGCCGGAGTAGACCCGGTATTCCTACCCGATGTTTCGAGGTAGAACCCGTTCCCCCACCAGTACTCTGGGGTAGGAACGGAACCCTTTGTGATGTGCCAGAGAACACCAGCTGTCCCTTCGTGCGCGCTGGACTAGACCCGGCCTCCCTACCGGACCCCACAGCTTGGACCCGGTATCCCTACGTGATGCTCCGCATTAGGCTTGGCACCCATACCCGATCTTCTGGGGTAGTAGCGGTACCCCCACCGTTACTCTGCGGTAGTATCGGTACACCCACCGGTACTCCGAGGTAGTACGTGAACCCTTAGTGGTTTACTGGGTTACTCCTGCTGACTTTACGGGTGCGCGGTGTAGACCAGACATTGCTACATGACCCTCCGTGTTAAGCCCGGTATCCCTTTCCTGATGCTCCATTGTTGGCCTGGCACCCATACCTGATATTCTGGGGTAGTACCGGTACCCCCACCGGTACTCTGCAGTCGTATCGGTACACCCACCGGTACTCCAGGGTAGTACCTGAACCCTTACAGGTTTGCTGCGGTACACCTGCTGAACTTACGGGCCCGCGGTATAGCCAAGACATTCCTACCTGACCCTCCAGGATAGGCCCGGTATCCCTACCTGATGCTCTGCGGTAGGCCTGGCCCCCTACCCGACAATCTGGGGTAGTACCGGTACACCCACTGGTACTCCGCGGTAGTTTTGCTATACCCACCGGTACTCCTGGATTGTACCGGAACACTTACTGGTGCGCCGGGGTACACCTGCTGACCCTTAGGGCGCGACGCTTTACGCCCACCCTTCGTACATGACCTGCCGGGTTAGGCCCGGTATCACTACCCTATGTTTCGATGTAGAACCGGTTCACCCACCAGTACTCTGGGGTTGGAACGGAACACTTTGTGATGCGCCAGAGAACACCAGCTGTCCCTTCGTGCGTGCTGGAGTAGACCCGGCCTCCCTACCGGACCCCACAGGTTAGACCCGGTATCCCTACCTGATGCTCCGCAATAGGCTTGGCACCCATAACCGATGTTCTGGGGTAGTAGCGGTCCCCCACTGTTACTCTGCGGTAGTATCGGTACACCCACCGGCACTCCGAGGTAGTACGTGAACCCTTACTGGTTCACTGGGTTACTCCTGCTGACTTTACGGGTGCGCGGTGTAGACCAGACATTGCTACCTGACCCTCCGTGTTAGGCCCAGTATCCCTACCTGATGCTCCGTTGTTGGCCTGGCACCCATACCTGATATTCTGGGGTAGTAACGGTACCCCCAACGGTACTCCGCAGTAGTATCGGTACACCCACCGGTACTCCAGGGTAGTACCTGAACCCTTACTGGTTCGCTGCGGTACACCTGCTGAACTTACGGGCCCGCGGTATAGACCAGACATTCCTACCTGACCCTCCAGGCTAGGCCCGGTATCCCTACCTGATGCTCTGCGGTAGGCCTGGCCCCCTACCCGACAATCTGGGGTAGTACCGGTACACCCACTGGTACTCCGCAATAGTTTTGCTATACCCACCGGTACTCCTGGATTTTACCGGAACACTTACTGGTGCGCCGGGGTACACCTGCTGACCCTACGGGCGCGCCGCTTTACGCCCACACTTCCTACTTGACCCGCCGGAGTAGACCCGGTATTCCTACCCGATGTTTCGAGGTAGAAGCCGTTCCCCCACCAGTACTCTGGGGTAGGAACGAAACCCTCTGTGATGCGCCAGAGAACACCAGCTGTACCTTTGTGCGCGCTGGACTAGACCCGGCCTCCCTACCGGACCCCACAGGTTAGACCCGGTATCCCTACCTGATGCTCCGCATTAGGCTTGGCACCCATACCCGATCTTCTGCGGTAGTAGCGGTACCCCAACCGTTACTCTGCGGTAGTATCGGTACACCCACCGGTACTCCGAGGTAGTACGTGAACCCTTACTGGTTCACTGGGTTACTCCTGCTGACTTTAAGGGTGCGCGGTGTAGACCAGACATTCCTACCTGACCCTCGGTGTTAGGCCCGGTATCCCTACCTGATGCTCCGTTGTTGGCCTGGCACCCATACCTAATATTCTGGGGTAGTACCGGTACCCCCACCGGTACTCTGCAGAAGTATCGGTACAACCAGCGGTACTCCAGGGTAGTACCTGAACCCTTAATGGTTCGCTGCTGTACACCTGCTGAACTTACGGGTGCGCAGTATAGACCAGAAATTCCTACCTGACCCTGCAGGCTAGGCCCGGTATCCCTACCTGATGCTCTGCGGTAGGCCTGGCCCCCTACCCGACAATCTGGGTTAGTACCGGTACACCCACTGGTACTCCGCAGTAGTTTTGCTATACCCACCGGTACTCCTGGATTTTACCGGAACACTTACTGCTGCGCCGGGGTACACCTGCTGACCCTACGGGCGCGACGCTTTACGCCCACCCTTCCTACTTGACCTGCCGGAGTAGACCCGGTATTCCTACCCGATGTTTCGAGGTAGAACCCGTTCCCCCACCAGTACTCTGGGGTAGGAACGGAACCCTTTGTGATGTGCCAGAGAACACCAGCTGTCCCTTCGTGCGCGCTGGATTAGACCCGGCCTCCCTACCGGACCCCACAGCTTGGACCCGGTATCCCTACCTGATGCTCCGCATTAGGCTTGGCACCCATACCCGATCTTCTGGGGTAGTAGCGGTACCCCCACCGTTACTCTGCGGTAGTATCGGTACACCCACCGGTACTCCGAGGTAGTACGTGAACCCTTAGTGGTTTACTGGGTTACTCCTGCTGACTTTACGGGTGCGCGGTGTAGACCAGACATTGCTACATGACCCTCCGTGTTAAGCCCGGTATCCCTTTCCTGATGCTCCATTGTTGGCCTGGCACCCATACCTGATATTCTGGGGTAGTACCGGTACCCCCACCGGTACTCTGCAGTCGTATCGGTACACCCACCGGTACTCCAGGGTAGTACCTGAACCCTTACAGGTTTGCTGCGGTACACCTGCTGAACTTACGGGCCCGCGGTATAGCCAAGACATTCCTACCTGACCCTCCAGGATAGGCCCGGTATCCCTACCTGATGCTCTGCGGTAGGCCTGGCCCCCTACCCGACAATCTGGGGTAGTACCGGTACACCCACTGGTACTCCGCGGTAGTTTTGCTATACCCACCGGTACTCCTGGATTGTACCGGAACACTTACTGGTGCGCCGGGGTACACCTGCTGACCCTTAGGGCGCGACGCTTTACGCCCACCCTTCGTACATGACCTGCCGGGTTAGGCCCGGTATCACTACCCTATGTTTCGATGTAGAACCGGTTCACCCACCAGTACTCTGGGGTTGGAACGGAACACTTTGTGATGCGCCAGAGAACACCAGCTGTCCCTTCGTGCGTGCTGGAGTAGACCCGGCCTCCCTACCGGACCCCACAGGTTAGACCCGGTATCCCTACCTGATGCTCCGCAATAGGCTTGGCACCCATAACCGATGTTCTGGGGTAGTAGCGGTCCCCCACTGTTACTCTGCGGTAGTATCGGTACACCCACCGGCACTCCGAGGTAGTACGTGAACCCTTACTGGTTCACTGGGTTACTCCTGCTGACTTTACGGGTGCGCGGTGTAGACCAGACATTGCTACCTGACCCTCCGTGTTAGGCCCGGTATCCCTACCTGATGCTCCGTTGTTGGCCTGGCACCCATACCTGATATTCTGGGGTAGTAACGGTACCCCCAACGGTACTCCGCAGTAGTATCGGTACACCCACCGGTACTCCAGGGTAGTACCTGAACCCTTACTGGTTCGCTGCGGTACACCTGCTGAACTTACGGGCCCGCGGTATAGACCAGACATTCCTACCTGACCCTCCAGGCTAGGCCCGGTATCCCTACCTGATGCTCTGCGGTAGGCCTGGCCCCCTACCCGACAATCTGGGGTAGTACCGGTACACCCACTGGTACTCCGCAGTAGTTTTGCTATACCCACCGGTACTCCTGGATTTTACCGGAACACTTACTGGTGCGCCGGGGTACACCTGCTGACCCTACGGGCGCGCCGCTTTACGCCCACACTTCCTACTTGACCCGCCGGAGTAGACCCGGTATTCCTACCCGATGTTTCGAGGTAGAAGCCGTTCCCCCACCAGTACTCTGGGGTAGGAACGAAACCCTCTGTGATGCGCCAGAGAACACCAGCTGTACCTTCGTGCGCGCTGGACTAGACCCGGCCTCCCTACCGGACCCCACAGGTTAGACCCGGTATCCCTACCTGATGCTCCGCATTAGGCTTGGCACCCATACCCGATCTTCTGCGGTAGTAGCGGTACCCCAACCGTTACTCTGCGGTAGTATCGGTACACCCACCGGTACTCCGAGGTAGTACGTGAACCCTTACTGGTTCACTGGGTTACTCCTGCTGACTTTAAGGGTGCGCGGTGTAGACCAGACATTCCTACCTGACCCTCGGTGTTAGGCCCGGTATCCCTACCTGATGCTCCGTTGTTGGCCTGGCACCCATACCTGATATTCTGGGGTAGTACCGGTACCCCCACCGGTACTCTGCAGTCGTATCGGTACACCCACCGGTACTCCAGGGTAGTACCTGAACCCTTACAGGTTTGCTGCGGTACACCTGCTGAACTTACGGGCCCGCGGTATAGCCAAGACATTCCTACCTGACCCTCCAGGATAGGCCCGGTATCCCTACCTGATGCTCTGCGGTAGGCCTGGCCCCCTACCCGACAATCTGGGGTAGTACCGGTACACCCACTGGTACTCCGCGGTAGTTTTGCTATACCCACCGGTACTCCTGGATTGTACCGGAACACTTACTGGTGCGCCGGGGTACACCTGCTGACCCTACGGGCGCGACGCTTTACGCCCACCCTTCCTACTTGACCTGCCGGAGTAGACCCGGTATTCCTACCCGATGTTTCGAGGTAGAACCCGTTCCCCCACCAGTACTCTGGGGTAGGAACGGAACCCTTTGTGATGCGCCAGAGAACACCAGCTGTCCCTTCGTGCGCGCTGGACTAGACCCGGCCTCCCTACCGGACCCCACAGCTTAGACCCGGTATCCCTACCTGATGCTCCGCATTAGGCTTGGCACCCATACCCGATCTTCTGGGGTAGTAGCGGTACCCCCACCATTACTCTGCGGTAGTATCGGTACACCCACCGGTACTCCGAGGTAGTACGTGAACCCTTAGTGGTTCACTGGGTTACTCCTGCTGACTTTACGGGTGCGCGGTGTAGACCAGACATTGCTACATGACCCTCCGTGTTAAGCCCGGTATCCCTTTCCTGATGCTCCATTGTTGGCCTGGCACCCATACCTGATATTCTGGGGTAGTACCGGTACCCCCACCGGTACTCTGCAGTCGTATCGGTACACCCACCGGTACTCCAGGGTAGTACCTGAACCCTTAAAGGTTTGCTGCGGTACACCTGCTGAACTTACGGGCCCGCGGTATAGCCAAGACATTCCTACCTGACCCTCCAGGATAGGCCCGGTATCCCTACCTGATGCTCTGCGGTAGGCCTGGCCCCCTACCCGACAATCTGGGGTAGTACCGGTACACCCACTGGTACTCCGCGGTAGTTTTGCTATACCCACCGGTACTCCTGGATTGTACCGGAACACTTACTGGTGCGCCGGGGTACACCTGCTGACCCTTAGGGCGCGACGCTTTACGCCCACCCTTCGTACATGACCTGCCGGGTTAGGCCCGGTATCACTACCCTATGTTTCGAGGTAGAACCGGTTCACCCACCAGTACTCTGGGGTTGGAACGGAACCCTTTGTGATGCGCCAGAGAACACCAGCTGTCCCTTCGTGCGTGCTGGAGTAGACCCGGCCTCCCTACCGGACCCCACAGGTTAGACCCGGTATCCCTACCTGATGCTCCGCAATAGGCTTGGCACCCATAACCGATGTTCTGGGGTAGTAGCGGTCCCCCACTGTTACTCTGCGGTAGTATCGGTACACCCACCGGCACTCCGAGGTAGTACGTGAACCCTTACTGGTTCACTGGGTTACTCCTGCTGACTTTACGGGTGCGCGGTGTAGACCAGACATTCCTACCTGACCCTCCGTGTTAGGCCCGGTATCCCTACCTGATGCTCCGTTGTTGGCCTGGCACCCATACCTGATATTCTGGGGTAGTAACGGTACCCCCAACGGTACTCCGCAGTAGTATCGGTACACCCACCGGTACTCCAGGGTAGTACCTGAACCCTTACTGGTTCGCTGCGGTACACCTGCTGAACTTACGGGACCGTGGTATAGACCAGACATTCCTACCTGACCCTCCAGGCGAGGCCCGGTATCCCTACCTGATGCTCTGCGGTAGGCCTGGCCCCCTACCCGACAATCTGGGTTAGTACCGGTACACCCACTGGTACTCCGCCGTAGTTTTGCTATACCTACCTGTACTCCTGGATTGTACCGGAACCCTTACTGGTGCGCCGGGGTACACCTGCTGATCCTACGGGCGGCCCGCTTTACGCCCACCCTTCCTACCAGACCCGCCGGAGTAGGCCCGTTATACGTACCTGATGTTTCGAGGTAGAACCGGTTCCCCCACCAGTACTCTGGGGTTGGAACGGAACCCTTTGTGATGCGCCAGAGAACACCAGCTGTCCCTTCGTGCGCGCTGGACTAGACCCGGCCTCCCTACCGGACCCCACAGGTTAGACCCGGTATCCCTACCTGATGCTCTGCATTAGGATTGGCACCCATAACCGATCTTCTGCGGTAGTAGCGGTACCCCCACCGTTACTTTGCGGTAGTATCGGTACACCCACCGGTACTCCGAGGTAGTACGTGAACCCTTACTGGTTCACTGGGTTACTCCTGCTGACTTTACGGGTGCGCGGTGTAGACCAGACATTCCTACCTGACCCTCCGTGTTAGGCCCGGTATCCCTACCTGATGCTCCGTTGTTGGCCTGGCACCCATACCTGATATTCTGGGGTAGTACCGGTACCCCCACCGGTACTCCGCAGTAGTATCGGTACACCCACCGGTACTCCAGGGTAGTACCTGAACCCTTACTGGTTCGCTGCGGTACACCTGCTGAACTTACGGGCCCGCGGTATAGACCAGACATTCCTACCTGACCCTCCAGGCTAGGCCCGGTATCCCTACCTGATGCTCTGCGGTAGGCCTGGCCCCCTACCCGACAATCTGGGTTTGTACCGGTACACCCACTGGTACTCCGCAGTAGTTTTGCTATACCCACCGGTACTCCTGGATTTTACCGGAACACTTACTGGTGCGCCGGGGTACACCTGCTGACCCTACGGGCGCGACGCTTTACGCCCACACTTTCTACTTGACCCGCCGGAGTAGACCCGGTATTCCTACGCGATGTTTCGAGGTAGAAGCCGTTCCCCCACCAGTACTCTGGGGTAGGAACGAAACCCTTTGTGATGCGCCAGAGAACACCAGCTGTACCTTCGTGCGCGCTGGACTAGACCCGGCCTCCCTACCGGACCCCACAGGTTAGACCCGGTATCCCTACCTGATGCTCCGCATTAGGCTTGGCACCCATACCCGATGTTCTGGGGCAGTAGCGGTACCCCCACCGTTACTCTGCGGTAGTATCGGTACACCCACCGGTACTCCGGGGTAGTACGTGAACCCTTACTGGTTCACTGGGTTACTCCTGCTGACTTTAAGGGTGCGCGGTGTAGACCAGACATTCCTACCTGACCCTCGGTGTTAGGCCCGGTATCCCTACCTGATGCTCCGTTGTTGGCCTGGCACCCCTACCTGATATTCTGGGGTAGTACCGGTACCCCCACCGGTACTCTGCAGAAGTATCGGTACAACCAGCGGTACTCCAGGGTAGTACCTGAACCCTTAATGGTTCGCTGCGGTACACCTGCTGAACTTACGGGCCCGCGGTATAGACCAGACATTCCTACCTGACCTTCCAGGCTAGGCCCGGTATCCCTACCTGATGCTCTGCGGTAGGCCTGGCCCCCTACCCTACAATCTGGGTTAGTACCGGTACACCCACTGGTACTCCGCGGTACTTTTGCTATACCCACCGGTACTCCTGGATTGTACCGGAACACTTACTGGTGTGCCGGGGTACACCTGCTGACCCTTCGGGCGCGACGCTTTACGCCCACCCTTCGTACATGACCTGCCGGGTTAGGCCCGGTATCCCTACCCTATGTTACGAGGTAGAACCGGTTCACCCAACAGTACTCTGGGGTTGGAACGGAACCCTTTGTGATGCGCCAGAGAACACCAGCTGTCCCTTCGTGCGCGCTGGACTAGACCCGGCCTCCCCACCGGACCCCACAGGTTAGACCCGGTATCCCTACCTGATGCTCCGCATTAGGCTTGGCACCCCTACCCGATATGCTGGGGTAGTACCGGTACCCCCACCGGTACTCTGCAGTAGTATCTGTACACCCACCGGTACTCCAGGGTAGTACCTGAACCCTTACTGGTTCGCTGCGGTACACCTGCTGAACTTACGGGCCCGCGGTATAGACCAGACATTCCTACCTGACCCTCCAGGCTAGGCCCGGTATCCCTACCTGATGCTCTGCGGTAGGCCTGGCCCCCTACCCAACAATCTGGGTTAGTACCGGTACACCCACTGGTACTCCGCGGTACTTTTCCTATACCCACCGGTACTCCTGGATTGTACCGGAACACTTACTGGTGCGCCGGGGTACACCTGCTGACCCTTCGGGCGCGACGCTTTACGCCCACCCTTCGTACATGACCTGCCGGGTTAGGCCCGGTATCCCTACCCTATGTTACGAGGTAGAACCGGTTCACCCACCAGTACTCTGGGGTTGGAACGGAACCCTTTGTGATGCGCCAGAGAACACCAGCTGTCCCTTCGTGCGCGCTGGACTAGACCCGGCCTCCCTACCGGACCCCACAGCTTAGACCCGGTATCCCTACCTGATGCTCCGCATTAGGCTTGGCACCCATACCCGATCTTCTGCGGTAGTAGCGGTACCCCCACCGTTACTCTGCGGTAGTATCGGTACACCCACCGGTACTCCGAGGTAGTACGTGAACCCTTACTGGTTCACCGGGGTACACATGCTGACATTACTGGCGCGCGGTGTAGACCAGACATTCCTACCTGACCCTCCGTGTTAGGCCCGGTATCCCTACCTGATGCTCCATTGTTGGCCTGGCACCCCTACCCGATATGCTGGGGTAGTACTGGTACCCCCACCGGTACTCTGCAGTAGTATCGGTACACCCACCGGTACTCCAGGGTAGTACCTGAACCCTTACTGGTTCGCTGCGGTACACCTGCTGAACTTACGGGCCCACGGTATAGACCAGACATTCCTACCTGACCCTCCAGGCTAGGCCCGGTATCCCTACCTGATGCTCTGCGGTAGGCCTGGCCCCCTACCCGACAAGCTGGGTTAGTACCGGTACACCCACTGGTACTCAGCGGTAGTTTTGCTATACCCACCGGTACTCCTGGATTTTACCGGAACACTTCCTGGTGCGCCGGGGTACACCTGCTGACCCTACGGGCGCGCCGCTTTACGCCCACCCTTCCTACCTGACCCGCCGGAGTAGACCTGGTATTCCTACCCGATGTTTCGAGGTAGAACCCGTTCCCCCACCAGTACTCTGGGGTAGGAACGGAACCCTTTGTGATGCGCCAGAGAACACCAGCTGTCCCTTCGTGCGCGCTGGACTAGACCCGGCCTCCCTACCGGACCCCACAGGTTAGACCCGGTATCCCTACCTGATGCTCCGCATTAGGCTTGGCACCCATACCCGATGTTCTGGGGCAGTAGCGGTACCCCCACCGTTACTCTGCGGTAGTATCGGTACACCCACCGGTACTCCGAGGTAGTACGTGAACCCTTACTGGTTCACTGGGTTACTCCTGCTGACTTTACGGGTGCGCGGTGTAGACCAGACATTCCTACCTGCCCCTCCGTGTTAGGCCCGGTATCCCTACCTGATGCTCCGTTGTTGGCCTGGCACCCATACCTGATATTCTGGGGTAGTACCAGTACCCCCACCGGTACTCCGCAGTAGTATCGGTACACCCACCGGTATTCCAGGGTAGTACCTGAACCCTTACTGGTTCGCTGCGGTACACCTGCTGAACTTACGGGCCCGCGGTATAGACCAGACATTCCTACCTGACCCTCCAGGCTAGGCCCGGTATCCCTACCTGATGCTCTGCGGTAGGCCTGGCCCCCTACCCGACAATCTGGGTTTGTACCTGTACACCCACTGGTACTCCGCGGTAGTTTTGCTATACCCACCGGTAGTCCTGGATTTTACCGGAACACTTCCTGGTGCGCCGGGGTACACCTGCTGACCCTACGGGCGCGCCGCTTTACGCCCACCCTTCCTACCTTAACCGCCGGACTAGACCCGGTATTCCTACCCGATGTTTCGAGGTAGAACCCGTTCCCCCACCAGTACTATGGGGTAGGAACGGAACCCTTTGTGATGCGCCAGAGAACACCAGCTGTCCCTTCGTGCGCGCTGGACTAGACCCAGCCTCCCTACCGGACCCCACAGGTTAGACCCGGTATCCCTACCTGATGCTCCGCATTAGGCTTGGCACCCATACCCGATCTTCTGCGGTAGTAGCGGTACCCCCACCGTTACTCTGCGGTAGTATCGGTACACCCACCGGTACTCCGAGGTAGTACGTGAACCCTTACTGGTTCACCGGGGTACACCTGCTGACATTACTGGCGCGCGGTGTAGACCAGACATTCCTAGCTGACCCTCCGTGTTAGGCCCGGTATCCCTACCTGATGCTCCATTGTTGGCATGGCACCCCTACCCGATATGCTGGGGTAGTACCGGTACCCCCACCGGTACTCTGCAGTAGTATCGGTACACCCACCGGTACTCCAGGCTAGTACCTGAACCCTTACTGGTTCGCTGCGGTACACCTGCTGAACTTACGGGCGCGCGGTATAGACCAGACATTCCTACCTGACCCTCCAGGCTAGGCCCGGTATCCCTACCTGATGCTCTGCGGTAGGCCTGGCCCCCTACCTGACAATCTGGGGTAGTACCGGTACACCCACTGGTACTCCGCGGTAGTTTTGCTATACCCACCGGTACTCCTGGATTTTACCGGAACACTTACTGGTGCGCCGGGGTACACCTGATGATCCTACGGGCGCACCGCTTTACGCCCACCCTTCGTACATGACCTGCCGGGTTAGGCCTGGTATCCCTACCCTATGTTACGAGATAGAACCGGTTCACCCACCAGTACTCTGGGGTTGGAACGGAACCCTTTGTGATGTGCCAGAGAACACCAGCTGTCCCTTCGTGCGCGCTGGACTAGACCCGGCCTCCCTACCGGACCCCACAGGTTAGACCCGGTATCCCTACCTGATGCTGCGCATTAGGCTTGGCACCCATACCCGATCTTCTGGGGTAGTAGCGGTACCCCCACCGTTACTCTGCGGTAGTATCGGTACACCCACCGGTACTCCGAGGTAGTACGTGAACCCTTACTGGTTCACTGGGTTACTCCTGCTGACTTTACGGGTGCGCGGTGTAGACCAGACATTCCTACCTGACCCTCCGTGTTAGGCCCGGTATCCCTACGTGATGCTCCGTTGTTGGCCTGGCACCCATACCTGATATTCTGGGGTAGTACCGGTACCCCCACCGGTACTCTGCGGTAGTACTGGTACACCCACCGGTACTCCAGGGTAGTACCTGAACCCTTACTGGTTCGCTGCGGGACACCTGCTGAACTTACGGGCGCGCGGTATAGACCAGACATTCCTACCTGACCCTCCAGGCTAAGCCCGGTATCCCTACCTGATGCTCTGCGGTAGGCCTGGCCCCCTACCTGACAATCTGGGGTAGTACCGGTACACCCACCCGTACTCCGCGGTAGTTTTGCTATACTCACCGGTACTCCTGGATTTTACCGGAACACTTCCTGGTGCGCCGGGGTACACCTGCTGACCCTACGGGCGCGCCGCTTTACGCCCACCCTTCATACCTGACCCCCCGGAGTAGACCCGGTATTCCTACCCGATGTTTCGAGGTAGAACCCGTTCCCCCACCAGTACTCTGGGGTAGGAACGGAACCCTTTGTGATGCGCCAGAGAACACCAGCTGTCCCTTCGTGCGCGCTGGACTAGACCCGGCCTCCCTACCGGACCCCACAGCTTAGACCCGGTATCCCTACCTGATGCTCCGCATTAGGCTTGGCACCCATACCCGATCTTCTGCGGTAGTAGCGGTACCCCCACCGTTACTCTGCGGTAGTATCGGTACACCCACCGGTACTCCGAGGTAGTACGTGAACCCTTACTGGTTCACCGGGGTACACCTGCTGACATTACTGGCGCGCGGTGTAGACCAGACATTCCTACCTGACCCTCCGTGTTAGGCCCGGTATCCCTACCTGATGCTCCATTGTTGGCATGGCACCCCTACCCGATATGCTGGGGTAGTACCGGTACCCCCACCGGTACTCTGCAGTAGTATCGGTACACCCACCGGTACTCCAGGCTAGTACCTGAACCCTTACTGGTTCGCTGCGGTACACCTGCTGAACTTACGGGCGCGCGGTATAGACCAGACATTCCTACCTGACCCTCCAGGCTAGGCCCGGTATCCCTACCTGATGCTCTGCGGTAGGCCTGGCCCCCTACCCGACAATCTGGGGTAGTACCGGTACACCCACTGGTACTCCGCGGTACTTTTGCTATACCCACCGGTACTCCTGGATTGTACCGGAACACTTACTGGTGCGCCGGGGTACACATTCTGACCCTTCGGGCGCGACGCTTTACGCCCACCCTTCGTACATGACCTGCCGGGTTAGGCCCGGTATCCCTACCCTATGTTACGAGATAGAACCGGTTCACCCACCAGTACTCTGGGGTTGGAACGGAACCCTTTGTGATGCGCCAGAGAACACCAGCTGTCCCTTCGTGCATGCTGGACTAGACCCGGCCTCCCTACCGGACCCCAGAGGTTAGACCCGGTATCCCTACCTGATGCTCCGCATTAGGCTTGGCACCCATAACCGATCTTCTGGGGTAGTAGCGGTACTCCCACCGTTACTCTGCGGTAGTATCGGTACACCCACCGGTACTCCGAGGTAGTACGTGAACCCTTACTGGTTCACTGGGTTACTCCTGCTGACTTTACGGATGTGCGGTGTAGACCAGACATTCCTACCTGACCCTCCGTGTTAGGCCCGGTATCCCTACCTGATGCTCCGTTGTTAGCCTGGCACCCATACCTGATATTCTGGGGTAGTACCGGTACCCCCACCGGTACTCTGCAGTAGTATCGGTACACCTACCGGTACTCCAGGGTAGTACCTGAACCCTTACTGGTTCGCTGCAGTACACCTGCTGAACTTACGGGCGCGCGGTATAGACCAGACATTCCTACCTGACCCTCCAGGTTAGGCCCGGTATCCCTACCTATTGCTCTGTGGTAGGCCTGGCCCCCTACCCGACAATCTGGGTTAGTACCGGTACACCCACTGGTACTCCGCGGTAGTTTTGCTATACCCACCGGTACTCCTGGATTGTACTGGAACACTTACTGGTGCGCCGGGGTACACCTGCTGATCCTACGGGCGCCCCGCTTTATGCCCACCCTTCCTACCTGAACCGCCGGAGTAGGCCCAGTATACGTACCCGATGTTTCGAGGTAGAACCCGTTCCCCCACCATTACTCTGGGGTTGGAATGGAACCCTTTGTGATGCGCCAGAGAACACCAGCTGTCCCTTCGTGCGCGCTGGACTAGACCCGGCCTCCCTACCGGACCCCACAGGTTAGACCCGGTATCCCTACCTGATGCTCCGCATTAGGCTTGGCACCCATAACCGATGTTCTGGGGTAGTAGCGGTACCCCCACCGTTACTCTGCGGTAGTATCGGTACACCCACCGGTACTCCGCGGTAGTACGTGAACCCTTACTGGTTCACTGGGGTACACATGATGACGTTACTGGCGCGCGGTGTAGACCAGACATTCCTACCTGACCCTCCGTGTTAGGCCTGGTATCCCTACCTGATGCTCTGTTGTTGGCCTGGCACCCCTACCCGATATTCTGGGGTAGTAGCGGTACCCCCACCGTTACTCTGCGGTAGTATCGGTACACCCACCGGTACTCCGGGGTAGTACGTGAACCCTTACTGGTTCACTGGGGTACACATGATGACGTTACTGGCGCGCGGTGTAGACCAGACATTCCTAGCTGACCCTCCGTGTTAGGCCCGGTATCCCTACCTGATGCTCCATTGTTGGCCTGGCACCCATACCTGATATTCTGGGGTAGTACCGGTACCCCCACCGGTACTCTGCAGTAGTATCGGAACACCCACCGGTACTCCAGGGTAGTACCTGAACCCTTACTGGTTCACTGCAGTACACCTGCTGAACTAACGGGCGCGCGGTATAGACCAGACATTCCTACCTGACCCTCCAGGCTAGGCCCGGTATCCCTACCTATTGCTCTGCGGTAGGCCTGGACCCCTACCCGACAATCTGGGGTAGTACCGGTACACCCACTGGTACTCCGCGGTAGTTTTGCTATACCCACCGGTACTCCTGGATTTTACCGGAACACTTACTGGTGCGCCGGGGTACACCTGCTGACCCTACGGGCACGACGCTTTACGCCCACCCTTCCTACCTGACCCGCCGGAGTAGGCCCGGTATCCCTACCCGATGTTTCGATGTAGAACCGGTTTCCCCTCCAGTACTCTGGGGTTGGAACGGAACCCTTTGTGATGCGCCAGAGAACACCAGCTGTCCCTTCGTGCGCGCTGGACTAGACCCGGCCTCCCTACCGGACCCCACAGGTTAGACCCGGTATCCCTACCTGATGCTCCGCATTAGGCTTGGCACCCATACCCGATCTTCTGGGGTAGTAGCGGTATCCCCACCGTTACTCTGCGGTAGTATCGGTACACCCACCGGTACTCCGAGGTAGTACGTGAACCCTTACTGGTTCACTGGGTTACTCCAGCTGACTTTACTGGCGCGCGGTGTAGACCAGACATTCCTACCTGACCCTCCGTGTTAGGCCCGGTATCCCTACCTGATGCTCCATTGTTGGCCAGGCACCCCTACCCGATATGCTGGGGTAGTACCGGTACCCCCACCGGTACTCTGCAGTAGTATCGGTACACCCACCGGTACTCCAGGGTAGTACCTGAACCCTTAATGGTTTTCTGCGGTACACCTGCTGAACTTACGGGCCCGCGGTATAGACCAGAAATTCCTACCTGACGCTCCAGGCTAGGCCCGGTATCCTACCTGATGCTCTGCGGTAGGCCTGGCCCCCTACACGACAATCTGTGTCAGTACCTGTACACCCACTGGTACTACGCGGTAGTTTTGCTATACCCACCAGTACTCCTGGATTGTACCGAAACACTTACTGGTGTGCCGGAGTACACTGCTGATCCTACGTGCGCACCGCTTTACGCCCACCCTTCCTACCTGACCCGCCGTAGTAGACCCGGTGTTCCTACCCGATGTTTCGAGGTAGAACCCGTTCCCCCACCAGTACTCTGGGGTTGGAACGGAACCCTTTGTGATGCGCCAGAGAACATCAGCTGTCCCTTCGTGCAGTCTGGACTAGACCCAGCCTCCCTACCGGACCCCACAGGTTAGACACGGTATCACTACCTGATGCTCCGCATTAGGCTTGGCACCCATACCGGATGTTCTGGGGTAGTAGCGGTACCCCCACCGTTACTCTGCGGTAGTATCGGTACACCCACCGTTACTCCGGGGTAGTACGTGAACCCTTACTGGTTCACTGGGTTACTCCAGCTGACTTTACAGGTGCGCGGTGTAGACCAGACATTCCTACCTGACCCTCCGTGTTAGGCCCGGTATCCCTACCTGATGCTCCGTTGTTGGCCTGGCACCCATACCTGATATTCTGGGGTAGTACCGGTACCCCCACCGGTACTCTGCAGTAGTATCGGTACACCCACCGGTACTCCAGGGTAGTAACTGAACCCTTACTGGTTCGCTGCACTACACCTGCTGAACTTACGGGCGCGCGGTATAGACCAGACATTCCTACCTGACGCTCCAGGCTAGGCCCGGTATCCCTACCTATTGCTCTGCGGTAGGCCTGGCCCCCTACCCGACAATCTGGGGTAGTACCGGTACACCCACTGGTACTCCGCGGTAGTTTTGCTATACCCACCGGTACTCCTGGATTTTACCGGAACACTTACTGGTGCGCCGGGGTACACCTGCTGATCCTACGGGCGCCCCGCTTTACGCCCACCCTTCCTACCTGACCCGCCAGAGTAGGCCCGGTATACGTACCCGATGTTTCGAGGTAGAACCCGTTCCCCCACCAGTACTCTGGAGTTGGAACGGAACCCTTTGTGATGCGCCAGAGAACACCAGCTGTCCCTTCGTGCGCGCTGGACTAGACCCGGCCTCCCTACGGACCCCAGAGGTTAGACCCGCTATCCCTACCTGATGCTCCGCATTAGGCTTGGCACCCATACCCGATCTTCTGGGGTAGTAGAGGTACCCCCACCGTTACTCTGCGGTAGTATCGCTACACCCACCGGTACTCCGAAATAGTACGTGAACCCTTACTGGTTCACTGGGGTACACATGATGACGTTACTGGCGCGCGGTGTAGACCAGACATTCCTAGCTGACCCTCCGTGTTAGGCCCGGTATCCCTACCTGATGCTCCGTTGTTGGCCTGGCACCCATACCTGATATTCTGGGGTAGTACCGGTACCCCCACCGGTACTCTGCAGTAGTATCGGTACACCCACCGGTACTCGAGGGTAGTACCTGAACCCTTACTGGTTCACTGGGGTACACCTGCTGAACTTACGGGCGCGCGGTATAGACCAGACATTCCTACCTAACCCTCCAGGCTAGGCCCGGTATCCCTACCTGATGCTCTGCGGTAGGCCTGGCCCCCTACCCGACAATCTGGGGTAGTACCGGTACACCCACTGGTACTCCGCGCTAGTTTTGCTATACCCACCGGTACTCCTGGATTTTACCGGAACACTTACTGGTGCGCCGGGGTACACCTGCTGATCCTACGGGCGCCCCGCTTTACGCCCACCCTTCCTACCTGACCCGCCGGAGTAGGCCCGGTATCCCTACCCGATGTTTCGAGGTAGAACCGGTTCCCCCACCAGTACTCTGGGGTTGGAACGGAACCCTTTGTGATGCGCCAGAGAACACCAGCTGTCCCTTCGTGCGCGCTGGACTAGACCCGGCCTCCCTACCGGACCCCAGAGGTTAGACCCGGTATCCCTACCGGACCCCAGAGGTTAGACCCGGTATCCCTACCTGATGCTCCGCATTAGGCTTGGCACCCATACCCGATGTTCTGGGGTAGTAGCGGTACCCCCACCATTACTCTGCGGTAGTATCGGTACACCCACCGGTACTCCGAGTTAGTACGTGAACCCTTACTGGTTCACTGGGTTACTCCAGCTGACTTTACAGGTGCGCGGTGTAGACCAGACATTCCTAGCTGACCCTTCGTGTTAGGCCCGGTATCCCTACCTGAAGCTCCGTTGTTGGCCTGGCACCCATACCTGATATTCTGGGGTAGTACCGGTACCCCCACCGGTACTCTGCAGTAGTATCGGTACACCCTCCGGTACTCCAGGGTAGTAACTGAACCCTTACTGGTTCGCTGCAGTACACCTGCTGAACTTACGGGCGCGCGGTATAGACCAGACATTCCTACCTGACCCTCCAGGCTAGGCCCGGTATCCCTACCTGATGCTCTGCGGTAGGCCTGGCCCCCTACCCGACAATCTGGGCTAGTACCGGTACACCCACTGGTACTCCGCGGTAGTTTTGCTATACCCACCGGTACTCCTGGATTGTACCGGAACACTTACTGGTGCGCCGGGGTACACCTGCTGATCCTACGGGCGCCCCGCTTTACGCCCACCCTTCCTACCTGACCCGCCGGAGTAGGCCCGGTATCCCTACCCGATGTTTCGAGGTAGAACCGGTTCCCCCACCAGTACTCTGGGGTTGGAACGGAACCCTTTGTGATGCGCCAGAGAACACCAGCTGTCCCTTCGTGCGCGCTGGACTAGACCCGGCCTCCCTACCGGACCCCAGAGGTTAGACCCGGTATCCCTACCGGACCCCAGAGGTTAGACCCGGTATCCCTACCTGATGCTCCGCATTAGGCTTGGCACCCATACCCGATGTTCTGGGGTAGTAGCGGTACCCCCACCATTACTCTGCGGTAGTATCGGTACACCCACCGGTACTCCGAGTTAGTACGTGAACCCTTACTGGTTCACTGGGTTACTCCAGCTGACTTTACAGGTGCGCGGTGTAGACCAGACATTCCTAGCTGACCCTTCGTGTTAGGCCCGGTATCCCTACCTGAAGCTCCGTTGTTGGCCTGGCACCCATACCTGATATTCTGGGGTAGTACCGGTACCCCCACCGGTACTCTGCAGTAGTATCGGTACACCCTCCGGTACTCCAGGGTAGTAACTGAACCCTTACTGGTTCGCTGCAGTACACCTGCTGAACTTACGGGCGCGCGGTATAGACCAGACATTCCTACCTGACCCTGCAGGCTAGGCCCGGTATCCCTACCTGATGCTCTGCGGTAGGCCTGGCCCCCTACCCGACAATCTGGGTTAGTACCGGTACACCCACTGGTACTCCGCGGTAGTTTTGCTATACCCACCGGTACTCCTGGATTTTACCGGAACACTTACTGGTGCGCCGGGGTACACCTGCTGATCCTACGGGCGCCCCGATTTACGCCCACCCTTCCTACCTGACCTGCCAGAGTAGGCCCGGTATACGTACCCGATGTTTCGAGGTAGAACCGGTTCCCCCACCAGTACTCTGGGGTTGGAACGGAACCCTTTGTGATGCGCCAGAGAACACCAGCTGTCCCTTCCTGCGCGCTGGACTAGACCCGGCCTCCCTACCGGACCCCACAGGTTAGACCCGCTATCCCTACCTGATGCTCCGCATTAGGCTTGGCACCCATACCCGATGTTCTGGGGTAGTAGCGGTACCCCCACCGTTACTCTGCGGTAGTATCGGTACACCCACCGGTACTCCAGGGTAGTACGTGAACCCTTACTGGTTCACTGGGGTACACATGATGATGTTACTGGCGCGCGGTGTAGACCAGACATTCCTAGACGACCCTCCGTGTTAGGCCCGGTATCCCTACCTGATGCTCCGTTGTTGGCCTGGCACCCATACCTGACATTCCGGGGTAGTATCGGTCCCCCCACCGGTACTCTGCAGTAGTATCGGTACACCCACCGGTACTCCAGGGTAGTACCTGAACCCTTACTGGTTCGCTGCGGTACACCTGCTGAACTTACGGGCGCGCGGTATAGACCAGACATTCCTACCTGACCCTCCAGGCTAGGCCCGGTATCCCTACCTGATGCTCTGCGGTAGGCCTGGCCCCCTAACCGACAATCTGGGGTAGTACCGGTACACCCACTGGTACTCCGCGGTAGTTTTGCTATACCCACCGGTACTCCTGGATTTTACCGGAACACTTACTGGTGCGCCGGGGTACACCTGCTGACCCTACGGGCGCGACGCTTTACGCCCACCCTTCCTACCTGACCCGCCGGAGTAGGCCCGGTATCCCTACCCGATGTTTCGAGGTAGAACCGGTTCCCCCACCAGTACTCTGGGGTTGGAACGGAACCCTTTGTGATGCGCCAGAGAACACCAGCTGTCCCTTCGTGCGCGCTGGACTAGACCCGGCCTCCCTACCGGACCCCACAGGTTAGACCCGGTATCCCTACCTGATGCTCCGCATTAGGCTTGGCACCCATACCCGATCCTCTGGGGTAGTAGCGGTATCCCCACCGTTACTCTGCGGTAGTATCGGTACACCCACCGGTACTCCGAGGTAGTACGTGAACCCTTACTGGTTCACTGGGTTACTCCAGCTGACATTACTAGCGCGCGGTGTAGACCAGACATTCCTACCTGACCCTCCGTGTTAAGCCCGGTATCCCTACCTGATACTCCATTGTTGGCCAGGCACCCCTACCCGATATGCTGGGGTAGTACCGGTACCCCCACCGGTACTCTGCAGTAGTATCGGTACACCCACCGGTACTCCAGGGTAGTACCTGAACCCTTAATGGTTTTCTGCGGTACACCTGCTGAACTTACGGGCCCGCGGTATAGACCAGAAATTCCTACCTGACGCTCCAGGCTAGGCCCGGTATCCTACCTGATGCTCTGCGGTAGGCCTGGCCCCCTACCCGACAATCTGTGTCAGTACCTGTACACCCACTGGTACTACGCGGTAGTTTTGCTATACCCACCAGTACTCCTGGATTGTACCGAAACACTTACTGGTGTGCCGGAGTACACCTGCTGATCCTACGTGCGCACCGCTTTACGCCCACCCTTCCTACCTGACCCGCCGGAGTAGACCCGGTGTTCCTACCCGATGTTTCGAGGTAGAACCCGTTCCCCCACCAGTACTCTGGGGTTGGAACGGAACCCTTTGTGATGCGCCAGAGAACACCAGCTGTCCCTTCGTGCGCGCTGGACTAGACCCGGCCTCCCTACCGGACCCCACAGGTTAGACCCGGTATCCCTACCTGATGCTCCGCATTAGGCTTGGCACCCATACCCGATGTTCTGGGGTAGTAGCGGTACGCCCTCCGTTACTCTGCGGTAGTATCGGTACACCCACCGGTACTCCGGGGTAGTACGTGAACCCTTACTGGTTCACTGGGGTACACATGATGACGTTACTGGCGCGCGGTGTAGACCAGACATTCCTAGCTGACCCTCCGTGTTAGGCCCGGTATCCCTACCTGATGCTCCATTGTTGGCCTGGCACCCATACCTGATATTCTGGGGTAGTACCGGTACCCCCACCGGTACTCTGCAGTAGTATCGGAACACCCACCGGTACTCCAGGGTAGTACCTGAACCCTTACTGGTTCACTGCAGTACACCTGCTGAACTTACGGGCGCGCGGTATAGACCAGACATTCCTACCTGACCCTCCAGGCTAGGCCCGGTATCCCTACCTATTGCTCTGCGGTAGGCCTGGACCCCTACCCGACAATCTGGGGTAGTACCGGTACACCCACTGGTACTACGCGGTAGTTTTGCTATACCCACCGGTACTCCTGGATTTTACCGGAACACTTACTGGTGCGCCGGGGTACACCTGCTGACCCTACGGGCGCGACGCTTTACGCCCACCCTTCCTACCTGACCCGCCGGAGTAGGCCCGGTATCCCTACCCGATGTTTCGATGTAGAACTGGTTCCCCCACCAGTACTCTGGGGTTGGAACGGAACCCTTTGTGATGCGCCAGAGAACACCAGCTGTCCCTTCGTGCGCGCTGGACTAGACCCGGCCTCCCTACCGGACCCCACAGGTTAGACCCGGTATCCCTACCTGATGCTCCGCATTAGGCTTGGCACCCATACCCGATCTTCTGGGGTAGTAGCGGTATCCCCACCGTTACTCTGCGGTAGTATCGGTACACCCACCGGTACTCCGAGGTAGTACGTGAACCCTTACTGGTTCACTGGGTTACTCCAGCTGACTTTACAGGTGCGCGGTGTAGACCAGACATTCCTACCTGACCCTCCGTGTTAAGCCCGGTATCCCTACCTGATGCTCCATTGTTGGCCAGGCACCCCTACCCGATATGCTGGGGTAGTACCGGTACCCCCACCGGTACTCTGCAGTAGTATCGGTACACCCACCGGTACTCCAGGGTAGTACCTGAACCCTTACTGGTTTTCTGCGGTACACCTGCTGAACTTACGGGCCCGCGGTATAGACCACAAATTCCTACCTGACGCTCCAGGCTAGGCCCGGTATCCTACCTGATGCTCTGCGGTAGGCCTGGCCCCCTACCCGACAATCTGTGTCAGTACCTGTACACCCACTGGTACTACGCGGTAGTTTTGCTATACCCACCAGTACTCCTGGATTGTACCGAAACACTTACTGGTGTGCCGGAGTACACCTGCTGATCCTACGTGCGCACCGCTTTATGCCCATCCTTCCTACCTGACCCGCCGGAGTAGACCCGGTGTTCCTACCCGATGTTTCGAGGTAGAACCCGTTCCCCCACCAGTACTCTGGGGTTGGAACGGAACCCTTTGTGATGCGGCAGAGAACACCAGCTGTCCCTTCGTGCAGTCTGGACTAGACACGGCCTCCCTACCGGACCACACAGGTTAGACACGGTATCACTACCTGATGCTCCGCATTAGGCTTGGCACCCATACCGGATGGTCTGGGGTAGTAGCGGTACCCCCACCGTTACTCTGCGGTAGTATCGGTACACCCACCGGTACTCCGAGGTAGTACGTGAACCCTTACTGGTTCACTGGGGTACACATGATGACGTTACTGGCGCGCGGTGTAGACCAGACATTCCTACCTGACCCTCCGTGTTAGGCCCGGTATCCCTACCTGATGCTCCGTTGTTGGCCTGGCACCCATACCTGATATTCTGGGGTAGTACCGGTACCCCCACCGGTACTCTGCAGTAGTATCGGTACACCCACCGGTACTCCAGGGTAGACCTGAACCCTTACTGGTTCGCTGCGGTACACCTGCTGAACTTACGGGCGCGCGGTATAGACCAGACATTCCTACCTGACCCTCCAGGCTAGGCCCGGTATCCCTACCTATTGCTCTGCGGTAGGCCTGGCCCCCTACCCAACAATCTGGGTTAGTACCGGTACACCCACTGGTACTCCGCGGTAGTTTTGCTATACCCACCGGTACTCCTGGATTGTACCGAAACACTTACTGTTGCGCCGGGGTACACCTGCTGATCCTACGGGCGCACCGCTTTACGCCCACCCTTCCTACCTGACCCGCCGGAGTAGACCCGGTATTCCTACCCGATGTTTCGAGGTAGAACCGGTTCCCCCACCAGTACTCTGGGGTTGGAACGGAACCCTTTGTGATGCGCCAGAGAACACCAGCTGTCCCTGCATGCGCGCTGGACTAGACCCGGCCTCCCTATCGGACCCCACAGATTAGACCCGGTATCCCTACCTGATGCTCCGCATTAGGCTTGGCACCCATACCCGATCTTCTGGGGTAGTAGCGGTATCCCAACCGTTACTCTGCGGTAGTATCGGTACACCCACCGGTACTCCAGGGTAGTACCTGAACCCTTACTGGTTTTCTGCGGTACACCTGCTGAACTTACGGGCCCGCGGTATAGACCAGAAATTCCTACCTGACGCTCCAGGCTAGGCCCGGTATCCTACCTGATGATCTGCGGTAGGCCTGGCCCCCTACCCGACAATCTGTGTCAGTACCTGTACACCCACTGGTACTACGCGGTAGTTTTGCTATACCCACCAGTACTCCTGGATTGTACCGAAACACTTACTGGTGTGCCGGAGTACACCTGCTGATCCTACGTGCGCACCGCTTTACGCCCATCCTTCCTACCTGACCGGCCGGAGTAGGCCCGGTATCCCTAAACGATGTTTCGAGGTAGAACCGGTTCCCCCACCAGTACTCTGGGGTTGGAACGGAACCCTTAGTGATGCGCCAGAGAACACCAGCTGTCCCTTCGTGCGCGCTGGACTAGACCCGGCCTCCTTACCGGACCCCACAGGTTAGACCAGGTCTCCCTACCTGATGCACCGCATTAGGCTTGGCACCCATACCCGATGTTCTGGGTTAGTTATGGTACCCCCACCGTTACTCTGCGGTAGTATCGGTACACCCACCGGTACTCCGAGGTAGTACGTGAACCCTTACTGGTTCACTGGGTTAGTCCTGCTGAGTTTACGGGTGCGCGGTGTAGACCAGACATTCCTAGCTGACCCTCCGTGTTAGGCCCGGTATCCCTACCTGATGCTCCGTTGTTGGCCTGGCACCCATACCTGATATTCTGGGGTAGTACCGGTACCCCCACCGGTACTCTGCAGTAGTATTTGTACACTCACCGGTACTCGAGGGTAGTACCTGAACCCTTAATGGTTCACTGGGGTACACCTGCTGAACTTACGGGCGCGCGGTATAGACGAGACATTCCTACCTGACCCTCCAGGCTAGGCCCGGTATCCCTACCTATTGCTCTGCGGTAGGCCTGGCCCCCTACCCGACAATCTGGGGTAGTACCGGTACACCCACTGGTACTCCGCGGTAGTTTTGCTATACCCACCGGTACTCCTGGATTTTACCGGAACACTTACTGGTGCGCCGGGGTACACCTGCTGACCCTACGGGCGCGACGCTTTACGCCCACCCTTCCTACCTGACCCGCCGGAGTAGGCCCGGTATCCCTACCCGATGTTTCGAGGTAGAACCGGTTCCCCCACCAGTACTCTGGGGTTGGAACGGAACCCTTTGTGATGCGCCAGAGAACACCAGCTGTCCCTTCGTGCAGTCTGGACTAGACACGGCCTCCCTACCGGACCCCACAGGTTAGACACGGTATCACTACCTGATGCTCCGCATTAGGCTTGGCACCCATACCGGATGGTCTGGGGTAGTAGCGGTACCCCCACCGTTACTCTGCGGTAGTATCGGTACACCCACCGGTACTCCGAGGTAGTACGTGAACCCTTACTGGTTCACTGGGGTACACATGATGACGTTACTGGCGCGCGGTGTAGACCAGACATTCCTACCTGACCCTCCGTGTTAGGCCCGGTATCCCTACCTGATGCTCCGTTGTTGGCCTGGCACCCATACCTGATATTCTGGGGTAGTACCGGTACCCCCACCGGTACTCTGCAGTAGTATCGGTACACCCACCGGTACTCCAGGGTAGACCTGAACCCTTACTGGTTCGCTGCGGTACACCTGCTGAACTTACGGGCGCGCGGTATAGACCAGACATTCCTACCTGACGCTCCAGGCTAGGCCCGGTATCCCTACCTGATGCTCTGCGGTAGGCCTGGCCCCCTACCCAACAATCTGTGTCAGTACCTGTACACCCACTGGTACTCCGCGGTAGTTTTGCTATACCCACCGGTACTCCTGGATTTTACCGGAACACTTACTGGTGCGCCGGGGTACACCTGCTGACCCTACGGGCGCGACGCTTTACGCCCACCCTTCCTACCTGAACCGCCGGAGTAGGCCCGGTATCCCTACCCGATGTTTCGAGGTAGAACCGGTTCCCCCACCAGTACTCTGGGGTTGGAACGGAACCCTTTGTGATGCGCCAGAGAACACCAGCTGTCCCTTCGTGCGCGCTGGACTAGACCCGGCCTCCCTACCGGACCCCACAGGTTAGACCCGGTATCCCTACCTGATGCTCCGCATTAGGCTTGGCACCCATACCCGATGTTCTGGGGTAGTAGCGGTACGCCCTCCGTTACTCTGCGGTAGTATCGGTACACCCACCGGTACTCCGGGGTAGTACGTGAACCCTTACTGGTTCACTGGGGTACACATGATGACGTTACTGGCGCGCGGTGTAGACCAGACATTCCTAGCTGACCCTCCGTGTTAGGCCCGGTATCCCTACCTGATGCTCCATTGTTGGCCTGGCACCCCTACCTGATATTCTGGGGTAGTACCGGTACCCCCACCGGTACTCTGCAGTAGTATCGGTACACCCACCGGTACTCCAGGGTAGTACCTGAACCCTTAATGGTTCACTGGGGTACACCTGCTGAACTTACGGGCGCGCGGTATAGACCAGACATTCCTACCTGACCCTCCAGGCTAGGCCCGGTATCCCTACCTGATGATCTGCGGTAGGCCTGGCCCCCTACCCGACAATCTGGGTTAGTACCGGTACACCCACTGGTACTCCGCGGTAGTTTTGCTATACCCACCGGTACTCCTGGATTGTACCGGAACACTTACTGGTGCGCCGGGGTACACCTGCTGACCCTACGGGCGCGACGCTTTACGTCCACCCTTCCTACCTGACCCGCTGGAGTAGGACCGGTATCCCTACCCGATGTTTCGATGTAGAACCGGTTCCCCCACCAGTACTCTGGGGTTGGAACGGAACCCTTTGTGATGCGCCAGAGAACACCAGCTGTCCCTTCGTGCGCGCTGGACTAGACCCGGCCTCCCTACCGGACCCCACAGGTTAGACCCGGTATCCCTACCTGATACTCCGCATTAGGCTTGGCACCCATACCGGATGTTCTGGGGTAGTAGCGGTACCCCCACCGTTACTCTGCGGTAGTATCGGTACATCCACCGGTACTCCGAGGCAGTACGTGAACCCTTACTGGTTCACTGGGATACTCCTGCTGACTTTACGGGTGCGCGGTGTAGACCAGACATTCCTACCTGACCCTCCGTGTTAGGCCCAGTATCCCTACCTGATGCTCCGTTGTTGGCCTGGCACCCATACCTGATATGCTGGGGTAGCACCGGTACCCCCACCGGTACTCTGCAGTAGTATCGGTACACCCACCGGTACTCCAGGGTAGTACCTGAACCCTTACTGGTTCGCTGCAGTACACCTGCTGAACTTACGGGCGCGCGGTATAGACCAGACATTCCTACCTGACCCTCCAGGCTAGGCCCGGTATCCCTACCTATTGCTCTGCGGTAGGCCTGGCCCCTTACCTGACAATCTGGGGTAGTACCGTTACACCCACTGGTACTCCGCGGTAGTTTTGCTATACCCACCGGTACTCCTGGATTGTACCGGAACACTTACTGGTGCGCCGGAGTACACCTGCTGATCCTACGTGCTCACCGCTTTACGCCCACCCTTCCTACCTGACCCGCCGGAGTAGACCCGGTATTCCTACCCGATGTTTCGAGGTAGAACCGGTTCCCCCACCAGTACTCTGGGGTTGGAATGGAACCCTTTGTGATGCGCCAGAGAACACCAGCTGTCCCTTCGTGCAGGCTGGACTAGACCCAGCCTCCCTACCGGACCCCACAGGTTAGACCCGGTATCCCTACCTGATTCTCCGCATTAGGCTTGGCACCCATACCGGATGTTCTGCGGTAGTAGCGGTACCCCCACCGTTACTCTGCGGTAGTATCGGTACACCCACCGGTACTCCGAGGTAGTACGTGAACCCTTACTGGTTCACTGGTGTACACCTGCTGACATTACTGGCGCGCGGTATAGACCAGACATTCCTACCTGACCCTCCGTGTTAGGCCCGGTATCCCTACCTGATGCTCCATTGTTGGCCAGGCACCCCTACCCGATATGCTGGGGTAGTACCGGTACCCCCACCGGTACTCTGCAGTAGTATCGGTACACCCAGCGGTACTCCAGGGTAGACCTGAACCCTTACTGGTTCGCTGCGGTACACCTGCTGAACTTACGGGCGCGCGGTATAGACCAGACATTCCTACCTGACGCTCCAGGCTAGGCCCGGTATCCCTACCTGATGCTCTGCGGTAGGCCTGGCCCCCTACACGACAATCTGGGGTAGTACCGGTACACCCACTGGTACTCCGCGGTAGTTTTGCTATACCCACCGGTACTCCTGGATTGTACCGAAACACTTACTGGTGCGCCGGGGTACACCTGCTGACCCTACGGCGTGCCGCTTTACGCCCACCCTTCCTACCTGACCCGCCGGAGTAGGCCCGGTATACGTACCCGATGTTTCGAGGTAGAACCCGTTCCCCCACAAGTACTCTGGGGTTGGAACGGAACCCTTTGTGATGCGCCAGAGAACACCAGCTGTCCCTTCGTGCGCGCTGGACTAGACCCGGCCTCCCTACCGGACCCCACAGGTTAGACCCGGTATCCCTACCTGATGCTCCGCATTAGGCTTGGCACCCATACCCGATCTTCTGGGGTAGTAGCGGTACTCCCACCGTTACTCTGCGGTAGTATCGGTACACCCACCGGTACTCCGAGGTAGTACGTGAACCCTTACTTGTTCACTGTGTTACTCCTGCTGACTTTACGGGTGCGCGGTGTAGACCAGACATTCCTACCTGACCCTCCGTGTTAGGCCCGGTATCCCTACCTGATGCTCCGTTGTTGGCCTGGCACCCCTACCTGATATTATGGGGTAGTACCGGTACCCCCACCGGTACTCTGCAGTAGTATCAGAACACCCACCGGTACTCCAGGGTAGTACCTGAACCCTTACTGGTACGCTGCAGTACACCTGCTGAACTTACGGGCGCGCGGTATAGACCAGACATTCCTACCTAACCCTCCAGGCTAGGCCCGGTATCCCTACCTGATGCTCTGCGGTAGGCCTGGCCCCCTACCCGACAATCTGGGCTAGTACCGGTACACCCACTGGTACTCCGCGGTAGTTTTGCTATACCAACCGGTACTCCTGGATTGTACCGGAACACTTACTGGTGCGCCGGGGTACACCTGCTGATCCTACGGGCGCCCCGCTTTACGCCCACCCTTCCTACCTGACCCGCCAGAGTAGGCCCGGTATACGTACCCGATGTTTCGAGGTAGAACCGGTTCCCCCACCAGTACTCTGGGGTTGGAACGGAACCCTTTGTGATGCGCCAGAGAACACCAGCTGTCCCTTCGTGCGCGCTGGACTAGACCCGGCCTCCCTACCGGACCCCAGAGGTTAGACCCGGTATCCCTACCTGATGCTCCGCATTAGGCTTGGCACCCATACCGGATGTTCTGGGGTAGTAGCGGTACCCCCACCGTTACTCTGCGGTAGTATCGGTACACCCACCGGTACTCCGGGGTAGTACGTGAACCCTTACTGGTTCACTGGGGTACACATGATGACGTTACTGGCGCGCGGTGTAGACCAGACATTCCTAGCTGACCCTCCGTGTTAGGCCCGGTATCCCTACCTGATGCTCCGTTGTTGGCCTGGCACCCCTACCTGATATTGTGGGGTAGTACCGGTACCCCCACCGGTACTCTGCAGTAGTATCGGTACACCCACCGGTACTCCAGGGTAGTACCTGAACCCTTAATGGATCACTGCGGTACACCTGCTGAACTTACGGGCGCGCGGTATAGACCAGACATTCCTACCTGACCCTCCAGGCTAGGCCCGGTATCCCTACCTGATGCTCTGCGGTAGGCCTGGCCCCCTACCCGACAATCTGGGTTAGTACCGGTACACCCACTGGTACTCCGCGGTAGTTTTGCTATACCCACCGGTACTCCTGGATTGTACCGGAACACTTACTGGTGCGCCGGGGTACACCTGCTGACCCTACGGGCGCGACGCTTTACGCCCACCCTTCCTACCTGACCCGCTGGAGTAGGACCGGTATCCCTACCCGATGTTTCGATGTAGAACCGGTTCCCCCACCAGTACTCTGGGGTTGGAACGGAACCCTTTGTGATGCGCCAGAGAACACCAGCTGTCCCTTCGTGCGCGCTGGACTAGACCCGGCCTCCCTACCGGACCCCAGAGGTTAGACCCGGTATCCCTACCTGATGCTCCGCATTAGGCTTGGCACCCATACCGGATGTTCTGGGGTAGTAGCGGTACCCCCACCGTTACTCTGCGGTAGTATCGGTACACCCACCGTTACTCCGGGGTAGTACGTGAACCCTTACTGGTTCACTGGGGTACACATGATGACGTTACTGGCGCGCGGTGTAGACCAGACATTCCTAGCTGACCCTCCGTGTTAGGCCAGGTATCCCTACCTGATGCTCCGTTGTTGGCCTGGCACCCATACCTGATATTCTGGGGTAGTACCGGTACCCCCACCGGTACTCTGCAGTAGTATCGGAACACCCACCGGTACTCCAGGGTAGTACCTGAACCCTTACTGGTACGCTGCAGTACACCTGCTGAACTTACGGGCGCGCGGTATAGACCAGACATTCCTACCTAACCCTCCAGGCTAGGCCCGGTATCCCTACCTGATGCTCAGCGGTAGGCCTGGCCCCCTACCCGACAATCTGGTGTAGTACCGGTACACCCACTGGTACTCCGCGGTAGTTTTGCTATACCGACCGGTACTCCTGGATTGTACCGGAACACTTACTGGTGCGCCGGGGTACACCTGCTGATCCTACGGGCGCCCCGCTTTACGCCCACCCTTCCTACCTGACCCACCGGAGTAGGCCCGGTATCCCTACCCGATGTTTCGAGGTAGAACCGATTCACCCACCAGTACTCTGGGGTTGGAACGGAACCCTTTGTGATGAGCCAGAGAACACCAGCTGTCCCTTCGTGCGCGCTGGACTAGACCCGGCCTCCCTACCGGACCCCAGAGGTTAGACCCGGTATCCCTACCTGATGCTCCGCATTAGGCTTGGCACCCATACCGGATGTTCTGGGGTAGTAGCGGTACCCCCACCGTTACTCTGCGGTAGTATCGGTACACACACCGTTACTCCAGGGTAGTACGTGAACCCTTACTGGTTCACTGGGTTACTCCTCCTGACTTTACGGGTGCGCGGTGTAGACCAGACATTCCTACCTGACCCTCCGTGTTAGGCCTTGTATCCCTACCTGATGCTCCATTGTTGGCCTGGCACCCATACCTGATATGCTGGGGTAGTACCGGTACCCCCACCGGTACTCTGCAGTATTACCGGTACACCCACCGGTACTCCAGGGTAGTACCTGAACCCTTACTGGTTCGCTGCAGTACACCTGCTGAACTTACGGGCGCGCGGTATAGACCAGACATTCCTACCTGACCCTCCAGGCTAGGCCCGGTATCCCTACCTATTGCTCTGCGGTAGGCCTGGCCCCCTACCCGACAATCTGGGCTAGTACCGGTACACCCACTGGTACTCCGCGGTAGTTTTGCTATACCCACCGGTATTCCTGGATTTTACCGGAACACTTACTGGTGCGCCGGGGTACACCTGCTGATCCTACGGGCGCCCCGCTTTACGCCCACCCTTCCTACCTGACCCGCCGGAGTAGGCCCGGTATATGTACCTGATGTTTCGATGTAGAACCAGTTCCCCCACCAGTACTCTGGGGTTGGAACGGAACCCTTTGTGATGCGCCAGAGAACACCAGCTGTCCCTTCGTGCGCGCTGGACTAGACCCGGCCTCCCTACCGGACCCCACAGGTTAGACCCGGTATCCCTACCTGATGCTCCGCATTAGGCTTGGCACCCATAGCCGATCTTCTGGGGTAGTAGCGGTACTCCCACCGTTACTCTGCCGTAGTATCGGTACACCCACCGGTACTCCGAGGTAGTACGTGAACCCTTACTGGTTCACTGGGTTACTCCTGCTGACTTTACGGGTGCGCGGTGTAGACCAGACATTCCTACCTGACCCTCCGTGTTAGGCCCGGTATCCCTACCTGATGCTCCGTTGTTGGCCTGGCACCCCTACCTGATATTCTGGGGTAGTACCGCCACCCCCACCGGTACTCTGCAGTAGTATCAGAACACCCACCGGTACTCCAGGGTAGTACCTGAACCCTTACTGGTACGCTGCAGTACACCTGCTGAACTTACGGGCGCGCGGTATAGACCAGACATTCCTACCTAACCCTCCAGGCTAGGCCCGGTATCCCTACCTGATGCTCTGCGGTAGGCCTGGCCCCCTACCCGACAATCTGGGGTAGTACCGGTACACCCACAGGTACTCCGCGGTAGTTTTGCTATACCCACCGGTATTCCTGGATTTTACCGGAACACTTACTGGTGCGCCGGGGTACACCTGCTGATCCTACGGGCGCCCCGCTTTACGCCCACCCTTCCTACCTGACCCGCCGGAGTAGGCCCGGTATATGTACCTGATGTTTCGATGTAGAACCAGTTCCCCCACCAGTACTCTGGGGTTGGAACGGAACCCTTTGTGATGCGCCAGAGAACACCAGCTGTCCCTTCGTGCGCGCTGTACTAGACCCGGCCTCCCTACCGGACCCCACAGGTTAGACACGGTATCCCTACCTGATGCTCCGCATTAGGCTTGGCACCCATAACCGATCTTCTGGGGTAGTAGCGGTACCCCCACCGTTACTCTGCGGTAGTATCGGTACACCCACCGTTACTCCGGGGTAAACGTGAACCCTTACTGGTTCACTGGGGTACACATGATGACGTTACTGGCGCGCGGTGTAGACCAGACATTCCTAGCTGACCCTCCGTGTTAGGAACGGTATCCCTACATGATGCTCCGTTGTTGGCCTGGCACCCATACCTGATATTCTGGGGTAGTACCGGTACCCCCACCGTTACTCTGCGGTAGTATCGGTACACCCACCGGTACTCCGAGGTAGTGCGTGAACCCTTACTGGTTCACTGGGTTACTCCTCCTGACTTTACGGGTGCGCGGTGTAGACCAGACATTCCTACCTGACCCTCCGTGTTAGGCCTTGTATCCCTACCTGATGCTCCGTTGTTGGCCTTGCACCCATACCTAATATTCTGGGGTAGTACCGGTACCTCCACCGGTACTCTTCAGTATTATCGGTACACCCACCGGTACTCCAGGGTAGTACCTGAACACTCACTGGTTCGCTGCAGTACACCTGCTGAACTTACGGGCGCGCGGTATAGACCAGACATTCCTACCTAACCCTCCAGGCTAGGCCCGGTATCCCTACCTGATGCTCTGCGGTAGGCCTGGCCCCCTACCCGACAATCTGGGCTAGTACCGGTACACCCACTGGTACTCCGCGGTAGTTTTGCTATACCAACCGGTACTCCTGGATTGTACCGGAACACTTACTGGTGCGCCGGGGTACACCTGCTGATCCTACGGGCGCCCCGCTTCACGCCCACCCTTCCTACCTGACCCGCCAGAGTAGGCCCGGTATACGTACCCGATGTTTCGAGGTAGAACCGGTTCCCCCACCAGTACTCTGGGGTTGGAACGGAACCCTTTGTGATGCGCCAGAGAACACCAGCTGTCCCTTTGTGCGCGATGGACTAGACCCGGCCTCCCTACCGGACCCCAGAGGTTAGACCCGGTATCCCTACCTGATGCTCCGCATTAGGCTTGGCACCCATACCGGATGTTCTGGGGTAGTAGCGGTACCCCCACCGTTACTCTGCGGTAGTATCGGTACACCCACCGTTACTCCGGGGTAGTACGTGAACCCTTACTGGTTCACTGGGGTACACATGATGACGTTACTGGCGCGCGGTGTAGACCAGACATTCCTAGCTGACCCTCCGTGTTAGGCCCGGTATCCCTACCTGATGCTCCGTTGTTGGCCTGGCACCCATACCTGATATTGTGGGGTAGTACCGGTACCCCCACCGTTACTCTGCGGTAGTATCGGTACACCCACCGGTACTCCGAGGTAGTGCGTGAACCCTTACTGGTTCACTGGGTTACTCCTCCTGACTTTACGGGTGCGCGGTGTAGACCAGACATTCCTACCTGACCCTCCGTGTTAGGCCTTGTATCCCTACCTGATGCTCCGTTGTTGGCCTGGCACCCATACCTGATATTCTGGGGTAGTACCGGTACCCCCACCAGTACTCTGCAGTATTATCGGTACACCCACCGGTACTCCAGGGTAGTACCTGAACCCTTACTGGTTCGCTGCAGTACACCTGCTGAACTTACGGGCGCGCGGTATAGACCAGACATTCCTACCTGACCCTCCAGGCTAGGCCCGGTATCCCTACCTATTGCTCTGCGGTAGGCCTGGCCCCCTACCCGACAATCTGGGTTAGTACCGGTACACCCACTGGTACTCCGCGGTAGTTTTGCTATACCCACCGGTACTCCTGGATTTTACCGGAACACTTCCTGGTGCGCCGGGGTACACCTGCTGATCCTACGGGCACGCCGCTTTACGCCCACCCTTCCTACCTGACCCTCCGGAGTAGGCGCGGTATACGTACCCGATGTTTCGAGGTAGAACCCGTTCCCCCACCAGTACTCTGGGGTTGGAACGGAACCCTTTGTGATGCGCCAGAGAACACCAGCTGTCCCTTCGTGCGCGCTGGACTAGACCCGGCCTCCCTACCGGACCCCAGAGGTTAGACCCGGTATCCCTACCTGATGCTCCGCATTAGGCTTGGCACCCATACCGGATGTTCTGGGGTAGTAGCGGTACCCCCACCGTTACTCTGCGGTAGTATCGGTACACCCACCGTTACTCCGGGGTAGTACGTGAACCCTTACTGGTTCACTGGGGTACACATGATGACGTTACTGGCGCGCGGTGTAGACCAGACATTCCTAGCTGACCCTCCGTGTTAGGCCAGGTATCCCTACCTGATGCTCCGTTGTTGGCCTGGCACCCATACCTGATATTCTGGGGTAGTACCGGTACCCCCACCGGTACTCTGCAGTAGTATCGGAACACCCACCGGTACTCCAGGGTAGTACCTGAACCCTTACTGGTACGCTGCAGTACACCTGCTGAACTTACGGGCGCGCGGTATAGACCAGACATTCCTACCTGACCCTCCAGGCTAGGCCCGGTATCCCTACCTGATGCTCAGCGGTAGGCCTGGCCCCCTACCCGACAATCTGGTGTAGTACCGGTACACCCACTGGTACTCCGCGGTAGTTTTGCTATACCGACCGGTACTCCTGGATTGTACCGGAACACTTACTGGTGCGCCGGGGTACACCTGCTGATCCTACGGGCGCCCCGCTTTACGCCCACCCTTCCTACCTGACCCACCGGAGTAGGCCCGGTATCCCTACCCGATGTTTCGAGGTAGAACCGATTCACCCACCAGTACTCTGGGGTTGGAACGGAACCCTTTGTGATGAGCCAGAGAACACCAGCTGTCCCTTCGTGCGCGCTGGACTAGACCCGGCCTCCCTACCGGACCCCAGAGGTTAGACCCGGTATCCCTACCTGATGCTCCGCATTAGGCTTGGCACCCATACCGGATGTTCTGTGGTAGTAGCGGTACCCCCACCGTTACTCTGCGGTAGTATCGGTACACACACCGTTACTCCAGGGTAGTACGTGAACCCTTACTGGTTCACTGGGTTACTCCTCCTGACTTTACGGGTGCGCGGTGTAGACCAGACATTCCTACCTGACCCTCCGTGTTAGGCCTTGTATCCCTACCTGATGCTCCATTGTTGGCCTGGCACCCATACCTGATATGCTGGGGTAGTACCGGTACCCCCACCGGTACTCTGCAGTATTACCGGTACACCCACCGGTACTCCAGGGTAGTACCTGAACCCTTACTGGTTCGCTGCAGTACACCTGCTGAACTTACGGGCGCGCGGTATAGACCAGACATTCCTACCTGACCCTCCAGGCTAGGCCCGGTATCCCTACCTATTGCTCTGCGGTAGGCCTGGCCCCCTACCCGACAATCTGGGCTAGTACCGGTACACCCACTGGTACTCCGCGGTAGTTTTGCTATACCCACCGGTATTCCTGGATTTTACCGGAACACTTACTGGTGCGCCGGGGTACACCTGCTGATCCTACGGGCGCCCCGCTTTACGCCCACCCTTCCTACCTGACCCGCCGGAGTAGGCCCGGTATATGTACCTGATGTTTCGATGTAGAACCAGTTCCCCCACCAGTACTCTGGGGTTGGAACGGAACCCTTTGTGATGCGCCAGAGAACACCAGCTGTCCCTTCGTGCGCGCTGGACTAGACCCGGCCTCCCTACCGGACCCCACAGGTTAGACCCGGTATCCCTACCTGATGCTCCGCATTAGGCTTGGCACCCATACCCGATCTTCTGGGGTAGTAGCGGTACTCCCACCGTTACTCTGCCGTAGTATCGGTACACCCACCGGTACTCCGAGGTAGTACGTGAACCCTTACTGGTTCACTGGGTTACTCCTGCTGACTTTACGGGTGCGCGGTGTAGACCAGACATTCCTACCTGACCCTCCGTGTTAGGCCCGGTATCCCTACCTGATGCTCCGTTGTTGGCCTGGCACCCCTACCTGATATTCTGGGGTAGTACCGCCACCCCCACCGGTACTCTGCAGTAGTATCAGAACACCCACCGGTACTCCAGGGTAGTACCTGAACCCTTACTGGTACGCTGCAGTACACCTGCTGAACTTACGGGCGCGCGGTATAGACCAGACATTCCTACCTAACCCTCCAGGCTAGGCCCGGTATCCCTACCTGATGCTCTGCGGTAGGCCTGGCCCCCTACCCGACAATCTGGGGTAGTACCGGTACACCCACAGGTACTCCGCGGTAGTTTTGCTATACCCACCGGTATTCCTGGATTTTACCGGAACACTTACTGGTGCGCCGGGGTACACCTGCTGATCCTACGGGCGCCCCGCTTTACGCCCACCCTTCCTACCTGACCCGCCGGAGTAGGCCCGGTATATGTACCTGATGTTTCGATGTAGAACCAGTTCCCCCACCAGTACTCTGGGGTTGGAACGGAACCCTTTGTGATGCGCCAGAGAACACCAGCTGTCCCTTCGTGCGCGCTGTACTAGACCCGGCCTCCCTACCGGACCCCACAGGTTAGACACGGTATCCCTACCTGATGCTCCGCATTAGGCTTGGCACCCATACCCGATCTTCTGGGGTAGTAGCGGTACCCCCACCGTTACTCTGCGGTAGTATCGGTACACCCACCGTTACTCCGGGGTAAACGTGAACCCTTACTGGTTCACTGGGGTACACATGATGACGTTACTGGCGCGCGGTGTAGACTAGACATTCCTAGCTGACCCTCCGTGTTAGGAACGGTATCCCTACATGATGCTCCGTTGTTGGCCTGGCACCCATACCTGATATTCTGGGGTAGTACCGGTACCCCCACCGTTACTCTGCGGTAGTATCGGTACACCCACCGGTACTCTGAGGTAGTGCGTGAACCCTTACTGGTTCACTGGGTTACTCCTCCTGACTTTACGGGTGCGCGGTGTAGACCAGACATTCCTACCTGACCCTCCGTGTTAGGCCTTGTATCCCTACCTGATGCTCCGTTGTTGGCCTTGCACCCATACCTAATATTCTGGGGTAGTACCGGTACCTCCACCGGTACTCTTCAGTATTATCGGTACACCCACCGGTACTCCAGGGTAGTACCTGAACCCTCACTGGTTCGCTGCAGTACACCTGCTGAACTTACGGGCGCGCGGTATAGACCAGACATTCCTACCTAACCCTCCAGGCTAGGCCCGGTATCCCTACCTGATGCTCTGCGGTAGGCCTGGCCCCCTACCCGACAATCTGGGCTAGTACCGGTACACCCACTGGTACTCCGCGGTAGTTTTGCTATACCAACCGGTACTCCTGGATTGTACCGGAACACTTACTGGTGCGCCGGGGTACACCTGCTGATCCTACGGGCGCCCCGCTTTACGCCCACCCTTCCTACCTGACCCGCCAGAGTAGGCCCGGTATACGTACCCGATGTTTCGAGGTAGAACCGGTTCCCCCACCAGTACTCTGGGGTTGGAACGGAACCCTTTGTGATGCGCCAGAGAACACCAGCTGTCCCTTCGTGCGCGATGGACTAGACCCGGCCTCCCTACCGGACCCCAGAGGTTAGACCCGGTATCCCTACCTGATGCTCCGCATTAGGCTTGGCACCCATACCGGATGTTCTGGGGTAGTAGCGGTACCCCCACCGTTACTCTGCGGTAGTATCGGTACACCCACCGTTACTCCGGGGTAGTACGTGAACCCTTACTGGTTCACTGGGGTACACATGATGACGTTACTGGCGCGCGGTGTAGACCAGACATTCCTAGCTGACCCTCCGTGTTAGGCCCGGTATCCCTACCTGATGCTCCGTTGTTGGCCTGGCACCCATACCTGATATTGTGGGGTAGTACCGGTACCCCCACCGTTACTCTGCGGTAGTATCGGTACACCCACCGGTACTCCGAGGTAGTGCGTGAACCCTTACTGGTTCACTGGGTTACTCCTCCTGACTTTACGGGTGCGCGGTGTAGACCAGACATTCCTACCTGACCCTCCGTGTTAGGCCTTGTATCCCTACCTGATGCTCCGTTGTTGGCCTGGCACCCATACCTGATATTCTGGGGTAGTACCGGTACCCCCACCAGTACTCTGCAGTATTATCGGTACACCCACCGGTACTCCAGGGTAGTACCTGAACCCTTACTGGTTCGCTGCAGTACACCTGCTGAACTTACGTGCGCGCGGTATAGACCAGACATTCCTACCTGACCCTCCAGGCTAGGCCCGGTATCCCTACCTATTGCTCTGCGGTAGGCCTGGCCCCCTACCCGACAATCTGGGGTAGTACCGGTACACCCACAGGTACTCCGCGGTAGTTTTGCTATACCCACCGGTACTCCTGGATTTTACCGGAACACTTCCTGGTGCGCCGGGGTACACCTGCTGATCCTACGGGCACGCCGCTTTACGCCCACCCTTCCTACCTGACCCTCCGGAGTAGGCGCGGTATACGTACCCGATGTTTCGAGGTAGAACCCGTTCCCCCACCAGTACTCTGGGGTTGGAACGGAACCCTTTGTGATGCGCCAGAGAACACCAGCTGTCCCTTCGTGCGCGCTGGACTAGACCCGGCCTCCCTACCGGACCCCAGAGGTTAGACCCGGTATCCCTACCTGATGCTCCGCATTAGGCTTGGCACCCATACCCGATGTTCTGGGGTAGTATCGGTACACCCACCGTTACTCCGGGGTAGTACGTGAACCCTTACTGGTTCACTGGGGTACACATGATGACGTTACTGGCGCGCGGTGTAGACCAGACATTCCTAGCTGACCCTCCGTGTTAGGCCCGGTATCCCTACCTGATGCTCCGTTGTTGGCCTGGCACCCATACCTGATATTCTGGGGTAGTACCGGTACCCCCACCGGTACTCTGCAGTAGTATCGGTATACCCACCGGTACTCCAGGGTAGTACCTGAACCCTTACTGGTTCGCTGCAGTACACCTGCTGAACTTACGGGCGCGCGGTATAGACCAGACATTCCTACCTAACCCTCCAGGCTAGGCCCGGTATCCCTACCTGATGCTCTGCGGTAGGCCTGGCCCCCTACCCGACAATCTGGGCTAGTACCGGTACACCCACTGGTACTCCGCGGTAGTTTTGCTATACCCACCGGTACTCCTGGATTGTACCGGAACACTTACTGGTGCGCCGGGGTACACCTGCTGATCCTACGGGCGCCCCGCTTTACGCCCACCCTTCCTACCTGACCCGCCAGAGTAGGCCCGGTATACGTACCCGATGTTTCGAGGTAGAACCGGTTCCCCCACCAGTACTCTGGGGTTGGAACGGAACCCTTTGTGATGCGCCAGAGAACACCAGCTGTCCCTTCGTGCGCGCTGGACTAGACCCGGCCTCCCTACCGGACCCCAGAGGTTATAACCGGTATCCCTACCTGATGCTCCGCATTAGGCTTGGCACCCATACCGGATGTTCTGGGGTAGTAGCGGTACCCCCACCGTTACTCTGCGGTAGTATCGGTACACCCACCGTTACTCCGGGGTAGTACGTGAACCCTTACTGGTTCACTGGGGTACACATGATGACGTTACTGGCGCGCGGTGTAGACCAGACATTCCTACCTGACCCTCCGTGTTAGGCCTTGTATCCCTACCTGATGCTCCGTTGTTGGCCTGGCACCCATACCTGATATGCTGGGGTAGTACCGGTACCCCCACCGGTACTCTGCAGTATTACCGGTACACCCACCGGTACTCCAGGGTAGTACCTGAACCCTTACTGGTTCGCTGCAGTACACCTGCTGAACTTACGGGCGCGCGGTATAGACCAGACATTCCTACCTGACCCTCCAGGCTAGGCCCGGTATCCCTACCTATTGCTCTGCTATAGGCCCGGCCCCCTACCCGACAATCTGGTTTAGTACCGGTACACCCACTGGTACTCCGCGGTAGTTTTGCTATACCCACCGGTACTCCTGGATTTTACCGGAACACTTACTGGTGCGCCGGGGTACACCTGCTGATCCTACGGGCGCCCCGCTTTACGCCCACCCTTCCTACCTGACCCGCCGGAGTAGGCCCGGTATATGTACCTGATGTTTCGATGTAGAACCAGTTCCCCCACCAGTACTCTGGGGTTGGAACGGAACCCTTTGTGATGCGCCAGAGAACACCAGCTGTCCCTTCGTGCGCGCTGGACTAGACCCGGCCTCCCTACCGGACCCCACAGGTTAGACCCGGTATCCCTACCTGATGCTCCGCATTAGGCTTGGCACCCATAACCGATCTTCTGGGGTAGTAGCGGTACCCCCACCGTTACTCTGCGGTAGTATCGGTACACCCACCGGTACTCCGAGGTAGTGCGTGAACCCTTACTGGGTAACTGGGTTACTCCTCCTGACTTTACGGGTGCGCGGTGTAGACCAGACATTCCTACCTGACCCTCCGTGTTAGGCCTTGTATCCCTACCTGATGCTCCGTTGTTGGCCTGGCACCCATACCTGATATGCTGGGGTAGTACCGGTACCCCCACCGGTACTCTGCAGTATTATCGGTACACCCACCGGTACTCCAGGGTAGTACCTGAACCCTTACTGGTTCGCTGCAGTACACCTGCTGAACTTACGGTCGCGCGGTATAGACCAGACATTCCTACGTGACCCTCCAGGCTAGGCCCGGTATCCCTACCTGATGCTCTGCGGTAGGCCTGGCCCCCTACCCGACAATCTGGGCTAGTACCGGTACACCCACTGGTACTCCGCGGTAGTTTTGCTATAACCACCGGTACTCCTGGATTTTACCGGAACACTTACTGGTGCGCCGGGGTACACCTGCTGATCCCACGGGCGCGCCGCTTTACGCCCACCCTTCCTACCTGACCCTCCGGAGTAGGCGCGGTATTCGTACCCGATGTTTCGAGGTAGAACCCGTTCCCCCACCAGTACTCTGGGGTTGGAACGGAACCCTTTGTGATGCGCCAGAGAACACCAGCTGTCCCTTCGTGCGCGCTGGACTAGACCCGGCCTCCCTACCGGACCCCAGAGGTTAGACCCGGTATCCCTACCTGATGCTCCGCATTAGGCTTGGCACCCATACCCGATGTTCTGGGGTAGTAGCGGTACCCCCACCGTTACTCTGCGGTAGTATCGGTACACCCACCGGTACTCCGGGGTAGTACGTGAACCCTTACTGGTTCACTGGGGTACACATGATGACGTTACTGGCGCGCGGTGTAGACCAGACATTCCTAGCTGACCCTCCGTGTTAGGCCCGGTATCCCTACCTGATGCTCCGTTGTTGGCCTGGCACCCATACCTGATATTCTGGGGTAGTACCGGTACCCCCACCGGTACTCTGCAGTAGTATCGGAACACCCACCGGTACTCCAGGGTAGTACCTGAACCCTTACTGGTACGCTGCAGTACACCTGCTGAACTTACGGGCGCGCGGTATAGACCAGACATTCCTACCTGACCCTCCAGGCTAGGCCCGGTATCCCTACCTGATGCTCTGCGGTAGGCCTGGCCCCCTACCCGACAATCTGGGGTAGTACCGGTACACCCACTGGTACTCCGCGGTAGTTTTGCTATACCGACCGGTACTCCTGGATTGTACCGGAACACTTACTGGTGCGCCAGGGTACACCTGCTGATCCTACGGGCGCCCCGCTTTACGCCCACCCTTCCTACCTGACCCGCCGGAGTAGGCCCGGTATCCCTACCCGATGTTTCGAGGTAGAACCGGTTCCCCCACCAGTACTCTGGGGTTGGAACGGAACCCTTTGTGATGAGCCAGAGAACACCAGCTGTCCCTTCGTGCGCGCTGGACTAGACCCGGCCTCCCTACCGCACCCCAGAGGTTAGACCCGGTATCCCTACCTGATGCTCCGCATTAGGCTTGGCACCCATACCCGATCTTCTGGGGTAGTAGCGGTACCCCCACCGTTACTCTGCGGTAGTATCGGTACACCCACCGGTACTCCGAGGTAGTGCGTGAACCCTTACTGGTTCACTGGGTTACTCCTCCTGACTTTACGGGTGCGCGGTGTAGACCAGACATTCCTACCTGACCTTCCGTGTTAGGCCTTGTATCCCTACCTGATGCTCCGTTGTTGGCCTGGCACCCATACCTGATATTCTGGGGTAGTACCGGTACCCCCACCGGTACTCTGCAGTATTATCGGTACACCCACCGGTACTCCAGGGTAGTACCTGAACCCTTACTGGTTCGCTGCAGTACACCTGCTGAACTTACGGTCGCGCGGTATAGACCAGACATTCCTACCTGACCCTCGAGGCTAGGCCCGGTATCCCTACCTGATGCTCTGCGGTAGGCCTGGCCCCCTACCCGACAATCTGGGGTAGTACCGGTACACCCACTGGTACTCCGCGGTAGTTTTGCTATACCCACCGGTACTCCTGGATTTTACCGGAACACTTACTGGTGCGCCGGGGTACACCTGCTGATCCCACGGGCGCGCCGCTTTACGCCCACCCTTCCTACCTGACCCTCCGGAGTAGGCGCGGTATTCGTACCCGATGTTTCGAGGTAGAACCCGTTCCCCCACCAGTACTCTGGGGTTGGAACGGAACCCTTTGTGATGCGCCAGAGAACACCAGCTGTCCCTTCGTGCGCGCTGGACTAGACCCGGCCTCCCTACCGGACCCCAGAGGTTAGACCCGGTATCCCTACCTGATGCTCCGCATTAGGCTTGGCACCCATACCCGATGTTCTGGGGTAGTAGCGGTACCCCCACCGTTACTCTGCGGTAGTATCGGTACACCCACCGGTACTCCGGGGTAGTACGTGAACCCTTACTGGTTCACTGGGGTACACATGATGACGTTACTGGCGCGCGGTGTAGACCAGACATTCCTAGCTGACCCTCCGTGTTAGGCCCGGTATCCCTACCTGATGCTCCGTTGTTGGCCTGGCACCCATACCTGATATTCTGGGGTAGTACCGGTACCCCCACCGGTACTCTGCAGTAGTATCGGAACACCCACCGGTACTCCAGGGTAGTACCTGAACCCTTACTGGTACGCTGCAGTACACCTGCTGAACTTACGGGCGCGCGGTATAGACCAGACATTCCTACCTGACCCTCCAGGCTAGGCCCGGTATCCCTACCTGATGCTCTGCGGTAGGCCTGGCCCCCTACCCGACAATCTGGGGTAGTACCGGTACACCCACTGGTACTCCGCGGTAGTTTTGCTATACCGACCGGTACTCCTGGATTGTACCGGAACACTTACTGGTGCGCCAGGGTACACCTGCTGATCCTACGGGCGCCCCGCTTTACGCCCACCCTTCCTACCTGACCCGCCGGAGTAGGCCCGGTATCCCTACCCGATGTTCGAGGTAGAACCGGTTCCCCCACCAGTACTCTGGGGTTGGAACGGAACCCTTTGTGATGAGCCAGAGAACACCAGCTGTCCCTTCGTGCGCGCTGGACTAGACCCGGCCTCCCTACCGCACCCCAGAGGTTAGACCCGGTATCCCTACCTGATGCTCCGCATTAGGCTTGGCACCCATACCCAATCTTCTGGGGTAGTAGCGGTACTCCCACCGTTACTCTGCGGTAGTATCGGTACACCCACCGGTACTCCGAGGTAGTGCGTGAACCCTTACTGGTTCACTGGGTTACTCCTGCTGACTTTACGGGTGCGCGGTGTAGACCAGACATTCCTACCTGACCCTCCGTGTTAGGCCCGGTATCCCTACCAGATGCTCCGTTGTTGGCCTGGCACCCATACCTGATATTCTGGGGTAGTACCGGTACCCCCACCGGTACTCTGCGGTAGTATTGGTACACCCACCGGTACTCCAGGGTAGTAACTGAACCCTTACTGGTTCGCTGCAGTACACCTGCTGAACTTACGGGCGCGCGGTATAGACCAGACATTCCTACCTGACCCTCCAGGCTAGGCCTGGTATCCCTACCTATTGCTCTGCGGTAGGCCTGGCCCCCTACCCGACAATCTGGGTTAGTACCGGTACACACACTGGTACTCCGCGGTAGTTTTGCTATACCCACCGGTATTCCTGGATTTTACCGGAACACTTACTGGTGCGCCGGGGTACACCTGCTGATCCTACGGGCGCGCCGCTTTACGCCCACCCTTCCTACCTGACCCTCCGGAGTAGGCCCGGTATATGTACCTGATGTTTCGATGTAGAACCAGTTCCCCCACCAGTACTCTGGGGTTGGAAAGGAACCCTTTGTGATGCGCCAGAGAACACCAGCTGTCCCTTGGTGCGCGCTGGACTAGACCCGGCCTCCCTACCGGACCCCACAGGTTAGACCCGGTATCCCTACCTGATGCTCCGCATTAGGCTTGGCACCCATAACCGATCTTCTGGGGTAGTAGCGGTACTCCCACCGTTACTCTGCGTTAGTATCGGTACACCCACCGGTACTCCGAGGTAGTACGTGAACCCTTACTGGTTCACTGGGTTACTCCTGCTGACTTTAGGGTGCGCGGTGTAGACCAGACATTCCTACCTGACCCTCTGTGTTAGGCCCGGTATCCCTACCTGATGCTCCGTTGTTGGCCTGGCACCCCTACCTGATATTCTGCGGTAGTACCGGTACCCAAACCGGTACTCTGAAGTAGTATCGGTACACCCACCGGTACTCCAGGGTAGTACCTGAACCCTTACTGGTTCGCTGCAGTACACCTGCTGAACTTACGGGCGCGCGGTATAGACCAGACATTCCTACCTGACCCTCCAGGCTAGGCCCGGTATCCCTACCTATTGCTCTGCGGTAGGCCTGGCCCCCTACCCGACAATCTGGGGTAGTACCGGTACACCCACTGGTACTCCGCGGTAGTTTTGCTATTACCACCAGTACTCCTGGATTGTACCGGAACACTTACTGGTGCGCCGAGGTACACCTGCTGATCCTACGGGCGCCCCGCTTTACGCCCACCCTTCCTACCTGACCCGCCAGAGTAGGCCCGGTATACGTACCCGATGTTTCGAGGTAGAACCGGTTCCCCCACCAGGACTCTGGGGTTGGAACGGAACCCATTGTGATGCGCCAGAGAACACCAGCTGTCCCTTGGTGCGCGCTGGACTAGACCCGGCCTCCCTACCGGACCCCACAGGTTAGACCCGGTATCCCTACCTGATGCTCCGCATTAGGCTTGGCACCCATAACCGATCTTCTGGGGTAGTAGCGGTACTCCCACCGTTACTCTGCCGTAGTATCGGTACACCCACCGGTACTCCGAGGTAGTACGTGAACCCTTACTGGTTCACTGGGTTACTCCTGCTGACTTTACGGGTGCGCGGTGTAGACCAGACATTCCTACCTGACCCTCCGTGTTAGGCCCGGTATCCCTACCTGATGCTCCGTTGTTGGCCTGGCACCCCTACCTGATATTCTGGGGTAGTACCGGTACCCCCACCGGTACTCTGCAGTAGTATCGGTACACCCACCGGTACTCCAGGGTAGTAACTGAACCCTTACTGGTTCGCTGCAGTACACCTGCTGAACTTACGGTCGCGCGGTATAGACCAGACATTCCTACCTGACCCTCCAGGCTAGGCCCGGTATCCCTACCTGATGCTCCGTTGTTTGGCCTGGCACCCATACCTGATATTCTGGGGTAGTACCGGTACCCCCACCGGTACTCTGCAGTAGTATCGGTACACCCACCGGTACTCCAGGGTAGTACCTGAACCCTTACTGGTTCGCTGCAGTACACCTGCTGAACTTACGGGCGCGCGGTATAGACCAGACATTCCTACCTGACGCTCCAGGCTAGGCCCGGTATCCCTACCTGATGCTCCGCGGTAGGCCTGGCCCCCTACCGGACAATCTGTGTTAGTACCGGTACACACACTGGTACTCCGCGGTAGTTTTGCTATACCCACCGGTACTCCTGGATTTTACCGGAACACTTACTGGTGCGCCGGGGTACACCTGCTGATCCTACGGGCGCCCCGCTTTACGCCCACACTTCCTACCTGACCCGCCGGAGTAGACCCGGTGTACGTACCCCATGTTTCGAGTTAGAACCGGTTCCCCCACCAGTACTCTGGGGTTGGAACGGAACCCTTTGTGATGCGCCAGAGAACACCAGCTGTCCCTTCGTGCGCGCTGGACTAGACACGGCCTCCCTACCAGACGCCACAGGTTAGACCCGCTATCCCTACCAGATGCTCCGCGTTAAGCTTGACACCCATAACCGATCTTCTGGGATAGTAGTGGTACTCCCACCGTTACTCTGCGGTAGTATCGGTACACCCACCGGTACTCCGAGGTAGTACGTGAACCCTTACTGGTTCACTGGGTTACTCCTGCTGCCTTCACGGGTGCGCGGTGTAGACCAGACATTCCTACCTGACCCTCCGTGTTAGGCCCGGTATCCCTACCTGATGCTCCGTTGTTGGCCTGGCACCCATACCTGATATTCTGGGGTAGTACCGGTACCCCCACCGGTACTCTGCAGTAGTATCGGTACACCCACCGGTACTCCAGGGTAGTACCTGAACCCTTAATGGTTCACTGGGGTACACCTGCTGAATTTACGGGCGTGCGGTATAGACCAGACATTCCTACCTGACCCTCCAGGCTAGGCCCGGTATCCCTACCTGATGCTCTGCGGTAGGCCTGGCCCCCTACCCGACAATCTGGGTTAGTACCGGTACACCCACTGGTACTCCGCGGTAGTTTTGCTATACCCACCGGTACTCCTGGATTGTACCGGAACACTTACTGGTGCGCCGGGGTACACCTGCTGACCCTACGGGCGCGACGCTTTACGCCCACCCTTCCTACCTGACTCGCCGGAGTAGGACCGGTATCCCTACCCGATGTTTCGATGTAGAACCGGTTCCCCCACCATTACTCTGGGGTTGGAACGGAACCCTTTGTGATGCGCCAGAGAACACCAGCTGTCCCTTCGTGCGCGCTGGACTAGACCCGGCCTCCCTACCGGACCCCACAGGTTAGACCCGGTATCCCTACCTGATGCTCCGCATTAGGCTTGGCACCCATACCCGATCTTCTGGGGTAGTAGCGGTACTTCCACCGTTACTCTGCGGTAGTATCGGTACACCCACCGGTACTCCGAGGTAGTACGTGAACCCTTACTGGTTCACTGGGTTACTCCTGCTGCCTTCACGGGTGCGCGGTGTAGACCAGACATTCCTACCTGACCCTCCGTGTTAGGCCTTGTATCCCTACCTCATGCTCCGTTGTTGGCCTGGCACCCATACCCGATCTTCTGGGGTAGTACCACAACCCCCACCGGTACTCTGCAGTATTATCGGTACACCCACCGGTACTCCAGGGTAGTACCTGAACCCTTACTGGTTCGCTGCGGTACACCTGCTGAACTTACGGGCGCGCGGTATAGACCAGACATTCCTACCTGACCCTCCAGGCTAGGCCCGGTATCCCTACCTATTGCTCTGCGGTAGGCCTGGCCCCCTACCCGACAATCTGGGTTAGTACCGGTACACCCACTGGTACTCCGCGGTAGTTTTGCTATACCCACCGGTACTCCTGGATTTTACCGGAACACTTACTGGTGCGCCGGGGTACACCTGCTGATCCTACGGGCGCGCCGCTTTACGCCCACCCTTCCTACCTGACCCGCCGGAGTAGGCCCGGTATACGTACCCGATGTTTCGAGGTAGAACCCGTTCCCCCACCAGTACTCTGGGGTTGGAAAGGAACCCTTTGTGATGCGCCAGAGAACACCAGCTGTCCCTTCGTGCGCGCTGGACTAGACCCTGCCTCCCTACCGGACCCCACAGGTTAGACCCGGTATCCCTACCTGATGCTCCGCATTAGGCTTGGCACCCATACCGGATGTTCTGGGGTAGTAGCGGTACCCCCACAGTTACTCTGCGGTAGTATCGGTACACCCACCGGTACTCCGAGGTAGTACGTGAACCCTTACTGGTTCACTGGGTTACTCCTGCTGACTTTACGGGTGCGCGGTGTAGACCAGACATTCCTACCTGACCCTCCGTGTTAGGCCCGGTATCCCTACCTGATGCTCCGTTGTTGGCCTGGCACCCCTACCTGATATTCTGGGGTAGTACCGGTACACCTACCGGTACTCTGCAGTAGTATCGGTACACCCACCGGTACTCCAGGGTAGTACCTGAACACTTACTGGTTCGCTGCGGTACACCTGCTGAACTTACGGGCGCGCGGTATAGACCAGACATTCCTACCTGACCCTCCAGGCTAGGCCCGGTATCCCTACCTGATGCTCTGCGGTAGGCCTGCCCCCCTACCCGACAATCTGGGGTAGTACCGGTACACCCACTGGTACTCCGCGGTAGTTTTGCTATACCCACCGGTACTCCTGGATTTTACCGGAACACTTACTGGTGCGCCGGGGTACTCCTGCTGATCCTACGGGCGCCCCGCTTTACGCCCAACCTTCCTACCTGACCCGCTAGAGTAGGCCCGGTATACGTACCCGATGTTGCGAGGTAGAACCGGTTCCCCCAGCAGTACTCTGGGGTTGGAACGGAACACTTTGTGATGCGCCAGAGTACACCAGCTGTCCCTTCGTGCGCGCTGGACTAGACCCGGCCTCCCTACCGGACCCCACAGGTTAGACCCGGTATCCCTACCTGATGCTCCGCATTAGGCTTGGCACCCATACCGGATGTTCTGGGGTAGTAGCGGTACCCCCACCGTTACTCTGCGGTAGTATCGGTACACCCACCGTTACTCCGGGGTAGTACGTGAACCCTTACTGGTTCACTGGGGTACACATGATGACGTTACTGGCGCGCGGTGTAGACCAGACATTCCTAGCTGACCCTCCGTGTTAGGCCCGGTATCCCTACCTGATGCTCCGTTGTTGGCCTGGCACCCATACCTGATATTCTGGGGTAGTACCGCCACCCCCACCGGTACTCTGCAGTAGTATCAGAACACCCACCGGTACTCCAGGGTAGTACCTGAACCCTTACTGGTACGCTGCAGTACACCTGCTGAACTTACGGGCGCGCGGTATAGACCAGACATTCCTACCTAACCCTCCAGGCTAGGCCCGGTATCCCTACCTGATGCTCTGCGGTAGGCCTGGCCCCCTGCCCGACAATCTGGGGTAGTACCGGTACACCCACTGGTACTCCGCGGTAGTTTTGCTATACCCACCGGTACTCCTGGATTGTACCGGAACACTTACTGGTGCGCCGGGGTACACCTGCTGATCCTACGGGCGCCCCGCTTTACGCCCACCCTTCCTACCTGACCCGCCAGAGTAGGCCCGGTATACGTACCCGATGTTTCGAGGTAGAACCGGTTCCCCCACCAGTACTCTGGGGTTGGAACGGAACCCTTTGTGATGCGGCAGAGAACACCAGCTGTCCCTTCGTGCGCGCTGGACTAGACCCGGCCTCCCTACCGGACCCCAGAGGTTAGACCCGGTATCCCTACCTGATGCTCCGCATTAGGCTTGGCACCCATACCGGATGTTCTGGGGTAGTAGCGGTACCCCCACCGTTACTCTGCGGTAGTATCGGTACACCCACCGTTACTCCGGGGTAGTATCGGTACACCCACCGGTACTCCAGGGTAGTACCTGAACCCTTACTGGTTCGCTGCAGTACACCTGCTGAACTTACGGTCGCGCGGTATAGACCAGACATTCCTACCTGACCCTCGAGGCTAGGCCCGGTATCCCTACCTGATGCTCTGCGGTAGGCCTGGCCCCCTACCCGACAATCTGGGGTAGTACCGGTACACCCACTGGTACTCCGCGGTAGTTTTGCTATACCCACCGGTACTCCTGGATTTTACCGGAACACTTACTGGTGCGCCGGGGTACACCTGCTGATCCCACGGGCGCGCCGCTTTACGCCCACCCTTCCTACCTGACCCTCCGGAGTAGGCGCGGTATTCGTACCCGATGTTTCGAGGTAGAACCCGTTCCCCCACCAGTACTCTGGGGTTGGAACGGAACCCTTTGTGATGCGCCAGAGAACACCAGCTGTCCCTTCGTGCGCGCTGGACTAGACCCGGCCTCCCTACCGGACCCCAGAGGTTAGACCCGGTATCCCTACCTGATGCTCCGCATTAGGCTTGGCACCCATACCCGATGTTCTGGGGTAGTAGCGGTACCCCCACCGTTACTCTGCGGTAGTATCGGTACACCCACCGTTACTCCGGGGTAGTACGTGAACCCTTACTGGTTCACTGGGGTACACATGATGACGTTACTGGCGCGCGGTGTAGACCAGACATTCCTAGCTGACCCTCCGTGTTAGGCCCGGTATCCCTACCTGATGCTCCGTTGTTGGCCTGGCACCCATACCTGATATTCTGGGGTAGTACCGGTACCCCCACCGGTACTCTGCAGTAGTATCGGAACACCCACCGGTACTCCAGGGTAGTACCTGAACCCTTACTGGTACGCTGCAGTACACCTGCTGAACTTACGGGCGCGCGGTATAGACCAGACATTCCTACCTGACCCTCCAGGCTAGGCCCGGTATCCCTACCTGATGCTCTGCGGTAGGCCTGGCCCCCTACCCGACAATCTGGGGTAGTACCGGTACACCCACTGGTACTCCGCGGTAGTTTTGCTATACCGACCGGTACTCCTGGATTGTACCGGAACACTTACTGGTGCGCCAGGGTACACCTGCTGATCCTACGGGCGCGACGCTTTACGCCCACCCTTCCTACCTGACCCGCCGGAGTAGGCCCGGTATCCCTACCCGATGTTCGAGGTAGAACCGGTTCCCCCACCAGTACTCTGGGGTTGGAACGGAACCCTTTGTGATGAGCCAGAGAACACCAGCTGTCCCTTCGTGCGCGCTGGACTAGACCCGGCCTCCCTACCGCACCCCAGAGGTTAGACCCGGTATCCCTACCTGATGCTCCGCATTAGGCTTGGCACCCATACCCGATCTTCTGGGGTAGTAGCGGTACTCCCACCGTTACTCTGCGGTAGTATCGGTACACCCACCGGTACTCCGAGGTAGTGCGTGAACCCTTACTGGTTCACTGGGTTACTCCTGCTGACTTTACGGGTGCGCGGTGTAGACCAGACATTCCTACCTGACCCTCCGTGTTAGGCCCGGTATCCCTACCTGATGCTCCGTTGTTGGCCTGGCACCCATACCTGATATTCTGGGGTAGTACCGGTACCCCCACCGGTACTCTGCGGTAGTATCGGTACACCCACCGGTACTCCAGGGTAGTACCTGAACCCTTACTGGTTCGCTGCAGTACACCTGCTGAACTTACGGGCGCGCGGTATAGACCAGACATTCCTACCTGACCCTCCAGGCTAGGCCCGGTATCCCTACCTATTGCTCTGCGGTAGGCCTGGCCCCCTACCCGACAATCTGGGTTAGTACCGGTACACCCACCCGTACTCCGCGGTAGTTTTGCTATACCCACCGGTATTCCTGGATTTTACCGGAACACTTCCTGGTGCGCCGGGGTACACCTGCTGATCCTACGGGCGCCCCGCTTTACGCCCACACTTCCTACCTGACCCGCCGGAGTAGGCCCGGTATATGTACCTGATGTTTCGATGTAGAACCAGTTCCCCCACCAGTACTCTGGGGTTGGAACGGAACCCTTTGTGATGCGCCAGAGAACACCAGCTGTCCCTTGGTGCGCGCTGGACTAGACCCGGCCTCCCTACCGGACCCCACAGGTTAGACCCGGTATCCCTACCTGATGCTCCGCATTAGGCTTGGCACCCATAACCGATCTTCTGGGGTAGTAGCGGTACTCCCACCGTTACTCTGCGGTAGTATCGGTACACCCACCGGTACTCCGAGGTAGTACGTGAACCCTTACTGGTTCACTGGGTTACTCCTGCTGACTTTAGGGTGCGCGGTGTAGACCAGACATTCCTACCTGACCCTCCGTGTTAGGCCCGGTATCCCTACCTGATGCTCCGTTGTTGGCCTGGCACCCCTACCTGATATTCTGCGGTAGTACCGGTACCCAAACCGGTACTCTGAAGTAGTATCGGTACACCCACCGGTACTCCAGGGTAGTACCTGAACCCTTACTGGTTCGCTGCAGTACACCTGCTGAACTTACGGGCGCGCGGTATAGACCAGACATTCCTACCTGACCCTCCAGGCTAGGCCCGGTATCCCTACCTATTGCTCTGCGGTAGGCCTGGCCCCCTACCCGACAATCTGGGGTAGTACCGGTACACCCACTGGTACTCCGCGGTAGTTTTGCTATTACCACCAGTACTCCTGGATTGTACCGGAACACTTACTGGTGCGCCGAGGTACACCTGCTGATCCTACGGGCGCCCCGCTTTACGCCCACCCTTCCTACCTGACCCGCCAGAGTAGGCCCGGTATACGTACCCGATGTTTCGAGGTAGAACCGGTTCCCCCACCAGGACTCTGGGGTTGGAACGGAACCCATTGTGATGCGCCAGAGAACACCAGCTGTCCCTTGGTGCGCGCTGGACTAGACCCGGCCTCCTTACCGGACCCCACAGGTTAGACCCGGTATCCCTACCTGATGCTCCGCATTAGGCTTGGCACCCATAACCGATCTTCTGGGGTAGTAGCGGTACTCCCACCGTTACTCTGCGGTAGTATCGGTACACCCACTGGTACTCCGAGGTAGTACGTGAACCCTTACTGGTTCACTGGGTTACTCCTGCTGATTTTACGGGTGCGCGGTGTAGACCAGACATTCCTACCTGACCCTCCGTGTTAGGCCCGGTATCCCTACCTGATGCTCCGTTGTTGGCCTGGCACCCCTACCTGATATTCTGGGGTAGTACCGGTACCCCCACCGGTACTCTGCAGTAGTATCGGTACACCCACCGGTACTCCAGGGTAGTAACTGAACCCTTACTGGTTCGCTGCAGTACACCTGCTGAACTTACGGTCGCGCGGTATAGACCAGACATTCCTACCTGACCCTCCAGGCTAGGCCCGGTATCCCTACCTGATGCTCCGTTGTTTGGCCTGGCACCCATACCTGATATTCTGGGGTAGTACCGGTACCCCCACCGGTACTCTGCAGTAGTATCGGTACACCCACCGGTACTCCAGGGTAGTACCTGAACCCTTACTGGTTCGCTGCAGTACACCTGCTGAGCTTACGGGCGCGCGGTATAGACCAGACATTCCTACCTGACGCTCCAGGCTAGGCCCGGTATCCCTACCTGATGCTCCGCGGTAGGCCTGGCCCCCTACCGGACAATCTGTGTTAGTACCGGTACACACACTGGTACTCCGCGGTAGTTTTGCTATACCCACCGGTACTCCTGGATTTTACCGGAACACTTACTGGTGCGCCGGGGTACACCTGCTGATCCTACGGGCGCCCCGCTTTACGCCCACACTTCCTACCTGACCCGCCGGAGTAGACCCGGTGTACGTACCCCATGTTTCGAGTTAGAACCGGTTCCCCCACCAGTACTCTGGGGTTGGAACGGAACCCTTTGTGATGCGCCAGAGAACACCAGCTGTCCCTTCGTGCGCGCTGGACTAGACACGGCCTCCCTACCAGACGCCACAGGTTAGACCCGCTATCCCTACCTGATGCTCCGCGTTAAGCTTGACACCCATAACCGATCTTCTGGGGTAGTAGCGGTACTCCCACCGTTACTCTGCGGTAGTATCGGTACACCCACCGGTACTCCGAGGTAGTACGTGAACCCTTACTGGTTCACTGGGTTACTCCTGCTGCCTTCACGGGTGCGCGGTGTAGACCAGACATTCCTACCTGACCCTCCGTGTTAGGCCCGGTATCCCTACCTGATGCTCCGTTGTTGGCCTGGCACCCATACCTGATATTCTGGGGTAGTACCGGTACCCCCACCGGTACTCTGCAGTAGTATCGGTACACCCACCGGTACTCCAGGGTAGTACCTGAACCCTTACTGGTTCACTGGGGTACACCTGCTGAATTTACGGGCGTGCGGTATAGACCAGACATTCCTACCTGACCCTCCAGGCTAGGCCCGGTATCCCTACCTGATGCTCTGCGGTAGGCCTGGCCCCCTACCCGACAATCTGGGTTAGTACCGGTACACCCACTGGTACTCCGCGGTAGTTTTGCTATACCCACCGGTACTCCTGGATTGTACCGGAACACTTACTGGTGCGCCGGGGTACACCTGCTGACCCTACGGGCGCGACGCTTTACGCCCACCCTTCCTACCTGACTCGCCGGAGTAGGACCGGTATCCCTACCCGATGTTTCGATGTAGAACCGGTTCCCCCACCATTACTCTGGGGTTGGAACGGAACCCTTTGTGATGCGCCAGAGAACACCAGCTGTCCCTTCGTGCGCGCTGGACTAGACCCGGCCTCCCTACCGGACCCCACAGGTTAGACCCGGTATCCCTACCTGATGCTCCGCATTAGGCTTGGCACCCATACCCGATGTTCTGGGGTAGTAGCGGTACCCCCACAGTTACTCTGCGGTAGTATCGGTACACCCACCGGTACTCCGAGGTAGTACGTGAACCCTTACTGGTTCACTGGGTTACTCCTGCTGCCTTCACGGGTGCGCGGTGTAGACCAGACATTCCTACCTGACCCTCCGTGTTAGGCCCGGTATCCCTACCTGATGCTCCGTTGTTGGCCTGGCACCCATACCTGATATTCTGGGGTAGTACCGGTACCCCCACCGGTACTCTGCAGTAGTATCGGTACACCCACCGGTACTCCAGGGTAGTACCTGAACCCTTAATGGTTCACTGGGGTACACCTGCTGAATTTACGGGCGTGCGGTATAGACCAGACATTCCTACCTGACCCTCCAGGCTAGGCCCGGTATCCCTACCTGATGCTCTGCGGTAGGCCTGGCCCCCTACCCGACAATCTGGGGTAGTACCGGTACACCCACTGGTACTCCGCGGTAGTTTTGCTATACCCACCGGTACTCCTGGATTGTACCGGAACACTTACTGGTGCGCCGGGGTACACCTGCTGACCCTACGGGCGCGACGCTTTACGCCCACCCTTCCTACCTGACTCGCCGGAGTAGGACCGGTATCCCTACCCGATGTTTCGATGTAGAACCGGTTCCCCCACCATTACTCTGGGGTTGGAACGGAACCCTTTGTGATGCGCCAGAGAACACCAGCTGTCCCTTCGTGCGCGCTGGACTAGACCCGGCCTCCCTACCGGACCCCACAGGTTAGACCCGGTATCCCTACCTGATGCTCCGCATTAGGCTTGGCACCCATACCCGATCTTCTGGGGTAGTAGCGGTACTTCCACCGTTACTCTGCGGTAGTATCGGTACACCCACCGGTACTCCGAGGTAGTACGTGAACCCTTACTGGTTCACTGGGTTACTCCTGCTGCCTTCACGGGTGCGCGGTGTAGACCAGACATTCCTACCTGACCCTCCGTGTTAGGCCTTGTATCCCTACCTCATGCTCCGTTGTTGGCCTGGCACCCATACCCGATCTTCTGGGGTAGTACCACAACCCCCACCGGTACTCTGCAGTATTATCGGTACACCCACCGGTACTCCAGGGTAGTACCTGAACCCTTACTGGTTCGCTGCGGTACACCTGCTGAACTTACGGGCGCGCGGTATAGACCAGACATTCCTACCTGACCCTCCAGGCTAGGCCCGGTATCCCTACCTATTGCTCTGCGGTAGGCCTGGCCCCCTACCCGACAATCTGGGGTAGTACCGGTACACCCACTGGTACTCCGCGGTAGTTTTGCTATACCCACCGGTACTCCTGGATTTTACCGGAACACTTACTGGTGCGCCGGGGTACACCTGCTGATCCTACGGGCGCGCCGCTTTACGCCCACCCTTCCTACCTGACCCGCCGGAGTAGGCCCGGTATACGTACCCGATGTTGCGAGGTAGAACCGGTTCCCCCAGCAGTACTCTGGGGTTGGAACGGAACACTTTGTGATGCGCCAGAGTACACCAGCTGTCCCTTCGTGCGCGCTGGACTAGACCCGGCCTCCCTACCGGACCCCACAGGTTAGACCCGGTATCCCTACCTGATGCTCCGCATTAGGCTTGGCACCCATACCGGATGTTCTGGGGTAGTAGCGGTACCCCCACCGTTACTCTGCGGTAGTATCGGTACACCCACCGTTACTCCGGGGTAGTACGTGAACCCTTACTGGTTCACTGGGGTACACATGATGACGTTACTGGCGCGCGGTGTAGACCAGACATTCCTAGCTGACCCTCCGTGTTAGGCCCGGTATCCCTACCTGATGCTCCGTTGTTGGCCTGGCACCCATACCTGATATTCTGGGGTAGTACCGGTACCCCCACCGGTACTCTGCAGTAGTATCAGAACACCCACCGGTACTCCAGGGTAGTACCTGAACCCTTACTGGTACGCTGCAGTACACCTGCTGAACTTACGGGCGCGCGGTATAGACCAGACATTCCTACCTAACCCTCCAGGCTAGGCCCGGTATCCCTACCTGATGCTCTGCGGTAGGCCTGGCCCCCTACCCGACAATCTGGGGTAGTACCGGTACACCCACTGGTACTCCGCGGTAGTTTTGCTATACCCACCGGTACTCCTGGATTTTACCGGAACACTTACTGGTGCGCCGGGGTACACCTGCTGATCCTACGGGCGCCCCGCTTTACGCCCACCCTTCCTACCTGACCCGCCAGAGTAGGCCCGGTATACGTACCCGATGTTTCGAGGTAGAACCGGTTCCCCCACCAGTACTCTGGGGTTGGAACGGAACCCTTTGTGATGCGCCAGAGAACACCAGCTGTCCCTTCGTGCGCGCTGGACTAGACCCGGCCTCCCTACCGGACCGCAGAGGTTAGACCCGGTATCCCTACCTGATGCTCCGCATTAGGCTTGGCACCCATACCGGATGTTCTGGGGTAGTAGCGGTACCCCCACCGTTACTCTGCGGTAGTATCGGTACACCCACCGTTACTCCGGGGTAGTATCGGTACACCCACCGGTACTCCGAGGTAGTACGTGAACCCTTACTGGTTCACTGGGTTACTCCTGCTGACTTTATGGGTGCGCGGTGTAGACCACACATTCCTACCTGACCCTCCGTGTTAGGCCCGGTATCCCTACCTGATGCTCCGTTGTTGGCCTGGCACCCATACCTGATATGCTGGGGTAGTAACGGTACCCCCACCGGTACTCTGCGGTAGTATTGGTACACCCACCGGTACTCCAGGGTAGTACCTGAACCCTTACTGGTTCGCTGCAGTACACCTGCTGAACTTACGGGCGCGCGGTATAGACCAGACATTCCTACCTGACCCTCCAGGCTAGGCCCGGTATCCCTACCTATTGCTCTGCGGTAGGCCTGGCCCCCTACCCGACAATCTGGGGTAGTACCGGTACACCCACTGGTACTCCGCGGTAGTTTTGCTATTACCACCAGTACTCCTGGATTGTACCGGAACACTTACTGGTGCGCCGAGGTACACCTGCTGATCCTACGGGCGCCCCGCTTTACGCCCACCCTTCCTACCTGACCCGCCAGAGTAGGCCCGGTATACGTACCCGATGTTTCGAGGTAGAACCGGTTCCCCCACCAGGACTCTGGGGTTGGAACGGAACCCATTGTGATGCGCCAGAGAACACCAGCTGTCCCTTGGTGCGCGCTGGACTAGACCCGGCCTCCTTACCGGACCCCACAGGTTAGACCCGGTATCCCTACCTGATGCTCCGCATTAGGCTTGGCACCCATAACCGATCTTCTGGGGTAGTAGCGGTACTCCCACCGTTACTCTGCGGTAGTATCGGTACACCCACCGGTACTCCGAGGTAGTACGTGAACCCTTACTGGTTCACTGGGTTACTCCTGCTGACTTTACGGGTGCGCGGTGTAGACCAGACATTCCTACCTGACCCTCCGTGTTAGGCCCGGTATCCCTACCTGATGCTCCGTTGTTGGCCTGGCACCCCTACCTGATATTCTGGGGTAGTACCGGTACCCCCACCGGTACTCTGCAGTAGTATCGGTACACCCACCGGTACTCCAGGGTAGTAACTGAACCCTTACTGGTTCGCTGCAGTACACCTGCTGAACTTACGGTCGCGCGGTATAGACCAGACATTCCTACCTGACCCTCCAGGCTAGGCCCGGTATCCCTACCTGATGCTCCGTTGTTTGGCCTGGCACCCATACCTGATATTCTGGGGTAGTACCGGTACCCCCACCGGTACTCTGCAGTAGTATCGGTACACCCACCGGTACTCCAGGGTAGTACCTGAACCCTTACTGGTTCGCTGCAGTACACCTGCTGAACTTACGGGCGCGCGGTATAGACCAGACATTCCTACCTGACGCTCCAGGCTAGGCCCGGTATCCCTACCTGATGCTCCGCGGTAGGCCTGGCCCCCTACCGGACAATCTGTGTTAGTACCGGTACACCCACTGGTACTCCGCGGTAGTTTTGCTATACCCACCGGTACTCCTGGATTTTACCGGAACACTTACTGGTGCGCCGGGGTACACCTGCTGATCCTACGGGCGCCCCGCTTTACGCCCACACTTCCTACCTGACCCGCCGGAGTAGACCCGGTGTACGTACCCCATGTTTCGAGTTAGAACCGGTTCCCCCACCAGTACTCTGGGGTTGGAACGGAACCCTTTGTGATGCGCCAGAGAACACCAGCTGTCCCTTCGTGCGCGCTGGACTAGACACGGCCTCCCTACCAGACGCCACAGGTTAGACCCGCTATCCCTACCTGATGCTCCGCGTTAAGCTTGACACCCATAACCGATCTTCTGGGATAGTAGTGGTACTCCCACCGTTACTCTGCGGTAGTATCGGTACACCCACCGGTACTCCGAGGTAGTACGTGAACCCTTACTGGTTCACTGGGTTACTCCTGCTGCCTTCACGGGTGCGCGGTGTAGACCAGACATTCCTACCTGACCCTCCGTGTTAGGCCCGGTATCCCTACCTGATGCTCCGTTGTTGGCCTGGCACCCATACCTGATATTCTGGGGTAGTACCGGTACCCCCACCGGTACTCTGCAGTAGTATCGGTACACCCACCGGTACTCCAGGGTAGTACCTGAACCCTTAATGGTTCACTGGGGTACACCTGCTGAATTTACGGGCGTGCGGTATAGACCAGACATTCCTACCTGACCCTCCAGGCTAGGCCCGGTATCCCTACCTGATGCTCTGCGGTAGGCCTGGCCCCCTACCCGACAATGTGGGTTAGTACCGGTACACCCACTGGTACTCCGCGGTAGTTTTGCTATACCCACCGGTACTCCTGGATTGTACCGGAACACTTACTGGTGCGCCGGGGTACACCTGCTGACCCTACGGGCGCGACGCTTTACGCCCACCCTTCCTACCTGACTCGCCGGAGTAGGACCGGTATCCCTACCCGATGTTTCGATGTAGAACCGGTTCCCCCACCATTACTCTGGGGTTGGAACGGAACCCTTTGTGATGCGCCAGAGAACACCAGCTGTCCCTTCGTGCGCGCTGGACTAGACCCGGCCTCCCTACCGGACCCCACAGGTTAGACCCGGTATCCCTACCTGATGCTCCGCATTAGGCTTGGCACCCATACCCGATCTTCTGGGGTAGTAGCGGTACTTCCACCGTTACTCTGCGGTAGTATCGGTACACCCACCGGTACTCCGAGGTAGTACGTGAACCCTTACTGGTTCACTGGGTTACTCCTGCTGCCTTCACGGGTGCGCGGTGTAGACCAGACATTCCTACCTGACCCTCCGTGTTAGGCCTTGTATCCCTACCTCATGCTCCGTTGTTGGCCTGGCACCCATACCCGATCTTCTGGGGTAGTACCACAACCCCCACCGGTACTCTGCAGTATTATCGGTACACCCACAAGTACTCCAGGGTAGTACCTGAACCCTTACTGGTTCGCTGCGGTACACCTGCTGAACTTACGGGCGCGCGGTATAGACCAGACATTCCTACCTGACCCTCCAGGCTAGGCCCGGTATCCCTACCTATTGCTCTGCGGTAGGCCTGGCCCCCTACCCGACAATCTGGGGTAGTACCGGTACACCCACTGGTACTCCGCGGTAGTTTTGCTATACCCACCGGTACTCCTGGATTTTACCGGAACACTTACTGGTGCGCCGGGGTACACCTGCTGATCCTACGGGCGCGCCGCTTTACGCCCACCCTTCCTACCTGACCCGCCGGAGTAGGCCCGGTATACGTACCCGATGTTTCGAGGTAGAACCCGTTCCCCCACCAGTACTCTGGGGTTGGAACGGAACCCTTTGTGATGCGCCAGAGAACACCAGCTGTCCCTTCGTGCGCGCTGGACTAGACCCTGCCTCCCTACCGGACCCCACAGGTTAGACCCGGTATCCCTACCTGATGCTCCGCATTAGGCTTGGCACCCATACCCGATGTTCTGGGGTAGTAGCGGTACCCCCACAGTTACTCTGCGGTAGTATCGGTACACCCACCGGTACTCCGAGGTAGTACGTGAACCCTTACTGGTTCACTGGGTTACTCCTGCTGACTTTACGGGTGCGCGGTGTAGACCAGACATTCCTACCTGACCCTCCGTGTTAGGCCCGGTATCCCTACCTGATGCTCCGTTGTTGGCCTGGCACCCCTACCTGATATTCTGGGGTAGTACCGGTACACCTACCGGTACTCTGCAGTAGTATCGGTACACCCACCGGTACTCCAGGGTAGTACCTGAACACTTACTGGTTCGCTGCGGTACACCTGCTGAACTTACGGGCGCGCGGTATAGACCAGACATTCCTACCTGACCCTCCAGGCTAGGCCCGGTATCCCTACCTGATGCTCTGCGGTAGGCCTGCCCCCCTACCCGACAATCTGGGGTAGTACCGGTACACCCACTGGTACTCCGCGGTAGTTTTGCTATACCCACCGGTACTCCTGGATTTTACCGGAACACTTACTGGTGCGCCGGGGTACTCCTGCTGATCCTACGGGCGCCCCGCTTTACGCCCACCCTTCCTACCTGACCCGCTAGAGTAGGCCCGGTATACGTACCCGATGTTGCGAGGTAGAACCGGTTCCCCCAGCAGTACTCTGGGGTTGGAACGGAACACTTTGTGATGCGCCAGAGTACACCAGCTGTCCCTTCGTGCGCGCTGGACTAGACCCGGCCTCCCTACCGGACCCCACAGGTTAGACCCGGTATCCCTACCTGATGCTCCGCATTAGGCTTGGCACCCATACCGGATGTTCTGGGGTAGTAGCGGTACCCCCACCGTTACTCTGCGGTAGTATCGGTACACCCACCGTTACTCCGGGGTAGTACGTGAACCCTTACTGGTTCACTGGGGTACACATGATGACGTTACTGGCGCGCGGTGTAGACCAGACATTCCTAGCTGACCCTCCGTGTTAGGCCCGGTATCCCTACCTGATGCTCCGTTGTTGGCCTGGCACCCATACCTGATATTCTGGGGTAGTACCGGTACCCCCACCGGTACTCTGCAGTAGTATCAGAACACCCACCGGTACTCCAGGGTAGTACCTGAACCCTTACTGGTACGCTGCAGTACACCTGCTGAACTTACGGGCGCGCGGTATAGACCAGACATTCCTACCTAACCCTCCAGGCTAGGCCCGGTATCCCTACCTGATGCTCTGCGGTAGGCCTGGCCCCCTACCCGACAATCTGGGGTAGTACCGGTACACCCACTGGTACTCCGCGGTAGTTTTGCTATACCCACCGGTACTCCTGGATTGTACCGGAACACTTACTGGTGCGCCGGGGTACACCTGCTGACCCTACGGGCGCGACGCTTTACGCCCACCCTTCCTACCTGACCCGCCAGAGTAGGCCCGGTATACGTACCCGATGTTTCGAGGTAGAACCGGTTCCCCCACCAGTACTCTGGGGTTGGAACGGAACCCTTTGTGATGCGGCAGAGAACACCAGCTGTCCCTTCGTGCGCGCTGGACTAGACCCGGCCTCCCTACCGGACCGCAGAGGTTAGACCCGGTATCCCTACCTGATGCTCCGCATTAGGCTTGGCACCCATACCGGATGTTCTGGGGTAGTAGCGGTACCCCCACCGTTACTCTGCGGTAGTATCGGTACACCCACCGTTACTCCGGGGTAGTATCGGTACACCCACCGGTACTCCGAGGTAGTACGTGAACCCTTACTGGTTCACTGGGTTACTCCTGCTGACTTTATGGGTGCGCGGTGTAGACCACACATTCCTACCTGACCCTCCGTGTTAGGCCCGGTATCCCTACCTGATGCTCCGTTGTTGGCCTGGCACCCATACCTGATATGCTGGGGTAGTAACGGTACCCCCACCGGTACTCTGCGGTAGTATTGGTACACCCACCGGTACTCCAGGGTAGTACCTGAACCCTTACTGGTTCGCTGCAGTACACCTGCTGAACTTACGGGCGCGCGGTATAGACCAGACATTCCTACCTGACCCTCCAGGCTAGGCCCGGTATCCCTACCTATTGCTCTGCGTTATGCCTGGCCCCCTACCCGACAATCTGGGGTAGTACCGGTACACCCACTGGTACTCCGCGGTAGTTTTGCTATACCAACCGGTATTCCTGGATTTTACCGGAACACTTACTGGTGCGCCGGGGTACACCTGCTGATCCTACAGGCGCCCCGCTTTACGCCCACCCTTCCTACCTGACCCGCCGGAGTAGGCCCGGTATATGTACCTGATGTTTCGATGTAGAACCAGTTCCCCCACCAGTACTCTGGGGTTGGAACGGAACCCTTTGTGATGCGCCAGAGAACACCAGCTGTCCCTTCGTGCGCGCTGGACTAGACCCGGCCTCCCTACCGGACCCCACAGGTTAGACCCGGTATCCCTACCTGATGCTCCGCATTAGGCTTGGCACCCATAGCCGATCTTCTGGGGTAGTAGCGGTACTCCCACCGTTACTCTGCCGTAGTATCGGTACACCCACCGGTACTCCGAGGTAGTACGTGAACCCTTACTGGTTCACTGGGTTACTCCTGCTGACTTTACGGGTGCGCGGTGTAGACCAGACATTCCTACCTGACCCTCCGTGTTAGGCCCGGTATCCCTACCTGATGCTCCGTTGTTGGCCTGGCACCCCTACCTGATATTCTGGGGTAGTACCGGTACCCCCACCGGTACTCTGCAGTAGTATCGGTACACACACCGGTACTCCAGGGTAGTACTTGAACCCTTAATGGTTCACTGGGGTACACCTGCTGAACTTACGGGCGCGCGGTATAGACCAGACATTCCTACCTAACCCTCCAGGCTAGGCCCGGTATCCCTACCTGATGCTCTGCGGTAGGCCTGGCCCCCTACCCGACAATCTGGGGTAGTACCGGTACACCCACTGGTACTCCGCGGTAGTTTTGCTATACCCACCGGTACTCCTGGATTGTACCGGAACACTTACTGGTGCGCCGGGGTACACCTGCTGATCCTACGGGCGCCCCGCTTTACGCCCACCCTTCCTACCTGACCCGCCAGAGTAGGCCCGGTATACGTACCCGATGTTTCGAGGTAGAACCGGTTCCCCCACCAGTACTCTGGGGTTGGAACGGAACCCTTTGTGATGCGGCAGAGAACACCAGCTGTCCCTTCGTGCGCGCTGGACTAGACCCGGCCTCCCTACCGGACCGCAGAGGTTAGACCCGGTATCCCTACCTGATGCTCCGCATTAGGCTTGGCACCCATACCGGATGTTCTGGGGTAGTAGCGGTACCCCCACCGTTACTCTGCGGTAGTATCGGTACACCCACCGGTACTCCGGGGTAGTATCGGTACACCCACCGGTACTCCGAGGTAGTACGTGAACCCTTACTGGTTCACTGGGTTACTCCTGCTGACTTTATGGGTGCGCGGTGTAGACCACACATTCCTACCTGACCCTCCGTGTTAGGCCCGGTATCCCTACCTGATGCTCCGTTGTTGGCCTGGCACCCATACCTGATATGCTGGGGTAGTAACGGTACCCCCACCGGTACTCTGCGGTAGTATTGGTACACCCACCGGTACTCCAGGGTAGTACCTGAACCCTTACTGGTTCGCTGCAGTACACCTGCTGAACTTACGGGCGCGCGGTATAGACCAGACATTCCTACCTGACCCTCCAGGCTAGGCCCGGTATCCCTACCTATTGCTCTGCGTTATGCCTGGCCCCCTACCCGACAATCTGGGGTAGTACCGGTACACCCACTGGTACTCCGCGGTAGTTTTGCTATACCAACCGGTATTCCTGGATTTTACCGGAACACTTACTGGTGCGCCGGGGTACACCTGCTGATCCTACAGGCGCCCCGCTTTACGCCCACCCTTCCTACCTGACCCGCCGGAGTAGGCCCGGTATATGTACCTGATGTTTCGATGTAGAACCAGTTCCCCCACCAGTACTCTGGGGTTGGAACGGAACCCTTTGTGATGCGCCAGAGAACACCAGCTGTCCCTTCGTGCGCGCTGGACTAGACCCGGCCTCCCTACCGGACCCCACAGGTTAGACCCGGTATCCCTACCTGATGCTCCGCATTAGGCTTGGCACCCATAGCCGATCTTCTGGGGTAGTAGCGGTACTCCCACCGTTACTCTGCCGTAGTATCGGTACACCCACCGGTACTCCGAGGTAGTACGTGAACCCTTACTGGTTCACTGGGTTACTCCTGCTGACTTTACGGGTGCGCGGTGTAGACCAGACATTCCTACCTGACCCTCCGTGTTAGGCCCGGTATCCCTACCTGATGCTCCGTTGTTGGCCTGGCACCCCTACCTGATATTCTGGGGTAGTACCGGTACCCCCACCGGTACTCTGCAGTAGTATCGGTACACACACCGGTACTCCAGGGTAGTACTTGAACCCTTAATGGTTCACTGGGGTACACCTGCTGAACTTACGGGCGCGCGGTACAGACCAGACATTCCTACCTGACCCTCCAGGCTAGGCCCGGTATCCCTACCTGATGCTCTGCGGTAGGCCTGGCCACCTACCCGACAATCTGGGTTAGTACCGGTACACCCACTGGTACTCCGCGGTAGTTTTGCTATACCGACCGGTACTCCTGGATTGTACCGGAACACTTACTGGTGCGCCGGGGTACACCTGCTGACCCTACGGGCGCGACGCTTTACGCCCACCCTTCCTACCTGACCCGCCGGAGTAGGACCGGTATCCCTACCCGATGTTTCGATGTAGAACCGGTTCCCCCACCAGTACTCTGGGGTTGGAACGGAACCCTTTGTGATGCGCCAGAGAACACCAGCTGTCCCTTCGTGCGCGCTGGACTAGACCCGGCCTCCCTACCGGACCCCACAGGTTAGACCCGGTATCCCTACCTGATGCTCCGCATTAGGCTTGGCACCCATACCGGATGTTCTGGGGTAGTAGCGGTACCCCCACCGTTACTCTGCGGTAGTATCGGTACACCCACCGTTACTCCGGGGTAGTACGTGAACACTTACCGGTTCACTGGGGTACACATGATGACGTTACTGGCGCGCGGTGTAGACCAGACATTCCTAGCTGACCCTCCGTGTTAGGCCCGGTATCCCTACCTGATGCTCCGTTGTTGGCCTGGCACCCATACCTGATATTCTGGGGTAGTACCGGTACCCCCACCGGTACTCTGCAGTAGTATCGGAACACCCACCGGTACTCCAGGGTAGTACCTGAACCCTTACTGGTACGCTGCAGTACACCTGCTGAACTTACGGGCGCGCGGTATAGACCAGACATTCCTACCTAACCCTCCAGGCTAGGCCCGGTATCCCTACCTGATGCTCTGCGGTAGGCCTGGCCCCCTACCCGACAATCTGGGCTAGTACCGGTACACCCACTGGTACTCCGCGGTAGTTTTGCTATACCCACCGGTACTCCTGGATTGTACCGGAACACTTACTGGTGCGCCGGGGTACACCTGCTGATCCTACGGGCGCCCCGCTTTACGCCCACCCTTCCTACCTGACCCGCCAGAGTAGGCCCGGTATACGTACCCGATGTTTCGAGGTAGAACCGGTTCCCCCACCAGTACTCTGGGGTTGGAACGGAACCCTTTGTGATGCGCCAGAGAACACCAGCTGTCCCTTCGTGCGCGCTGGACTAGACCCGGCCTCCCTACCGGACCCCAGAGGTTAGACCCGGTATCCCTACCTGATGCTCCGCATTAGGCTTGGCACCCATACCGGATGTTCTGGGGTAGTAGCGGTACCCCCACCGTTACTCTGCGGTAGTATCGCTACACCCACCGTTACTCCGGGGTAGTACGTGAACCCTTACTGGTTCACTGGGGTACACATGTTGACGTTACTGGCGCGCAGTGTAGACCAGACATTCCTAGCTGACCCTCCGTGTTAGGCCCGGTATCCCTACCTGATGCTCCGTTGTTGGCCTGGCACCCATACCTGATATTCTGGGGTAGTACCGGTACCCCCACCGTTACTCTGCGGTAGTATCGGTACACCCACCGGTACTCCGAGGTAGTGCGTGAACCCTTACTGTTTCACGTGGTTACTCCTCCTGACTTTACGGGTGCGCGGTGTAGACCAGACATTCCTACCTGACCCTCCGTGTTAGGCCTTGTATCCCTACCTGATGCTCCGTTGTTGGCCTGGCACCCATACCTGATATGCTGGGGTAGTACCGGTACCCCCACCGGTACTCTGCAGTATTATCGGTACACCCACCGGTACTCCAGGGTAGTACCTGAACCCTTACTGGTTCGCTGCAGTACACCTGCTGAACTTACGGTCGCGCGGTATAGACCAGACATTCCTACCTGACCCTCCAGGCTAGGCCCGGTATCCCTACCTATTGCTCTGCGGTAGGCCTGGCCCCCTACCCGACAATCTGGGTTAGTACCGGTACACCCACTGGTACTCCGCGGTAGTTTTGCTATACCCACCGGTACTCCTGGATTTTACCGGAACACTTCCTGGTGCGCCGGGGTACACCTGCTGATCCTACGGGCGCGCCGCTTTACGCCCACCCTTCCTACCTGACCCTCCGGAGTAGGCGCGGTATACGTACCCGATGTTTCGAGGTAGAACCCGTTCCCCCACCAGTACTCTGGGGTTGGAACGGAACCCTTTGTGATGCGCCAGAGAACACCAGCTGTCCCTTCGTGCGCGCTGGACTAGACCCGGCCTCCCTACCGTACCCCACAGGTTAGACCCGGTATCCCTACCTGATGCTCCGCATTAGGCTTGGCACCCATACCCGATGTTCTGGGGTAGTACCGGTACCCCCACAGTTACTCTGCGGTAGTATCGGTACACCCACCGGTACTCCGAGGTAGTACGTGAACCCTTACTGGTTCACTGGGTTACTCCTGCTGACTTTATTGGCGCGCGGTGTAGACCAGACATTCCTACCTTTCCCTCCGTGTTAGGCCCGGTATCCCTACCTGATGCTCCGTTGTTGGCCTGGCACCCATACCTGATATTCTGGGGTAGTACCGGTACCCCCACCGATACTCTGCAGTAGTATCGGAACACCCACCGGTACTCCAGGGTAGTACCTGAACCCTTACTGGTTCGCTGCAGTACACCTGCTGAACTTACAGGCGCGCGGTATAGACCAGACATTCCTACCTGACCCTCCAGGCTAGGCCCGGTATCCCTACCTGATGCTCTGCGGTAGGCCTGGCCCCATACCCGACAATCTGGGCTAGTAGCGGTACACCCACTGGTACTCCGCGGTAGTTTTGCTATACCCACCGGTACTCCTGGATTTTACCGGAACACTTACTGGTGCGCTGGGGTACACCTGCTGATCCTACGGGCGCCCCGCTTTACGCCCACCCTTCCTACCTGACCCGCCAGAGTAGGCCCGGTATACGTACCCGATGTTTCGAGGTAGAACCGGTTCCCCCACCAGTACTCTGGGGTTGGAACGGAACCCTTTGTGATGCGCCAGAGAACACCAGCTGTCCCTTCGTGCGCGCTGGACTAGACCCGGCCTCCCTACCGGACCCCAGAGGTTAGACCCGGTATCCCTACCTGATGCTCCGCATTAGGCTTGGCACCCATACCGGATGTTCTGGGGTAGTAGCGGTACCGCCACCGTTACTCTGCGGTAGTATTGGTACACCCACCGTTACTCCGGGGTAGTACGTGAACCCTTACTGGTTCACTGGGGTACACATGATGACGTTACTGGCGCGCGGTGTAGACCAGACATTCCTAGCTGACCCTCCGTGTTAGGCCCGGTATCCCTACCTGATGCTCCGTTGTTGGCCTGGCACCCATACCTGATATGCTGGGGTAGTACCGGTACCCCCACCGGTACTCTGCAGTAGTATCGGAACACCCACCGGTACTCCAGGGTAGTACCTGAACCCTTACTGGTACGCTGCAGTACACCTGCTGAACTTACGGGCGCGCGGTATAGACCAGACATTCCTACCTAACCCTCCAGGCTAGGCCCGGTATCCCTACCTGATGCTCTGCGGTAGGCCTGGCCCCCTACCCGACAATCTGGGGTAGTACCGGTACACCCACTGGTACTCCGCGGTAGTTTTGCTATACCCACCGGTACTCCTGGATTGTACCGGAACACTTACTGGTGCGCCGGGGTACACCTGCTGATCCTACGGGCGCCCCGCTTTACGCCCACCCTTCCTACCTGACCCGCCGGAGTAGGCCCGGTATCCCTACCCGATGTTTCGAGGTAGAACCGGTTCACCCACCAGTACTCTGGGGTTGGAACGGAACCCTTTGTGATGAGCCAGAGAACACCAGCTGTCCCTTCGTGCGCGCTGGACTAGACCCGGCCTCCCTACCGGACCCCAGAGGTTAGACCCGGTATCCCTACCTGATGCTCCGCATTAGGCTTGGCACCCATACCGGATGTTCTGGGGTAGTAGCGGTACCCCCACCGTTACTCTGCGGTAGTATCGGTACACCCACCGGTACTCCGAGGTAGTGCGTGAACCCTTACTGGTTCACTGGGTTACTCCTCCTGACTTTACGGGTGCGCGGTGTAGACCAGACATTCCTACCTGACCCTCCGTGTTAGGCCTTGTATCCCTACCTGATGCTCCGTTGTTGGCCTGGCACCCATACCTGATATGCTGGGGTAGTACCGGTACCCCCACCGGTACTCTGCAGTATTATCGGTACACCCACCGGTACTCCAGGGTAGTACCTGAACCCTTACTGGTTCGCTGCAGTACACCTGCTGAACTTACGGTCGCGCGGTATAGACCAGACATTCCTACCTGACCCTCGAGGCTAGGCCCGGTATCCCTACCTGATGCTCTGCGGTAGGCCTGGCCCCCTACCCGACAATCTGGGGTAGTACCGGTACACCCACTGGTACTCCGCGGTAGTTTTGCTATACCCACCGGTACTCCTGGATTTTACCGGAACACTTACTGGTGCGCCGGGGTACACCTGCTGATCCCACGGGCGCGCCGCTTTACGCCCACCCTTCCTACCTGACCCTCCGGAGTAGGCGCGGTATTCGTACCCGATGTTTCGAGGTAGAACCCGTTCCCCCACCAGTACTCTGGGGTTGGAACGGAACCCTTTGTGATGCGCCAGAGAACACCAGCTGTCCCTTCGTGCGCGCTGGACTAGACCCGGCCTCCCTACCGGACCCCACAGGTTAGACCCGGTATCCCTACCTGATGCTCCGCATTAGGCTTGGCACCCATACCCGATGTTCTGGGGTAGTAGCGGTACCCCCACCGTTACTCTGCGGTAGTATCGGTACACCCATCGGTACTCCGGGGTAGTACGTGAACCCTTACTGGTTCACTGGGGTACACATGATGACGTTACTGGCGCGCGGTGTAGACCAGACATTCCTAGCTGACCCTCCGTGTTAGGCCCGGTATCCCTACCTGATGCTCCGTTGTTGGCCTGGCACCCATACCTGATATTCTGGGGTAGTACCGGTACCCCCACCGGTACTCTGCAGTAGTATCGGAACACTCACCGGTACTCCAGGGTAGTACCTGAACCCTTACTGGTACGCTGCAGTACACCTGCTGAACTTACGGGCGCGCGGTATAGACCAGACATTCCTACCTGACCCTCCAGGCTAGGCCCGGTATCCCTACCTGATGCTCTGCGGTAGGCCTGGCCCCCTACCCGACAATCTGGGGTAGTACCGGTACACCCACTGGTACTCCGCGGTAGTTTTGCTATACCGACCGGTACTCCTGGATTGTACCGGAACACTTACTGGTGCGCCAGGGTACACCTGCTGATCCTACGGGCGCCCCGCTTTACACCCACCCTTCCTACCTGACCCGCCGGAGTAGGCCCGGTATCCCTACCCGATGTTTCGAGGTAGAACCGGTTCACCCACCAGTACTCTGGGGTTGGAACGGAACCCTTTGTGATGAGCCAGAGAACACCAGCTGTCCCTTCGTGCGCGCTGGACTAGACCCGGCCTCCCTACCGGACCCCACAGGTTAGACCCGGTATCCCTACCTGATGCTCCGCATTAGGCTTGGCACCCATACCCGATCTTCTGGGGTAGTAGCGGTACTCCCACCGTTACTCTGCGGTAGTATCGGTACACCCACCGGTACTCCGAGGTAGTGCGTGAACCCTTACTGGTTCACTGGGTTACTCCTGCTGACTTTACGGGTGCGCGGTGTAGACCAGACATTCCTACCTGACCCTCCGTGTTAGGCCCGGTATCCCTACCTGATGCTCCGTTGTTGGCCTGGCACCCATACCTGATATTCTGGGGTAGTACCGGTACCCCCACCGGTACTCTGCGGTAGTATTGGTACACCCACCGGTACTCCAGAGTAGTAACTGAACCCTTACTGGTTCGCTGCAGTACACCTGCTGAACTTACGGGCGCGCGGTATAGACCAGACATTCCTACCTGACCCTCCAGGCTAGGCCCGGTATCCCTACCTATTGCTCTGCGGTAGGCCTGGCCCCCTACCCGACAATCTGGGTTAGTACCGGTACACCCACCCATACTCCGCGGTAGTTTTGCTATACCCACCGGTATTCCTGGATTTTACCGGAACACTTCCTGGTGCGCCGGGGTACACCTGCTGATCCTACGGGCGCCCCGCTTTACGCCCACCCTTCCTACCTGACCCGCCGGAGTAGGCCCGGTATATGTACCTGATGTTTCGATGTAGAACCAGTTCCCCCACCAGTACTCTGGGGTTGGAACGGAACCCTTTGTGATGCGCCAGAGAACACCAGCTGTCCCTTGGTGCGCGCTGGACTAGACCCGGCCTCCCTACCGGACCCCACAGGTTAGACCCGGTATCCCTACCTGATGCTCCGCATTAGGCTTGGCACCCATAACCGATCTTCTGGGGTAGTAGCGGTACTCCCACCGTTACTCTGCGGTAGTATCGGTACACCCACCGGTACTCCGAGGTAGTACGTGAACCCTTACTGGTTCACTGGGTTACTCCTGCTGACTTTAGGGTGCGCGGTGTAGACCAGACATTCCTACCTGACCCTCCGTGTTAGGCCCGGTATCCCTACCTGATGCTCCGTTGTTGGCCTGGCACCCCTACCTGATATTCTGCGGTAGTACCGGTACCCCCACCGGTACTCTGCAGTAGTATCGGTACACCCACCGGTACTCCAGGGTAGTACCTGAACCCTTACTGGTTCGCTGCGGTACACCTGCTGAACTTACGGGCGCGCGGTATAGACCAGACATTCCTACCTGACCCTCCAGGCTAGGCCCGGTATCCCTACCTATTGCTCTGCGGTAGGCCTGGCCCCCTACCCGACAATCTGGGTTAGTACCGGTACACCCACTGGTACTCCGCGTTAGTTTTGCTATTACCACCAGTACTCCTGGATTTTACCGGAACACTTACTGGTGCGCCGAGGTACACCTGCTGATCCTACGGGCGCCCCGCTTTACGCCCACCCTTCCTACCTGACCCGCCGGAGTAGGCCCGGTATACGTACCCGATGTTTCGAGGTAGAACCCGTTCCCCCACCAGTACTCTGGGGTTGGAACGGAACCCTTTGTGATGCGCCAGAGAACACCAGCTGTCCCTTCGTGCGCGCTGGACTAGACCCGGCCTCCCTACCGGACCCCACAGGTTAGACCCGGTATCCCTACCTGATGCTCCGCATTAGGCTTGGCACCCATAACCGATCTTCTGGGGTAGTAGCGGTACCCCCACCGTTACTCTGCGGTAGTATCGGTACACCCACCGGTACTCCGAGGTAGTACGTGAACCCTTACTGGTTCACTGGGTTACTCCTGCTGACTTTACGGGTGCGCGGTGTAGACCAGACATTCCTACCTGACCCTCCGTGTTAGGCCCGGTATCCCTACCTGATGCTCCGTTGTTGGCCTGGCACCCCTACCTGATATTCTGGGGTAGTACCGGTACCCCCACCGGTACTCTGCAGTAGTATCGGTACACCCACCGGTACTCCAGGGTAGTAACTGAACCCTTACTGGTTCGCTGCAGTACACCTGCTGAACTTACGGTCGCGCGGTATAGACCAGACATTCCTACCTGACCCTCCAGGCTAGGCCCGGTATCCCTACCTGATGCTCTGCGGTAGGCCTGGCCCCCTACCCGACAATCTGGATTAGTACCGGTACACCCACTGGTACTCCGCGGTAGTTTTGCTATACCCACCGGTACTCCTGGATTGTACCGGAACACTTACTGGTGCGCCGGGGTACACCTGCTGACCCTACGGGCGTCCCGCTTTACGCCCACCCTTCCTACCTGACCCGCCGGAGTAGGCCCGGTACACGTACCCGATGTTTGTAGGTAGAACCGGTTCACCCACCAGTACTCTGGGGTTGGAACGGAACCCTTTGTGATGCGCCAGAGAACACCAGCTGTCCCTTCGTGCGCGCTGGACTAGACCCGGCCTCCCTACCGGACCCCACAGGTTAGACCAGGAATCCCTACCTGATGCTCCGCATTAGGCTTGGCACCCATAACTGATCTTCTGGGGTAGTAGCGGTACTCCCACCGTTACTCTGCGGTAGTATCGGTACACCCACCGGTACTCCAAGGTAGTACGTGAACCCTTACTGGTTCACTGGGTTACTCCTGCTGACTTTACGGGTGCGCGGTGTAGACCAGACATTCCTACCTGACCCTCCGTGTTAGGCCCGGTATCCCTACCTGATGCTCCGTTGTTTGGCCTGGCACCCATACCTGATATTCTGGGGTAGTACCGGTACCCCCACCGGTACTCTGCAGTAGTATCGGTACACCCACCGGTACTCCAGGGTAGTACCTGAACCCTTACTGGTTCGCTGCAGTACACCTGCTGAACTTACGGGCGCGCGGTATAGACCAGACATTCCTACCTGACGCTCCAGGCTAGGCCCGGTATCCCTACCTGATGCTCTGCGGTAGGCCTGGCCCCCTACCGGACAATCTGTGTTAGTACCGGTACACACACTGGTACTCCGCGGTAGTTTTGCTATACCCACCGGTACTCCTGGATTTTACCGGAACACTTACTGGTGCGCCGGGGTACACCTGCTGATCCTACGGGCGCCCCGCTTTACGCCCACCCTTCCTACCTGACCCGCTGGAGTAGACCCGGTGTACGTACCCCATGTTTCGAGTTAGAACCGGTTCCCCCACCAGTACTCTGGGGTTGGAACGGAACCCTTTGTGATGCGCCAGAGAACACCAGCTGTCCCTTCGTGCGCGCTGGACTAGACCCGGCCTCCCTACCGGACCCCACAGGTTAGACCCGGTATCCCTACCTGATGCTCCGCATTAGGCTTGGCACCCATAACCGATCTTCTGGGGTAGTAGCGGTACTCCCACCGTTACTCTGCGGTAGTATCGGTACACCCACCGGTACTCCGAGGTAGTACGTGAACCCTTACTGGTTCACTGGGTTACTCCTGCTGCCTTCACGGGTGCGCGGTGTAGACCAGACATTCCTACCTGACCCTCCGTGTTAGGCCCGGTATCCCTACCTGATGCTCCGTTGTTGGCCTGGCACCCCTACCTGATATTCTGGGGTAGTACCGGTACCCCCACCGGTACTCTGCAGTAGTATCGGTACACCCACCGGTACTCCAGGGTAGTACCTGAACCCATAATGGTTCACTGGGGTACACCTGCTGAACTTACGGGCGTGCGGTATAGACCAGACATTCCTACCTGACCCTCCAGGCTAGGCCCGGTTTCCCTACCTGATGCTCTGCGGTAGGCCTGGCCCCCTACCCGACAATCTGGGTTAGTACCGGTACACCCACTGGTACTCCGCGGTAGTTTTGCTATACCCACCGGTACTCCTGGATTGTACCGGAACACTTACTGGTGCGCCGGGGTACACCTGCTGATCCTACGGGCGCGCCGCTTTACGCCCACCCTTCCTACCTGACCCTCCGGAGTAGGCGCGGTATACGTACCCGATGTTTCGAGGTAGAACCCGTTCCCCCACCAGTACTCTGGGGTTGGAAAGGAACCCTTTGTGATGCGCCAGAGAACACCAGCTGTCCCTTCGTGCGCGCTGGACTAGACCCTGCCTCCCTACCGGACCCCACAGGTTAGACCCGGTATCCCTACCTGATGCTCCGCATTAGGCTTGGCACCCATACCCGATGTTCTGGGGTAGTAGCGGTACCCCCACAGTTACTCTGCGGTAGTATCGGTACACCCACCGGTACTCCGAGGTAGTACGTGAACCCTTACTGGTTCACTGGGTTACTCCTGCTGACTTTACGTGTGCGCGGTGTAGACCAGACATTCCTACCTGACCCTCCGTGTTAGGCCCGGTATCCCTACCTGATGCTCCGTTGTTGGCCTGGCACCCCTACCTGATATTCTGGGGTAGTACCGGTACACCTACCGGTACTCTGCAGTAGTATTGGTACACCCACCGGTACTCCAGGGTAGTACCTGAACACTTACTGGTTCGCTGCGGTACACCTGCTGAACTTACGGGCGCGCGGTATAGACCAGACATTCCTACCTGACCCTCCAGGCTAGGCCCGGTATCCCTACCTGATGCTCTGCGGTAGGCCTGGCCCCCTACCCGACAATCTGGGGTAGTACCGGTACACCCACTGGTACTCCGCGGTAGTTTTGCTATACCCACCGGTACTCCTGGATTTTACCGGAACACTTACTGGTGCGCCGGGGTACTCCTGCTGATCCTACGGGCGCCCCGCTTTACGCCCACCCTTCCTACCTGACCCGCTAGAGTAGGCCCGGTATACGTACCCGATGTTGCGAGGTAGAACCGGTTCCCCCAGCAGTACTCTGGGGTTGGAACGGAACACTTTGTGATGCGCCAGAGTACACCAGCTGTCCCTTCGTGCGCGCTGGACTAGACCCGGCCTCCCTACCGGACCCCACAGGTTAGACCCGGTATCCCTACCTGATGCTCCGCATTAGGCTTGGCACCCATACCGGATGTTCTGGGGTAGTAGCGGTACCCCCACCGTTACTCTGCGGTAGTATCGGTACACCCACCGTTACTCCGGGGTAGTACGTGAACCCTTACTGGTTCACTGGGGTACACATGATGACGTTACTGGCGCGCGGTGTAGACCAGACATTCCTAGCTGACCCTCCGTGTTAGGCCCGGTATCCCTACCTGATGCTCTGCGGTAGGCCTGGCCCCCTACCCGACAATCTGGATTAGTACCGGTACACCCACTGGTACTCCGCGGTAGTTTTGCTATACCCACCGGTACTCCTGGATTGTACCGGAACACTTACTGGTACGCCGGGGTACACCTGCTGACCCTACGGGCGTCCCGCTTTACGCCCACCCTTCCTACCTGACCCGCCGGAGTAGGCCCGGTACACGTACCCGATGTTTGTAGGTAGAACCGGTTCACCCACCAGTACTCTGGGGTTGGAACGGAACCCTTTGTGATGCGCCAGAGAACACCAGCTGTCCCTTCGTGCGCGCTGGACTAGACCCTGCCTCCCTACCGGACCCCACAGGTTAGACCAGGAATCCCTACCTGATGCTCCGCATTAGGCTTGGCACCCATAACTGATCTTCTGGGGTAGTAGCGGTACTCCCACCGTTACTCTGCGGTAGTATCGGTACACCCACCGGTACTCCAAGGTAGTACGTGAACCCTTACTGGTTCACTGGGTTACTCCTGCTGACTTTACGGGTGCGCGGTGTAGACCAGACATTCCTACCTGACCCTCCGTGTTAGGCCCGGTATCCCTACCTGATGCTCCGTTGTTTGGCCTGGCACCCATACCTGATATTCTGGGGTAGTACCGGTACCCCCACCGGTACTCTGCAGTAGTATCGGTACACCCACCGGTACTCCAGGGTAGTACCTGAACCCTTACTGGTTCGCTGCAGTACACCTGCTGAACTTACGGGCGCGCGGTATAGACCAGACATTCCTACCTGACGCTCCAGGCTAGGCCCGGTATCCCTACCTGATGCTCTGCGGTAGGCCTGGCCCCCTACCGGACAATCTGTGTTAGTACCGGTACACACACTGGTACTCCGCGGTAGTTTTGCTATACCCACCGGTACTCCTGGATTTTACCGGAACACTTACTGGTGCGCCGGGGTACACCTGCTGATCCTACGGGCGCCCCGCTTTACGCCCACCCTTCCTACCTGACCCGCCGGAGTAGACCCGGTGTACGTACCCCATGTTTCGAGTTAGAACCGGTTCCCCCACCAGTACTCTGGGGTTGGAACGGAACCCTTTGTGATGCGCCAGAGAACAACAGCTGTCCCTTCGTGCGCGCTGGACTAGACCCGGCCTCCCTACCGGACCCCACAGGTTAGACCCGGTATCCCTACCTGATGCTCCGCATTAGGCTTGGCACCCATAACCGATCTTCTGGGGTAGTAGCGGTACTCCCACTGTTACTCTGCGGTAGTATCGGTACACCCACCGGTACTCCGAGGTAGTACGTGAACCCTTACTGGTTCACTGGGTTACTCCTGCTGCCTTCACGGGTGCGCGGTGTAGACCAGACATTCCTACCTGACCCTCCGTGTTAGGCCCGGTATACCTACCTGATGCTCCGTTGTTGGCCTGGCACCCCTACCTGATATTCTGGGGTAGTACCGGTACACCCACCGGTACTCTGCAGTAGTATCGGTACACCCACCGGTACTCCAGGGTAGTACCTGAACCCATAATGGTTCACTGGGGTACACCTGCTGAACTTACGGGCGTGCGGTATAGACCAGACATTCCTACCTGACCCTCCAGGCTAGGCCCGGTTTCCCTACCTGATGCTCTGCGGTAGGCCTGGCCCCCTACCCGACAATCTGGGGTAGTACCGGTACACCCACTGGTACTCCGCGGTAGTTTTGCTATACCCACCGGTACTCCTGGATTTTACCGGAACACTTACTGGTGCGCCGGGGTACACCTGCTGATCCTACGGGCGCGCCGCTTTACGCCCACCCTTCCTACCTGACCCTCCGGAGTAGGCGCGGTATACGTACCCGATGTTTCGAGGTAGAACCCGTTCCCCCACCAGTACTCTGGGGTTGGAAAGGAACCCTTTGTGATGCGCCAGAGAACACCAGCTGTCCCTTCGTGCGCGCTGGACTAGACCCTGCCTCCCTACCGGACCCCACAGGTTAGACCCGGTATCCCTACCTGATGCTCCGCATTAGGCTTGGCACCCATACCCGATGTTCTGGGGTAGTAGCGGTACCCCCACAGTTACTCTGCGGTAGTATCGGTACACCCACCGGTACTCCGAGGTAGTACGTGAACCCTTACTGGTTCACTGGGTTACTCCTGCTGACTTTACGTGTGCGCGGTGTAGACCAGACATTCCTACCTGACCCTCCGTGTTAGGCCCGGTATCCCTACCTGATGCTCCGTTGTTGGCCTGGCACCCCTACCTGATATTCTGGGGTAGTACCGGTACACCTACCGGTACTCTGCAGTAGTATCGGTACACCCACCGGTACTCCAGGGTAGTACCTGAACACTTACTGGTTCGCTGCGGTACACCTGCTGAACTTACGGGCGCGCGGTATAGACCAGACATTCCTACCTGACCCTCCAGGCTAGGCCCGGTATCCCTACCTGATGCTCTGCGGTAGGCCTGGCCCCCTACCCGACAATCTGGGGTAGTACCAGTACACCCACTGGTACTCCGCGGTAGTTTTGCTATACCCACCGGTACTCCTGGATTTTACCAGAACACTTACTGGTGCGCCGGGGTACTCCTGCTGATCCTACGGGCGCCCCGCTTTACGCCCACCCTTCCTACCTGACCCGCTAGAGTAGGCCCGGTATACGTACCCGATGTTGCGAGGTAGAACCGGTTCCCCCAGCAGTACTCTGGGGTTGGAACGGAACACTTTGTGATGCGCCAGAGTACACCAGCTGTCCCTTCGTGCGCGCTGGACTAGACCCGGCCTCCCTACCGGACCCCACAGGTTAGACCCGGTATCCCTACCTGATGCTCCGCATTAGGCTTGGCACCCATACCGGATGTTCTGGGGTAGTAGCGGTACCCCCACCGTTACTCTGCGGTAGTATCGGTACACCCACCGTTACTCCGGGGTAGTACGTGAACCCTTACTGGTTCACTGGGGTACACATGATGACGTTACTGGCGCGCGGTGTAGACCAGACATTCCTACCTGACCCTCCGTGTTAGGCCCGGTATCCCTACCTGATGCTCCGTTGTTGGCCTGGCACCCATACCTGATATTCTGGGGTAGTACCCGTACCTCCACCGGTACTCTGCAGTATTATCGGTACACCAACCGGTAGTCCAGGGTAGTACCTGAACCCTTAATGGTTCGCTGCAGTACACCTGCTGAACTTACGGGTGCGCGGTATAGACCAGACATTCCTACCTGACCCTCCAGGCTAGGCCCGGTATCCCTACCTATTGCTCTGCGGTAGGCCTGGCCCCCTACCCGACAATCTGGGTTAGTACCGGTACACCCACTGGTACTCCGCGGTAGTTTTGCTATACCCACCGGTACTCCTGGATTTTACCGGAACACTTACTGGTGCGCCGGGGTACACCTGCTGATCCTACGGGCGCCCCGCTTTACGCCCACCCTTCCTACCTGACCCGCCGGAGTAGGCCCGGTATATGTACCTGATGTTTCGATGTAGAACCCGTTCCCCCACCAGTACTCTGGGGTTGGAACGGAACCCTTTGTGATGCACCAGAGAACACCAGCTGTCCCTTGGTGCGCGCTGGACTAGACCCGGCCTCCCTACCGGACCCCACAGGTTAGACCCGGTATCCCTACCTGATGCTCCGCATTAGGCTTGGCACCCATACCGGATGTTCTGGGGTAGTAGCGGTACCCCCACCGTTACTCTGCGGTAGTATCGGTACACCCACCGTTACTCCGGGGTAGTACGTGAACCCTTACTGGTTCACTGGGGTACACATGATGACGTTACTGGCGCGCGGTGTAGACCAGACATTCCTAGCTGACCCTCCGTGTTAGGCCCGGTATCCCTACCTGATGCTCTGCGGTAGGCCTGGCCCCCTACCCGACAATCTGGATTAGTACCGGTACACCCACTGGTACTCCGCGGTAGTTTTGCTATACCCACCGGTACTCCTGGATTGTACCGGAACACTTACTGGTGCGCCGGGGTACACCTGCTGATCCTACGGGCGCGCCGCTTTACGCACACCCTTCCTACCTGACCCTCCGGAGTAGGCGCGGTATACGTACCCGATGTTTCGAGGTAGAACCCGTTCCCCCACCAGTACTCTGGGGTTGGAAAGGAACCCTTTGTGATGCGCCAGAGAACACCAGCTGTCCCTTCGTGCGCGCTGGACTAGACCCTGCCTCCCTACCGGACCCCACAGGTTAGACCCGGTATCCCTACCTGATGCTCCGCATTAGGCTTGGCACCCATACCCGATGTTCTGGGGTAGTAGCGGTACTCCCACCGTTACTCTGCGGTAGTATCGGTACACCCACCGGTACTCCGAGGTAGTACGTGAACCCTTACTGGTTCACTGGGTTACTCCTGCTGACTTTACGGGTGCGCGGTGTAGACCAGACATTCCTACCTGACCCTCCGTGTTAGGCCCGGTATCCCTACCTGATGCTCCGTTGTTTGGCCTGGCACCCATACCTGATATTCTGGGGTAGTACCGGTACCCCCACCGGTACTCTGCAGTAGTATCGGTACACCCACCGGTACTCCAGGGTAGTACCTGAACCCTTACTGGTTCGCTGCAGTACACCTGCTGAACTTACGGGCGCGCGGTATAGACCAGACATTCCTACCTGACGCTCCAGGCTAGGCCCGGTATCCCTACCTGATGCTCTGCGGTAGGCCTGGCCCCCTACCGGACAATCTGTGTTAGTACCGGTACACACACTGGTACTCCGCGGTAGTTTTGCTATACCCACCGGTACTCCTGGATTTTACCGGAACACTTACTGGTGCGCCGGGGTACACCTGCTGATCCTACGGGCGCCCCGCTTTACGCCCACCCTTCCTACCTGACCCGCCGGAGTAGACCCGGTGTACGTACCCCATGTTTCGAGTTAGAACCGGTTCCCCCACCAGTACTCTGGGGTTGGAACGGAACCCTTTGTGATGCGCCAGAGAACACCAGCTGTCCCTTCGTGCGCGCTGGACTAGACCCGGCCTCCCTACCGGACCCCACAGGTTAGACCCGGTATCCCTACCTGATGCTCCGCATTAGGCTTGGCACCCATAACCGATCTTCTGGGGTAGTAGCGGTACTCCCACTGTTACTCTGCGGTAGTATCGGTACACCCACCGGTACTCCGAGGTAGTACGTGAACCCTTACTGGTTCACTGGGTTACTCCTGCTGCCTTCACGGGTGCGCGGTGTAGACCAGACATTCCTACCTGACCCTCCGTGTTAGGCCCGGTATCCCTACCTGATGCTCCGTTGTTGGCCTGGCACCCCTACCTGATATTCTGGGGTAGTACCGGTACACCCACCGGTACTCTGCAGTAGTATCGGTACACCCACCGGTACTCCAGGGTAGTACCTGAACCCATAATGGTTCACTGGGGTACACCTGCTGAACTTACGGGCGTGCGGTATAGACCAGACATTCCTACCTGACCCTCCAGGCTAGGCCCGGTTTCCCTACCTGATGCTCTGCGGTAGGCCTGGCCCCCTACCCGACAATCTGGGGTAGTACCGGTACACCCACTGGTACTCCGCGGTAGTTTTGCTATACCCACCGGTACTCCTGGATTGTACCGGAACACTTACTGGTGCGCCGGGGTACACCTGCTGATCCTACGGGCGCGCCGCTTTACGCCCACCCTTCCTACCTGACCCTCCGGAGTAGGCGCGGTATACGTACCCGATGTTTCGAGGTAGAACCCGTTCCCCCACCAGTACTCTGGGGTTGGAAAGGAACCCTTTGTGATGCGCCAGAGAACACCAGCTGTCCCTTCGTGCGCGCTGGACTAGACCCTGCCTCCCTACCGGACCCCACAGGTTAGACCCGGTATCCCTACCTGATGCTCCGCATTAGGCTTGGCACCCATACCCGATGTTCTGGGGTAGTAGCGGTACCCCCACAGTTACTCTGCGGTAGTATCGGTACACCCACCGGTACTCCGAGGTAGTACGTGAACCCTTACTGGTTCACTGGGTTACTCCTGCTGACTTTACGTGTGCGCGGTGTAGACCAGACATTCCTACCTGACCCTCCGTGTTAGGCCCGGTATCCCTACCTGATGCTCCGTTGTTGGCCTGGCACCCCTACCTGATATTCTGGGGTAGTACCGGTACACCTACCGGTACTCTGCAGTAGTATCGGTACACCCACTGGTACTCCAGGGTAGTACCTGAACACTTACTGGTTCGCTGCGGTACACCTGCTGAACTTACGGGCGCGCGGTATAGACCAGACATTCCTACCTGACCCTCCAGGCTAGGCCCGGTATCCCTACCTGATGCTCTGCGGTAGGCCTGGCCCCCTACCCGACAATCTGGGGTAGTACCGGTACACCCACTGGTACTCCGCGGTAGTTTTGCTATACCCACCGGTACTCCTGGATTTTACCGGAACACTTACTGGTGCGCCGGGGTACTCCTGCTGATCCTACGGGCGCCCCGCTTTACGCCCACCCTTCCTACCTGACCCGCTAGAGTAGGCCCGGTATACGTACCCGATGTTGCGAGGTAGAACCGGTTCCCCCAGCAGTACTCTGGGGTTGGAACGGAACACTTTGTGATGCGCCAGAGTACACCAGCTGTCCCTTCGTGCGCGCTGGACTAGACCCGGCCTCCCTACCGGACCCCACAGGTTAGACCCGGTATCCCTACCTGATGCTCCGCATTAGGCTTGGCACCCATACCGGATGTTCTGGGGTAGTAGCGGTACCCCCACCGTTACTCTGCGGTAGTATCGGTACACCCACCGTTACTCCGGGGTAGTACGTGAACCCTTACTGGTTCACTGGGGTACACATGATGACGTTACTGGCGCGCGGTGTAGACCAGACATTCCTACCTGACCCTCCGTGTTAGGCCCGGTATCCCTACCTGATGCTCCGTTGTTGGCCTGGCACCCATACCTGATATTCTGGGGTAGTACCCGTACCTCCACCGGTACTCTGCAGTATTATCGGTACACCAACCGGTAGTCCAGGGTAGTACCTGAACCCTTAATGGTTCGCTGCAGTACACCTGCTGAACTTACGGGCGCGCGGTATAGACCAGACATTCCTACCTGACCCTCCAGGCTAGGCCCGGTATCCCTACCTATTGCTCTGCGGTAGGCCTGGCCCCCTACCCGACAATCTGGGTTAGTACCGGTACACCCACTGGTACTCCGCGGTAGTTTTGCTATACCCACCGGTACTCCTGGATTTTACCGGAACACTTACTGGTGCGCCGGGGTACACCTGCTGATCCTACGGGCGCCCCGCTTTACGCCCACCCTTCCTACCTGACCCGCCGGAGTAGGCCCGGTATATGTACCTGATGTTTCGATGTAGAACCCGTTCCCCCACCAGTACTCTGGGGTTGGAACGGAACCCTTTGCGATGTACCAGAGAACACCAGCTGTCCCTTGGTGCGCGCTGGACTAGACCCGGCCTCCCTACCGGACCCCACAGGTTAGACCCGGTATCCCTACCTGATGCTCCGCATTAGGCTTGGCACCCATACCCGATGTTCTGGGGTAGTAGCGGTACCCCCACCGTTACTCTGCGGTAGTATCGGTACACCCACCGTTACTCCGGGGTAGTACGTGAACCCTTACTGGTTCACTGGGGTACACATGATGACGTTACTGGCGCGCGGTGTAGACCAGACATTCCTAGCTGACCCTCCGTGTTAGGCCCGGTATCCCTACCTGATGCTCTGCGGTAGGCCTGGCCCCCTACCCGACAATCTGGATTAGTACCGGTACACCCACTGGTACTCCGCGGTAGTTTTGCTATACCCACCGGTACTCCTGGATTGTACCGGAACACTTACTGGTGCGCCGGGGTACACCTGCTGATCCTACGGGCGCGCCGCTTTACGCCCACCCTTCCTACCTGACCCTCCGGAGTAGGCGCGGTATACGTACCCGATGTTTCGAGGTAGAACCCGTTCCCCCACCAGTACTCTGGGGTTGGAAAGGAACCCTTTGTGATGCGCCAGAGAACACCAGCTGTCCCTTCGTGCGCGCTGGACTAGACCCTGCCTCCCTACCGGACCCCACAGGTTAGACCCGGTATCCCTACCTGATGCTCCGCATTAGGCTTGGCACCCATACCCGATGTTCTGGGGTAGTAGCGGTACCCCCACAGTTACTCTGCGGTAGTATCGGTACACCCACCGGTACTCCGAGGTAGTACGTGAACCCTTACTGGTTCACTGGGTTACTCCTGCTGACTTTACGTGTGCGCGGTGTAGACCAGACATTCCTACCTGACCCTCCGTGTTAGGCCCGGTATCCCTACCTGATGCTCCGTTGTTGGCCTGGCACCCCTACCTGATATTCTGGGGTAGTACCGGTACACCTACCGGTACTCTGCAGTAGTATCGGTACACCCACCGGTACTCCAGGGTAGTACCTGAACACTTACTGGTTCGCTGCGGTACACCTGCTGAACTTACGGGCGCGCGGTATAGACCAGACATTCCTACCTGACCCTCCAGGCTAGGCCCGGTATCCCTACCTGATGCTCTGCGGTAGGCCTGGCCCCCTACCCGACAATCTGGGGTAGTACCGGTACACCCACTGGTACTCCGCGGTAGTTTTGCTATACCCACCGGTACTCCTGGATTTTACCGGAACACTTACTGGTGCGCAGGGGTACTCCTGCTGATCCTACGGGCGCCCCGCTTTACGCCCACCCTTCCTACCTGACCCGCTAGAGTAGGCCCGGTATACGTACCCGATGTTGCGAGGTAGAACCGGTTCCCCCAGCAGTACTCTGGGGTTGGAACGGAACACTTTGTGATGCGCCAGAGTACACCAGCTGTCCCTTCGTGCGCGCTGGACTAGACCCGGCCTCCCTACCGGACCCCACAGGTTAGACCCGGTATCCCTACCTGATGCTCCGCATTAGGCTTGGCACCCATACCGGATGTTCTGGGGTAGTAGCGGTACCCCCACCGTTACTCTGCGGTAGTATCGGTACACCCACCGTTACTCCGGGGTAGTACGTGAACCCTTACTGGTTCACTGGGGTACACATGATGACGTTACTGGCGCGCGGTGTAGACCAGACATTCCTAGCTGACCCTCCGTGTTAGGCCCGGTATCCCTACCTGATGCTCCGTTGTTGGCCTGGCACCCATACCTGATATTCTGGGGTAGTACCCGTACCTCCACCGGTACTCTGCAGTATTATCGGTACACCAACCGGTAGTCCAGGGTACTACCTGAACCCTTAATGGTTCGCTGCAGTACACCTGCTGAACTTACGGGCGCGCGGTATAGACCAGACATTCCTACCTGACCCTCCAGGCTAGGCCCGGTATCCCTACCTATTGCTCTGCGGTAGGCCTGGCCCCCTACCCGACAATCTGGGTTAGTACCGGTACACCCACTGGTACTCCGCGGTAGTTTTGCTATACCCACCGGTACTCCTGGATTTTACCGGAACACTTACTGGTGCGCCGGGGTACACCTGCTGATCCTACGGGCGCCCCGCTTTACGCCCACCCTTCCTACCTGACCCGCCGGAGTAGGCCCGGTATATGTACCTGATGTTTCGATGTAGAACCCGTTCCCCCACCAGTACTCTGGGGTTGGAACGGAACCCTTTGTGATGCACCAGAGAACACCAGCTGTCCCTTGGTGCGCGCTGGACTAGACCCGGCCTCCCTACCGGACCCCACAGGTTAGACCCGGTATCCCTACCTGATGCTCCGCATTAGGCTTGGCACCCATACCGGATGTTCTGGGGTAGTAGCGGTACCCCCACCGTTACTCTGCGGTAGTATCGGTACACCCACCGTTACTCCGGGGTAGTACGTGAACCCTTACTGGTTCACTGGGGTACACATGATGACGTTACTGGCGCGCGGTGTAGACCAGACATTCCTAGCTGACCCTCCGTGTTAGGCCCGGTATCCCTACCTGATGCTCTGCGGTAGGCCTGGCCCCCTACCCGACAATCTGGGCTAGTACCGGTACACCCACTGGTACTCCGCGGTAGTTTTGCTATACCCACCGGTACTCCTGGATTGTACCGGAACACTTACTGGTACGCCGGGGTACACCTGCTGACCCTACGGGCGTCCCGCTTTACGCCCACCCTTCCTACCTGACCCGCCGGAGTAGGCCCGGTACACGTACCCGATGTTTGTAGGTAGAACCGGTTCACCCACCAGTACTCTGGGGTTGGAACGGAACCCTTTGTGATGCGCCAGAGAACACCAGCTGTCCCTTCGTGCGCGCTGGACTAGACCCTGCCTCCCTACCGGACCCCACAGGTTAGACCAGGAATCCCTACCTGATGCTCCGCATTAGGCTTGGCACCCATAACTGATCATCTGGGGTAGTAGCGGTACTCCCACCGTTACTCTGCGGTAGTATCGGTACACCCACCGGTACTCCAAGGTAGTACGTGAACCCTTACTGGTTCACTGGGTTACTCCTGCTGACTTTACGGGTGCGCGGTGTAGACCAGACATTCCTACCTGACCCTCCGTGTTAGGCCCGGTATCCCTACCTGATGCTCCGTTGTTTGGCCTGGCACCCATACCTGATATTCTGGGGTAGTACCGGTACCCCCACCGGTACTCTGCAGTAGTATCGGTACACCCACCGGTACTCCAGGGTAGTACCTGAACCCTTACTGGTTCGCTGCAGTACACCTGCTGAACTTACGGGCGCGCGGTATAGACCAGACATTCCTACCTGACGCTCCAGGCTAGGCCCGGTATCCCTACCTATTGCTCTGCGGTAGGCCTGGCCCCCTACCGGACAATCTGTGTTAGTACCGGTACACACACTGGTACTCCGCGGTAGTTTTGCTATACCCACCGGTACTCCTGGATTTTACCGGAACACTTACTGGTGCGCCGGGGTACACCTGCTGATCCTACGGGCGCCCCGCTTTACGCCCACCCTTCCTACCTGACCCGCCGGAGTAGACCCGGTGTACGTACCCCATGTTTCGAGTTAGAACCGGTTCCCCCACCAGTACTCTGGGGTTGGAACGGAACCCTTTGTGATGCGCCAGAGAACACCAGCTGTCCCTTCGTGCGCGCTGGACTAGACCCGGCCTCCCTACCGGACCCCACAGGTTAGACCCGGTATCCCTACCTGATGCTCCGCATTAGGCTTGGCACCCATAACCGATCTTCTGGGGTAGTAGCGGTACTCCCACTGTTACTCTGCGGTAGTATCGGTACACCCACCGGTACTCCGAGGTAGTACGTGAACCCTTACTGGTTCACTGGGTTACTCCTGCTGCCTTCACGGGTGCGCGGTGTAGACCAGACATTCCTACCTGACCCTCCGTGTTAGGCCCGGTATCCCTACCTGATGCTCCGTTGTTGGCCTGGCACCCCTACCTGATATTCTGGGGTAGTACCGGTACACCCACCGGTACTCTGCAGTAGTATCGGTACACCAACCGGTACTCCAGGGTAGTACCTGAACCCATAATGGTTCACTGGGGTACACCTGCTGAACTTACGGGCGTGCGGTATAGACCAGACATTCCTACCTGACCCTCCAGGCTAGGCCCGGTATCCCTACCTATTGCTCTGCGGTAGGCCTGGCCCCCTACCCGACAATCTGGGTTAGTACCGGTACACCCACTGGTACTCCGCGGTAGTTTTGCTATACCCACCGGTACTCCTGGATTTTACCGGAACACTTACTGGTGCGCCGGGGTACACCTGCTGATCCTACGGGCGCCCCGCTTTACGCCCACCCTTCCTACCTGACCCGCCGGAGTAGGCCCGGTATATGTACCTGATGTTTCGATGTAGAACCCGTTCCCCCACCAGTACTCTGGGGTTGGAACGGAACCCTTTGTGATGCACCAGAGAACACCAGCTGTCCCTTGGTGCGCGCTGGACTAGACCCGGCCTCCCTACCGGACCCCACAGGTTAGACCCGGTATCCCTACCTGATGCTCCGCATTAGGCTTGGCACCCATACCGGATGTTCTGGGGTAGTAGCGGTACCCCCACCGTTACTCTGCGGTAGTATCGGTACACCCACCGTTACTCCGGGGTAGTACGTGAACCCTTACTGGTTCACTGGGGTACACATGATGACGTTACTGGCGCGCGGTGTAGACCAGACATTCCTAGCTGACCCTCCGTGTTAGGCCCGGTATCCCTACCTGATGCTCTGCGGTAGGCCTGGCCCCCTACCCGACAATCTGGGTTAGTACCGGTACACCCACTGGTACTCCGCGGTAGTTTTGCTATACCCACCGGTACTCCTGGATTGTACCGGAACACTTACTGGTACGCCGGGGTACACCTGCTGACCCTACGGGCGTCCCGCTTTACGCCCACCCTTCCTACCTGACCCGCCGGAGTAGGCCCGGTACACGTACCCGATGTTTGTAGGTAGAACCGGTTCACCCACCAGTACTCTGGGGTTGGAACGGAACCCTTTGTGATGCGCCAGAGAACACCAGCTGTCCCTTCGTGCGCGCTGGACTAGACCCTGCCTCCCTACCGGACCCCACAGGTTAGACCAGGAATCCCTACCTGATGCTCCGCATTAGGCTTGGCACCCATAACTGATCTTCTGGGGTAGTAGCGGTACTCCCACCGTTACTCTGCGGTAGTATCGGTACACCCACCGGTACTCCAAGGTAGTACGTGAACCCTTACTGGTTCACTGGGTTACTCCTGCTGACTTTACGGGTGCGCGGTGTAGACCAGACATTCCTACCTGACCCTCCGTGTTAGGCCCGGTATCCCTACCTGATGCTCCGTTGTTTGGCCTGGCACCCATACCTGATATTCTGGGGTAGTACCGGTACCCCCACCGGTACTCTGCAGTAGTATCGGTACACCCACCGGTACTCCAGGGTAGTACCTGAACCCTTACTGGTTCGCTGCAGTACACCTGCTGAACTTACGGGCGCGCGGTATAGACCAGACATTCCTACCTGACGCTCCAGGCTAGGCCCGGTATCCCTACCTGATGCTCTGCGGTAGGCCTGGCCCCCTACCGGACAATCTGTGTTAGTACCGGTACACACACTGGTACTCCGCGGTAGTTTTGCTATACCCACCGGTACTCCTGGATTGTACCGGAACACTTACTGGTGCGCCGGGGTACACCTGCTGATCCTACGGGCGCCCCGCTTTACGCCCACCCTTCCTACCTGACCCGCCGGAGTAGACCCGGTGTACGTACCCCATGTTTCGAGTTAGAACCGGTTCCCCCACCAGTACTCTGGGGTTGGAACGGAACCCTTTGTGATGCGCCAGAGAACACCAGCTGTCCCTTCGTGCGCGCTGGACTAGACCCGGCCTCCCTACCGGACCCCACAGGTTAGACCCGGTATCCCTACCTGATGCTCCGCATTAGGCTTGGCACCCATAACCGATCTTCTGGGGTAGTAGCGGTACTCCCACTGTTACTCTGCGGTAGTATCGGTACACTCACCGGTACTCCGAGGTAGTACGTGAACCCTTACTGGTTCACTGGGTTACTCCTGCTGCCTTCACGGGTGCGCGGTGTAGACCAGACATTCCTACCTGACCCTCCGTGTTAGGCCCGGTATCCCTACCTGATGCTCCGTTGTTGGCCTGGCACCCCTACCTGATATTCTGGGGTAGTACCGGTACACCCACCGGTACTCTGCAGTAGTATCGGTACACCCACCGGTACTCCAGGGTAGTACCTGAACCCATAAAGGTTCACTGGGGTACACCTGCTGAACTTACGGGCGTGCGGTATAGACCAGACATTCCTACCTGACCCTCCAGGCTAGGCCCGGTTTCCCTACCTGATGCTCTGCGGTAGGCCTGGCCCCCTACCCGACAATCTGGGTTAGTACCGGTACACCCACTGGTACTCCGCGGTAGTTTTGCTATACCCACCGGTACTCCTGGATTGTACCGGAACACTTACTGGTGCGCCGGGGTACTCCTGCTGATCCTACGGGCGCCCCGCTTTACGCCCACCCTTCCTACCTGACCCGCTAGAGTAGGCCCGGTATACGTACCCGATGTTGCGAGGTAGAACCGGTTCCCCCAGCAGTACTCTGGGGTTGGAACGGAACACTTTGTGATGCGCCAGAGTACACCAGCTGTCCCTTCGTGCGCGCTGGACTAGACCCGGCCTCCCTACCGGACCCCACAGGTTAGACCCGGTATCCCTACCTGATGCTCCGCATTAGGCTTGGCACCCATACCGGATGTTCTGGGGTAGTAGCGGTACCCCCACCGTTACTCTGCGGTAGTATCGGTACACCCACCGTTACTCCGGGGTAGTACGTGAACCCTTACTGGTTCACTGGGGTACACATGATGACGTTACTGGCGCGCGGTGTAGACCAGACATTCCTAGCTGACCCTCCGTGTTAGGCCCGGTATCCCTACCTGATGCTCCGTTGTTGGCCTGGCACCCATACCTGATATTCTGGGGTAGTACCCGTACCTCCACCGGTACTCTGCAGTATTATCGGTACACCAACCGGTAGTCCAGGGTAGTACCTGAACCCTTAATGGTTCGCTGCAGTACACCTGCTGAACTTACGGGCGCGCGGTATAGACCAGACATTCCTACCTGACCCTCCAGGCTAGGCCCGGTATCCCTACCTATTGCTCTGCGGTAGGCCTGGCCCCCTACCCGACAATCTGGGGTAGTACCGGTACACCCACTGGTACTCCGCGGTAGTTTTGCTATACCCACCGGTACTCCTGGATTTTACCGGAACACTTACTGGTGCGCCGGGGTACACCTGCTGATCCTACGGGCGCCCCGCTTTACGCCCACCCTTCCTACCTGACCCGCCGGAGTAGGCCCGGTATATGTACCTGATGTTTCGATGTAGAACCCGTTCCCCCACCAGTACTCTGGGGTTGGAACGGAACCCTTTGTGATGCACCAGAGAACACCAGCTGTCCCTTGGTGCGCGCTGGACTAGACCCGGCCTCCCTACCGGACCCCACAGGTTAGACCCGGTATCCCTACCTGATGCTCCGCATTAGGCTTGGCACCCATACCGGATGTTCTGGGGTAGTAGCGGTACCCCCACCGTTACTCTGCGGTAGTATCGGTACACCCACCGTTACTCCGGGGTAGTACGTGAACCCTTACTGGTTCACTGGGGTACACATGATGACGTTACTGGCGCGCGGTGTAGACCAGACATTCCTAGCTGACCCTCCGTGTTAGGCCCGGTATCCCTACCTGATGCTCTGCGGTAGGCCTGGCCCCCTACCCGACAATCTGGGTTAGTACCGGTACACCCACTGGTACTCCGCGGTAGTTTTGCTATACCCACCGGTACTCCTGGATTGTACCGGAACACTTACTGGTACGCCGGGGTACACCTGCTGACCCTACGGGCGTCCCGCTTTACGCCCACCCTTCCTACCTGACCCGCCGGAGTAGGCCCGGTACACGTACCCGATGTTTGTAGGTAGAACCGGTTCACCCACCAGTACTCTGGGGTTGGAACGGAACCCTTTGTGATGCGCCAGAGAACACCAGCTGTCCCTTCGTGCGCGCTGGACTAGACCCTGCCTCCCTACCGGACCCCACAGGTTAGACCAGGAATCCCTACCTGATGCTCCGCATTAGGCTTGGCACCCATAACTGATCTTCTGGGGTAGTAGCGGTACTCCCACCGTTACTCTGCGGTAGTATCGGTACACCCACCGGTACTCCAAGGTAGTACGTGAACCCTTACTGGTTCACTGGGTTACTCCTGCTGACTTTACGGGTGCGCGGTGTAGACCAGACATTCCTACCTGACCCTCCGTGTTAGGCCCGGTATCCCTACCTGATGCTCCGTTGTTTGGCCTGGCACCCATACCTGATATTCTGGGGTAGTACCGGTACCCCCACCGGTACTCTGCAGTAGTATCGGTACACCCACCGGTACTCCAGGGTAGTACCTGAACCCTTACTGGTTCGCTGCAGTACACCTGCTGAACTTACGGGCGCGCGGTATAGACCAGACATTCCTACCTGACCCTCCAGGCTAGGCCCGGTATCCCTACCTGATGCTCTGCGGTAGGCCTGGCCCCCTACCGGACAATCTGTGTTAGTACCGGTACACACACTGGTACTCCGCGGTAGTTTTGCTATACCCACCGGTACTCCTGGATTGTACCGGAACACTTACTGGTGCGCCGGGGTACACCTGCTGATCCTACGGGCGCCCCGCTTTACGCCCACCCTTCCTACCTGACCCGCCGGAGTAGACCCGGTGTACGTACCCCATGTTTCGAGTTAGAACCGGTTCCCCCACCAGTACTCTGGGGTTGGAACGGAACCCTTTGTGATGCGCCAGAGAACACCAGCTGTCCCTTCGTGCGCGCTGGACTAGACCCGGCCTCCCTACCGGACCCCACAGGTTAGACCCGGTATCCCTACCTGATGCTCCGCATTAGGCTTGGCACCCATAACCGATCTTCTGGGGTAGTAGCGGTACTCCCACTGTTACTCTGCGGTAGTATCGGTACACCCACCGGTACTCCGAGGTAGTACGTGAACCCTTACTGGTTCACTGGGTTACTCCTGCTGCCTTCACGGGTGCGCGGTGTAGACCAGACATTCCTACCTGACCCTCCGTGTTAGGCCCGGTATCCCTACCTGATGCTCCGTTGTTGGCCTGGCACCCATACCTGATATTCTGGGGTAGTACCGGTACCCCCACCGGTACTCTGCAGTAGTATCGGTACACCCACCGGTACTCCAGGGTAGTACCTGAACCCATAATGGTTCACTGGGGTACACCTGCTGAACTTACGGGCGTGCGGTATAGACCAGACATTCCTACCTGACCCTCCAGGCTAGGCCCGGTTTCCCTACCTGATGCTCTGCGGTAGGCCTGGCCCCCTACCCGACAATCTGGGTTAGTACCGGTACACCCACTGGTACTCCGCGGTAGTTTTGCTATACCCACCGGTACTCCTGGATTGTACCGGAACACTTACTGGTGCGCCGGGGTACTCCTGCTGATCCTACGGGCGCCCCGCTTTACGCCCACCCTTCCTACCTGACCCGCTAGAGTAGGCCCGGTATACGTACCCGATGTTGCGAGGTAGAACCGGTTCCCCCAGCAGTACTCTGGGGTTGGAACGGAACACTTTGTGATGCGCCAGAGTACACCAGCTGTCCCTTCGTGCGCGCTGGACTAGACCCGGCCTCCCTACCGGACCCCACAGGTTAGACCCGGTATCCCTACCTGATGCTCCGCATTAGGCTTGGCACCCATACCGGATGTTCTGGGGTAGTAGCGGTACCCCCACCGTTACTCTGCGGTAGTATCGGTACACCCACCGTTACTCCGGGGTAGTACGTGAACCCTTACTGGTTCACTGGGGTACACATGATGACGTTACTGGCGCGCGGTGTAGACCAGACATTCCTAGCTGACCCTCCGTGTTAGGCCCGGTATCCCTACCTGATGCTCCGTTGTTGGCCTGGCACCCATACCTGATATTCTGGGGTAGTACCCGTACCTCCACCGGTACTCTGCAGTATTATCGGTACACCAACCGGTAGTCCAGGGTAGTACCTGAACCCTTACTGGTTCGCTGCAGTACACCTGCTGAACTTACGGGCGCGCGGTATAGACCAGACATTCCTACCTGACCCTCCAGGCTAGGCCCGGTATCCCTACCTATTGCTCTGCGGTAGGCCTGGCCCCCTACCCGACAATCTGGGGTAGTACCGGTACACCCACTGGTACTCCGCGGTAGTTTTGCTATACCCACCGGTACTCCTGGATTTTACCGGAACACTTACTGGTGCGCCGGGGTACACCTGCTGATCCTACGGGCGCCCCGCTTTACGCCCACCCTTCCTACCTGACCCGCCGGAGTAGGCCCGGTATATGTACCTGATGTTTCGATGTAGAACCAGAACCCCCACCAGTACTCTGGGGTTGGAACGGAACCCTTTGTGATGCACCAGAGAACACCAGCTGTCCCTTGGTGCGCGCTGGACTAGACCCGGCCTCCCTACCGGACCCCACAGGTTAGACCCGCTATCCCTACCTGATGCTCCGCATTAGGCTTGGCACCCATAACCGATCTTCTGGGGTAGTAGCGGTACTCCCACCGTTACTCTGCGGTAGTATCGGTACACCCACCGGTACTCCGAGGTAGTACGTGAACCCTTACTGGTTCACTGGGTTACTCCTGCTGACTTTAGGGTGCGCGGTGTAGACCAGACATTCCTACCTGACCCTCCGTGTTAGGCCCGGTATCCCTACCTGATGCTCCGTTGTTGGCCTGGCACCCCTACCTGATATTCTGCGGTAGTACCGGTACCCCCACCGGTACTCTGCAGTAGTATCGGTACACCCACCGGTACTCCAGGGTAGTACCTGAACCCTTACTGGTTCGCTGCGGTACACCTGCTGAACTTACGGGCGCGCGGTATACACCAGACATTCCTACCTGACCCTCCAGGCTAGGCCCGGTATCCCTACCTATTGCTCTGCGGTAGGCCTGGCCCCCTAACCGACAATCTGGGGTAGTACCGGTACACCCACTGGTACTCCGCGTTAGTTTTGCTATTACCACCAGTACTCCTGGATTTTACCGGAACACTTACTGGTGCGCCGAGGTACACCTGCTGATCCTACGGGCGCCCCGCTTTGCGCCCACCCTTCCTACCTGACTCGTCGGAGTAGGCCCGGTATACGTACCCGATGTTTCGAGGTAGAACCGGTTCCCCCACCAGGACTCTGGGGTTGGAACGGAACCCATTGTGATGCGCCAGAGAACACCAGCTGTCCCTTGGTGCGCGCTGGACTAGACCCGGCCTCCTTACCGGACCCCACAGGTTAGACCCGGTATCCCTACCTGATGCTCCGCATTAGGCTTGGCACCCATAACCGATCTTCTGGGGTAGTAGCGGTACCCCCACCGTTACTCTGCGGTAGTATCGGTACACCCACCGGTACTCCGAGGTAGTACGTGAACCCTTACTGGTTCACTGGGTTACTCCTGCTGACTTTACGGGTGCGCGGTGTAGACCAGACATTCCTACCTGACCCTCCGTGTTAGGCCCGGTATCCCTACCTGATGCTCCGTTGTTGGCCTGGCACCCCTACCTGATATTCTGGGGTAGTACCGGTACCCCCACCGGTACTCTGCAGTAGTATCGGTACACCCACCGGTACTCCAGGGTAGTAACTGAACCCTTACTGGTTCGCTGCAGTACACCTGCTGAACTTACGGTCGCGCGGTATAGACCAGACATTCCTACCTGACCCTCCAGGCTAGGCCCGGTATCCCTACCTGATGCTCTGCGGTAGGCCTGGCCCCCTACCCGACAATCTGGGCTAGTACCGGTACACCCACTGGTACTCCGCGGTAGTTTTGCTATACCCACCGGTACTCCTGGATTGTACCGGAACACTTACTGGTGCGCCGGGGTACACCTGCTGACCCTACGGGCGTCCCGCTTTACGCCCACCCTTCCTACCTGACCCGCCGGAGTAGGCCCGGTACACGTACCCGATGTTTGTAGGTAGAACCGGTTCACCCACCAGTACTCTGGGGTTGGAACGGAACCCTTTGTGATGCGCCAGAGAACACCAGCTGTCCCTTCGTGCGCGCTGGACTAGACCCTGCCTCCCTACCGGACCCCACAGGTTAGACCAGGAATCCCTACCTGATGCTCCGCATTAGGCTTGGCACCCATAACTGATCTTCTGGGGTAGTAGCGGTACTCCCACCGTTACTCTGCGGTAGTATCGGTACACCCACCGGTACTCCAAGGTAGTACGTGAACCCTTACTGGTTCACTGGGTTACTCCTGCTGACTTTACGGGCGCGCGGTGTAGACCAGACATTCCTACCTGACCCTCCGTGTTAGGCCCGGTATCCCTACCTGATGCTCCGTTGTTTGGCCTGGCACCCATACCTGATATTCTGGGGTAGTACCGGTACCCCCACCGGTACTCTGCAGTAGTATCGGTACACCCACCGGTACTCCAGGGTAGTACCTGAACCCTTACTGGTTCGCTGCAGTACACCTGCTGAACTTACGGGCGCGCGGTATAGACCAGACATTCCTACCTGACGCTCCAGGCTAGGCCCGGTATCCCTACCTGATGCTCTGCGGTAGGCCTGGCCCCCTACCGGACAATCTGTGTTAGTACCGGTACACACACTGGTACTCCGCGGTAGTTTTGCTATACCCACCGGTACTCCTGGATTTTACCGGAACACTTACTGGTGCGCCGGGGTACACCTGCTGATCCTACGGGCGCCCCGCTTTACGCCCACCCTTCCTACCTGACCCGCCGGAGTAGACCCGGTGTACGTACCCCATGTTTCGAGTTAGAACCGGTTCCCCCACCAGTACTCTGGGGTTGGAACGGAACCCTTTGTGATGCGCCAGAGAACACCAGCTGTCCCTTCGTGCGCGCTGGACTAGACACGGCCTCCCTACCAGACGCCACAGGTTAGACCCGCTATCCCTACCTGATGCTCCGCGTTAAGCTTGACACCCATAACCGATCTTCTGGGGTAGTAGTGGTACTCCCACCGTTACTCTGCGGTAGTATCGGTACACCCACCGGTACTCCGAGGTAGTACGTGAACCCTTACTGGTTCACTGTGTTACTCCTGCTGACTTCACGGGTGCGCGGTGTAGACCAGACATTCCTACCTGACCCTCCGTGTTAGGCCCGGTATCCCTACCTGATGCTCCGTTGTTGGCATGGCACCCATACCTGATATTCTGGGGTAGTACCGGTACCCCCATCGGTACTCTGCAGTAGTATCGGTACACCCACCGGTACTCCAGGGTAGTACCTGAACCCTTAATGGTTCACTGGGGTACACCTGCTGAACTTACGGGCGTGCGGTATAGACCAGACATTCCTACCTGACCCTCCAGGCTAGGCCCGGTATCCCTACCTGATGCTCTGCGGTAGGCCTGGCCCCCTACCCGACAATCTGGGTTAGTACCGGTACACCCACTGGTACTCCGCGGTAGTTTTGCTATACCCACCGGTACTCCTGGATTGTACCGGAACACTTACTGGTGCGCCGGGGTACACCTGCTGACCCTACGGGCGCGACGCTTTACGCCCACCCTTCCTACCTGACTCGCCGGAGTAGGACCGGTATCCCTACCCGATGTTTCGATGTAGAACCGGTTCCCCCACCAGTACTCTGGGGTTGGAACGGAACCCTTTGTGATGCGCCAGAGAACACCAGCTGTCCCTTCGTGCGCGCTGGACTAGACCCGGCCTCCCTACCGGACCCCACAGGTTAGACCCGGTATCCCTACCTGATGCTCCGCATTAGGCTTGGCACCCATAACCGATCTTCTGGGGTAGTAGCGGTACTCCCACCGTTACTCTGCGGTAGTATCGGTACACCCACCGGTACTCCGAGGTAGTACGTGAACCCTTACTGGTTCACTGGGTTACTCCTGCTGCCTTCACGGGTGCGCGGTGTAGACCAGACATTCCTACCTGACCCTCCGTGTTAGGCCCGGTATCCCTACCTGATGCTCCGTTGTTGGCCTGGCACCCCTACCTGATATTCTGCGGTAGTACCGGTACCCCCACCGGTACTCTGCAGTAGTATCGGTACACCCACCGGTACTCCAGGGTAGTACCTTAACCCATAATGGTTCACTGGGGTACACCTGCTGAACTTACGGGCGTGCGGTATAGACCAGACATTCCTACCTGACCCTCCAGGCTAGGCCCGGTTTCCCTACCTGATGCTCTGCGGTAGGCCTGGCCCCCTACCCGACAATCTGGGTTAGTACCGGTACACCCACTGGTACTCCGCGGTAGTTTTGCTATACCCACCGGTACTCCTGGATTGTACCGGAACACTTACTGGTGCGCCGGGGTACACCTGCTGATCCTACGGGCGCGCCGCTTTACGCCCACCCTTCCTACCTGACCCTCCGGAGTAGTAGCGGTATACGTACCCGATGTTTCGAGGTAGAACCCGTTCCCCCACCAGTACTCTGGGGTTGGAAAGGAACACTTTGTGATGCGCCAGAGAACACCAGCTGTCCCTTCGTGCGCGCTGGACTAGACCCTGCCTCCCTACCGGACCCCACAGGTTAGACCCGGTATCCCTACCTGATGCTCCGCATTAGGCTTGGCACCCATACCCGATGTTCTGGGGTAGTAGCGGTACCCCCACAGTTACTCTGCGGTAGTATCGGTACACCCACCGGTACTCCGAGGTAGTACGTGAACCCTTACTGGTTCACTGGGTTACTCCTGCTGACTTTACGGGTGCGCGGTGTAGACCAGACATTCCTACCTGACCCTCCGTGTTAGGCCCGGTATCCCTACCTGATGCTCCGTTGTTGGCCTGGCACCCCTACCTGATATTCTGGGGTAGTACCGGTACACCTACCGGTACTCTGCAGTATTATCGGTACACCCACCGGTACTCCAGGGTAGTACCTGAACACTTACTGGTTCGCTGCGGTACACCTGCTGAACTTACGGGCGCGCGGTATAGAGCAGACATTCCTACCTGACCCTCCAGGCTAGGCCCGGTATCCCTACCTGATGCTCTGCGGTAGGCCTGGCCGCCTACCCGACAATCTGGGGTAGTACCGGTACACCCACTGGTACTCCGCGGTAGTTTTGCTATACCCACCGGTACTCCTGGATTTTACCGGAACACTTACTGGTGCGCCGGGGTACTCCTGCTGATCCTACGGGCGCCCCGCTTTACGCCCACCCTTCCTACCTGACCCGCTAGAGTAGGCCCGGTATACGTACCCGATGTTGCGAGGTAGAACCGGTTCCCCCACCAGTACTCTGGGGTTGGAACGGAACACTTTGTGATGCGCCAGAGTACACCAGCTGTCCCTTCGTGCGCGCTGGACTAGACCCGGCCTCCCTACCGGACCCCAGAGGTTAGACCCGGTATCCCTACCTGATGCTCCGCATTAGGCTTGGCACCCATACCGGATGTTCTGGGGTAGTAGCGGTACCCCCACCGTTACTCTGCGGTAGTATCGGTACACCCACCGTTACTCCGGGGTAGTACGTGAACCCTTACTGGTTCACTGGGGTACACATGATGACGTTACTGGCGCGCGGTGTAGACCAGACATTCCTAGCTGACCCTCCGTGTTAGGCCCGGTATCCCTACCTGATGCTCCGTTGTTGGCCTGGCACCCATACCTGATATTCTGGGGTAGTACCCGTACCTCCACCGGTACTCTGCAGTATTATCGGTACACCCACCGGTACTCCAGGGTAGTACCTGAACCCTTAATGGTTCGCTGCAGTACACCTGCTGAACTTACGGGCGCGCGGTATAGACCAGACATTCCTACCTGACCCTCCAGGCTAGGCCCGGTATCCCTACCTATTGCTCTGCGGTAGGCCTGGCCCCCTACCCGACAATCTGGGGTAGTACCGGTACACCCACTGGTACTCCGCGGTAGTTTTGCTATACCCACCGGTACTCCTGGATTTTACCGGAACACTTACTGGTGCGCCGGGGTACACCTGCTGATCCTACGGGCGCGCCGCTTTACGCCCACCCTTCCTACCTGACCCTCCGGATTAGGCGCGGTATACGTACCCGATGTTTCGAGGTAGAACCCGTTCCCCCACCAGTACTCTGGGGTTGGAACGGAACCCTTTGTGATGCGCCAGAGAACACCAGCTGTCCCTTCGTGCGCGCTGGACTAGACCCGGCCTCCCTACCGGACCCCACAGGTTAGACCCGGTATCCCTACCTGATGCTCCGCATTAGGCTTGGCACCCATAACCGATCTTCTGGGGTAGTAGCGGTACTCCCACCGTTACTCTGCGGTAGTATCGGTACACCCACCGGTACTCCGAGGTAGTACGTGAACCCTTACTGGTTCACTGGGTTACTCCTGCTGACTTTACGGGTGCGCGGTGTAGACCAGACATTCCTACCTGACCCTCCGTGTTAGGCTCGGTATCCCTACCTGATGCTCCGTTGTTGGCCTGGCACCCATACCTGATATTCTGGGGTAGTACCGGTACCCCCACCGGTACTCTGCAGTAGTATCGGTACACCCACCGGTACTCCAGGGTAGTACCTGAACCCTTACTGGTTCGTTGCGGTACACCTGCTGAACTTACGGGCGCGCGGTATAGACCAGACATTCCTACCTGACCCTCCAAGCTAGGCCCGGTATCCCTACCTGATGCTCTGCGGTAGGCCTGGCCCCCTACCCGACAATCTGGGGTAGTACCGGTACACCCACTGGTACTCCGCGGTAGTTTTGCTATACCCACCGGTACTCCTGGATTGTACCGGAACACTTACTGGTGCGCCGGGGTACACCTGCTGATCCTACGGGCGCCCCGCTTTACGCCCACCCTTCCTACCTGACCCGCCGGAGTAGACCCGGTGTACGTACCCCATGTTTCGAGTTAGAACCGGTTCCCCCACCAGTACTCTGGGGTTGGAACGGAACCCTTTGTGATGCGCCAGAGAACACCAGCTGTCCCTTCGTGCGCGCTGGACTAGACACGGCCTCCCTACCAGACGCCACAGGTTAGACCCGCTATCCCTACCTGATGCTCCGCGTTAAGCTTGACACCCATAACCGATCTTCTGGGGTAGTAGCGGTACTCCCACCGTTACTCTGCGGTAGTATCGGTACACCCACCGGTACTCTGAGGTAGTACGTGAACCCTTACTGGTTCACTGGGTTACTCCTGCTGCCTTCACGGGTGCGCGGTGTAGACCAGACATTCCTACCTGACCCTCCGTGTTAGGCCCGGTATCCCTACCTGATGCTCCGTTGTTGGCCTGGCACCCCTACCTGATATTCTGGGGTAGTACCGGTACCCCCACCGGTACTCTGCAGTAGTATCGGTACACCCACCGGTACTCCAGGGTAGTACCTGAACCCTTAATGGTTCACTGGGGTACACCTGCTGAACTTACGGGCGCGCGGTATAGACCAGACATTCCTACCTGACCCTCCAGGCTAGGCCCGGTATCCCTACCTGATGCTCTGCGGTAGGCCTGGCCCCCTACCCGACAATCTGGGGTAGTACCGGTACACCCACTGGTACTCCGCGGTAGTTTTGCTATACCCACCGGTACTCCTGGATTGTACCGGAACACTTACTGGTGCGCCGGGGTACACCTGCTGACCCTACGGGCGCGACGCTTTACGCCCACCCTTCCTACCTGACCCGCCGGAGTAGGACCGGTATCCCTACCCGATGTTTCGATGTAGAACAGGTTCCCCCACCAGTACTCTGGGGTTGGAACGGAACCCTTTGTGATGCGCCAGAGAACACCAGCTGTCCCTTCGTGCGCGCTGGACTAGACCCGGCCTCCCTACCGGACCCCACAGGTTAGACCCGGTATCCCTACCTGATGCTCCGCATTAGGCTTGGCACCCATACCCGATCTTCTGGGGTAGTAGCGGTACCCCCACAGTTACTCTGCGGTAGTATCGGTACACCCACCGGTACTCCGAGGTAGTACGTGAACCCTTACTGGTTCACTGGGTTACTCCTGCTGACTTTACGGGTGCGCGGTGTAGACCAGACATTCCTACCTGACCCTCCGTGTTAGGCCCGGTATCCCTACCTGATGCTCCGTTGTTGGCCTGGCACCCCTACCTGATATTCTGGGGTAGTACCGGTACACCTACCGGTACTCTGCAGTATTATCGGTACACCCACCGGTACTCCAGGGTAGTACCTGAACACTTACTGGTTCGCTGCGGTACACCTGCTGAACTTACGGGCGCGCGGTATAGACCAGACATTCCTACCTGACCCTCCAGGCTAGGCCCGGTATCCCTACCTGATGCTCTGCGGTAGGCCTGGCCGCCTACCCGACAATCTGGGGTAGTACCGGTACACCCACTGGTACTCCGCGGTAGTTTTGCTATACCCACCGGTACTCCTGGATTTTACCGGAACACTTACTGGTGCGCCGGGGTACTCCTGCTGATCCTACGGGCGCCCCGCTTTACGCCCACCCTTCCTACCTGACCCGCTAGAGTAGGCCCGGTATACGTACCCGATGTTGCGAGGTAGAACCGGTTCCCCCACCAGTACTCTGGGGTTGGAACGGAACACTTTGTGATGCGCCAGAGTACACCAGCTGTCCCTTCGTGCGCGCTGGACTAGACCCGGCCTCCCTACCGGACCCCAGAGGTTAGACCCGGTATCCCTACCTGATGCTCCGCATTAGGCTTGGCACCCATACCGGATGTTCTGGGGTAGTAGCGGTACCCCCACCGTTACTCTGCGGTAGTATCGGTACACCCACCGTTACTCCGGGGTAGTACGTGAACCCTTACTGGTTCACTGGGGTACACATGATGACGTTACTGGCGCGCGGTGTAGACCAGACATTCCTAGCTGACCCTCCGTGTTAGGCCCGGTATCCCTACCTGATGCTCCGTTGTTGGCCTGGCACCCATACCTGATATTCTGGGGTAGTACCCGTACCTCCACCGGTACTCTGCAGTATTATCGGTACACCAACCGGTAGTCCAGGGTAGTACCTGAACCCTTAATGGTTCGCTGCAGTACACCTGCTGAACTTACGGGCGCGCGGTATAGACCAGACATTCCTACCTGACCCTCCAGGCTAGGCCCGGTATCCCTACCTATTGCTCTGCGGTAGGCCTGGCCCCCTACCCGACAATCTGGGGTAGTACCGGTACACCCACTGGTACTCCGCGGTAGTTTTGCTATACCCACCGGTACTCCTGGATTTTACCGGAACACTTACTGGTGCGCCGGGGTACACCTGCTGATCCTACGGGCGCGCCGCTTTACGCCCACCCTTCCTACCTGACCCTCCGGAGTAGGCGCGGTATACGTACCCGATGTTTCGAGGTAGAACCCGTTCCCCCACCAGTACTCTGGGGTTGGAACGGAACCCTTTGTGATGCGCCAGAGAACACCAGCTGTCCCTTCGTGCGCGCTGGACTAGACCCGGCCTCCCTACCGGACCCCACAGGTTAGACCCGGTATCCCTACCTGATGCTCCGCATTAGGCTTGGCACCCATAACCGATCTTCTGGGGTAGTAGCGGTACTCCCACCGTTACTCTGCGGTAGTATCGGTACACCCACCGGTACTCCGAGGTAGTACGTGAACCCTTACTGGTTCACTGGGTTACTCCTGCTGACTTTACGGGTGCGCGGTGTAGACCAGACATTCCTACCTGACCCTCCGTGTTAGGCCCGGTATCCCTACCTGATGCTCCGTTGTTGGCCTGGCACCCATACCTGATATTCTGGGGTAGTACCGGTACCCCCACCGGTACTCTGCAGTAGTATCGGTACACCCACCGGTACTCCAGGGTAGTACCTGAACCCTTAATGGTTCACTGGGGTACACCTGCTGAACTTACGGGCGCGCGGTATAGACCAGACATTCCTACCTGACCCTCCAAGCTAGGCCCGGTATCCCTACCTGATGCTCTGCGGTAGGCCTGGCCCCCTACCCGACAATCTGGGGTAGTACCGGTACACCCACTGGTACTCCGCGGTAGTTTTGCTATACCCACCGGTACTCCTGGATTGTACCGGAACACTTACTGGTGCGCCGGGGTACACCTGCTGACCCTACGGGCGCGATGCTTTACGCCCACCCTTCCTACCTGACCCGCCGGAGTAGGACCGGTATCCCTACCCGATGTTTCGATGTAGAACAGGTTCCCCCACCAGTACTCTGGGGTTGGAACGGAACCCTTTGTGATGCGCCAGAGAACACCAGCTGTCCCTTCGTGCGCGCTGGACTAGACCCGGCCTCCCTACCGGACCCCACAGGTTAGACCCGGTATCCCTACCTGATGCTCCGCATTAGGCTTGGCACCCATACCCGATCTTCTGGGGTAGTAGCGGTACTCCCACCGTTACTCTGCGGTAGTATCGGTACACCCACCGGTACTCCGAGGTAGTACGTGAACCCTACTGGTTCACTGGGTTACTCCTGCTGACTTTACGGGTGCGCGGTGTAGACCAGACATTCCTACCTGACCCTCCGTGTTAGGCCCGGTATCCCTACCTGATGCTCCGTTGTTGGCCTGGCACACCTACCTGATATTCTGGGGTAGTACCGGTACCCCTACCGGTACTCTGAAGTAGTATCGGTACACCCACCGGTACTCCAGGGTAGTACCTGAACCCTTACTGGTTCGCTGTGGTACACCTGCTGAACTTACGGGCGCGCGGTATAGACCAGACATTCCTACCTGACCCTCCAGGCTAGGCCCGGTATCCCTACCTGATGCTCTGCGGTAGGCCTGGCCCCCTACCCGACAATCTGGGTTAGTTCCGGTACACCCACTGGTACTCCGCGGTAGTTTTGCTATACCCACCGGTACTCCTGGATTGTACCGGAACACTTACTGGTGCGCCGGGGTACACCTGCTGACCCTACGGGCGCGACGCTTTACGCCCACCCTTCCTAACTGACCCGCCGGAGTAGGACCGGTATCCGTACCCGATGTTTCGATGTAGAACCGGTTCCCCCACCAGTACTCTGGGGTTGGAACGGAACCCTTTGTGATGCGCCAGAGAACACCAGCTGTCCCTTCGTGCGCGCTGGACTAGACCCGGCCTCCCTACCGGACCCCACAGGTTAGACCCGGTATCCCTACCTGATGCTCCGCATTAGGCTTGGCACCCATACCCGATCTTCTGGGGTAGTAGCGGTACCCCCACCGTTACTCTGCGGTAGTATCGGTACACCCACCGTTACTCCGGGGTAGTGCGTGAACCCTTACTGGTTCACTGGGGTACACATGATGACGTTACTGGCGCGCGGTGTAGACCAGACATTCCTAGCTGACCCTCCGTGTTAGGCCCGGTATCCCTACCTGATGCTCCGTTGTTGGCCTGGCACCCATACCTGATATTCTGGGGTAGTACCGGTACCCCCACCGGTACTCTGCAGTAGTATCAGAACACCCACCGGTACTCCAGGGTAGTACCTGAACCCTTACTGGTACGCTGCAGTACACCTGCTGAACTTACGGGCGCGCGGTATAGACCAGACATTCCTACCTAACCCTCCAGGCTAGGCCCGGTATCCCTACCTGATGCTCTGCGGTAGGCCTGGCCCCATACCCGACAATCTGGGCTAGTACCGGTACACCCACTGGTACTCCGCGGTAGTTTTGCTATACCCACCGGTACTCCTGGATTGTACCGGAACACTTACTGGTGCGCCGGGGTACACCTGCTGATCCTACGGGCGCCCCGCTTTACGCCCACCCTTCCTACCTGACCCGCCAGAGTAGGCCCGGTATACGTACCCGATGTTTCGAGGTAGAACCGGTTCCCCCACCAGTACTCTGGGGTTGGAACGGAACCCTTTGTGATGCGCCAGAGAACACCAGCTGTCCCTTCGTGCGCGCTGGACTAGACCCGGCCTCCCTACCGGACCCCACAGGTTAGACCCGGTATCCCTACCTGATGCTCCGCATTAGGCTTGGCACCCATACCCGATCTTCTGGGGTAGTAGCGGTACTCCCACCGTTACTCTGCGGTAGTATCGGTACACCCACCGGTACTCCGAGGTAGTACGTGAACCCTACTGGTTCACTGGGTTACTCCTGCTGACTTTACGGGTGCGCGGTGTAGACCAGACATTCCTACCTGACCCTCCGTGTTAGGCCCGGTATCCCTACCTGATGCTCCGTTGTTGGCCTGGCACACCTACCTGATATTCTGGGGTAGTACCGGTACCCCTACCGGTACTCTGCAGTAGTATCGGTACACCCACCGGTACTCCAGGGTAGTACCTGAACCCTTACTGGTTCGCTGCGGTACACCTGCTGAACTTACGGGCGCGCGGTATAGACCAGACATTCCTACCTGACCCTCCAGGCTAGGCCCGGTATCCCTACCTGATGCTCTGCGGTAGGCCTGGCCCCCTACCCGACAATCTGGGTTAGTACCGGTACACCCACTGGTACTCCGCGGTAGTTTTGCTATACCCACCGGTACTCCTGGATTGTACCGGAACACTTACTGGTGCGCCGGGGTACACCTGCTGACCCTACGGGCGCGACGCTTTACGCCCACCCTTCCTAACTGACCCGCCGGAGTAGGACCGGTATCCGTACCCGATGTTTCGATGTAGAACCGGTTCCCCCACCAGTACTCTGGGGTTGGAACGGAACCCTTTGTGATGCGCCAGAGAACACCAGCTGTCCCTTCGTGCGCGCTGGACTAGACCCGGCCTCCCTACCGGACCCCACAGGTTAGACCCGGTATCCCTACCTGATGCTCCGCATTAGGCTTGGCACCCATACCCGATCTTCTGGGGTAGTAGCGGTACCCCCACCGTTACTCTGCGGTAGTATCGGTACACCCACCGTTACTCCGGGGTAGTGCGTGAACCCTTACTGGTTCACTGGGGTACACATGATGACGTTACTGGCGCGCGGTGTAGACCAGACATTCCTAGCTGACCCTCCGTGTTAGGCCCGGTATCCCTACCTGATGCTCCGTTGTTGGCCTGGCACCCATACCTGATATTCTGGGGTAGTACCGGTACCCCCACCGGTACTCTGCAGTAGTATCAGAACACCCACCGGTACTCCAGGGTAGTACCTGAACCCTTACTGGTACGCTGCAGTACACCTGCTGAACTTACGGGCGCGCGGTATAGACCAGACATTCCTACCTAACCCTCCAGGCTAGGCCCGGTATCCCTACCTGATGCTCTGCGGTAGGCCTGGCCCCATACCCGACAATCTGGGCTAGTACCGGTACACCCACTGGTACTCCGCGGTAGTTTTGCTATACCCACCGGTACTCCTGGATTGTACCGGAACACTTACTGGTGCGCCGGGGTACACCTGCTGATCCTACGGGCGCCCCGCTTTACGCCCACCCTTCCTACCTGACCCGCCAGAGTAGGCCCGGTATACGTACCCGATGTTTCGAGGTAGAACCGGTTCCCCCACCAGTACTCTGGGGTTGGAACGGAACCCTTTGTGATGCGCCAGAGAACACCAGCTGTCCCTTCGTGCGCGCTGGACTAGACCCGGCCTCCCTACCGGACCCCACAGGTTAGACCCGGTATCCCTACCTGATGCTCCGCATTAGGCTTGGCACCCATACCCGATCTTCTGGGGTAGTAGCGGTACTCCCACCGTTACTCTGCGGTAGTATCGGTACACCCACCGGTACTCCGAGGTAGTACGTGAACCCTACTGGTTCACTGGGTTACTCCTGCTGACTTTACGGGTGCGCGGTGTAGACCAGACATTCCTACCTGACCCTCCGTGTTAGGCCCGGTATCCCTACCTGATGCTCCGTTGTTGGCCTGGCACACCTACCTGATATTCTGGGGTAGTACCGGTACCCCTACCGGTACTCTGCAGTAGTATCGGTACACCCACCGGTACTCCAGGGTAGTACCTGAACCCTTACTGGTTCGCTGCGGTACACCTGCTGAACTTACGGGCGCGCGGTATAGACCAGACATTCCTACCTGACCCTCCAGGCTAGGCCCGGTATCCCTACCTGATGCTCTGCGGTAGGCCTGGCCCCCTACCCGACAATCTGGGTTAGTACCGGTACACCCACTGGTACTCCGCGGTAGTTTTGCTATACCCACCGGTACTCCTGGATTGTACCGGAACACTTACTGGTGCGCCGGGGTACACCTGCTGACCCTACGGGCGCGCCGCTTTACGCCCACCCTTCCTAACTGACCCGCCGGAGTAGGACCGGTATCCGTACCCGATGTTTCGATGTAGAACCGGTTCCCCCACCAGTACTCTGGGGTTGGAACGGAACCCTTTGTGATGCGCCAGAGAACACCAGCTGTCCCTTCGTGCGCGCTGGACTAGACCCGGCCTCCCTACCGGACCCCACAGGTTAGACCCGGTATCCCTACCTGATGCTCCGCATTAGGCTTGGCACCCATACCCGATGTTCTGGGGTAGTAGCGGTACCCCCACCGTTACTCTGCGGTAGTATCGGTACACCCACCGTTACTCCGGGGTAGTACGTGAACCCTTACTGGTTCACTGGGGTACACATGATGACGTTACTGGCGCGCGGTGTAGACCAGACATTCCTAGCTGACCCTCCGTGTTAGGCCCGGTATCCCTACCTGATGCTCCGTTGTTGGCCTGGCACCCATACCTGATATTCTGGGGTAGTACCGGTACCCCCACCGGTACTCTGCAGTAGTATCAGAACACCCACCGGTACTCCAGGGTAGTACCTGAACCCTTACTGGTACGCTGCAGTACACCTGCTGAACTTACGGGCGCGCGGTATAGACCAGACATTCCTACCTAACCCTCCAGGCTAGGCCCGGTATCCCTACCTGATGCTCTGCGGTAGGCCTGGCCCCATACCCGACAATCTGGGCTAGTACCGGTACACCCACTGGTACTCCGCGGTAGTTTTGCTATACCCACCGGTACTCCTGGATTGTACCGGAACACTTACTGGTGCGCCGGGGTACACCTGCTGAACCTACGGGCGCCCCGCTTTACGCCCACCCTTCCTACCTGACCCGCCAGAGTAGGCCCGGTATACGTACCCGATGTTTCGAGGTAGAACCGGTTCCCCCACCAGTACTCTGGGGTTGGAACGGAACCCTTTGTGATGCGCCAGAGAACACCAGCTGTCCCTTCGTGTGCGCTGGACTAGACCCGGCCTCCCTACCGGACCCCAGAGGTTAGACCCGGTATCCCTACCTGATGCTCCGCATTAGGCTTGGCACCCATACCGGATGTTCTGGGGTAGTAGCGGTACCCCCACCGTTACTCTGCAGTAGTATCGGTACACCCACCGGTACTCCGAGGTAGTACGTGAACCCTTACTGGTTCACTGGGTTACTCCTGCTGACTTTACGGGTGCGCGGTGTAGACCAGACATTCCTACCTGACCCTCCGTGTTAGGCCCGGTATCCCTACCTGATGCTCCGTTGTTGGCCTGGCACCCATACCTGATATTCTGGGGTAGTACCGGTACCCCCACCGGTACTCTGCGGTAGTATTGGTACACCCACCGGTACTCCAGGGTAGACCTGAACCCTTACTGGTTCGCTGCGGTACACCTGCTGAACTTACGGGCACGCGGTATAGACCAGACATTCCTACCTGACGCTCCAGGCTAGGCCCGGTATCCCTACCTGATGCTCTGCGGTAGGCCTGGCCCCCTAACGGACAATCTGTGTTAGTACCGGTACACACATTGGTACTCCGCGGTAGTTTTGCTATACCCACCGGTACTCCTGGATTTTACCGGAACACTTACTGGTGCGCCGGGGTACACCTGCTGATCCTACGAGCGCCCCGCTTTACGCCCACACTTCCTACCTGACCCGCCGGAGTAGACCCGGTGTACGTACCCCATGTTTCGAGGTAGAACCGGTTCCCCCACCAGTACTCTGGGGTTGGAACGGAACCCTTTGTGATGCGCCAGAGAACACCAGCTGTCCCTTCGTGCGCGCTGGACTAGACACGGCGTCCCTACCAGACGCCACAGGTTAGACCCGCTATCCCTACCTGATGCTCCGCGTTAAGCTTGGCACCCATAATCGATCTTCTGGGGTAGTAGTTGTACTCCCACCGTTACTCTGCGGTAGTATCGGTACACCCACCGGTACTCCGGGGTAGTACGTGAACCCTTACTGGTTTACTGGGGTACACCAGCTGACTTTACAGGTGCGCGGTGTAGACCAGACATTCCTACCTGACCCTCCGTGTTAGGCTCGGTATCCCTACCTGATGCTCCGTTGTTGGCCTGGCACCCATACCTGATATTCTGGGGTAGTACCGGTACCCCCACCGGTACTCTGCAGTAGTATCGGTACACCCACCGGTACTCCAGGGTAGTACCTGAACCCTTACTGGTTCGTTGCGGTACACCTGCTGAACTTACGGGCGCGCGGTATAGACCAGACATTCCTACCTGACCCTCCAGGCTAGGCCCGGTATCCCTACCTGATGCTCTGCGGTAGGCCTGGCCCCCTACCCGACAATCTGGGGTAGTACCGGTACACCCACTGGTACTCCGCGGTAGTTTTGCTATACCCACCGGTACTCCTGGATTTTACCGGAACACTTACTGGTGTGCCGGGGTACACCTGCTGATCCTACGGGCGCCCCGCTTTACGCCCACCCTTCCTACCTGACCCGCCAGAGTAGGCCCGGTATACGTACCCGATGTTTCGAGGTAGAACCGGTTCCCCCACCAGTACTCTGGGGTTGGAACGGAACCCTTTGTGATGCGCCAGAGAACACCAGCTGTCCCTTCGTGCGCGCTGGACTAGACCCGGCCTCACTATCGGACCCCACAGGTTAGACCCGGTATCCCTACCTGATGCTCCGCATTAGGCTTGGCACCCATACACGATATTCTGGGGTAGTATAGGTACCCCCACCGTTACTCTGCAGTAGTATTGGTACACCCACCGGTACTCTGAGGTAGTACGTGAACCCTTACTGGTTCACTGGGTTACTCCTGCTGACTTTACGGGTGCGCGGTGTAGACCAGACATTCCTACCTGACCCTCCGTGTTAGGCCCGGTATCCCTACCTGATGCTCCGTTGTTGGCCTGGCACCCATACCTGATATTCTGGGGTAGTACCGGTACCCCTACCGGTACTCTGCAGTAGTATCGGTACACCCACCGGTACTCCAGGGTAGTACCTGAACCCTTACTGGTTCGTTGCGGTACACCTGCTGAACTTACGGGCGCGCGGTATAGACCAGACATTCCTACCTGACCCTCCAGGCTAGGCCCGGTATCCCTACCTGATGCTGTGCGGTAGGCCTGGCCCCCTACCCGACAATCTGGGTTAGTACCAGTACACCCACTGGTACTCCGCGGTAGTTTTGCTATACCCACCGGTACTCCTGGATTGTACCGGAACACTTACTGGTGCGCCGGGGTACACCTGCTGACCCTACGGGCGCGACGCTTTACGCCCACCCTTCCTACCTGACCCGCCGGAGTAGGACCGGTATCCCTACCCGATGTTTCGATGTAGAACCGGTTCCCCCACCAGTACTGTGGGGTTGGAACGGAACCCTTTGTGATGCGCCAGAGAACACCAGCTGTCCCTTCGTGCGCGCTGGACTAGACCCGGCCTCCCTACCGGACCCCAGAGGTTAGACCCGGTATCCCTACCTGATGCTCCGCATTAGGCTTGGCACCCATACCCGATCTTCTGGGGTAGTAGCGGTACTCCCACCGTTACTCTGCGGTAGTATCGGTACACCCACCGGTACTCCGAGGTAGTACGTGAAGCCTTACTGGTTCACTGGGTTACTCCTGCTGACTTTACGGGTGCGCGGTGTAGACCAGACATTCCTACCTGACCCTCCGTGTTAGGCCCGGTATCCCTACCTGATGCTCCGTTGTTGGCCTGGCACCCCTACCTGATATTCTGGGGTAGTACCGGTACCCCCACCGGTACTCTGCAGTAGTATCGGTACACCCACCGGTACTCCAGGGTAGTACCTGAACACTTACTGGTTCGCTGCGGTACACCTGCTGAACTTACGGGCCCGCGGTATAGACCAGACATTCCTACCTGACCCTCCAGGCTAGGCCCGGTATCCCTACCTGATGCTCTGCGGTAGGCCTGGCCCCCTACCCGACAATCTGGGGTAGTACCGGTACACCCACTGGTACTCCGCGGTAGTTTTGCTATACCCACCGGTACTCCTGGATTGTACCGAAACACTTACTGGTGCGCCGGGGTACACCTGCTGATCCTACGGGCGCCCCGCTTTACGCCCACCCTTCCTACCTGACCCACTAGAGTAGGCCCGGTATCCCTACCCGATGTTTCGAGGTAGAACCGGTTCCCCCACCAGTACTCTGGGGTTGGAACGGAACCCTTTGTGATGCGCCAGAGAACACCAGCTGTCCCTTCGTGCGCGCTGGACTAGACCCGGCCTCCCTACCGGACCCCACAGGTTAGACCCGCTATCCCTACCTGATGCTCCGCATTAGGCTTGGCACCCATACCCGATGTTCTGGGGTAGTAGCGGTACCCCCACCGTTACTCTGCGGTAGTATCGGTACACCCACCGTTACTCAGGGGTAGTACGTGAACCCTTACTGGTTCACTGGGGTACACATGATGACGTTACTGGCGCGCGGTGTAGACCAGACATTCCTAGCTGACCCTCCGTGTTAGGCCCGGTATCCCTACCTGATGCTCCGTTGTTGGCCTGGCACCCATACCTGATATTCTGGGGTAGGACCGGTACCCCCACCGGTACTCTGCAGTAGTATCGGTATACCCACCGGTACTCCAGGGTAGTACCTGAACCCTTACTGGTTCACTGCAGTACACCTGCTGAACTTACGGGCGCGCGGTATAGACCAGACATTCCTACCTAACCCTCCAGGCTAGGCCCGGTATCCCTACCTGATGCTCTGCGGTAGGCCTGGCCCCATACCCGACAATCTGGGCTAGTACCAGTACACCCACTGGTACTCCGCGGTAGTTTTGCTATACCAACCGGTACTCCTGGATTGTACCGGAACACTTACTGGTGCGCCGGGGTACACCTGCTGATCCTACGGGCGCCCCGCTTTACGCCCACCCTTCCTACCTGACCCGCCGGAGTAGGCCCGGTATCCCTACCCGATGTTTCGAGGTAGAACCGGTTCACCCACCAGTACTATGGGGTTGGAACGGAACCCTTTGTGATGAGCCAGAGAACACCAGCTGTCCCTTCGTGCGCGCTGGACTAGACCCGGCCTCCCTACCGGACCCCACAGGTTAGACCCGGTATCCCTACCTGATGCTCCTCATTAGGCTTGGCACCCATACCGGATGTTCTGGGGTAGTAGCGGTACCCCCACCGTTACTCTGCGGTAGTATCGGTACACCCAGCGGTACTCCGAGGTAGTGCGTGAACCCTTACTGGTTCACTGGGTTACTCCTCCTGACTTTACGGGTGCGCGGTGTAGACCAGACATTCCTACCTGACCCTCCGTGTTAGGCCCGGTATCCCTACCTGATGCTCCGTTGTTGGCCTGGCACCCATACCTGATATGCTGGGGTAGTACCGGTACCCCCACCGGTACTCTGCGGTAGTATTGGTACACCCACCGGTACTCCAGGGTAGTACCTGAACCCTTACTGGTTCGCTGCAGTACACCTGCTGAACTTACGGGCGCGCGGTATAGACCAGACATTCCTACCTGACCCTCCAGGCTAGGCCCGGTATCCCTACCTATTGCTCTGCGGTAGGCCTGGCCCCCTACCCGACAATCTGGGGTAGTACCGGTACACCCACTGGTACTCCGCGGTAGTTTTGCTATACCCACCGGTACTCCTGGATTGTACCGGAACACTTACTGGTGCGCCGGGGTACACCTGCTGATCCTACGGGCGCCCCGCTTTACGCCCACCCTTCCTACCTGACCCGCCGGAGTAGACCCGGTATATGTACCTGATGTTTCGATGTAGAACCAGTTCCCCCACCAGTACTCTGGGGTTGGAACGGAACCCTTTGTGATGCGCCAGAGAACACCAGCTGTCCCTTCGTGCGCGCTGGACTAGACACGGCGTCCCTACCAGACGCCACAGGTTAGACCCGCTATCCCTACCTGATGCTCCGCGTTAAGCTTGGCACCCATAATCGATCTTCTGGGGTAGTAGTTGTACTCCCACCGTTACTCTGCGGTAGTATCGGTACACCCACCGGTACTCCGGGGTAGTACGTGAACCCTTACTGGTTTACTGGGGTACACCAGCTGACTTTACAGGTGCGCGGTGTAGACCAGACATTCCTACCTGACCCTCCGTGTTAGGCTCGGTATCCCTACCTGATGCTCCGTTGTTGGCCTGGCACCCATACCTGATATTCTGGGGTAGTACCGGTACCCCCACCGGTACTCTGCAGTAGTATCAGTACACCCACCGGTACTCCAGGGTAGTACCTGAACCCTTACTGGTTCGTTGCGGTACACCTGCTGAACTTACGGGCGCGCGGTATAGACCAGACATTCCTACCTGACCCTCCAGGCTAGGCCCGGTATCCCTACCTGATGCTCTGCGGTAGGCCTGGCCCCCTACCCGACAATCTGGGGTAGTACCGGTACACCCACTGGTACTCCGCGGTAGTTTTGCTATACCCACCGGTACTCCTGGATTGTACCGGAACACTTACTGGTGTGCCGGGGTACACCTGCTGATCCTACGGGCGCCCCGCTTTACGCCCACCCTTCCTACCTGACCCGCCAGAGTAGGCCCGGTATACGTACCCGATGTTTCGAGGTAGAACCGGTTCCCCCACCAGTACTCTGGGGTTGGAACGGAACCCTTTGTGATGCGCCAGAGAACACCAGCTGTCCCTTCGTGCGCGCTGGACTAGACCCGGCCTCACTATCGGACCCCACAGGTTAGACCCGGTATCCCTACCTGATGCTCCGCATTAGGCTTGGCACCCATACACGATATTCTGGGGTAGTATAGGTACCCCCACCGTTACTCTGCAGTAGTATTGGTACACCCACCGGTACTCCGAGGTAGTACGTGAACCCTTACTGGTTCACTGGGTTACTCCTGCTGACTTTACGGGTGCGCGGTGTAGACCAGACATTCCTACCTGACCCTCCGTGTTAGGCCCGGTATCCCTACCTGATGCTCCGTTGTTGGCCTGGCACCCCTACCTGATATTCTGGGGTAGTACCGGTACCCCTACCGGTACTCTGCAGTAGTATCGGTACACCCACCGGTACTCCAGGGTAGTACCTGAACCCTTACTGGTTCGTTGCGGTACACCTGCTGAACTTACGGGCGCGCGGTATAGACCAGACATTCCTACCTGACCCTCCAGGCTAGGCCTGGTATCCCTACCTGATGCTGTGCGGTAGGCCTGGCCCCCTACCCGACAATCTGGGGTAGTACCAGTACACCCACTGGTACTCCGCGGTAGTTTTGCTATACCCACCGGTACTCCTGGATTGTACCGGAACACTTACTGGTGCGCCGGGGTACACCTGCTGACCCTACGGGCGCGACGCTTTACGCCCACCCTTCCTACCTGACCCGCCGGAGTAGACCCGGTATTCCTACCCGATGTTTCGAGGTAGAACCGGTTCCCCCACCAGTACTGTGGGGTTGGAACGGAACCCTTTGTGATGCGCCAGAGAACACCAGCTGTCCCTTCGTGCGCGCTGGACTAGACCCGGCCTCCCTACCGGACCCCAGAGGTTAGACCCGGTATCCCTACCTGATGCTCCGCATTAGGCTTGGCACCCATACCCGATCTTCTGGGGTAGTAGCGGTACTCCCACCGTTACTCTGCGGTAGTATCGGTACACCCACCGGTACTCCGAGGTAGTACGTGAACCCTTACTGGTTCACTGTGTTACTCCTGCTGACTTTACGGGTGCGCGGTGTAGACCAGACATTCCTACCTGACCCTCCGTGTTAGGCCCGGTATCCCTACCTGATGCTCCGTTGTTGGCCTGGCACCCCTACCTGATATTCTGGGGTAGTACCGGTACCCCCACCGGTACTCTGCAGTAGTATCGGTACACCCACCGGTACTCCAGGGTAGTACCTGAACCCTTAATGGTTCGCTGGGGTACACCTGCTGAACTTACGGGCGCGCGGTATAGACCAGACATTCCTACCTGACCCTCCAGGCTAGGCCCGGTATCCCTACCTGATGCTCTGCGGTAGGCCTGGCCCCCTACCCGACAATCTGGGGTAGTACCGGTACACCCACTGGTACTCCGCGGTAGTTTTGCTATACCCACCGGTACTCCTGGATTGTACCGAAACACTTACTGGTGCGCCGGGGTACACCTGCTGATCCTACGGGCGCCCCGCTTTACGCCCACCCTTCCTACCTGACCCACTAGAGTAGGCCCGGTATACGTACCCGATGTTTCGAGGTAGAACCGGTTCCCCCACCAGTACTCTGGGGTTGGAACGGAACCCTTTGTGATGCGGCAGAGAACACCAGCTGTCCCTTCGTGCGCGCTGGACTAGACCCGGCCTCCCTACCGGACCCCAGAGGTTAGACCCGGTATCCCTACCTGATGCTCCGCATTAGGCTTGGCACCCATAACCGATGTTCTGGGGTAGTAGCGGTACCCCCACAGTTACTCTGCGGTAGTATCGGTACACCCACCGGTACTCCGAGGTAGTACGTGAATCCTTACTGGTTCACTGGGTTACTCCTCCTGACTTTACGGGTGCGCGGTGTAGACCAGACATTCCTACCTGACCCTCCGTGTTAGGCCCGGTATCCCTACCTGATGCTCCGTTGTTGGCCTGGCACCCCTACCTGATATTCTGGGGTAGTACCGGTACCCCCACCGGTACTCTGCAGTAGTATCGGTACACCCACCGGTACTCCAGGGTAGTACCTGAACCCTTAATGGTTCGCTGGGGTACACCTGCTGAACTTACGGGCGCGCGGTATAGACCAGACATTCCTACCTGACCCTCCAGGCTAGGCCCGGTATCCCTACCTGATGCTCTGCGGTAGGCCTGGCCCCCTACCCGACAATCTGGGGTAGTACCGGTACACCCACTGGTACTCCGCGGTAGTTTTGCTATACCCACCGGTACTCCTGGATTGTACCGAAAACACTTACTGGTGCGCCGGTGTACACCTGCTGACCCTACGGGCGCGACGCTTTACGCCCACCCTTCCTACCTGACCCGCCGGAGTAGGACCGGTATCCCTACCCGATGTTTCGATGTAGAACCGGTTCCCCCACCAGTACTCTGGGGTTGGAACGGAACCCTTTGTGATGCGCCAGAGAACACCAGCTGTCCCTTCGTGCGCGCTGGACTAGACCCGGCCTCCCTACCGGACCCCACAGGTTAGACCCGCTATCCCTACCTGATGCTCCGCATTAGGCTTGGCACCCATACCGGATGTTCTGTGGTAGTAGCGGTACCCCCACCGTTACTCTGCGGTAGTATCGGTACACCCACCGTTACTCAGGGGTAGTACGTGAACCCTTACTGGTTCACTGGGGTACACATGATGACGTTACTGGCGCGCGGTGTAGACCAGACATTCCTAGCTGACCCTCCGTGTTAGGCCCGGTATCCCTACCTGATGCTCCGTTGTTGGCCTGGCACCCATACCTGATATTCTGGGGTAGTACCGGTACCCCCACCGGTACTCTGCAGTAGTATCGGTATACCCACCGGTACTCCAGGGTAGTACCTGAACCCTTACTGGTTCACTGCAGTACACCTGCTGAACTTACGGGCGCGCGGTATAGACCAGACATTCCTACCTAACCCTCCAGGCTAGGCCCGGTATCCCTACCTGATGCTCTGCGGTAGGCCTGGCCCCATACCCGACAATCTGGGCTAGTACCAGTACACCCACTGGTACTCCGCGGTAGTTTTGCTATACCAACCGGTACTCCTGGATTGTACCGGAACACTTACTGGTGCGCCGGGGTACACCTGCTGATCCTACGGGCGCCCCGCTTTACGCCCACCCTTCCTACCTGACCCGCCGGAGTAGGCCCGGTATCCCTACCCGATGTTTCGAGGTAGAACCGGTTCACCCACCAGTACTCTGGGGTTGGAACGGAACCCTTTGTGATGAGCCAGAGAACACCAGCTGTCCCTTCGTGCGCGCTGGACTAGACCCGGCCTCCCTACCGGACCCCACAGGTTAGACCTGGTATCCCTACCTGATGCTCCTCATTAGGCTTGGCACCCATACCGGATGTTCTGGGGTAGTAGCGGTACCCCCACCGTTACTCTGCGGTAGTATCGGTACACCCAGCGGTACTCCGAGGTAGTGCGTGAACCCTTACTGGTTCACTGGGTTACTCCTCCTGACTTTACGGGTGCGCGGTGTAGACCAGACATTCCTACCTGACCCTCCGTGTTAGGCCCGGTATCCCTACCTGATGCTCCGTTGTTGGCCTGGCACCCATACCTGATATGCTGGGGTAGTACCGGTACCCCCACCGGTACTCTGCGGTATTATTGGTACACCCACCGGTACTCCAGGGTAGTACCTGAACCCTTACTGGTTCGCTGCAGTACACCTGCTGAACTTACGGGCGCGCGGTATAGACCAGACATTCCTACCTGACCCTCCAGGCTAGGCCCGGTATCCCTACCTATTGCTCTGCGGTAGGCCTGGCCCCCTACCCGACAATCTGGGTTAGTACCGGTACACCCACTGGTACTCCGCAGTAGTTTTGCTATACCCACCGGTACTCCTGGATTGTACCGGAACACTTACTGGTGCGCCGGGGTACACCTGCTGATCCTACGGGCGCCCCGCTTTACGCCCACCCTTCCTACCTGACCCGCCGGAGTAGACCCGGTATATGTACCTGATGTTTCGATGTAGAACCAGTTCCCCCACCAGTACTCTGGGGTTGGAACGGAACCCTTTGTGATGCGCCAGAGAACACCAGCTGTCCCTTCGTGCGCGCTGGACTAGACCCGGCCTCCCTACCGGACCCCACAGGTTAGACCCGGTATCCCTACCTGATGCTCCGCATTAGGCTTGGCACCCATAACCGATCTTCTGGGGTAGTAGCGGTACTCCCACCGTTACTCTGCCGTAGTATCGGTACACCCACCGGTACTCCGAGGTAGTACGTGAACCCTTACTGGTTCACTGGGTTACTCCTGCTGACTTTACGGGTGCGCGGTGTAGACCAGACATTCCTACCTGACCCTCCGTGTTAGGCCCGGTATCCCTACCTGATGCTCCGTTGTTGGCCTGGCACCCCTACCTGATATTCTGGGGTAGTACCGGTACCCCCACCGGTACTCTGCAGTAGTATCGGTACACCCACCGGTACTCCAGGGTAGTACCTGAACCCTTAATGGTTCACTGGGGTACACCTGCTGAACTTACGGGCGCGCGGTATAGACCAGACATTCCTACCTGACCCTCCAGGCTAGGCCCGGTATCCCTACCTGATGCTCTGCGGTAGGCCTGGCCCCCTACCCGACAATCTGGGGTAGTACCGGTACACCCACTGGTACTCCGCGGTAGTTTTGCTATACCCACCGGTACTCCTGGATTGTACCGGAACACTTACTGGTGCGCCGGGGTACACCTGCTGACCCTACGGGCGCCCCGCTTTACGCCCACCCTTCCTACCTGACCCGCCGGAGTAGGACCGGTATCCCTACCCGATGTTTCGATGTAGAACCGGTTCCCCCACCAGTACTCTGGGGTTGGAACGGAACCCTTTGTGATGCGCCAGAGAACACCAGCTGTCCCTTCGTGCGCGCTGGACTAGACCCGGCCTCCCTACCGGACCCCACAGGTTAGACCCGGTATCCCTACCTGATGCTCCGCATTAGGCTTGGCACCCATACCGGATGTTTTGGGGTAGTAGCGGTACCCCCACCGTTACTCTGCGGTAGTATCGGTACACCCACCGTTACTCCGGGGTAGTACGTGAACCCTTACTGGTTCACTGGGGTACACATGATGACGTTACTGGCGCGCGGTGTAGACCAGACATTCCTAGCTGACCCTCCGTGTTAGGCCCGGTATCCCTACCTGATGCTCCGTTGTTGGCCTGGCACCCATACCTGATATTCTGGGGTAGTACCGCCACCCCCACCGGTACTCTGCAGTAGTATCAGAACACCCACCGGTACTCCAGGGTAGTACCTGAACCCTTACTGGTACGCTGCAGTACACCTGCTGAACTTACGGGCGCGCGGTATAGACCAGACATTCCTACCTAACCCTCCAGGCTAGGCCCGGTATCCCTACCTGATGCTCTGCGGTAGGCCTGGCCCCCTACCCGACAATCTGGGCTAGTACCGGTACACCCACTGGTACTCCGCGGTAGTTTTGCTATACCCACCGGTACTCCTGGATTGTACCGGAACACTTACTGGTGCGCCGGGGTACACCTGCTGATCCTACGGGCGCCCCGCTTTACGCCCACCCTTCCTACCTGACCCGCCAGAGTAGGCCCGGTATACGTACCCGATGTTTCGAGGTAGAACCGGTTCCCCCACCAGTACTCTGGGGTTGGAACGGAACCCTTTGTGATGCGCCAGAGAACACCAGCTGTCCCTTCGTGCGCGCTGGACTACACCCGGCCTCCCTACCGGACCCCACAGGTTAGACCCGGTATCCCTACCTGATGCTCCGCATTAGGCTTGGCACCCATACCGAATGTTCTGGGGTAGTAGCGGTACCCCCACCGTTACTCTGCGGTAGTATCGGTACACCCACCGTTACTCCGGGGTAGTACGTGAACCCTTACTGGTTCACTGGGGTACACATGATGACGTTACTGGCGCGCGGTGTAGACCAGACATTCCTAGCTGACCCTCCGTGTTAGGCCCGGTATCCCTACCTGATGCTCCGTTGTTGGCCTGGCACCCATACCTGATATTCTGGGGTAGTACCGGTATCCCCACCGTTACTCTGCGGTAGTATCGGTACACCCACCGGTACTCCGAGGTAGTGCGTGAACCCTTACTGGTTCACTGGGTTACTCCTCCTGACTTTACGGGTGCGCGGTGTAGACCAGACATTCCTACCTGACCCTCCGTGTTAGGCCTTGTATCCCTACCTGATGCTCCGTTGTTGGCCTGGCACCCATACCTGATATTCTGGGGTAGTACCTGTACCCCCACCGGTACTCTGCAGTAGTATCGGAACACCCACCGGTACTCCAGGGTAGTACCTGAACCCTTACTGGTACGCTGCAGTACACCTGCTGAACTTACGGGCGCGCGGTATAGACCAGGCATTCCTACCTAACCCTCCAGGCTAGGCCCGGTATCCCTACCTGATGCTCTGCGGTAGGCCTGGACCCCTACCCGACAATCTGGGGTAGTACCGGTACACCCACTGGTACTCCGCGGTAGTTTTGCTATACCGACCGGTACTCCTGGATTGTACCGGAACACTTACTGGTGCGCCGGGGTACACCTGCTGATCCTACGGGCGCCCCGCTTTACGCCCACCCTTCCTACCTGACCCGCCGGAGTAGGCCCGGTATCCCTACCCGATGTTTCGAGGTAGAACCGGTTCACCCACCAGTACTCTGGGGTTGGAACGGAACCCTTTGTGATGAGCCAGAGAACACCAGCTGTCCCTTCGTGCGCGCTGGACTAGACCCGGCCTCCCTACCGGACCCCAGAGGTTAGACCCGGTATCCCTACCTGATGCTCCGCATTAGGCTTGGCACCCATACCTGATCTTCTGGGGTAGTAGCGGTACTCCCACCGTTACTCTGCGGTAGTATCGGTACACCCACCGGTACTCCGAGGTAGTGCGTGAACCCTTACTGGTTCACTGGGTTACTCCTCCTGACTTTACGGGTGCGCGGTGTAGACCAGACATTCCTACCTGACCCTCCGTGTTAGGCCTTGTATCCCTACCTGATGCTCCGTTGTTGTCCTGGCACCCATACCTGATATGTTGGGGTAGTACCGGTACCCCCACCGGTACTCTGCAGTATTATCGGTACACCCACCGGTACTCCAGGGTAGTACCTGAACCCTTACTGGTTCGCTGCAGTACACCTGCTGAACTTACGGTCGCGCGGTATAGACCAGACATTCCTACCTGACCCTCCAGGCTAGGCCCGGTATCCCTACCTATTGCTCTGCGGTAGGCCTGGCCCCCTACCCGACAATCTGGGTTAGTACCGGTACACCCACTGGTACTCCGCGGTAGTTTTGCTATACCCACCGGTACTCCTGGATTTTACCGGAACACTTACTGGTGCGCCGGGGTACACCTGCTGATCCTACGGGCGCCCCGCTTTACGCCCACCCTTCCTACCTGACCCTCCGGAGTAGGCGCGGTATACGTACCCGATGTTTCGAGGTAGAACCCGTTCCCCCACCAGTACTCTGGGGTTGGAACGGAACCCTTTGTGATGCGCCAGAGAACACCAGCTGTCCCTTCGTGCGCGCTGGACTAGACCCGGCCTCCCTACCGGACCCCAGAGGTTAGACCCGGTATCCCTACCTGATGCTCCGCATTAGGCTTGGCAACCATAACCGATGTTCTGGGGTAGTAGCGGTACCCCCACAGTTACTCTGCGGTAGTATCGGTACACCCACCGGTACTCCAAGGTAGTACGTGAATCCTTACTGGTTCACTGGGTTACTCCTCCTGACTTTACGGGTGCGCGGTGTAGACCAGACATTCCTACCTGACCCTCCGTGTTAGGCCCGGTATCCCTACCTGATGCTCCGTTGTTGGCCTGGCACCCCTACCTGATATTCTGGGGTAGTACCGGTACCCCCACCGGTACTCTGCAGTAGTATCGGTACACCCACCGGTACTCCAGGGTAGTACCTGAACCCTTAATGGTTCGCTGGGGTACACCTGCTGAACTTACGGGCGCGCGGTATAGACCAGACATTCCTACCTGACCCTCCAGGCTAGGCCCGGTATCCCTACCTGATGCTCTGCGGTAGGCCTGGCCCCCTACCCGACAATCTGGGGTAGTACCGGTACACCCACTGGTACTCCGCGGTAGTTTTGCTATACCCACCGGTACTCCTGGATTGTACCGGAACACTTACTGGTGCGCCGGGGTACACCTGCTGATCCTACGGGCGCCCCGCTTTACGCCCACCCTTCCTACCTGACCCGCTAGAGTAGGCCCGGTATACGTACCCGATGTTTCGATGTAAAACCGGTTCCCCCACCAGTACTCTGGGGTTGGAACGGAACCCTTTGTGATGCGCCAGAGAACACCAGCTGTCCCTTCGTGCGCGCTGGACTAGACCCGGCCTCCCTACCGGACCCCACAGGTTAGACCCGGTATCCCTACCTGATGCTCCGCATTAGGCTTGGCACCCATACCGGATGTTCTGTGGTAGTAGCGGTACCCCCACCGTTACTCTGCGGTAGTATCGGTACACCCACCGTTACTCAGGGGTAGTACGTGAACCCTTACTGGTTCACTGGGGTACACATGATGACGTTACTGGCGCGCGGTGTAGACCAGACATTCCTAGCTGACCCTCCGTGTTAGGCCCGGTATCCCTACCTGATGCTCCGTTGTTGGCCTGGCACCCCTACCTGATATTCTGGGGTAGTACCGGTACCCCCACCGGTACTCTGCAGTAGTATCGGTACACCCACCGGTACTCCAGGGTAGTACCTGAACCCTTAATGGTTCGCTGGGGTACACCTGCTGAACTTACGGGCGCGCGGTATAGACCAGACATTCCTACCTGACCCTCCAGGCTAGGCCCGGTATCCCTACCTGATGCTCTGCGGTAGGCCTGGCCCCCTACCCGACAATCTGGGGTAGTACCGGTACACCCACTGGTACTCCGCGGTAGTTTTGCTATACCCACCGGTACTCCTGGATTGTACCGAAACACTTACTGGTGCGCCGGGGTACACCTGCTGATCCTACGGGCGCCCCGCTTTACGCCCACCCTTCCTACCTGACCCACTAGAGTAGGCCCGGTATACGTACCCGATGTTTCGAGGTAGAACCGGTTCCCCCACCAGTACTCTGGGGTTGGAACGGAACCCTTTGTGATGCGGCAGAGAACACCAGCTGTCCCTTCGTGCGCGCTGGACTAGACCCGGCCTCCCTACCGGACCCCAGAGGTTAGACCCGGTATCCCTACCTGATGCTCCGCATTAGGCTTGGCACCCATAACCGATGTTCTGGGGTAGTAGCGGTACCCCCACAGTTACTCTGCGGTAGTATCGGTACACCCACCGGTACTCCGAGGTAGTACGTGAACCCTTACTGGTTCACTGGGTTACTCCTGCTGACTTTAGGGTGCGCGGTGTAGACCAGACATTCCTACCTGACCCTCCGTGTTAGGCCCGGTATCCCTACCTGATCCTCCGTTGTTGGCCTGGCACCCCTACCTGATATTCTGCGGTAGTACCGGTACCCCCACCGGTACTCTGCAGTAGTATCGGTACACCCACCGGTACTCCAGGGTAGTACCTGAACCCTTACTGGTTCGCTGCGGTACACCTGCTGAACTTACGGGCGCGCGGTATACACCAGACATTCCTACCTGACCCTCCAGGCTAGGCCCGGTATCCCTACCTATTGCTCTGCGGTAGGCCTGGCCCCCTACCCGACAATCTGGGGTAGTACCGGTACACCCACTGGTACTCCGCGGTAGTTTTGCTATACCCACCGGTACTCCTGGATTGTACCGAAACACTTACTGGTGCGCCGGGGTACACCTGCTGATCCTACGGGCGCCCCGCTTTACGCCCACCCTTCCTACCTGACCCGCTAGAGTAGGCCCGGTATACGTACCCGATGTTTCGATGTAAAACCGGTTCCCCCACCAGTACTCTGGGGTTGGAACGGAACCCTTTGTGATGCGGCAGAGAACACCAGCTGTCCCTTCGTGCGCGCTGGACTAGACCCGGCCTCCCTACCGGACCCCAGAGGTTAGACCCGGTATCCCTACCTGATGCTCCGCATTAGGCTTGGCACCCATAACCGATGTTCTGGGGTAGTAGCGGTACCCCCACAGTTACTCTGCGGTAGTATCGGTACACCCACCGGTACTCCGAGGTAGTACGTGAACCCTTACTGGTTCACTGGGTTACTCCTGCTGACTTTACGGGTGCGCGGTGTAGACCAGACATTCCTACCTGACCCTCCGTGTTAGGCCCGGTATCCCTACCTGATGCTCCGTTGTTGGCCTGGCACCCCTACCTGATATTCTGGGGTAGTACCGGTACCCCCACCGGTACTCTGCGGTAGTATCGGTACACCCACCGGTACTCCAGGGTAGTACCTGAACACTTAATGGTTCACTGGGGTACACCTGCTGAACTTACGGGCGCGCGGTATAGACCAGACATTCCTACCTGACCCTCCAGGCTAGGCCCGGTATCCCTACCTGATGCTCTGCGGTAGGCCTGGCCCCCTACCCGACAATCTGGGGTAGTACCGGTACACCCACTGGTACTCCGCGGTAGTTTTGCTATACCCACCGGTACTCCTGGATTGTACCGAAAACACTTACTGGTGCGCCGGTGTACACCTGCTGACCCTACGGGCGCGACGCTTTACGCCCACCCTTCCTACCTGACCCGCCGGAGTAGGACCGGTATCCCTACCCGATGTTTCGATGTAGAACCGGTTCCCCCACGAGTACTCTGGGGTTGGAACGGAACCCTTTGTGATGCGCCAGAGAACACCAGCTGTCCCTTCGTGCGCGCTGGACTAGACCCGGCCTCCCTACCGGACCCCACAGGTTAGACCCGGTATCCCTACCTGATGCTCCGCATTAGGCTTGGCACCCATACCGGATGTTCTGTGGTAGTAGCGGTACCCCCACCGTTACTCTGCGGTAGTATCGGTACACCCACCGTTACTCAGGTGTAGTACGTGAACCCTTACTGGTTCACTGGGGTACACATGATGACGTTACTGGCGCGCGGTGTAGACCAGACATTCCTAGCTGACCCTCCGTGTTAGGCCCGGTATCCCTACCTGATGCTCCGTTGTTGGCCTGGCACCCCTACCTGATATTCTGGGGTAGTACCGGTACCCCCACCGGTACTCTGCAGTAGTATCGGTATACCCACCGGTACTCCAGGGTAGTACCTGAACCCTTACTGGTTCACTGCAGTACACCTGCTGAACTTACGGGCGCGCGGTATAGACCAGACATTCCTACCTAACCCTCCAGGCTAGGCCCGGTATCCCTACCTGATGCTCTGCGGTAGGCCTGGCCCCATACCCGACAATCTGGGCTAGTACCAGTACACCCACTGGTACTCCGCGGTAGTTTTGCTATACCAACCGGTACTCCTGGATTGTACCGGAACACTTACTGGTGCGCCGGGGTACACCTGCTGATCCTACGGGCGCCCCGCTTTACGCCCACCCTTCCTACCTGACCCGCCGGAGTAGGCCCGGTATCCCTACCCGATGTTTCGAGGTAGAACCGGTTCACCCACCAGTACTCTGGGGTTGGAACGGAACCCTTTGTGATGAGCCAGAGAACACCAGCTGTCCCTTCGTGCGCGCTGGACTAGACCCGGCCTCCCTACCGGACCCCACAGGTTAGACCCGGTATCCCTACCTGATGCTCCTCATTAGGCTTGGCACCCATATCGGATGTTCTGGGGTAGTAGCGGTACCCCCACCGTTACTCTGCGGTAGTATCGGTACACCCACCGGTACTCCGAGGTAGTGCGTGAACCCTTACTGGTTCACTGGGTTACTCCTCCTGACTTTACGGGTGCGCGGTGTAGACCAGACATTCCTACCTGACCCTCCGTGTTAGGCCCGGTATCCCTACCTGATGCTCCGTTGTTGGCCTGGCACCCATACCTGATATGCTGGGGTAGTACCGGTACCCCCACCGGTACTCTGCGGTAGTATTGGTACACCCACCGGTACTCCAGGGTAGTACCTGAACCCTTACTGGTTCGCTGCAGTACACCTGCTGAACTTACGGGCGCGCGGTATAGACCAGACATTCCTACCTGACCCTCCAGGCTAGGCCCGGTATCCCTACCTATTGCTCTGCGGTAGGCCTGGCCCCCTACCCGACAATCTGGGGTAGTACCGGTACACCCACTGGTACTCCGCGGTAGTTTTGCTATACCCACCGGTACTCCTGGATTGTACCGAAACACTTACTGGTGCGCCGGGGTACACCTGCTGATCCTACGGGCGCCCCGCTTTACGCCCACCCTTCCTACCTGACCCGCTAGAGTAGGCCCGGTATACGTACCCGATGTTTCGATGTAAAACCGGTTCCCCCACCAGTACTCTGGGGTTGGAACGGAACCCTTTGTGATGCGGCAGAGAACACCAGCTGTCCCTTCGTGCGCGCTGGACTAGACCCGGCCTCCCTACCGGACCCCAGAGGTTAGACCCGGTATCCCTACCTGATGCTCCGCATTAGGCTTGGCACCCATAACCGATGTTCTGGGGTAGTAGCGGTACCCCCACAGTTACTCTGCGGTAGTATCGGTACACCCACCGGTACTCCGAGGTAGTACGTGAACCCTTACTGGTTCACTGGGTTACTCCTGCTGACTTTACGGGTGCGCGGTGTAGACCAGACATTCCTACCTGACCCTCCGTGTTAGGCCCGGTATCCCTACCTGATGCTCCGTTGTTGGCCTGGCACCCCTACCTGATATTCTGGGGTAGTACCGGTACCCCCACCGGTACTCTGCGGTAGTATCGGTACACCCACCGGTACTCCAGGGTAGTACCTGAACACTTAATGGTTCACTGGGGTACACCTGCTGAACTTACGGGCGCGCGGTATAGACCAGACATTCCTACCTGACCCTCCAGGCTAGGCCCGGTATCCCTACCTGATGCTCTGCGGTAGGCCTGGCCCCCTACCCGACAATCTGGGGTAGTACCGGTACACCCACTGGTACTCCGCGGTAGTTTTGCTATACCCACCGGTACTCCTGGATTGTACCGAAACACTTACTGGTGCGCCGGGGTACACCTGCTGATCCTACGGGCGCCCCGCTTTACGCCCACCCTTCCTACCTGACCCGCTAGAGTAGGCCCGGTATACGTACCCGATGTTTCGATGTAAAACCGGTTCCCCCACCAGTACTCTGGGGTTGGAACGGAACCCTTTGTGATGCGGCAGAGAACACCAGCTGTCCCTTCGTGCGCGCTGGACTAGACCCGGCCTCCCTACCGGACCCCAGAGGTTAGACCCGGTATCCCTACCTGATGCTCCGCATTAGGCTTGGCACCCATAACCGATGTTCTGGGGTAGTAGCGGTACCCCCACAGTTACTCTGCGGTAGTATCGGTACACCCACCGGTACTCCGAGGTAGTACGTGAACCCTTACTGGTTCACTGGGTTACTCCTGCTGACTTTACGGGTGCGCGGTGTAGACCAGACATTCCTACCTGACCCTCCGTGTTAGGCCCGGTATCCCTACCTGATGCTCCGTTGTTGGCCTGGCACCCCTACCTGATATTCTGGGGTAGTACCGGTACCCCCACCGGTACTCTGCGGTAGTATCGGTACACCCACCGGTACTCCAGGGTAGTACCTGAACACTTAATGGTTCACTGGGGTACACCTGCTGAACTTACGGGCGCGCGGTATAGACCAGACATTCCTACCTGACCCTCCAGGCTAGGCCCGGTATCCCTACCTGATGCTCTGCGGTAGGCCTGGCCCCCTACCCGACAATCTGGGGTAGTACCGGTACACCCACTGGTACTCCGCGGTAGTTTTGCTATACCCACCGGTACTCCTGGATTGTACCGAAAACACTTACTGGTGCGCCGGTGTACACCTGCTGACCCTACGGGCGCGACGCTTTACGCCCACCCTTCCTACCTGACCCGCCGGAGTAGGACCGGTATCCCTACCCGATGTTTCGATGTAGAACCGGTTCCCCCACCAGTACTCTGGGGTTGGAACGGAACCCTTTGTGATGCGCCAGAGAACACCAGCTGTCCCTTCGTGCGCGCTGGACTAGACCCGGCCTCCCTACCGGACCCCACAGGTTAGACCCGGTATCCCTACCTGATGCTCCGCATTAGGCTTGGCACCCATACCGGATGTTCTGTGGTAGTAGCGGTACCCCCACCGTTACTCTGCGGTAGTATCGGTACACCCACCGTTACTCAGGGGTAGTACGTGAACCCTTACTGGTTCACTGGGGTACACATGATGACGTTACTGGCGCGCGGTGTAGACCAGACATTCCTAGCTGACCCTCCGTGTTAGGCCCGGTATCCCTACCTGATGCTCCGTTGTTGGCCTGGCACCCCTACCTGATATTCTGGGGTAGTACCGGTACCCCCACCGGTACTCTGCAGTAGTATCGGTATACCCACCGGTACTCCAGGGTAGTACCTGAACCCTTACTGGTTCACTGCAGTACACCTGCTGAACTTACGGGCGCGCGGTATAGACCAGACATTCCTACCTAACCCTCCAGGCTAGGCCCGGTATCCCTACCTGATGCTCTGCGGTAGGCCTGGCCCCATACCCGACAATCTGGGCTAGTACCAGTACACCCACTGGTACTCCGCGGTAGTTTTGCTATACCAACCGGTACTCCTGGATTGTACCGGAACACTTACTGGTGCGCCGGGGTACACCTGCTGATCCTACGGGCGCCCCGCTTTACGCCCACCCTTCCTACCTGACCCGCCGGAGTAGGCCCGGTATCCCTACCCGATGTTTCGAGGTAGAACCGGTTCACCCACCAGTACTCTGGGGTTGGAACGGAACCCTTTGTGATGAGCCAGAGAACACCAGCTGTCCCTTCGTGCGCGCTGGACTAGACCCGGCATCCCTACCGGACCCCACAGGTTAGACCCGGTATCCCTACCTGATGCTCCTCATTAGGCTTGGCACCCATATCGGATGTTCTGGGGTAGTAGCGGTACCCCCACCGTTACTCTGCGGTAGTATCGGTACACCCACCGGTACTCCGAGGTAGTGCGTGAACCCTTACTGGTTCACTGGGTTACTCCTCCTGACTTTACGGGTGCGCGGTGTAGACCAGACATTCCTACCTGACCCTCCGTGTTAGGCCCGGTATCCCTACCTGATGCTCCGTTGTTGGCCTGGCACCCATACCTGATATTCTGGGGTAGTACCGGTACCCCCACCGGTACTCTGCGGTAGTATTGGTACACCCACCGGTACTCCAGGGTAGTACCTGAACCCTTACTGGTTCGCTGCAGTACACCTGCTGAACTTACGGGCGCGCGGTATAGACCAGACATTCCTACCTGACCCTCCAGGCTAGGCCCGGTATCCCTACCTATTGCTCTGCGGTAGGCCTGGCCCCCTACCCGACAATCTGGGGTAGTACCGGTACACCCACTGGTACTCCGCGGTAGTTTTGCTATACCCACCGGTACTCCTGGATTGTACCGAAACACTTACTGGTGCGCCGGGGTACACCTGCTGATCCTACGGGCGCCCCGCTTTACGCCCACCCTTCCTACCTGACCCGCTAGAGTAGGCCCGGTATACGTACCCGATGTTTCGATGTAAAACCGGTTCCCCCACCAGTACTCTGGGGTTGGAACGGAACCCTTTGTGATGCGGCAGAGAACACCAGCTGTCCCTTCGTGCGCGCTGGACTAGACCCGGCCTCCCTACCGGACCCCAGAGGTTAGACCCGGTATCCCTACCTGATGCTCCGCATTAGGCTTGGCACCCATAACCGATGTTCTGGGGTAGTAGCGGTACCCCCACAGTTACTCTGCGGTAGTATCGGTACACCCACCGGTACTCCGAGGTAGTACGTGAACCCTTACTGGTTCACTGGGTTACTCCTGCTGACTTTACGGGTGCGCGGTGTAGACCAGACATTCCTACCTGACCCTCCGTGTTAGGCCCGGTATCCCTACCTGATGCTCCGTTGTTGGCCTGGCACCCCTACCTGATATTCTGGGGTAGTACCGGTACCCCCACCGGTACTCTGCGGTAGTATCGGTACACCCACCGGTACTCCAGGGTAGTACCTGAACACTTAATGGTTCACTGGGGTACACCTGCTGAACTTACGGGCGCGCGGTATAGACCAGACATTCCTACCTGACCCTCCAGGCTAGGCCCGGTATCCCTACCTGATGCTCTGCGGTAGGCCTGGCCCCCTACCCGACAATCTGGGGTAGTACCGGTACACCCACTGGTACTCCGCGGTAGTTTTGCTATACCCACCGGTACTCCTGGATTGTACCGAAAACACTTACTGGTGCGCCGGTGTACACCTGCTGACCCTACGGGCGCGACGCTTTACGCCCACCCTTCCTACCTGACCCGCCGGAGTAGGACCGGTATCCCTACCCGATGTTTCGATGTAGAACCGGTTCCCCCACCAGTACTCTGGGGTTGGAACGGAACCCTTTGTGATGCGCCAGAGAACACCAGCTGTCCCTTCGTGCGCGCTGGACTAGACCCGGCCTCCCTACCGGACCCCACAGGTTAGACCCGGTATCCCTACCTGATGCTCCGCATTAGGCTTGGCACCCATACCGGATGTTCTGTGGTAGTAGCGGTACCCCCACCGTTACTCTGCGGTAGTATCGGTACACCCACCGTTACTCCGGGGTAGTACGTGAACCCTTACTGGTTCACTGGGGTACACATGATGACGTTACTGGCGCGCGGTGTAGACCAGACATTCCTAGCTGACCCTCCGTGTTAGGCCCGGTATCCCTACCTGATGCTCCGTTGTTGGCCTGGCACCCCTACCTGATATTCTGGGGTAGTACCGGTACCCCCACCGGTACTCTGCAGTAGTATCGGTATACCCACCGGTACTCCAGGGTAGTACCTGAACCCTTACTGGTTCACTGCAGTACACCTGCTGAACTTACGGGCGCGCGGTATAGACCAGACATTCCTACCTAACCCTCCAGGCTAGGCCCGGTATCCCTACCTGATGCTCTGCGGTAGGCCTGGCCCCATACCCGACAATCTGGGCTAGTACCAGTACACCCACTGGTACTCCGCGGTAGTTTTGCTATACCAACCGGTACTCCTGGATTGTACCGGAACACTTACTGGTGCGCCGGGGTACACCTGCTGATCCTACGGGCGCCCCGCTTTACGCCCACCCTTCCTACCTGACCCGCCGGAGTAGGCCCGGTATCCCTACCCGATGTTTCGAGGTAGAACCGGTTCACCCACCAGTACTCTGGGGTTGGAACGGAACCCTTTGTGATGAGCCAGAGAACACCAGCTGTCCCTTCGTGCGCGCTGGACTAGACCCGGCCTCCCTACCGGACCCCACAGGTTAGACCCGGTATCCCTACCTGATGCTCCTCATTAGGCTTGGCACCCATACCGGATGTTCTGGGGTAGTAGCGGTACCCCCACCGTTACTCTGCGGTAGTATCGGTACACCCACCGGTACTCCGAGGTAGTGCGTGAACCCTTACTGGTTCACTGGGTTACTCCTCCTGACTTTACGGGTGCGCGGTGTAGACCAGACATTCCTACCTGACCCTCCGTGTTAGGCCCGGTATCCCTACCTGATGCTCCGTTGTTGGCCTGGCACCCATACCTGATATGCTGGGGTAGTACCGGTACCCCCACCGGTACTCTGCGGTAGTATTGGTACACCCACCGGTACTCCAGGGTAGTACCTGAACCCTTACTGGTTCGCTGCAGTACACCTGCTGAACTTACGGGCGCGCGGTATAGACCAGACATTCCTACCTGACCCTCCAGGCTAGGCCCGGTATCCCTACCTATTGCTCTGCGGTAGGCCTGGCCCCCTACCCGACAATCTGGGTTAGTACCGGTACACCCACTGGTACTCCGCAGTAGTTTTGCTATACCCACCGGTACTCCTGGATTGTACCGGAACACTTACTGGTGCGCCGGGGTACACCTGCTGATCCTACGGGCGCCCCGCTTTACGCCCACCCTTCCTACCTGACCCGCCGGAGTAGACCCGGTATATGTACCTGATGTTTCGATGTAGAACCAGTTCCCCCACCAGTACTCTGGGGTTGGAACGGAACCCTTTGTGATGCGCCAGAGAACACCAGCTGTCCCTTCGTGCGCGCTGGACTAGACCCGGCCTCCCTACCGGACCCCACAGGTTAGACCCGGTATCCCTACCTGATGCTCCGCATTAGGCTTGGCACCCATAACCGATCTTCTGGGGTAGTAGCGGTACTCCCACCGTTACTCTGCCATAGTATCGGTACACCCACCGGTACTCCGAGGTAGTACGTGAACCCTTACTGGTTCACTGGGTTACTCCTGCTGACTTTACGGGTGCGCGGTGTAGACCAGACATTCCTACCTGACCCTCCGTGTTAGGCCCGGTATCCCTACCTGATGCTCCGTTGCTGGCCTGGCACCCCTACCTGATATTCTGGGGTAGTACCGGTACCCCCACCGGTACTCTGCAGTAGTATCGGTACACCCACCGGTACTCCAGGGTAGTACCTGAACCCTTAATGGTTCACTGGGGTACACCTGCTGAACTTACGGGCGCGCGGTATAGACCAGACATTCCTACCTGACCCTCCAGGCTAGGCCCGGTATCCCTACCTGATGCTCTGCGGTAGGCCTGGCCCCCTACCCGACAATCTGGGGTAGTACCGGTACACCCACTGGTACTCCGCGGTAGTTTTGCTATACCCACCGGTACTCCTGGATTGTACCGGAACACTTACTGGTGCGCCGGGGTACACCTGCTGACCCTACGGGCGCGACGCTTTACGCCCACCCTTCCTACCTGACCCGCCGGAGTAGGACCGGTATCCCTACCCGATGTTTCGATGTAGAACCGGTTCCCCCACCAGTACTCTGGGGTTGGAACGGAACCCTTTGTGATGCGCCAGAGAACACAAGCTGTCCCTTCGTGCGCGCTGGACTAGACCCGGCCTCCCTACCGGAACCCACAGGTTAGACCCGGTATCCCTACCTGATGCTCCGCATTAGGCTTGGCACCCATACCGGATGTTTTGGGTTAGTAGCGGTACCCCCACCGTTACTCTGCGGTAGTATCGGTACACCCACCGTTACTCCGGGGTAGTACGTGAACCCTTACTGGTTCACTGGGGTACACATGATGACGTTACTGGCGCGCGGTGTAGACCAGACATTCCTAGCTGACCCTCCGTGTTAGGCCCGGTATCCCTACCTGATGCTCCGTTGTTGGCCTGGCACCCATACCTGATATTCTGGGGTAGTACCGGTATCCCCACCGTTACTCTGCGGTAGTATCGGTACACCCACCGGTACTCCGAGGTAGTGCGTGAACCCTTACTGGTTCACTGGGTTACTCCTCCTGACTTTACGGGTGCGCGGTGTAGACCAGACATTCCTACCTGACCCTCCGTGTTAGGCCTTGTATCCCTACCTGATGCTCCGTTGTTGGCCTGGCACCCATACCTAATATTCTGGGGTAGTACCGGTACCTCCACCGGTACTCTGCAGTATTGTCGGTACACCCACCGGTACTCCAGGGTAGTACCTGAACCCTTACTGGTTCGCTGCAGTACACCTGCTGAACTTACGGTCGCGCGGTATAGACCAGACATTCCTACCTGACCCTCCAGGCTAGGCCCGGTATCCCTACCTATTGCTCTGCGGTAGGCCTGGCCCCCTACCCGACAATCTGCGTTAGTACCGGTACACCCACTGGTACTCCGCGGTAGTTTTGCTATACCCACCGGTACTCCTGGATTTTACCGGAACACTTATTGGTGCGCCGGGGTACACCTGCTGATCCTACGGGCGCGCCGCTTTACGCCCACCCTTCCTACCTGACCCTCCGGAGTAGGCGCGGTATACGTACCCGATGTTTCGAGGTAGAACCCGTTCCCCCACCAGTACTCTGGGGTTGGAACGGAACCCTTTGTGATGCGCCAGAGAACACCAGCTGTCCCTTCGTGCGCGCTGGACTAGACCAGGCCTCCCTACCGGACCCCAGAGGTTAGACCCGGTATCCCTACCTGATGCTCCGCATTAGGCTTGGCACCCATACCCGATCTTCTGGGGTAGTAGCGGTACCCCCACCGTTACTCTGCGGTAGTATCGGTACACCCACCGGTACTCCGAGGTAGTACGTGAACCCTTACTGGTTCACTGGGTTACTCCTGCTGACTTTACGGGTGCGCGGTGTAGACCAGACATTCCTACCTGACCCTCCGTGTTAGGCCCGGTATCCCTACCTGATGCTCCGTTGTTGGCCTGGCACCCATACCTGATATTCTGGGGTAGTACCGGTACCCCCACCGGTACTCTGCGGTAGTATTGGTACACCCACCGGTACTCCAGGGTAGTAACTGAACCCTTACTGGTTCGCTGGGGTACACCTGCTGAACTTTCGGGCGCGCGGTATAGACCAGACATTCCTACCTAACCCTCCAGGCTAGGCCCGGTATCCCTACCTATTGCTCTGCGGTAGGCCTGGCCCCTTACCCGACAATCTGGGGTAGTACCGGTACACCCACTGGTACTCCGCGGTAGTTTTGCTATACCCACCGGTACTCCTGGATTGTACCGGAACACTTACTGGTGTGCCGGAGTACACCTGCTGATCCTACGTGCTCACCGCTTTACGCCCACCCTTCCTACCTGACCCGCCGGAGTAGACCCGGTATTCCTACCCGATGTTTCGAGGTAGAACCCGTTCCCCCACCAGTACTCTGGGGTTGGAACGGAACCCTTTGTGATGCGCCAGAGAACACCAGCTGTCCCTTCGTGCAGGCTGGACTAGACCCAGCCTCCCTACCTGACCCCACAGGTTAGAGCCGGTATCCCTACCTGATTATCCGCATTAGGCTTGGCACCCATACCCGATGTTCTGCGGTAGTAGCGGTACTCCCACCGTTACTCTGCGGTAGTATTGGTACATCCACCGGTACTCCGAGGCAGTACGTGAACCCTTACTGGTTCACTGGGATACTCCTGCTGACTTTACGGGTGCGCGGTGTAGACCAGACATTCCTACCTGACCCTCCGTGTTAGGCCCAGTATCCCTACCTGATGCTCCGTTGTTGGCCTGGCACCCATACCTGATATGCTGGGGTAGTACCGGTACCCCCAACGGTACTCTGCAGTAGTATCGGTACACCCACCGGTACTCCAGGGTAGTACCTGAACCCTTACTGGTTCGCTGCAGTACACCTGCTGACCTTACGGGCCTGCTGTGTAGACCAGACATTCCTACCTGACCCTCCAGGCTAGGCCCGGTATCCCTACCTATTGCTCTGCGGTAGGCCTGGCCCCTTACCCGACAATCTGGGGTAGTACCGGTACACCCACTGGTACTCCGCGGTAGTTTTGCTATACCCACCGGTACTCCTGGATTGTACCGGAACACTTACTGGTGTGCCGGAGTACACCTGCTGATCCTACGTGCTCACCGCTTTACGCCCACCCTTCCTACCTGACCCGCCGGAGTAGACCCGGTATTCCTACCCGATGTTTCGAGGTAGAACCCGTTCCCCCACCAGTACTCTGGGGTTGGAACGGAACCCTTTGTGATGCGCCAGAGAACACCAGCTGTCCCTTCGTGCGCGCTGGACTAGACCCTGCCTCCCTACCGGACCCCACAGGTTAGACCCGGTATCCCTACCTGATGCTCCGCATTAGGCTTGGCACCCATACCCGATCTTCTGCGGTAGTAGCGGTACCCCCACCGTTACTCTGCGGTAGTATCGGTACACCCACCGGTACTCCGAGGTAGTACGTGAACCCTTACTGGTTCACTGGGGTACACCTGCTGACATTACTGGCGCGCGGTGTAGACCAGACATTCCTACCTGACCCTCCGTGTTAGGCCCGGTATCCCTACCTGATGCTCCATTGTTGGCCAGGCACCCCTACCCGATATGCTGGGGTAGTACCGGTACCCCCACCGGTACTCTGCAGTAGTATCGGTACACCCACCGGTACTCCAGGGTAGACCTGAACCCTTACTGGTTCGCTGCAGTACACCTGCTGAACTTACGGGCGCGCGGTATAGACCAGACATTCCTACCTGACGCTCCAGGCTAGGCCCGGTATCCCTACCTGATACTCTGCGGTAGGCCTGGCCCCCTACCCGACAATCTGGGCTAGTACCGGTACACCCACTGGTACTCCGCGGTAGTTTTGCTATACCCACCGGTACTCCTGGATTGTACCGGAACACTTACTGGTGCGCCGGGGTACACCTGCTGACCCTACGGCGTGCCGCTTTACGCCCACCCTTCCTACCTGACCCGCCGGAGTAGGCCCGGTATACTTACCCGATGTTTCGAGGTAGAACCCGTTCCCCCACAAGTACTCTGGGGTTGGAACGGAACCCTTTGTGATGCGCCAGAGAACACCAGCTGTCCCTTCGTGCGCGCTGGAGTAGACCCGGCCTCCCTACCGGACCCCACAGGTTAGACCCGGTATCCCTACCTGATACTCCGCATTAGGCTTGGCAACCATACCCGACCTTCTGGGTAGTAGCGGTACCCCCACCGTTACTCTGCGGTAGTATCGGTACACCCACCGGTACTCCGAGGTAGTACGTGAACCCTTACTGGTTCACTGGGGTACACCTGCTGACATTACTGGCGCGCGGTGTAGACCAGACATTCCTACCTGACCCTCCGTGTTAGGCCCGGTATCCCTACCTGATGCTCCATTGTTGGCCAGGCACCCCTACCCGATATGCTGGGGTAGTACCGCTACCCCCACCGGTACTCTGCGGTAGTATTGGTACACCCACCGGTACTCCAGGGTAGACCGGAACCCTTACTGGTTCGCTGCGGTACACCTGCTGAACTTACGGGCGCGCGGTATAGACCAGACATTCCTACCTGACGCTCCAGGCTAGGCCCGGTATCCGTACCTGATGCTCTGCGGTCGGCCTGGCCCCCTAACGGACAATCTGTGTTAGTACAGGTACACCCACTGGTACTCCGCGGTAGTTTTGCTATACCCACCGGTACTCCTGGATTTTACCGGAACACTTACTGGTGCGCCGGGGTACACCTGCTGATCCTACGGGCGCCCCGCTTTACGCCCACACTTCCTACCTGACCCGCCGGAGTAGGACCGGTATCCCTACCCGATGTTTCGATGTAGAACCGGTTCCCCCACCAGTACTCTGGGGTTGGAACGGAACCCTTTGTGATGCGCCAGAGAACACCAGCTGTCCCTTCGTGCGCGCTGGACTAGACCCGGCCTACCTACCGGACCCCACAGGTTAGACCCGCTATCCCTACCTGATGCTCCGCGTTAAGCTTGGCACCCATAACCGATCTTCTGGGGTAGTAGCGGTACTCCCACCGTTACTCTGCGGTAGTATCGATACACCCACCGGTACTCCGGGGTAGTACGTGAACCCTTACAGTTTTACTGGGGTACACCAGCTGACTTTACAGGTGCGCGGTGTAGACCAGACATTCCTACCTGACCCTCCGTGTTAGGCCCGGTATCCCTACCTGAAGCTCCGCTGTTGGCCTGGCACCCATACCTGATATTCTGGGGTAGTACCGGTACCCCCACCGGTACTCTGCAGTAGTATCGGTACACCCACCGGTACTCCAGGGTAGTACCTGAACACTTAATGGTTCGCTGGGGTACACCTGCTGAACTTACGGGCGCGCGGTATAGACCAGACATTCCTACCTGACCCTCCAGGCTAGGCCCGGTATCCCTACCTGATGCTCTGCGGTAGGCCTGGCCCCCTACCCGACAATCTGGGGTAGTACCGGTACACCCACTGGTACTCCGCGGTAGTTTCGCTATACCCACCGGTACTCCTGGATTTTACCGGAACACTTACTGGTGTGCCGGGGTACACCTGCTGACCCTATGGGCTCGCCCCTTTACGCCCACCCTTCCTACCTGACCCGCCAGAGTAGGCCAGGTATACGTACCCGATGTTTCGAGGTAGAACCGGTTCCCCCACCAGTACTCTGGAGTTGGAACGGAACCCTTTGTGATGCGCCAGAGAACACCAGCTGTCCCTTCGTGCGCGCTGGACTAGACCCGGCCTCCCTACCGGACCCCACAGGTTAGACCCGGTATCCCTACCTGATGCTCCGCATTAGGCTTGGCACCCATAACCGATATTCTGGGGTAGTAGAGGTACCCCCACCGTTACTCTGCGGTAGTATTGGTACACCCACCAGTACTCCGAGGTAGTACGTGAACCCTTACTGGTTCACTGGGTTACTCCTGCTGCCTTCACGGGTGCGCGGTGTAGACCAGACATTCCTACCTGACCCTCCGTGTTAGGCCCGGTATCCCTACCTGATGCTCCGTTGTTGGCCTGGCACCCATACCTGATATTCTGGGGTAGTACCGGTACCCCCACCGGTACTCTGCAGTAGTATCGGTACACCCACCGGTACTCCAGGGTAGTACCTGAACCCTTAATGGTTCACTGGGGTACACCTGCTGAACTTACGGGCGCGCGGTATAGACCAGACATTCCTACCTGACCCTCCAGGCTAGGCCCGGTATCCCTACCTGATGCTGTGCGGTAGGCCTGGCCCCCTACCCGACAATCTGGGTTAGTACCGGTACACCCACTGGTACTCCGCGGTAGTTTTGCTATACCCACCGGTACTCCTGGATTGTACCGGAACACTTACTGGTGCGCCGGGGTACACCTGCTGACCCTACGGGCGCGACGCTTTACGCCCACCCTTCCTACCTGACCCGCCGGAGTAGGACCGGTATCCCTACCCGATGTTTCGATGTAGAACCGGTTCCCCCACCAGTACTCTGGGGTTGGAACGGAACCCTTTGTGATGCGCCAGAGAACACCAGCTGTCCCTTCGTGCGCGCTGGACTAGACCCGGCCTCCCTACCGGACCCCACAGGTTAGACCCGGTATCCCTACCTGATGCTCCGCATTAGGCTTGGCACCCATACCCGATCTACTGGGGTAGTAGCGGTACTCCCACCGTTACTCTGCGGTAGTATCGGTACACCCACCGGTACTCCGAGGTAGTACGTGAACCCTTACTGGTTCACTGTGTTACTCCTGCTGACTTTACGGGTGCGCGGTGTAGACCAGACATTCCTACCTGACCCTCCGTGTTAGGCCCGGTATCCCTACCTGATGCTCCGTTGTTGGCCTGGCACCCCTACCTGATATTCTGGGGTAGTACCGGTACCCCCACCGGTACTCTGAAGTAGTATCGGTACACCCACCGGTACTCCAGGGTAGTACCTGAACCCTTAATGGTTCACTGGGGTACACCTGCTGAACTTACGGGCGCGCGGTATAGACCAGACATTCCTACCTGACCCTCCAGGCTAGGCCCGGTATCCCTACCTGATGCTCTGCGGTAGGCCTGGCCCCCTACCCGACAATCTGGGGTAGTACCGGTACACCCACTGGTACTCCGCGGTAGTTTTGCTATACCCACCGGTACTCCTGGATTGTACCGGAACACTTACTGGTGCGCCGGGGTACACCTGCTGACCCTACGGGCGCGACGCTTTACGCCCACCCTTCCTACTTGACCCGCCGGAGTAGGCCCGGTATCCCTACCCGATGTTTCGAGGTAGAACCGGTTCCCCCACCAGTACTCTGGGGTTGGAACGGAACCCTTTGTGATGCGCCAGAGAACACCAGCTGTCCCTTCGTGCGCGCTGGACTAGACCCGGCCTCCCTACCGGAACCCACAGGTTAGACCCGGTATCCCTACCTGATGCTCCGCATTAGGCTTGGCACCCATACCCGATCTTCTGGGGTAGTAGCGGTACTCCCACCGTTACTCTGCGGTAGTATCGGTACACCCACCGGTACTCCGAGGTAGTACGTGAACCCTTACTGGTTCACTGGGTTACTCCTGCTGACTTTACGGGTGCGCGGTGTAGACCAGACATTCCTACCTGACCCTCCGTGTTAGGCCCGGTATCCCTACCTGATGCTCCGTTGTTGGCCTGGCACCCCTACCTGATATTCTGGGGTAGTACCGGTACCCCCACCGGTACTCTGCAGTAGTATCGGTACACCCACCGGTACTCCAGGGTAGTACCTGAACCCTTAATGGTTCGCTGGGGTACACCTGCTGAACTTACGGTTGCGCGGTATAGACCAGACATTCCTACCTGACCCTCCAGGCTAGGCCCGGTATCCCTACCTATTGCTCTGCGGTAGGCCTGGCCCCCTACCCGACAATCTGGGGTAGTACCGGTACACCCACTGGTACTCCGCGGTAGTTTTGCTATACCCACCGGTACTCCTGGATTGTACCGGAACACTTACTGGTGTGCCGGAGTACACCTGCTGATCCTACGTGCTCACCGCTTTACGCCCACCCTTCCTACCTGACCCGCCGGAGTAGACCCGGTATTCCTACCCGATGTTTCGAGGTAGAACCCGTTCCCCCACCAGTACTCTGGGGTTGGAATGGAACCCTTTGTGATGCGCCAGAGAACACCAGCTGTCCCTTCGTGCGCGCTGGACTAGACCCGGCCTCCCTACCGGACCCCACAGGTTAGACCCGGTATCCCTACCTGATACTCCGCATTAGGCTTGGCACCCATACCCGACCTTCTGGGTAGTAGCGGTACCCCCACCGTTACTCTGCGGTAGTATCGGTACACCCACCGGTACTCCGAGGTAGTACGTGAACCCTTACTGGTTCACTGGGGTACACCAGCTGACTTTACAGGTGCGCGGTGTAGACCAGACATTCCTACCTGACCCTCCGTGTTAGGCCCGGTATCCCTACCTGATGCTCCGTTGTTGGCCTGGCACCCATACCTGATATTCTGGGGTAGTACAGGTACCCCCACCGGTACTCTGCAGTAGTATCGGTACACCCACCGGTACTCCAGGGTAGTACCTGAACACTTAATGGTTCGCTGGGGTACACCTGCTGAACTTACGGGTGCGCGGTATAGACCAGACATTCCTACCTGACCCTCCAGGCTAGGCCCCGTATCCCTACCTGATGCTCTGCGGTAGGCCTGGCCCCCTACCCGACAATCTGGGGTAGTACCGGTACACCCACTGGTACTCCGCGGTAGTTTCGCTATACCCACCGGTACTCCTGGATTTTACCGGAACACTTACTGGTGTGCCGGGGTACACCTGCTGATCCTACGGGCGCCCCGCTTTACGCCCACCCTTCCTACCTGACCCGCCAGAGTAGGCCCGGTATACGTACCCGATGTTTCGAGGTAGAACCGGTTCCCCCACCAGTACTCTGGAGTTGGAACGGAACCCTTTGTGATGCGCCAGAGAACACCAGCTGTCCCTTCGTGCGCGCTGGACTAGACCCGGCCTCCCTACCGGACCCCAGACGTTAGACCCGGTATCCCTACCTGATGCTCCGCATTAGGCTTGGCACCCATAACCGATATTCTGGGGTAGTAGAGGTACCCCCACCGTTACTCTGCGGTAGTATTGGTACACCCACCAGTACTCCGAGGTAGTACGTGAACCCTTACTGGTTCACTGGGTTACTCCTGCTGCCTTCACGGGTGCGCGGTGTAGACCAGACATTCCTACCTGATCCTCCGTGTTAGGCCCGGTATCCCTACCTGATGCTCCGTTGTTGGCCTGGCACCCATACCTGATATTCTGGGGTAGTACCGGTACCCCCACCGGTACTCTGCAGTAGTATCGGTACACCCACCGGTACTCCAGGGTAGTACCTGAACCCTTAATGGTTCACTGGGGTACACCTGCTGAACTTACGGGCGCGCGGTATAGACCAGACATTCCTACCTGACCCTCCAGGCTAGGCCCGGTATCCCTACCTGATGCTGTGCGGTAGGCCTGGCCCCCTACCCGACAATCTGGGTTAGCACCGGTACACCCACTGGTACTCCGCGGTAGTTTTGCTATACCCACCGGTACTCCTGGATTGTACCGGAACACTTACTGGTGCGCCGGGGTACACCTGCTGACCCTACGGGCGTGACGCTTTACGCCCACCCTTCCTACCTTACCCGCCGGAGTAGGACCGGTATCCCTACCCGATGTTTCGATGTAGAACCGGTTCACCCACCAGTACTCTGGGGTTGGAACGGAACCCTTTGTGATGCGCCAGAGAACACCAGCTGTCCCTTCGTGCGCGCTGGACTAGACCCGGCCTCCCTACCGGACCCCACAGGTTAGACCCGGTATCCCTACCTGATGCTCCGCATTAGGCTTGGCACCCATACCCGACCTTCTGGGGTAGTAGCGGTACCCCCACCGTTACTCTGCGGTAGTATCGGTACACTCACCGGTACTCCGAGGTAGTACGTGAACCCTTACAGGTTCACTGGGGTACACCTGCTGACATTACTGGCGCGCGGTGTAGACCAGACATTCCTAGCTGACCCTCCGTGTTAGGCCCGGTATCCCTACCTGATGCTCCATTGTTGGCCAGGCACCCCTACCCGATATGCTGGGGTAGTACCGCTACCCCCACCGGTACTCTGCGGTAGTATTGGTACACCCAACGGTACTCCAGGGTAGACCGGAACCCTTACTGGTTCGCTGCGGTACACCTGCTGAACTTACGGGCGCGTGGTATAGACCAGACATTCCTACCTGACCCTCCAGGCTAGGCCCGGTATCCGTACCTGATGCTCTGCGGTAGGCCTGGCCCCCTAACGGACAATCTGTGTTAGTACCGGTACACACACTGGTACTCCGCGGTAGTTTTGCTATACCCACCGGTACTCCTGGATTTTACCGGAACACTTACTGGTGCGCCGGGGTACACCTGCTGATCCTACGGGCGCCCCGCTTTACGCCCACCCTTCCTACCTGACCCGCCAGAGTAGGCCCGGTATACGTACCCGATGTTTCGAGGTAGAACCGGTTCCCCCACCAGTACTCTGGGGTTGGAACGGAACCCTTTGTGATGCGCCAGAGAACACCAGCTGTCCCTTCGTGCGCGCTGGACTAGACCCGGCCTCCCTACCGGACCCCAGAGGTTAGACCCGGTATCCCTACCTGATGCTCTGCATTAGGCTTGGCACCCATACCCGATGTTCTGGGGTAGTAGCGGTACCCCCACCGTTACTCTGCGGTAGTATAGGTACACCCACCGTTACTCCGGGGTAGTACGTGAACACTTATTGGTTCCCTGGGGTACAAATGATGATGTTACTGGCGCGCGGTGTAGACCAGACATTCCTAGCTGACCCTCCGTGTTAGGCCCGGTATCCCTACCTGATGCTCCGTTGTTGGCCTGGCACCCATACCTGATATTCTGGGGTAGTAACGGTACCCCCACCGGTACTCTGCAGTAGTATCGGTACACCCACCGGTACTCCAGGGTAGTACCTGAACACTTAATGGTTCGCTGGGGTACACCTGCTGAACTTACGGGCGCGCGGTATAGACCAGACATTCCTACCTGACCCTCCAGGCTAGGCACGGTATCCCTACCTGATGCTCAGCGGTAGGCCTGGCCCCCTACCCGACAATCTGGGGTAGTACCGGTACACCCACTGGTACTCCGCGGTAGTTTCGCTATACCCACCGGTACTCCTGGATTTTACCGGAACACTTACTGGTGTGCCGGGGTACACCTGCTGATCCTACGGGCGCCCCGCTTTACGCCCACCCTTCCTACCTGACCCGCCAGAGTAGGCCCGGTATACGTACCCGATGTTTCGAGGTAGAACCGGTTCCCCCACCAGTACTCTGGAGATGGAACGGAACCCTTTGTGATGCGCCAGAGAACACCAGCTGTCCCTTCGTGCGCGCTGGACTAGACCCGGCCTCCCTACCGGACCCCAGAGGTTAGACCCGGTATCCCTACCTGATGCTCCGCATTAGGCTTGGCACCCATACCCGATCTTCTGGGGTAGTAGCGGTACTCCCACCGTTACTCTGCGGTAGTATCGGTACACCCACCGGTACTCCGAGGTAGTGCGTGAACCCTTACTGGTTCACTGGGTTACTCCTGCTGACTTTACGGGTGCGTGGTGTAGACCAGACATTCCTACCTGACCCTCCGTGTTAGGCCCGGTATCCCTACCTGATGCTCCGTTGTTGGCCTGGCACCCCTACCTGATATTCTGGGGTAGTACCGGTACACCCACCGGTACTCTGCAGTAGTATCGGTACACCCACCGGTACTCCAGGGTAGTACCTGAACACTTAATGGTTCGCTGGGGTACACCTGCTGAACTTACGGGCGCGCGGTATAGACCAGACATTCCTACCTGACCCTCCAGGCTAGGCCCGGTATCCCTACCTGATGCTCTGCGGTAGGCCTGGCCCCCTACCCGACAATCTGGGGTAGTACCGGTACACCCACTGGTACTCCACGGTAGTTTCGCTATACCCACCGGTACTCCTGGATTTTACCGGAACACTTACTGGTGTGCCGGGGTACACCTGCTGATCCTACGGGCGCCCCGCTTTACGCCCACCCTTCCTACCTGACCCGCCAGAGTAGGCCCGGTATACGTACCCGATGTTTCGAGGTAGAACCGGTTCCCCCACCAGTACTCTGGAGTTGGAACGGAACCCTTTGTGATGCGCCAGAGAACACCAGCTGTCCCTTCGTGCGCGCTGGACTAGACCCGTCCTCCCTACCGGACCCCAGAGGTTAGACCCGGTATCCCTACCTGATGCTCCGCATTAGGCTTGGCACCCATACCCGATCTTCTGGGGTAGTAGCGGTACTCCCACCGTTACTCTGCGGTAGTATCGGTACACCCACCGGTACTCCGAGGTAGTACGTGAACCCTTACTGGTTCACTGGGTTACTCCTGCTGACTTTACGGGTGCGCGGTGTAGACCAGACATTCCTACCTGACCCTCCGTGTTAGGCCCGGTATCCCTACCTGATGCTCCGTTGTTGGCCTGGCACCCCTACCTGATATTCTGGGGTAGTACCGGTACACCCACCGGTACTCTGCAGTAGTATCGGTACACCCACCGGTACTCCAGGGTAGTACCTGAGCCCTTAATGGTTCACTGGGGTACACCTGCTGAACTTACGGGCGCGCGGTATAGACCAGACATTCCTACCTGACCCTCCAGGCTAGGCCCGGTATCCCTACCTGATGCTCTGCGGTAGGCCTGGCCCCCTACCCGACAATCTGGGTTAGTACCGGTACACCCACTGGTACTCTGCGGTAGTTTTGCTATACCCACCGGTACTCCTGGATTTTACCGGAACACTTACTGGTGCGCCGGGGTACACCTGCTGATCCTACGGGCGCCCCGCTTTACGCCCACCCTTCCTACCTGACCCGCCAGAGTAGGCCCGGTATACGTACCCGATGTTTCGAGGTAGAACCGGTTCCCCCACCAGTACTCTGGGGTTGGAACGGAACCCTTTGTGATGCGCCAGAGAACACCAGCTGTCCCTTCGTGCGCGCTGGACTAGACCCGGCCTCCCTACCGGACCCCAGAGGTTAGACCCGGTATCCCTACCTGATGCTCCGCATTAGGCTTGGCACCCATACCCGATGTTCTGGGGTAGTAGCGGTACCCCCACCGTTACTCTGCGGTAGTATCGGTACACCCACCGTTACTCTGGGGTAGTACGTGAACACTTATTGGTTCCCTGGGGTACACATGATGATGTTACTGGCGCGCGGTGTAGACCAGACATTCCTACCTGACCCTCCGTGTTAGGCCCGGTATCCCTACCTGATGCTCCGTTGTTGGCCTGGCACCCATACCTGATATTCTGGGGTAGTACCGGTACCCCCACCGGTACTCTGCAGTAGTATCGGTACACCCACCGGTACTCCAGGGTAGTACCTGAACACTTAATGGTTCGCTGGGGTACACCTGCTGAACTTACGGGCGCGCGGTATAGACCAGACATTCCTACCTGACCCTCCAGGCTAGGCCCGGTATCCCTACCTGATGCTCAGCGGTAGGCCTGGCCCCCTACCCGACAATCTGGGGTAGTACCGGTACACCCACTGGTACTCCGCGGTAGTTTCGCTATACCCACCGGTACTCCTGGATTTTACCGGAACACTTACTGGTGTGCCGGGGTACACCTGCTGATCCTACGGGCGCCCCGCTTTACGCCCACCCTTCCTACCTGACTCGCCGGAGTAGGCCCGGTATACGTACCCGATGTTTCGAGGTAGAACCGGTTCCCCCACCAGTACTCTGGAGTTGGAACGGAACCCTTTGTGATGCGCCAGAGAACACCAGCTGTCCCTTCGTGCGCGCTGGACTAGACCCGTCCTCCCTACCGGACCCCAGAGGTTAGACCCGGTATCCCTACCTGATGCTCCGCATTAGGCTTGGCACCCATACCCGATCTTCTGGGGTAGTAGCGGTACTCCCACCGTTACTCTGCGGTAGTATCGGTACACCCACCGGTACTCCGAGGTAGTACGTGAACCCTTACTGGTTCACTGGGTTACTCCTGCTGACTTTACGGGTGCGTGGTGTAGACCAGACATTCCTACCTGACCCTCCGTGTTAGGCCCGGTATCCCTACCTGATGCTCCGTTGTTGGCCTGGCACCCCTACCTGATATTCTGGGGTAGTACCGGTACCCCCACCGGTACTCTGCAGTAGTATCGGTACACCCACCGGTACTCCAGGGTAGTACCTGAACACTTAATGGTTCGCTGGGGTACACCTGCTGAACTTACGGGCGCGCGGTATAGACCAGACATTCCTACCTGACCCTCCAGGCTAGGCCCGGTATCCCTACCTGATGCTCTGCGGTAGGCCTGGCCCCCTACCCGACAATCTGGGCTAGTACCGGTACACCCACTGGTACTCCGCGGTAGTTTTGCTATACCCACCGGTACTCCTGGATTGTACCGGAACACTTACTGGTGCGCCGGGGTACACCTGCTGATCCTACGGGCGCCCCGCTTTACGCCCACCCTTCCTACCTGACCCGCCAGAGTAGGCCCGGTATACGTACCCGATGTTTCGAGGTAGAACCCGTTCCCCCACCAGTACTCTGGGGTTGGAACGGAACCCTTTGTGATGCGCCAGAGAACACCAGCTGTCCCTTGGTGCGCGCTGGACTAGACCCGGCCTCCCTACCGGACCCCACAGGTTAGACCCGGTATCCCTACCTGATGCTCCGCATTAGGCTTGGCACCCATACCCGATCTTCTGGGGTAGTAGCGGTACTCCCACCGTTACTCTGCGGTAGTATCGGTACACCCACCGGTACTCCGAGGTAGTACGTGAACCCTTACTGGTTCACTGGGTTACTCCTGCTGACTTTACGGGTGCGTGGTGTAGACCAGACATTCCTACCTGACCCTCCGTGTTAGGCCCGGTATCCCTACCTGATGCTCCGTTGTTGGCCTGGCACCCCTACCTGATATTCTGGGGTAGTACCGGTACACCCACCGGTACTCTGCAGTAGTATCGGTACACCCACCGGTACTCCAGGGTAGTACCTGAGCCCTTAATGGTTCGCTGGGGTACACCTGCTGAACTTACGGGCACGCGGTATAGACCAGACATTCCTACCTGACCCTCCAGGCTAGGCCCGGTATCCCTACCTGATGCTCTGCGGTAGGACTGGCCCCCTACCCGACAATCTGGGGTAGTACCGGTACACCCACTGGTACTCCGCGGTAGTTTTGCTATACCCACCGGTACTCCTGGATTGTACCGGAACACTTACTGGTGCGCCGGGGTACACCTGCTGACCCTACGGGCGCGACGCTTTACGCCCACCCTTCCTACCTGACCCGCCGGAGTAGGACCGGTATCCCTACCCGATGTTTCGATGTAGAACCGGTTCCCCCACCAGTACTCTGGGGTTGGAACGGAACCCTTTGTGATGCGCCAGAGAACACCAGCTGTCCCTTCGTGCGCGCTGGACTAGACCCGGCCTCCCTACCGGACCCCAGAGGTTAGACCCGGTATCCCTACCTGATGCTCCGCATTAGGCTTGGCACCCATACCCGATCTTCTGGGGTAGTAGCGGTACTCCCACCGTTACTCTGCGGTAGTATCGGTACACCCACCGGTACTCCGAGGTAGTACGTGAACCCTTACTGGTTCACTGGGTTACTCCTGCTGACTTTACGGGTGCGTGGTGTAGACCAGACATTCCTACCTGACCCTCCGTGTTAGGCCCGGTATCCCTACCTGATGCTCCGTTGTTGGCCTGGCACCCCTACCTGATATTCTGGGGTAGTACCGGTACACCCACCGGTACTCTGCAGTAGTATCGGTACACCCACCGGTACTCCAGGGTAGTACCTGAACACTTAATGGTTCGCTGGGGTACACCTGCTGAACTTACGGGCGCGCGGTATAGACCAGACATTCCTACCTGACCCTCCAGGCTAGGCCCGGTATCCCTACCTGATGCTCTGCGCTACGCCTGGCCCCCTACCCGACAATCTGGGCTAGTACCGGTACACCCACTGGTACTCCGCGGTAGTTTTGCTATACCCACCGGTACTCCTGGATTGTACCGGAACACTTACTGGTGCGCCGGGGTACACCTGCTGATCCTACGGGCGCCCCGCTTTACGCCCACCCTTCCTACCTGACCCGCCAGAGTAGGCCCGGTATACGTACCCGATGTTTCGAGGTAGAACCCGTTCCCCCACCAGTACTCTGGGGTTGGAACGGAACCCTTTGTGATGCGCCAGAGAACACCAGCTGTCCCTTGGTGCGCGCTGGACTAGACCCGGCCTCCCTACCGGACCCCACAGGTTAGACCCGGTATCCCTACCTGATGCTCCGCATTAGGCTTGGCACCCATACCCGATCTTCTGGGGTAGTAGCGGTACTCCCACCGTTACTCTGCGGTAGTATCGGTACACCCACCGGTACTCCGAGGTAGTACGTGAACCCTTACTGGTTCACTGGGTTACTCCTGCTGACTTTACGGGTGCGTGGTGTAGACCAGACATTCCTACCTGACCCTCCGTGTTAGGCCCGGTATCCCTACCTGATGCTCCGTTGTTGGCCTGGCACCCCTACCTGATATTCTGGGGTAGTACCGGTACACCCACCGGTACTCTGCAGTAGTATCGGTACACCCACCGGTACTCCAGGGTAGTACCTGAGCCCTTAATGGTTCGCTGGGGTACACCTGCTGAACTTACGGGCACGCGGTATAGACCAGACATTCCTACCTGACCCTCCAGGCTAGGCCCGGTATCCCTACCTGATGCTCTGCGGTAGGACTGGCCCCCTACCCGACAATCTGGGGTAGTACCGGTACACCCACTGGTACTCCGCGGTAGTTTTGCTATACCCACCGGTACTCCTGGATTGTACCGGAACACTTACTGGTGCGCCGGGGTACACCTGCTGACCCTACGGGCGCGACGCTTTACGCCTACCCTTCCTACCTGACCCGCCGGAGTAGGACCGGTATCCCTACCCGATGTTTCGATGTAGAACCGGTTCCCCCACCAGTACTCTGGGGTTGGAACGGAACCCATTGTGATGCGCCAGAGAACACCAGCTGTCCCTTCGTGCGCGCTGGACTAGACCCGGCCTTCCTACCAGACCCCAGAGGTTAGACACGGTATCCCTACCTGATGCTCCGCATTAGGCTTGGCACCCATACCCGATCTTCTGGGGTAGTAGCGGTACTCCCACCGTTACTCTGCGTAGTATCGGTACACCCACCGGTACTCCGAGGTAGTACGTGAACCCTTACTGGTTCACTGTGTTACTCCTGCTGACTTTACGGGTGCGCGGTGTAGACCAGACATTCCTACCTGACCCTCCGTGTTAGGCCCGGTATCCCTACCTGATGCTCCGTTGTTGGCCTGGCACCCCTACCTGATATTCTGGGGTAGTACCGGTACCCCCACCGGTACTCTGCAGTAGTATCGGTACACCCACCGGTACTCCAGGGTAGTACCTGAACCCTTACTGGTTCGCTGCAGTACACCTGCTGAACTTACAGGCGCGCGGTATAGACCAGACATTCCTACCTGACCCTCCAGGCTAGGCCCGGTATCCCTACCTATTGCTCTGCGGTAGGCCTGGCCCCTTACCCGACAATCTGGGGTAGTACCGGTACACCCACTGGTACTCCGCGGTAGTTTTGCTATACCCACCGGTACTCCTGGATTGTACCGGAACACTTACTGGTGTGCCGGAGTACACCTGCTGATCCTACGTGCTCACCGCTTTACGCCCACCCTTCCTACCTGACCCGCCGGAGTAGACCCGGTATTCCTACCCGATGTTTCGAGGTAGAACCCGTTCCCCCACCAGTAGTCTGGGGTTGGAACGGAACCCTTTGTGATGCGCCAGAGAACACCAGCTGTCCCTTCGTGCGCGCTGGACTAGACCCGGCCTCCCTACCGGACCCCACAGGTTAGACCCGGTATCCCTACCTGATACTCCGCATTAGGCTTGGCACCCATACCCGACCTTCTGGGTAGTAGCGGTACCCCCACCGTTACTCTGCGGTAGTATCGGTACACCCACCGGTACTCCGAGGTAGTACGTGAACCCTTACTGGTTCACTGGGGTACACCTGCTGACATTACTGGCGCGCGGTGTAGACCAGACATTCCTAGCTGACCCTCCGTGTTAGGCCCGGTATCCCTACCTGATGCTCCATTGTTGGCCAGGCACCCCTACCCGATATGCTGGGGTAGTACCGCTACCCCCACCGGTACTCTGCGGTAGTATTGGTACACCCACCGGTACTCCAGGGTAGACCGGAACCCTTACTGGTTCGCTGCGGTACACCTGCTGAACTTACGGGCGCGCGGTATAGACCAGACATTCCTACCTGACCCTCCAGGCTAGGCCCGGTATCCGTACCTGATGCTCTGCGGTAGGCCTGGCCCCCTACCGGACAATCTGTGTTAGTACCGGTACACACACTGGTACTCCGCGGTAGTTTTGCTATACCCACCGGTACTCCTGGATTTTACCGGAACACTTACTGGTGCGCCGGGGTACACCTGCTGATCCTACGGGCGCCCCGCTTTACGCCCACACTTCCTACCTGACCCGCCGGAGTAGACCCAGTGTACGTACCCCATGTTTCGAGGTAGAACCGGTTCCCCCACCAGTACTCTGGGGTTGGAACGGAACCCTTTGTGATGCGCCAGAGAACACCAGCTGTCCCTTCGTGCGCGCTGGACTAGACACGGCCTCCCTACCAGACGCCACAGGTTAGACCCGCTATCCCTACCTGATGCTCCGCGTTAAGCTTGGCACCCATAACCGATCTTCTGGGGTAGTAGCGGTACTCCCACCGTTACTCTGCGGTAGTATCGGTACACCCACCGGTACTCCGGGGTAGTACGTGAACCCTTACTGGTTTACTGGGGTACACCAGCTGACTTTATAGGTGCGCGGTGTAGACCAGACATTCCTACCTGACCCTCCGTTTTAGGCCCGGTATCCCTACCTGATGCTCCGTTGTTGGCCTGGCACCCATACCTGATATTCTGGGGTAGTACCGGTACCCCCACCGGTACTCTGCAGTAGTATCGGTACACCCACCGGTACTCCAGGGTAGTACCTGAACCCTTACTGGTTCATTGCGGTACACCTGCTGAACTTACGGGCGCGCGGTATAGACCAGACATTCCTACCTGACCCTCCAGGCTAGGCCCGGTATCCCTACCTGATGCTCTGCGGTAGGACTGGCCCCCTACCCGACAATCTGGGGTAGTACCGGTACACCCACTGGTACTCCGCGGTAGTTTTGCTATACCCACCGGTACTCCTGGATTGTACCGGAACACTTACTGGTGCGCCGGGGTACACCTGCTGACCCTACGGGCGCGACGCTTTACGCCCACCCTTCCTACCTGACCCGCCGGAGTAGGACCGGTATCCCTACCCGATGTTTCGATGTAGAACCGGTTCCCCCACCAGTACTCTGGGGTTGGAACGGAACCCTTTGTGATGCGCCAGAGAACACCAGCTGTCCCTTCGTGCGCGCTGGACTAGACCCGGCCTCCCTACCGGACCCCAGAGGTTAGACCCGGTATCCCTACCTGATGCTCCGCATTAGGCTTGGCACCCATACCCGATCTTCTGGGGTAGTAGCGGTACTCCCACCGTTACTCTGCGTAGTATCGGTACACCCACCGGTACTCCGAGGTAGTACGTGAACCCTTACTGGTTCACTGTGTTACTCCTGCTGACTTTACGGGTGCGCGGTGTAGACCAGACATTCCTACCTGACCCTCCGTGTTAGGCCCGGTATCCCTACCTGATGCTCCGTTGTTGGCCTGGCACCCCTACCTGATATTCTGGGGTAGTACCGGTACCCCCACCGGTACTCTGCAGTAGTATCGGTACACCCACCGGTACTCCAGGGTAGTACCTGAACCCTTACTGGTTCGCTGCAGTACACCTGCTGAACTTACAGGCGCGCGGTATAGACCAGACATTCCTACCTGACCCTCCAGGCTAGGCCCGGTATCCCTACCTATTGCTCTGCGGTAGGCCTGGCCCCTTACCCGACAATCTGGGGTAGTACCGGTACACCCACTGGTACTCCGCGGTAGTTTTGCTATACCCACCGGTACTCCTGGATTGTACCGGAACACTTACTGGTGTGCCGGAGTACACCTGCTGATCCTACGTGCTCACCGCTTTACGCCCACCCTTCCTACCTGACCCGCCGGAGTAGACCCGGTATTCCTACCCGATGTTTCGAGGTAGAACCCGTTCCCCCACCAGTACTCTGGGGTTGGAACGGAACCCTTTGTGATGCGCCAGAGAACACCAGCTGTCCCTTCGTGCGCGCTGGACTAGACCCGGCCTCCCTACCGGACCCCACAGGTTAGACCCGGTATCCCTACCTGATACTCCGCATTAGGCTTGGCACCCATACCCGACCTTCTGGGTAGTAGCGGTACCCCCACCGTTACTCTGCGGTAGTATCGGTACACCCACCGGTACTCCGAGGTAGTACGTGAACCCTTACTGGTTCACTGGGGTACACCTGCTGACATTACTGGCGCGCGGTGTAGACCAGACATTCCTAGCTGACCCTCCGTGTTAGGCCCGGTATCCCTACCTGATGCTCCATTGTTGGCCAGGCACCCCTACCCGATATGCTGGGGTAGTACCGCTACCCCCACCGGTACTCTGCGGTAGTATTGGTACACCCACCGGTACTCCAGGGTAGACCGGAACCCTTACTGGTTCGCTGCGGTACACCTGCTGAACTTACGGGCGCGCGGTATAGACCAGACATTCCTACCTGACCCTCCAGGCTAGGCCCGGTATCCGTACCTGATGCTCTGCGGTAGGCCTGGCCCCCTAACGGACAATCTGTGTTAGTACCGGTACACACACTGGTACTCCGCGGTAGTTTTGCTATACCCACCGGTACTCCTGGATTTTACCGGAACACTTACTGGTGCGCCGGGGTACACCTGCTGATCCTACGGGCGCCCCGCTTTACGCCCACACTTCCTACCTGACCCGCCGGAGTAGACCCAGTGTACGTACCCCATGTTTCGAGGTAGAACCGGTTCCCCCACCAGTACTCTGGGGTTGGAACGGAACCCTTTGTGATGCGCCAGAGAACACCAGCTGTCCCTTCGTGCGCGCTGGACTAGACACGGCCTCCCTACCAGACGCCACAGGTTAGACCCGCTATCCCTACCTGATGCTCCGCGTTAAGCTTGGCACCCATAACCGATCTTCTGGGGTAGTAGCGGTACTCCCACCGTTACTCTGCGGTAGTATCGGTACACCCACCGGTACTCCGGGGTAGTACGTGAACCCTTACTGGTTTACTGGGGTACACCAGCTGACTTTATAGGTGCGCGGTGTAGACCAGACATTCCTACCTGACCCTCCGTTTTAGGCCCGGTATCCCTACCTGATGCTCCGTTGTTGGCCTGGCACCCATACCTGATATTCTGGGGTAGTACCGGTACCCCCACCGGTACTCTGCAGTAGTATCGGTACACCCACCGGTACTCCAGGGTAGTACCTGAACCCTTACTGGTTCATTGCGGTACACCTGCTGAACTTACGGGCGCGCGGTATAGACCAGACATTCCTACCTGACCCTCCAGGCTAGGCCCGGTATCCCTACCTGATGCTCTGCGGTAGGCCTGGCCCCCTACCCGACAATCTGGGTTAGTACCGGTACACCCACTGGTACTCCGCGGTAGTTTTGCTATACCCACCGGTACTCCTGGATTTTACCGGAACACTTACTGGTGCGCCGGGGTACACCTGCTGATCCTACGGGCGCCCCGCTTTACGCCCACCCTTCCTACCTGACCCGCCAGAGTAGGCCCGGTATACGTACCCGATGTTTCGAGGTAGAACCGGTTCCCCCACCAGTACTCTGGGGTTGGAACGGAACCCTTTGTGATGCGCCAGAGAACACCAGCTGTCCCTTGGTGCGCGCTGGACTAGACCCGGCCTCCCTACCGGACCCCAGAGGTTAGACCCGGTATCCCTACCTGATGCTCCGCATTAGGCTTGGCACCCATACCCGATCTTCTGGGGTAGTAGCGGTACCCCCACCGTTACTCTGCGGTAGTATAGGTACACCCACCGTTACTCCGGGGTAGTACGTGAACACTTATTGGTTCCCTGGGTTACTCCTGCTGATGTTACTGGCGCGCGGTGTAGACCAGACATTCCTACCTGACCCTCCGTGTTAGGCCCGGTATCCCTACCTGATGCTCCGTTGTTGGCCTGGCACCCATACCTGATATTCTGGGGTAGTACCGGTACCCCCACCGGTACTCTGCAGTAGTATCGGTACACCCACCGGTACTCCAGGGTAGTACCTGAACACTTAATGGTTCGCTGGGGTACACCTGCTGAACTTACGGGCGCGCGGTATAGACCAGACATTCCTACCTGACCCTCCAGGCTAGGCCCGGTATCCCTACCTGATGCTCTGCGGTAGGCCTGGCCCCCTACCCGACAATCTGGGGTAGTACCGGTACACCCACTGGTACTCCGCGGTAGTTTCGCTATACCCACCGGTTCTCCTGGATTTTACCGGAACACTTACTGGTGTGCCGGGGTACACCTGCTGATCCTACGGGCGCCCCGCTTTACGCCCACCCTTCCTACCTGACCCGCCAGAGTAGGCCCGGTATACGTACCCGATGTTTCGAAGTAGAACCGGTTCCCCTACCAGTACTCTGGAGTTGGAACGGAACCCTTTGTGATGCGCCAGAGAACACCAGCTGTCCCTTCGTGCGCGCTGGACTAGACCCGGCCTCCCTACCGGACCCCACAGGTTAGACCCGGTATCCCTACCTGATGCTCCGCATTAGGCTTGGCACCCATACCCTATCTTCTGGGGTAGTAGCGGTACTCCCACCGTTACTCTGCGGTAGTATCGGTACACCCACCGGTACTCCGAGGTAGTACGTGAACCCTTACTGGTTCACTGGGTTACTCCTGCTGACTTTACGGGTGCGCGGTGTAGACCAGACATTCCTACCTGACCCTCCGTGTTAGGCCCGGTATCCCTACCTGATGCTCCGTTGTTGGCCTGGCACCCATACCTGATATTCTGGGGTAGTACCGGTACCCCCACCGGTACTCTGCAGTAGTATCGGTACACCCACCGGTACTCCAGGGTAGTACCTGAACACTTAATGGTTCGCTGGGGTACACCTGCTGAACTTACGGGCGCGCGGTATAGACCAGACATTCCTACCTGACCCTCCAGGCTAGGCCCGGTATCCCTACCTGATGCTCAGCGGTAGGCCTGGCCCCCTACCCGACAATCTGGGGTAGTACCGGTACACCCACTGGTACTCCGCGGTAGTTTCGCTATACCCACCGGTACTCCTGGATTTTACCGGAACACTTACTGGTGTGCCGGGGTACACCTGCTGATCCTACCGGCGCCCCGCTTTACGCCCACCCTTCCTACCTGACCCGCCAGAGTAGGCCCGGTATACGTACCCGATGTTTCGAGGTAGAACCGGTTCCCCCACCAGTACTCTGGAGTTGGAACGGAACCCTTTGTGATGCGCCAGAGAACACCAGCTGTCCCTTCGTGCGCGCTGGACTAGACCCGGCCTCCCTACCGGACCCCAGAGGTTAGACCCGGTATCCCTACCTGATGCTCCGCATTAGGCTTGGCACCCATACCCGATCTTCTGGGGTAGTAGCGGTACTCCCACCGTTACTCTGCGGTAGTATCGGTACACCCACCGGTACTCCGAGGTAGTACGTGAACCCTTACTGGTTCACTGGGTTACTCCTGCTGACTTTACGGGTGCGTGGTGTAGACCAGACATTCCTACCTGACCCTCCGTGTTAGGCCCGGTATCCCTACCTGATGCTCCGTTGTTGGCCTGGCACCCCTACCTGATATTCTGGGGTAGTACCGGTACACCCACCGGTACTCTGCAGTAGTATCGGTACACCCACCGGTACTCCAGGGTAGTACCTGAGCCCTTAATGGTTCGCTGGGGTACACCTGCTGAACTTACGGGCACGCGGTATAGACCAGACATTCCTACCTGACCCTCCAGGCTAGGCCCGGTATCCCTACCTGATGCTCTGCGGTAGGCCTGGCCCCCTACCCGACAATCTGGGCTAGTACCGGTACACCCACTGGTACTCCGCGGTAGTTTTGCTATACCAACCGGTACTCCTGGATTGTACCGGAACACTTACTGGTGCGCCGGGGTACACCTGCTGATCCTACGGGCGCCCCGCTTTACGCCCACCCTTCCTACCTGACCCGCCAGAGTAGGCCCGGTATACGTACCCGATGTTTCGAGGTAGAACCGGTTCCCCCACCAGTACTCTGGGGTTGGAACGGAACCCTTTGTGATGCGCCAGAGAACACCAGCTGTCCCTTCGTGCGCGCTGGACTAGACCCGGCCTCCCTACCGGACCCCACAGCTTAGACCCGGTATCCCTACCTGATGCTCCGCATTAGGCTTGGCACCCATACCCGATCTTCTGGGGTAGTAGCGGTACTCCCACCGTTACTTTGCGGTAGTATCGGTACACCCACCGGTACTCCGAGGTAGTACCTGAACCCTTACTGGTTCACTGGGTTACTCCTGCTGACTTTACGGGTGCGCGGTGTAGACCAGACATTCCTACCTGACCCTCCGTGTTAGGCCCGGTATCCCTACCTGATGCTCCGTTGTTGGCCTGGCACCCCTACCTGATATTCTGGGGTAGTACCGGTACACCCACCGGTACTCTGCAGTAGTATCGGTACACCCACCGGTACTCCAGGGTAGTACCTGAACACTTAATGGTTCGCTGGGGTACACCTGCTGAACTTACGGGCGCGCGGTATAGACCAGACATTCCTACCTGACCCTCCAGGCTAGGCCCGGTATCCCTACCTGATGCTCTGCGGTAGGCCTGGCCCCCTACCCGACAATCTGGGGTAGTACCGGTACACCCACTGGTACTCCGCGGTAGTTTCGCTATACCCACCGGTACTCCTGGATTTTACCGGAACACTTACTGGTGTGCCGGGGTACACCTGCTGATCCTACGGGCGCCCCGCTTTACGCCCACCCTTCCTACCTGACCCGCCAGAGTAGGCCCGGTATACGTACCCGATGTTTCGAGGTAGAACCGGTTCCCCCACCAGTACTCTGGAGTTGGAACGGAACCCTTTGTGATGCGCCAGAGAACACCAGCTGTCCCTTCGTGCGCGCTGGACTAGACCCGGCCTCCCTACCGGACCCCAGAGGTTAGACCCGGTATCCCTACCTGATGCTCCGCATTAGGCTTGGCACCCATACCCGATCTTCTGGGGTAGTAGCGGTACTCCCACCGTTACTCTGCGGTAGTATCGGTACACCCACCGGTACTCCGAGGTAGTACGTGAACCCTTACTGGTTCACTGGGTTAATCCTGCTGACTTTACGGGTGCGCGGTGTAGACCAGACATTCCTACCTGACCCTCCGTGTTAGGCCCGGTATCCCTACCTGATGCTCCGTTGTTGGCCTGGCACCCCTACCTGATATTCTGGGGTAGTACCGGTACACCCACCGGTACTCTGCAGTAGTATCGGTACACCCACCGGTACTCCAGGGTAGTACCTGAGCCCTTAATGGTTCACTGGGGTACACCTGCTGAACTTACGGGCGCGCGGTATAGACCAGACATTCCTACCTGACCCTCCAGGCTAGGCCCGGTATCCCTACCTGATGCTCTGCGGTAGGCCTGGCCCCCTACCCGACAATCTGGGCTAGTACCGGTACACCCACTGGTACTCCGCGGTAGTTTTGCTATACCAACCGGTACTCCTGGATTGTACCGGAACACTTACTGGTGCGCCGGGGTACACCTGCTGATCCTACGGGCGCCCCGCTTTACGCCCACCCTTCCTACCTGACCCGCCAGAGTAGGCCCGGTATACGTACCCGATGTTTCGAGGTAGAACCGGTTCCCCCACCAGTACTCTGGGGTTGGAACGGAACCCTTTGTGATGCGCCAGAGAACACCAGCTGTCCCTTCGTGCGCGCTGGACTAGACCCGGCCTCCCTACCGGACCCCACAGGTTAGACCCGGTATCCCTACCTGATGCTCCGCATTAGGCTTGGCACCCATACCCGATCTTCTGGGGTAGTAGCGGTACTCCCACCGTTACTCTGCGGTAGTATCGGTACACCCACCGGTACTCCGAGGTAGTACGTGAACCCTTACTGGTTCACTGGGTTACTCCTGCTGACTTTACGGGTGCGCGGTGTAGACCAGACATTCCTACCTGACCCTCCGTGTTAGGCCCGGTATCCCTACCTGATGCTCCGTTGTTGGCCTGGCACCCCTACCTGATATTCTGGGGTAGTACCGGTACCCCCACCGGTACTCTGCAGTAGTATCGGTACACCCACCGGTACTCCAGGGTAGTACCTGAACCCTTACTGGTTCGCTGGGGTACACCTGCTGAACTTACGGGCGCGCGGTATAGACCAGACATTCCTACCTGACCCTCCAGGCTAGGCCCGGTATCCCTACCTGATGCTCTGCGGTAGGCCTGGCCCCCTACCCGACAATCTGGGGTAGTACCGGTACACCCACTGGTACTCCGCGGTAGTTTTGCTATACCCACCGGTAGTCCTGGATTTTACCGGAACACTTACTGGTGCGCCGAGTTACACCTGCTGATCCTACGGGCGCGCCGCTTTACGCCCACCCTTCCTACCTGACCCTCCGGAGTAGGACCGGTATCCCTACCCGATGTTTCGATGTAAAACCGGTTCCCCCACCAGTACTCTGGGGTTGGAACGGAACCCTTTGTGATGCGCCAGAGAACACCAGCTGTCCCTTCGTGCGCGCTGGACTAGACCCGGCCTCCCTACCGGACCCCAGAGGTTAGACCCGGTATCCCTACCTGATGCTCCGCATTAGGCTTGGCACCCATACCGGATGTTCTGGGGTAGTAGCGGTACCCCCACCGTTACTCTGCGGTAGTATCGGTACACCCACCGGTACTCCGGGGTAGTACGTGAACCCTTACTGGTTCACTGGGGTACACATGATGACGTTACTGGCGCGCGGTGTAGACCAGACATTCCTAGCTGACCCTCCGTGTTAGGCCCGGTATCCCTACCTGATGCTCCGTTGTTGGCCTGGCACCCATACCTGATATTCTGGGGTAGTACCGGTACCCCCACCGGTACTCTGCAGTAGTATCGGAACACCCACCGGTACTCCAGGGTAGTACCTGAACCCTTACTGGTTCGCTGCAGTACACCTGCTGAACTTACGGGCGCGCGGTATAGACCAGACATTCCTACCTAACCCTCCAGGCTAGGCCCGGTATCCCTACCTGATGCTCTGCGGTAGGCCTGGCCCCCTACCCGACAATCTGGGCTAGTACCGGTACACCCACTGGTACTCCGCGGTAGTTTTGCTATACCCACCGGTACTCCTGGATTGTACCGGAACACTTACTGGTGCGCCGGGGTACACCTGCTGACCCTACGGGCGCCCCTCTTTACGCCCACCCTTCCTACCTGACCCGCCAGATTAGGCCCGGTATACGTACCCGATGTTTCGAGGTAGAACCGGTTCCCCCACCAGTACTCTGGGGTTGGAACGGAACCCTTTGTGATGCGCCAGAGAACACCAGCTGTCCCTTCGTGCGCGCTGGACTAGACCCGGCCTCCCTACCGGACCCCAGAGGTTAGACCCGGTATCCCTACCTGATGCTCCGCATTAGGCTTGGCACCCATACCGGATGTTCTGGGGTAGTAGCGGTACCCCCACCGTTACTCTGCGGTAGTATCGGTACACCCACCGTTACTCCGGGGTAGTACGTGAACCCTTACTGGTTCACTGGGGTACACATGATGACGTTACTGGCGCGCGGTGTAGACCAGACATTCCTAGCTGACCCTCCGTGTTAGGCCCGGTATCCCTACCTGATGCTCCGTTGTTGGCCTGGCACCCATACCTGATATTCTGGGGTAGTACCGGTACCCCCACCGTTACTCTGCGGTAGTATCGGTACACCCACCGGTACTCCGAGGTAGTGCGTGAACCCTTACTGGTTCACTGGGTTACTCCTCCTGACTTTACGGGTGCGCGGTGTAGACCAGACATTCCTACCTGACCCTCCGTGTTAGGCCTTGTATCCCTACCTGATGCTCCGTTGTTGGCCTGGCACCCATACCTAATATTCTGGGGTAGTACCGGTACCTCCACCGGTACTCTGCAGTATTATCGGTACACCCACCGGTACTCCAGGGTAGTACCTGAACCCTTACTGGTTCGCTGCAGTACACCTGCTGAACTTACGGGCGCGCGGTATAGACCAGACATTCCTACCTGACCCTCCAGGCTAGGCCCGGTATCCCTACCTATTGCTCTGCGGTAGGCCTGGCCCCCTACCCGACAATCTGGGGTAGTACCGGTACACCCACTGGTACTCCGCGGTAGTTTTGCTATACCCACCGGTACTCCTGGATTTTACCGGAACACTTACTGGTGCGCCGGGGTACACCTGCTGATCCTACGGGCGCGCCGCTTTATGCCCACCCTTCCTACCTGACCCTCCGGAGTAGGCGCGGTATACGTACCCGATGTTTCGAGGTAGAACCCGTTCCCCCACCAGTACTCTGGGGTTGGAACGGAACCCTTTGTGATGCGCCAGAGAACACCAGCTGTCCCTTCGTGCGCGCTGGACTAGACCCGGCCTCCCTACCGGACCCCACAGGTTAGACCCGGTATCCCTACCTGATGCTCCGCATTAGGCTTGGCACCCATAACCGATGTTCTGGGGTAGTAGCGGTACCCCCACAGTTACTCTGCGGTAGTATCGGTACACCCACCGGTACTCCGAGGTAGTACGTGAACCCTTACTGGTTCACTGGGTTACTCCTGCTGACTTTACGGGTGCGCGGTGTAGACCAGACATTCCTACCTGACCCTCCGTGTTAGGCCCGGTATCCCTACCTGATGCTCCGTTGTTGGCCTGGCACCCATACCTGATATTCTGGGGTAGTACCGGTACCCCCACCGGTACTCTGCAGTAGTATCGGTACACCCACCGGTACTCCAGGGTAGTACCTGAGCCCTTAATGGTTCACTGGGGTACACCTGCTGAACTTACGGGCGCGCGGTATAGACCAGACATTCCTACCTGACCCTCCAGGCTAGGCCCGGTATCCCTACCTGATGCTCTGCGGTAGGCCTGGCCCCCTACCCGACAATCTGGGTTAGTACCGGTACACCCACTGGTACTCCGCGGTCGTTTTGCTATACCCACCGGTACTCCTGGATTGTACCGGAACACTTACTGGTGCGCCGGGGTACACCTGCTGACCCTACGGGCGCGACGCTTTACGCCCACCCTTCCTACCTGACCCGCCGGAGCAGGACCGGTATCCCTACCCGATGTTTCGATGTAGAACCGGTTCCCCCACCAGTACTCTGGGGTTGGAACGGAACCCTTTGTGATGCGCCAGAGAACACCAGCTGTCCCTTCGTGCGCGCTGGACTAGACCCGGCCTCCCTACCGGACCCCAGAGGTTAGACCCGGTATCCCTACCTGATGCTCCGCATTAGGCTTGGCACCCATACCGGATGTTCTGGGGTAGTAGCGGTACCCCCACCGTTACTCTGCGGTAGTATCGGTACACCCACCGTTACTCCGGGGTAGTACGTGAACCCTTACTGGTTCACTGGGGTACACATGATGACGTTACTGGCGCGCGGTGTAGACCAGACATTCCTAGCTGACCCTCCGTGTTAGGCCCGGTATCCCTACCTGATGCTCCGTTGTTGGCCTGGCACCCATACCTGATATTCTGGGGTAGTACCGGTACCCCCACCAGCACTCTGCAGTAGTATCGGTATACCCACCAGTACTCCAGGGTAGTACCTGAACCCTTACTGGTTCGCTGCAGTACACCTGCTGAACTTACGGGCGCGCGGTATAGACCAGACATTCCTACCTAACCCTCCAGGCTAGGCCCGGTATCCCTACCTGATGCTCTGCGGTAGGCCTGGCCCCCTACCCGACAATCTGGGCTAGTACCGGTACACCCACTGGTACTCCGCGGTAGTTTTGCTATACCAACCGGTACTCCTGGATTGTACCGGAACACTTACTGGTGCGCCGGGGTACACCTGCTGATCCTACGGGCGCCCCGCTTTACGCCCACCCTTCCTACCTGACCCGCCAGAGTAGGCCCGGTATACGTACCCGATGTTTCGAGGTAGAACCGGTTCCCCCACCAGTACTCTGGGGTTGGAACGGAACCCTTTGTGATGCGCCAGAGAACACCAGCTGTCCCTTCGTGCGCGCTGGACTAGACCCGGCCTCCCTACCGGACCCCAGAGGTTAGACCCGGTATCCCTACCTGATGATCCGCATTAGGCTTGGCACCCATACCGGATGTTCTGGGGTAGTAGCGGTACCCCCACCGTTACTCTGCGGTAGTATCGGTACACCCACCGTTACTCCGGGGTAGTACGTGAACCCTTACTGGTTCACTGGGGTACACATGATGACGTTACTGGCGCGCGGTGTAGACCAGACATTCCTAGCTGACCCTCCGTGTTAGGCCCGGTATCCCTACCTGATGCTCCGTTGTTGGCCTGGCACCCATACCTGATATTCTGGGGTAGTACCGGTACCCCCACCGGTACTCTGCAGTAGTATCGGAACACCCACCGGTACTCCAGGGTAGTACCTGAACCCTTACTGGTACGCTGCAGTACACCTGCTGAACTTACGGGTGCGCGGTATAGACCAGACATTCCTACCTAACCCTCCAGGCTAGGCCCGGTATCCCTACCTATTGCTCTGCGGTAGGCCTGGCCCCCTACACGACAATCTGGGCTAGTACCGGTACACCCACTGGTACTCCGCGGTAGTTTTGCTATACCGACCGGTACTCCTGGATTGTACCGGAACACTTACTGGTGCGCCGGGGTACACCTGCTGATCCTACGGGCGCCCCGCTTTACACCCACCCTTCCTACCTGACCCGCCGGAGTAGGCCCGGTATCCCTACCCGATGTTTCGAGGTAGAACCGGTTCACCCACCAGTACTCTGGGGTTGGAACAGAACCCTTTGTGATGCGCCAGAGAACACCAGCTGTCCCTTCGTGCGCGCTGGACTAGACCCGGCCTCCCTACCGGACCCCAGAGGTTAGACCCGGTATCCCTACCTGATGCTCCGCATTAGGCTTGGCACCCATACCCGATGTTCTGGGGTAGTAGCGGTACCCCCACCGTTACTCTGAGGTAGTATCGGTACACCCACCGGTACTCCGAGGTAGTACGTGAACCCTTACTGGTTCACTGGGTTACTCCTGCTGACTTTACGGGTGCGCGGTGTAGACCAGACATTCCTACCTGACCCTCCGTGTTAGGCCCGGTATCCCTACCTGATGCTCCGTTGTTGGCCTGGCACCCATACCTGATATTCTGGGGTAGTACCGGTACCCCCACCGGTACTCTGCGGTAGTATTGGTACACCCACCGGTACTCCAGGGTAGTAACTGAACCCTTACTGGTTCGCTGCAGTACACCTGCTGAACTTACGGGCGCGCGGTATAGACCAGACATTCCTACCTGACCCTCGAGGCTAGGCCCGGTATCCCTACCTATTGCTCTGCGGTAGGCCTGGCCCCCTACCCAACAATCTGGGTTAGTACCGGTACACCCACCCGTACTCCGCGGTTGTTTTCCTATACCCACCGGTATTCCTGGATTTTACCGGAACACTTACTGGTGCGCCGGGGTACACCTGCTGATCCTACGGGCGCCCCGCTTTACGCCCACCCTTCCTACCTGACCCGCCGGAGTAGGCCCGGTATACGTACCTGATGTTTCGATGTAGAACCAGTTCCCCCACCAGTACTCTGGGGTTGGAACGGAACCGTTTGTGATGCGCCAGAGAACACCAGCTGTCCCTTCGTGCGCGCTGGACTAGACCCGGCCTCCCTACCGGACCCCACAGGTTAGACCCGGTATCCCTACCTGATGCTCCGCATTAGGCTTGGCACCCATAACCGATCTTCTGTGGTAGTAGCGGTTCTCCCACCGTTACTCTGCCGTAGTATCGGTACACCCACCGGTACTCCGAGGTAGTACGTGAACCCTTACTGGTTCACTGGGTTACTCCTGCTGACTTTACGGGTGCGCGGTGTAGACCAGACATTCCTACCTGACCCTCCGTGTTAGGCCCGGTATCCCTACCTGATGCTCCGTTGTTGGCCTGGCACCCCTACCTGATATTCTGGGGTAGTACCGGTACCCCCACCGGTACTCTGCAGTAGTATCGGTACACCCACCGGTACTCCAGGGTAGTACCTGAACCCTTACTGGTTCGCTGGGTTACCCCTGCTGACCTTACGGGCGTGCTGTGTAGACCAGACATTCCTACCTGACCCTCCAGGCTAGGCCCGGTATCCCTACCTGATGCTCTGCGGTAGGCCTGGCCCCCTACCCGACAATCTGGGTTAGTACCGGTACACCCACTGGTACTCCGCGGTAGTTTTGCTATACCCACCGGTACTCCTGGATTGTACCGGAACACTTACTGGTACGCCGGGGTACACCTGCTGACCCTACGGGCGTCCCGCTTTACGCCCACCCTTCCTACCTGACCCGCCGGAGTAGGCCCGGTACACGTACCTGATGTTTCGATGTAGAACCAGTTCCCCCACCAGTACTCTGGGGTTGGAACGGAACCGTTTGTGATGCGCCAGAGAACACCAGCTGTCCCTTCGTGCGCGCTGGACTAGACCCGGCCTCCCTACCGGACCCCACAGGTTAGACCCGGTATCCCTACCTGATGCTCCGCATTAGGCTTGGCACCCATACCCGATCTTCTGGGGTAGTAGCGGTACTCCCACCGTTACTCTGCGGTAGTATCGGTACACCCACCGTTACTCCGGGGTAGTATGTGAACCCTTACTGGTTCACTGGGTTACTCCTGCTGACTTTACGGGTGCGCGGTGTAGACCAGACATTCCTACCTGACCCTCCGTGTTAGGCCCGGTATCCCTACCTGATGCTCCGTTGTTGGCCTGGCACCCCTACCTGATATTCTGGGGTAGTACCGGTACCCCCACCGGTACTCTGCAGTAGTATCGGTACACCCACCGGTACTCCAGGGTAGTACCTGAACCCTTACTGGTTCGCTGCAGTACACCTGCTGAACTTACGGGCGCGCGGTATAGACCAGACATTCCTACCTGACCCTCCAGGCTAGGCCCGGTATCCCTACCTGATGCTCTGCGGTAGGCCTGGCCCCCTACCCAACAATCTGGGTTAGTACCGGTACACCCACTGGTACTCCGCGGTAGTTTTGCTATACCCACCGGTACTCCTGGATTGTACCGGAACACTTACTGGTACGCCGGGGTACACCTGCTGACCCTACGGGCGTCCCGCTTTACGCCCACCCTTCCTACCTGACCCGCCGGAGTAGGCCCGGTATACGTACCCGATGTTTCGAGGTAGAACCGGTTCACCCACCAGTACTCTGGGGTTGGAACGGAACCCTTTGTGATGCGCCAGAGAACACCAGCTGTCCCTTCGTGCGCGCTGGACTAGACCCGGCCTCCCTACCGGACCCCACAGGTTAGACCCGGTATCCCTACCTGATGCTCCGCATTAGGCTTGGCACCCATACCCGATGTTCTGGGGTAGTAGCGGTACCCCCACCGTTACTCTGCGGTAGTATCGGTACACCCACCGTTACTCCGGGGTAGTACGTGAACCCTTACTGGTTCACTGGGGTACACATGATGACGTTACTGGCGTGCGATGTAGACCAGACATTCCTAGCTGACCCTCCGTGTTAGGCCCGGTATCCCTACCTGATGCTCCGTTTTTGGCCTGGCACCCATACCTGATATTCTGGGGTAGTACCGGTACCCCCACCGGTACTCTGCAGTAGTATCGGAACACCCACCGGTACTCCAGGGTAGTACCTGAACCCTTACTGGTACGCTGCAGTACACCTGCTGAACTTACGGGTGCGCGGTATAGACCAGACATTCCTACCTAACCCTCCAGGCTAGGCCCGGTATCCCTACCTATTGCTCTGCGGTAGGCCTGGCCCCCTACCCGACAATCTGGGCTAGTACCGGTACACCCACTGGTACTCCGCGGTAGTTTTGCTATACCGACCGGTACTCCTGGATTGTACCGGAACACTTACTGGTGCGCCGGGGTACACCTGCTGATCCTACGGGCGCCCCGCTTTACGCCCACCCTTCCTACCTGACCCGCCGGAGTAGGCCCGGTATCCCTACCCGATGTTTCGAGGTAGAACCGGTTCACCCACCAGTACTCTGGGGTTGGAACGGAACCCTTTGTGATGCGCCAGAGAACACCAGCTGTCCCTTCGTGCGCGCTGGACTAGACCCGGCCTCCCTACCGGACCCCAGAGGTTAGACCCGGTATCCCTACCTGATGATCCGCATTAGGCTTGGCACCCATAACCGATCTTCTGGGGTAGTAGCGGTACTCCCACCGTTACTCTGCGGTAGTATCGGTACACCCACCGGTACTCCGAGGTAGTACGTGAACCCTTACTGGTTCACTGGGTTACTCCTGCTGACTTTACGGGTGCGCGGTGTAGACCAGACATTCCTACCTGACCCTCCGTGTTAGGCCTTGTATCCCTACCTGATGCTCCGTTGTTGGCCTGGCACCCATACCTGATATGCTGGGGTAGTACCGGTACCCCCACCGGTACTCTGCAGTATTATCGGTACACCCACCGGTACTCCAGGGTAGTACCTGAACCCTTACTGGTTCGCTGCAGTACACCTGCTGAACTTACGGTCGCGCGGTATAGACCAGACATTCCTACCTGACCCTCCAGGCTAGGCCCGGTATCCCTACCTATTGCTCTGCGGTAGGCCTGGCCCCCTACCCGACAATCTGGGTTAGTACCGGTACACCCACTGGTACTCCGCGGTAGTTTTGCTATACCCACCGGTACTCCTGGAATTACCGGAACACTTACTGGTGCGCCGGGGTACACCTGCTGATCCTACGGGCGCGCCGCTTTACGCCCACCCTTCCTACCTGACCCTCCGGAGTAGGCGCGGTATACGTACCCGATGTTTCGAGGTAGAACCCGTTCCCCCACCAGTACTCTGGGGTTGGAACGGAACCCTTTGTGATGCGCCAGAGAACACCAGCTGTCCCTTCGTGCGCGCTGGACTAGACCCGGCCTCCCTACCGGACCCCACAGGTTAGACCCGGTATCCCTACCTGATGTTCCGCATTAGGCTTGGCACCTATAACCGATCTTCTGTGGTAGTAGCGGTTCTCCCACCGTTACTCTGCCGTAGTATCGGTACACCCACCGGTACTCCGAGGTAGTACGTGAACCCTTACTGGTTCACTGGGTTACTCCTGCTGACTTTACGGGTGCGCGGTGTAGACCAGACATTCCTACCTGACCCTCCGTGTTAGGCCCGGTATCCCTACCTGATGCTCCGTTGTTGGCCTGGCACCCCTACCTGATATTCTGGGGTAGTACCGGTACCCCCACCGGTACTCTGAAGTAGTATCGGTACACCCACCGGTACTCCAGGGTAGTACCTGAACCCTTACTGGTTCGCTGCAGTACACCTGCTGAACTTACGGGCGCGCGGTATAGACCAGACATTCCTACCTGACCCTCCAGGCTAGGCCCGGTATCCCTACCTGATGCTCTGCGGTAGGCCTGGCCCCCTACCCGACAATCTGGGCTAGTACCGGTACACCCACTGGTACTCCGCGGTAGTTTTGCTATACCCACCGGTACTCCTGGATTGTACCGGAACACTTACTGGTACGCCGGGGTACACCTGCTGACCCTACGGGCGTCCCGCTTTACGCCCACCCTTCCTACCTGACCCGCCGGAGTAGGCCCGGTACACGTACCCGATGTTTCGAGGTAGAACCGGTTCACCCACCAGTACTCTGGGGTTGGAACGGAACCCTTTGTGATGCGCCAGAGAACACCAGCTGTCCCTTCGTGCGCGCTGGACTAGACCCTGCCTCCCTACCGGACCCCACAGGTTAGACCAGGAATCCCTACCTGATGCTCCGCATTAGGCTTGGCACCCATAACTGATCTTCTGGGGTAGTAGCGGTACTCCCACCGTTACTCTGCGGTAGTATCGGTACACCCACCGGTACTCCGAGGTAGTACGTGAACCCTTACTGGTTCACTGGGTTACTCCTGCTGACTTTACGGGTGCGCGGTGTAGACCAGACATTCCTACCTGACCCTCCGTGTTAGGCCCGGTATCCCTACCTGATGCTCCGTTGTTTGGCCTGGCACCCATACCTGATATTCTGGGGTAGTACCGGTACACCCACCGGTACTCTGCAGTAGTATCGGTACACCCACCGGTACTCCAGGGTAGTACCTGAACCCTTACTGGTTCGCTGCAGTACACCTGCTGAACTTACGGGCGCGCGGTATAGACCAGACATTCCTACCTGACCCTCCAGGCTAGGCCCGGTATCCCTACCTATTGCTCTGCGGTAGGCCTGGCCCCCTACCCAACAATCTGGGGTAGTACCGGTACACCCACTGGTACTCCGCGGTAGTTTTGCTATTACCACCAATACTCCTGGATTTTACCGGAACACTTACTGGTACGCCGGGGTACACCTGCTGACCCTACGGGCGTCCCGCTTTACGCCCACCCTTCCTACCTGACCCGCCGGAGTAGGCCCGGTATCCCTACCCGATGTTTCGATGTAGAACCGGTTCCCCCACCAGTACTCTGGGGTTGGAACGGAACCCTTTGTGATGGGCCAGAGAACACCAGCTGTCCCTTCGTGCGCGCTGGACTAGACCCGGCCTCCCTACCGGACCCCACAGGTTAGACCCGGTATCCCTACCTGATGCTCCGCATTAGGCTTGGCACCCATACCCGATGTTCTGGGGTAGTAGCGGTACCCCCACCGTTACTCTGCGGTAGTATCGGTACACCCACCGGTACTCCGAGGTAGTACGTGAACCCTTACTGGTTCACTGGGTTACTCCTGCTGACTTTACGGGTGCGCGGTGTAGACCAGACATTCCTACCTGACCCTCCGTGTTAGGCCCGGTATCCCTACCTGATGCTCCGTTGTTGGCCTGGCACCCATACCTGATATTCTGGGGTAGTACCGGTACCCCCACCGGTACTCTGCGGTAGTATTGGTACACCCACCGGTACTCCAGGGTAGTAACTGAACCCTTACTGGTTCGCTGCAGTACACCTGCTGAACTTACGGGCGCGCGGTATAGACCAGACATTCCTACCTGACCCTCCAGGTTAGGCCCGGTATCCCTACCTATTGCTCTGCGGTAGGCCTGGCCCCCTACCCAACAATCTGGGTTAGTACCAGTACACCCACCCGTACTCCGCGGTATTTTTGCTATACCCACCGGTATTCCTGGATTTTACCGGAACACTTACTGGTGCGCCGGGGTACACCTGCTGATCCTACGGGCGCCCCGCTTTACGCCCACCCTTCCTACCTGACAAACTAGAGTAGGCCCGGTATACGTACCTGATGTTTCGATGTAGAACCAGTTCCCCCACCAGTACTCTGGGGTTGGAACGGAACCCTTTGTGATGCGCCAGAGAACACCAGCTGTCCCTTCGTGCGCGCTGGACTAGACCCGGCCTCCCTACCGGACCCCACAGGTTAGACCCGGTATCCCTACCTGATGCTCCGCATTAGGCTTGGCACCCATAACCGATCTTCTGTGGTAGTAGCGGTTCTCCCACCGTTACTCTGCCGTAGTATCGGTACACCCACCGGTACTCCGAGGTAGTACGTGAACCCTTACTGGTTCACTGGGTTACTCCTGCTGACTTTACGGGTGCGCGGTGTAGACCAGACATTCCTACCTGACCCTCCGTGTTAGGCCCGGTATCCCTACCTGATGCTCCGTTGTTGGCCTGGCACCCCTACCTGATATTCTGGGGTAGTACCGGTACCCCCACCGGTACTCTGCAGTAGTATCGGTACACCCACCGGTACTCCAGGGTAGTACCTGAACCCTTACTGGTTCGCTGCAGTACACCTGCTGAACTTACGGGCGCGCGGTATAGACCAGACATTCCTACCTGACCCTCCAGGCTAGGCCCGGTATCCCTACCTGATGCTCTGCGGTAGACCTGGCCCCCTACCCGACAATCTGGGTTAGTACCGGTACACCCACTGGTACTCCGCGGTAGTTTTGCTATACCCACCGGTACTCCTGGATTGTACCGGAACACTTACTGGTGCGCCAAGGTACACCTGCTGATCCTACGGGCGCCCCGCTTTACGCCAACCCTTCCTACCTGACTCGACGGAGTAGGCCCAGTATACGTACCCGATGTTTCGAGGTAGAACCGGTTCCCCCACCAGTACTCTGGGGTTGGAACGGAACCCATTGTGATGCGCCAGAGAACACCAGCTGTCCCTTGGTGCGCGCTGGACTAGACCCGGCCTCCCTACCGGACCCCACAGGTTAGACCCGGTATCCCTACCTGATGCTCCGCATTAGGCTTGGCACCCATAACCGACCTTCTGGGTAGTAGCGGTACCCCCACCGTTACTCTGCGGTAGTATCGGTACACCCACCGGTACTCCGAGGTAGTACGTGAACCCTTATTGGTTCACTGGGTTACTCCTGCTGACTTTACGGGTGCGCGGTGTAGACCAGACATTCCTACCTGACCCTCCGTGTTAGGCCCGGTATCCCTACCTGATGCTCCGTTGTTGGCCTGGCACCCATACCTGATATTCTGGGGTAGTACCGGTACCCCCACCGGTACTCTGCGGTAGTATTGGTACACCCACCGGTACTCCAGGGTAGTACCTGAACCCTTACTGGTTCGCTGCAGTACACCTGCTGAACTTACGGGCGCGCGGTATAGACCAGACATTCCTACCTGACCCTCCAGGCTAGGCCCGGTATCCCTACCTATTGCTCTGCGGTAGGCCTGGCCCCCTACCCAACAATCTGGGTTAGTACCGGTACACCCACCCGTACTCCGCGGTAGTTTTGCTATACCCACCGGTACTCCTGGATTGTACCGGAACACTTACTGGTACGCCGGGGTACACCTGCTGACCCTACGGGCGTCCCGCTTTACGCCCACCCTTCCTACCTGACCCGCCGGAGTAGGCCCGGTACACGTACCCGATGTTTCGAGGTAGAACCGGTTCACCCACCAGTACTCTGGGGTTGGAACGGAACCCTTTGTGATGCGCCAGAGAACACCAGCTGTCCCTTCGTGCGCGCTGGACTAGACCCTGCCTCCCTACCGGACCCCACAGGTTAGACCAGGAATCCCTACCTGATGCTCCGCATTAGGCTTGGCACCCATAACTGATCTTCTGGGGTAGTAGCGGTACTCCCACCGTTACTCTGCGGTAGTATCGGTACACCCACCGGTACTCCGAGGTAGTACGTGAACCCTTACTGGTTCACTGGGTTACTCCTGCTGACTTTACGGGCGCGCGGTGTAGACCAGACATTCCTACCTGACCCTCCGTGTTAGGCCCGGTATCCCTACCTGATGCTCCGTTGTTTGGCCTGGCACCCATACCTGATATTCTGGGGTAGTACCGGTACACCCACCGGTACTCTGCAGTAGTATCGGTACACCCACCGGTACTCCAGGGTAGTACCTGAACCCTTACTGGTTCGCTGCAGTACACCTGCTGAACTTACGGGCGCGCGGTATAGACCAGACATTCCTACCTGACCCTCCAGGCTAGGCCCGGTATCCCTACCTATTGCTCTGCGGTAGGCCTGGCCCCCTACCCAACAATCTGGGTTAGTACCGGTACACCCACTGGTACTCCGCGGTAGTTTTGCTATTACCACCAATACTCCTGGATTTTACCGGAACACTTACTGGTGCGCCGAGGTACACCTGCTGATCCTACGGGCGCCCCGCTTTACGCCAACCCTTCCTACCTGACTCGACGGAGTAGGCCCAGTATACGTACCCGATGTTTCGAGGTAGAACCGGTTCCCCCACCAGTACTCTGGGGTTGGAACGGAACCCATTGTGATGCGCCAGAGAACACCAGCTGTCCCTTGGTGCGCGCTGGACTAGACCCGGCCTCCCTACCGGACCCCACAGGTTAGACCCGGTATCCCTACCTGATGCTCCGCATTAGGCTTGGCACCCATAACCGATCTTCTGGGGTAGTAGCGGTACTCCCACCGTTACTCTGCGGTAGTATCGGTACATCCACCGGTACTCCGAGGTAGTACGTGAACCCTTATTGGTTCACTGGGTTACTCCTGCTGACTTTACGGGTGCGCGGTGTAGACCAGACATTCCTACCTGACCCTCCGTGTTAGGCCCGGTATCCCTACCTGATGCTCCGTTGTTGGCCTGGCACCCCTACCTGATATTCTGGGGTAGTACCGGTACCCCCACCGGTACTCTGCAGTAGTATCGGTACACCCACCGGTACTCCAGGGTAGTACCTGAACCCTTACTGGTTCGCTGCAGTACACCTGCTGAACTTACGGGCGCGCGGTATAGACCAGACATTCCTACCTGACCCTCCAGGCTAGGCCCGGTATCCCTACCTGATGCTCTGCGGTAGGCCTGGCCCCCTACCCGACAATCTGGGTTAGTACCGGTACACCCACTGGTACTCCGCGGTAGTTTTGCTATACCCACCGGTACTCCTGGATTGTACCGGAACACTTACTGGTACGCCGGGGTACACCTGCTGACCCTACGGGCGTCCCGCTTTACGCCCACCCTTCCTACCTGACCCGCCGGAGTAGGCCCGGTACACGTACCCGATGTTTCGAGGTAGAACCGGTTCACCCACCAGTACTCTGGGGTTGGAACGGAACCCTTTGTGATGCGCCAGAGAACACCAGCTGTCCCTTTGTGCGCGCTGGACTAGACCCTGCCTCCCTACCGGACCCCACAGGTTAGACCAGGAATCCCTACCTGATGCTCCGCATTAGGCTTGGCACCCATAACTGATCTTCTGGGGTAGTAGCGGTACTCCCACCGTTACTCTGCGGTAGTATCGGTACACCCAACGGTACTCCGAGGTAGTACGTCAACCCTTACTGGTTCACTGGGTTACTACTGCTGACTTTACGGGCGCGCGGTGTAGACCAGACATTCCTACCTGACCCTCCGTGTTAGGCCCGGTATCCCTACCTGATGCTCCGTTGTTTGGCCTGGCACCCATACCTGATATTCTGGGGTAGTACCGGTACACCCACCGGTACTCTGCGGTAGTATCGGTACACCCACCGGTACTCCGAGGTAGTACGTGAACCCTTACTGGTTCACTGGGTTACTCCTGCTGAATTTACGGGTGCGCGGTGTAGGCCAGACATTCCTACCTGACCCTCCGTGTTAGGCCCGGTATCCCTACCTGATGCTCCGTTGTTGGCCTGGCACCCATACCTGATATTCTGGGGTAGTACCGGTACCCCCACTGGTACTCCGCGGTAGTTTTGCTATTACCACCAATACTCCTGGATTTTACCGGAACACTTACTGGTGCGCCGAGGTACACCTGCTGATCCTACGGGCGCCCCGCTTTACGCCAACCCTTCCTACCTGACTCGACGGAGTAGGCCCAGTATACGTACCCGATGTTTCGAGGTAGAACCGGTTCCCCCACCAGTACTCTGGGGTTGGAACGGAACCCATTGTGATGCGCCAGAGAACACCAGCTGTCCCTTGGTGCGCGCTGGACTAGACCCGGCCTCCCTACCGGACCCCACAGTTTAGACCCGGTATCCCTACCTGATGCTCCGCATTAGGCTTGGCACCCATACCCGATCTTCTGGGGTAGTAGCGGTACTCCCACCGTTACTCTGCGGTAGTATCGGTACACCCACCGGTACTCCGACGTAGTATGTGAACCCTTACTGGTTCACTGGGTTACTCCTGCTGACTTTACGGGTGCGCGGTGTAGACCAGACATTCCTACCTGACCCTCCGTGTTAGGCCCGGTATCCCTACCTGATGCTCCGTTGTTGGCCTGGCACCCCTACCTGATATTCTGGGGTAGTACCGGTACCCCCAACGGTACTCTGCAGTAGTATCGGTACACCCACCGGTACTCCAGGGTAGTACCTGAACCCTTACTGGTTCGCTGCAGTACACCTGCTGAACTTACGGGCGCGCGGTATAGACCAGACATTCCTACCTGACCCTCCAGGCTAGGCCCGGTATCCCTACCTGATGCTCTGCAGTAGGCCTGGCCCCCTACCCAACAATCTGGGTTAGTACCGGTACACCCACTGGTACTCCGCGGTAGTTTTGCTATACCCACCGGTACTCCTGGATTGTACCGGAACACTTACTGGTACGCCGGGGTACACCTGCTGACCCTACGGGCGTCCCGCTTTACGCCCACCCTTCCTACCTGACCCGCCGGAGTAGGCCCGGTATACGTACCCGATGTTTCGAGGTAGAACCGGTTCACCCACCAGTACTCTGGGGTTGGAACGGAACCCTTTGTGATGCGCCAGAGAACACCAGCTGTCCCTTCGTGCGCGCTGGACTAGACCCGGCCTCCCTACCGGACCCCACAGGTTAGACCAGGAATCCCTACCTGATGCTCCGCATTAGGCTTGGCACCCATAACTGATCTTCTGGGGTAGTAGCGGTACTCCCACCGTTACTCTGCAGTAGTATCGGTACACCCACCGGTACTCCGAGGTAGTACGTGAACCCTTACTGGTTCACTGGGTTACTCCTGCTGACTTTACGGGCGCGCGGTGTAGACCAGACATTCCTACCAGACCCTACGTGTTAGGCCCGGTATCCCTACCTGATGCTCCGTTGTTTGGCCTGGCACCCATACCTGATATTCTGGGGTAGTACCGGTACGCCCACCGGTACTCTGCAGTAGTATCGGTACACCCACCGGTACTCCAGGGTAGTACCTGAACCCTTACTGGTTCGCTGCAGTACACCTGCTGAACTTACGGGCGCGCGGTATAGACCAGACATTCCTACCTGACCCTCCAGGCTAGGCCCGGTATCCCTACCTATTGCTCTGCGGTAGGCCTGGCCCCCTACCCAACAATCTGGGGTAGTACCGGTACACCCACTGGTACTCCGCGGTAGTTTTGCTATTACCACCAATACTCCTGGATTTTACCGGAACACTTACTGGTGCGCCTAGGTACACCTGCTGATCCTACGGGCGCCCCGCTTTACGCCCACCCTTCCTACCTGACTCGACGGAGTAGGCCCAGTATACGTACCCGATGTTTCGAGGTAGAACCGGTTCCCCCACCAGTACTCTGGGGTTGGAACGGAACCCATTGTGATGCGCCAGAGAACACCAGCTGTCCCTTGGTGCGCGCTGGACTAGACCCGGCCTCCCTACCGGACCCCACAGGTTAGACCCGGTATCCCTACCTGATGCTCCGCATTAGGCTTGGCACCCATACCCGATCTTCTGGGGTAGTAGCGGTACTCCCACCGTTACTCTGCGGTAGTATAGGTACACCCACCGGTACTCCGAGGTAGTATGTGAACCCTTACTGGTTCACTGGGTTACTCCTGCTGACTTTACGGGTGCGCGGTGTAGACCAGACATTCCTACCTGACCCTCCGTGTTAGGCCCGGTATCCCTACCTGATGCTCCGTTGTTGGCCTGGCACCCCTACCTGATATTCTGGGGTAGTACCGGTACCCCCAACGGTACTCTGCAGTAGTATCGGTACACCCACCGGTACTCCAGGGTAGTACCTGAACCCTTACTGGTTCGCTGCAGTACACCTGCTGAACTTACGGGCGCGCGGTATAGACCAGACATTCCTACCTGACCCTCCAGGCTAGGCCCGGTATCCCTACCTATTGCTCTGCGGTAGGCCTGGCCCCCTACCCAACAATCTGGGTTAGTACCGGTACACCCACTGGTACTCCGCGGTAGTTTTGCTATACCCACCGGTACTCCTGGATTGTACCGGAACACTTACTGGTACGCCGGGGTACACCTGCTGACCCTACGGGCGTCCCGCTTTACGCCCACCCTTCCTACCTGACCCGCCGGAGTAGGCACGGTATACGTACCCGATGTTTCGAGGTAGAACCGGTTCACCCACCAGTACTCTGGGGTTGGAACGGAACCCTTTGTGATGCGCCAGAGAACACCAGCTGTCCCTTCGTGCGCGCTGGACTAGACCCGGCCTCCCTACCGGACCCCACAGGTTAGACCCGTTATCCCTACCTGATGCTCGGCATTAGGCTTGGCACCCATAACCGATCTTCTGGGGTAGTAGCGGTACTCCCACCGTTACTCTGCGGTAGTATCGGTACATCCACCGGTACTCCGAGGTAGTACGTGAACCCTTACTGGTTCACTGGGTTACTCCTGCTGACTTTACGGGCGCGCGGTGTAGACCAGACATTCCTACCTGACCCTACGTGTTAGGCCCGGTATCCCTACCTGATGCTCCGTTGTTTGGCCTGGCACCCATACCTGATATTCTGGGGTAGTACCGGTACACCCACCGGTACTCTGCAGTAGTATCGGTACACCCACCGGTACTCCAGGGTAGTACCTGAACCCTTACTGGTTCGCTGCAGTACACCTGCTGAACTTACGGGCGCGCGGTATAGACCAGACATTCCTACCTGACCCTCCAGGCTAGGCCCGGTATCCCTACATATTGCTCTGCGGTAGGCCTGGCCCCCTACCCAACAATCTGGGGTAGTACCGGTACACCCACTGGTACTCCGCGGTAGTTTTGCTATTACCACCAATACTCCTGGATTTTACCGGAACACTTACTGGTGCGCCGAGGTACACCTGCTGATCCTACGGGCGCCCCGCTTTACGCCCACCCTTCCTACCTGACTCGACGGAGTAGGCCCAGTATACGTACCCGATGTTTCGAGGTAGAACCGGTTCCCCCACCAGTACTCTGGGGTTGGAACGGAACCCATTGTGATGCGCCAGAGAACACCAGCTGTCCCTTGGTGCGCGCTGGACTAGACCCGGCCTCCCTACCGGACCCCACAGGTTAGACCCGGTATCCCTACCTGATGCTCCGCATTAGGCTTGGCACCCATACCCGATCTTCTGGGGTAGTAGCGGTACTCCCACCGTTACTCTGCGGTAGTATCGGTACACCCACCGGTACTCCGACGTAGTATGTGAACCCTTACTGGTTCACTGGGTTACTCCTGCTGACTTTACGGGTGCGCGGTGTAGACCAGACATTCCTACCTGACCCTCCGTGTTAGGCCCGGTATCCCTACCTGATGCTCCGTTGTTGGCCTGGCACCCCTACCTGATATGCTGGGGTAGTACCGGTACCCCCAACGGTACTCTGCAGTAGTATCGGTACACCCACCGGTACTCCAGGGTAGTACCTGAACCCTTACTGGTTCGCTGCAGTACACCTGCTGAACTTACGGGCGCGCGGTATAGACCAGACATTCCTACCTGACCCTCCAGGCTAGGCCCGGTATCCCTACCTGATGCTCTGCGGTAGGCCTGGCCCCCTACCCAACAATCTGGGTTAGTACCGGTACACCCACTGGTACTCCGCGGTAGTTTTGCTATACCCACCGGTACTCCTGGATTGTACCGGAACACTTACTGGTACGCCGGGGTACACCTGCTGACCCTACGGGCGTCCCGCTTTACGCCCACCCTTCCTACCTGACCCGCCGGAGTAGGCCCGGTATACGTACCCGATGTTTCGAGGTAGAACCGGTTCACCCACCAGTACTCTGGGGTTGGAACGGAACCCTTTGTGATGCGCCAGAGAACACCAGCTGTCCCTTCGTGCGCGCTGGACTAGACCCGGCCTCCCTACCGGACCCCACAGGTTAGACCAGGAATCCCTACCTGATGCTCCGCATTAGGCTTGGCACCCATAACTGATCTTCTGGGGTAGTAGCGGTACTCCCACCGTTACTCTGCAGTAGTATCGGTACACCCACCGGTACTCCGAGGTAGTACGTGAACCCTTACTGGTTCACTGGGTTACTCCTGCTGACTTTACGGGCGCGCGGTGTAGACCAGACATTCCTACCAGACCCTACGTGTTAGGCCCGGTATCCCTACCTGATGCTCCGTTGTTTGGCCTGGCACCCATACCTGATATTCTGGGGTAGTACCGGTACACCCACCGGTACTCTGCAGTAGTATCGGTACACCCACCGGTACTCCAGGGTAGTACCTGAACCCTTACTGGTTCGCTGCAGTACACCTGCTGAACTTACGGGCGCGCGGTATAGACCAGACATTCCTACCTGACCCTCCAGGCTAGGCCCGGTATCCCTACCTATTGCTCTGCGGTAGGCCTGGCCCCCTACCCAACAATCTGGGGTAGTACCGGTACACCCACTGGTACTCCGCGGTAGTTTTGCTATTACCACCAATACTCCTGGATTTTACCGGAACACTTACTGGTGCGCCTAGGTACACCTGCTGATCCTACGGGCGCCCCGCTTTACGCCCACCCTTCCTACCTGACTCGACGGAGTAGGCCCAGTATACGTACCCGATGTTTCGAGGTAGAACCGGTTCCCCCACCAGTACTCTGGGGTTGGAACGGAACCCATTGTGATGCGCCAGAGAACACCAGCTGTCCCTTGGTGCGCGCTGGACTAGACCCGGCCTCCCTACCGGACCCCACAGGTTAGACCCGGTATCCCTACCTGATGCTCCGCATTAGGCTTGGCACCCATACCCGATCTTCTGGGGTAGTAGCGGTACTCCCACCGTTACTCTGCGGTAGTATAGGTACACCCACCGGTACTCCGAGGTAGTATGTGAACCCTTACTGGTTCACTGGGTTACTCCTGCTGACTTTACGGGTGCGCGGTGTAGACCAGACATTCCTACCTGACCCTCCGTGTTAGGCCCGGTATCCCTACCTGATGCTCCGTTGTTGGCCTGGCACCCCTACCTGATATTCTGGGGTAGTACCGGTACCCCCACCGGTACTCTGCAGTAGTATCGGTACACCCACCGGTACTCCAGGGTAGTACCTGAACCCTTACTGGTTCGCTGCAGTACACCTGCTGAACTTACGGGCGCGCGGTATAGACCAGACATTCCTACCTGACCCTCCAGGCTAGGCCCGGTATCCCTACCTATTGCTCTGCGGTAGGCCTGGCCCCCTACCCAACAATCTGGGTTAGTACCGGTACACCCACTGGTACTCCGCGGTAGTTTTGCTATACCCACCGGTACTCCTGGATTGTACCGGAACACTTACTGGTACGCCGGGGTACACCTGCTGACCCTACGGGCGTCCCGCTTTACGCCCACCCTTCCTACCTGACCCGCCGGAGTAGGCCCGGTATACGTACCCGATGTTTCGAGGTAGAACCGGTTCACCCACCAGTACTCTGGGGTTGGAACGGAACCCTTTGTGATGCGCCAGAGAACACCAGCTGTCCCTTCGTGCGCGCTGGACTAGACCCGGCCTCCCTACCGGACCCCACAGGTTAGACCCGTTATCCCTACCTGATGCTCCGCATTAGGCTTGGCACCCATAACCGATCTTCTGGGGTAGTAGCGGTACTCCCACCGTTACTCTGCGGTAGTATCGGTACATCCACCGGTACTCCGAGGTAGTACGTGAACCCTTACTGGTTCACTGGGTTACTCCTGCTGACTTTACGGGCGCGCGGTGTAGACCAGACATTCCTACCTGACCCTACGTGTTAGGCCCGGTATCCCTACCTGATGCTCCGTTGTTTGGCCTGGCACCCATACCTGATATTCTGGGGTAGTACCGGTACACCCACCGGTACTCTGCAGTAGTATCGGTACACCCACCGGTACTCCAGGGTAGTACCTGAACCCTTACTGGTTCGCTGCAGTACACCTGCTGAACTTACGGGCGCGCGGTATAGACCAGACATTCCTACCTGACCCTCCAGGCTAGGCCCGGTATCCCTACATATTGCTCTGCGGTAGGCCTGGCCCCCTACCCAACAATCTGGGGTAGTACCGGTACACCCACTGGTACTCCGCGGTAGTTTTGCTATTACCACCAATACTCCTGGATTTTACCGGAACACTTACTGGTGCGCCGAGGTACACCTGCTGATCCTACGGGCGCCCCGCTTTACGCCCACCCTTCCTACCTGACTCGCCGGAGTAGGCCCAGTATACGTACCCGATGTTTCGAGGTAGAACCGGTTCCCCCACCAGTACTCTGGGGTTGGAACGGAACCCATTGTGATGCGCCAGAGAACACCAGCTGTCCCTTGGTGCGCGCTGGACTAGACCCGGCCTCCCTACCGGACCCCACAGGTTAGACCCGGTATCCCTACCTGATGCTCCGCATTAGGCTTGGCACCCATACCAGATCTTCTGGGGTAGTAGCGGTACTCCCACCGTTACTCTGCGGTAGTATAGGTACACCCACCGGTACTCCGAGGTAGTATGTGAACCCTTACTGGTTCACTGGGTTACTCCTGCTGACTTTACGGGTGCGCGGTGTAGACCAGACATTCCTACCTGACCCTCCGTGTTAGGCCCGGTATCCCTACCTGATGCTCCGTTGTTGGCCTGGCACCCCTACCTGATATTCTGGGGTAGTACCGGTACACCCACCGGTTATCTGCAGTAGTATCGGTACACCCACCGGTACTCCAGGGTAGTACCTGAACCCTTACTGGTTCGCTGCAGTACACCTGCTGAACTTACGGGCGCGCGGTATAGACCAGACATTCCTACCTGACCCTCCAGGCTAGGCCCGGTATCCCTACCTATTGCTCTGCGGTAGGCCTGGCCCCCTACCCAACAATCTGGGTTAGTACCGGTACACCCACTGGTACTCCGCGGTAGTTTTGCTATACCCACCGGTACTCCTGGATTGTACCGGAACACTTACTGGTACGCCGGGGTACACCTGCTGACCCTACGGGCGTCCCGCTTTACGCCCACCCTTCCTACCTGACCCGCCGGAGTAGGCCCGGTATACGTACCCGATGTTTCGAGGTAGAACCGGTTCACCCACCAGTACTCTGGGGTTGGAACGGAACCCTTTGTGATGCGCCAGAGAACACCAGCTGTCCCTTCGTGCGCGCTGGACTAGACCCGGCCTCCCTACCGGACCCCACAGGTTAGACCCGGTATCCCTACCTGATGCTCCGCATTAGGCTTGGCACCCATAACCGATCTTCTGGGGTAGTAGCGGTACTCCCACCGTTACTCTGCGGTAGTATTGGTACATCCACCGGTACTCCGAGTCAGTACGTGAACCCTTACTGGTTCACTGGGATACTCCTGCTGACTTTACGGGTGCGCGGTATAGACCAGACATTCCTACCTGACCCTCCGTGTTAGGCCCAGTATCCCTACCTGATGCTCCGTTGTTGACCTGGCACCCATACCTGATATGCTGGGGTAGTACCGGTACCCCCAACGGTACTCTGCAGTAGTATCGGTACACCCACCGGTACTTCAGGGTAGTACCTGAACCCTTACTGGTTCGCTGCAGTACACCTGCTGAACTTACGGGCGCGCGGTATAGACCAGACATTCCTACCTGACCCTCCAGGCTAGGCCCGGTATCCCTACCTATTGCTCTGCGGTAGGCCTGGCTCCTTACCCGACAATCTGGGGTAGTACCGGTACACCCACTGGTACTCCGCGGTAGTTTTGCTATACCCACCGGTACTCCTGGATTGTACCGGAACACTTACTGGTGTGCCGGAGTACACCTGCTGATCCTACGTGCTCACCGCTTTACGCCCACCCTTCCTACCTGACCCGCCGGAGTAGACCCGTATTCCTACCCGATGTTTCGAGTTAGAACCCGTTCCCCCACCAGTACTCTGGGGTTGGAACGGAACCCTTTGTGATGCGCCAGAGAACACCAGCTGTCCCTTAGTGCAGGCTGGACTAGACCCAGCCTCCCTACCGGACCCCACAGGTTAGACCCAGTATCCCTACCTGATGCTCCGCATTAGGCTTGGCACCCATACCCGATCTTCTGCGGTAGTAGCGGTACCCCCACCGTTACTCTGCGGTAGTATCGGTACACCCACCGGTACTCCGAGGTAGTACGTGAACCCTTACTGGTTCACTGGGGTACACCCGCTGACATTACTGCCGCGCGGTGTAGACCAGACATTCCTACCTGACCCTCCGTGTTAGACCCGGTATCCCTACCTGATGCTCCGTTGTTGGCATGGCACCCCTACCCGATATGCTGGGTTAGTACCGGTACCCCCACCGGTACTCTGCAGTAGTATCGGTACACCCACCGGTACTCCAGGGTAGACCTGAACCCTTACTGGTTCGCTGCGGTACACCTGCTGAACTTACGGGCGCACGGTATAGACCAGACATTCCTACCTGACGCTCCAGGCTAGGCCCGGTATCCCTACCTGATGCTCTGCGGTAGGCCTGGCCCCCTACCCGACAATCTGGGGTAGTACCGGTACACCCACTGGTACTCCGCGGTAGTTTTGCTATACCCACCGGTACTCCTGGATTGTACCGAAACACTTACTGTTGCGCCGGTGTACACCTGCTGACCCTACGGCGTGCCGCTTTACGCCCACCCTTCCTACCTGACCCTCCGGAGTAGGCCCGGTATACTTACCCGATGTTTCGAGGTAGAACCCGTTCCCCCACAAGTACTCTGGGGTTGGAACGGAACCCTTTGTGATGCGCCAGAGAACACCAGCTGTCCCTTCGTGCGCGCTGGACTAGACCCGGCCTCCCTACCGGACCCCACAGGTTAGACCCGGTATCCCTACCTGATACTCCGCATTAGGCTTGGCACCCATACCCGATGTTCTGGGGTAGTAGCGGTCCCCCACCGTTACTCTGCGGTAGTATCGGTACACCCACCGTTACTCCGGGGTAGTACGTGAACCCTTACTGGTTCACTGTGTTACTCCGGCTGACTTTACAGGTGCGCGGTGTAGACCAGACATTCCTACCTGACCCTCCGTGTTAGGCCCGGTATCCCTACCTGATGCTCCGTTGTTGGCCTGGCACCCCTACCTGATATTCTGGGGTAGTACCGGTACACCCACCGGTACTCTGCAGTAGTATCGGTACACCCACCGGTACTCCAGGGTAGTACCTGAACCCTTAATGGTTCGCTGGGGTACACCTGCTGAACTTACGGGCGCGCGGTATAGACCAGACATTCCTACCTGACCCTCCAGGCTAGGCCCGGTATCCCTACCTGATGCTCTGCGGTAGGCCTGGCCCCCTACCCGACAATCTGGGGTAGTACCGGTACACCCACTGGTACTCCGCGGTAGTTTTGCTATACCCACCGGTACTCCTGGATTTTACCGGAACACTTACTGGTGCGCCGGGGTACACCTGCTGATCCTACGGGCGCCCCGCTTTACGCCCACCCTTCCTACCTGACCCGCTAGAGTAGGCCCGGTATACGTACCCGATGTTTCGAGGTAGAACCGGTTCCCCCACCAGTACTCTGGGGTTGGAACGGAACCCTTTGTGATGCGCCAGAGAACACCAGCTGTCCCTTCGTGCGCGCTGGACTAGACCCGGCCTCCCTACCGGACCCCAGAGGTTAGACCCGGTTTCCCTACCTGATGCTCCGCATTAGGCTTGGCACCCATACCCGATCTTCTGGGGTAGTAGCGGTACCCCCACCGTTACTCTGCGGTAGTATCGGTACACCCACCGTTACTCCGGGGTAGTACGTGAACCCTTACTGGTTCACTGGGGTACACATGATGACGTTACTGGCGCGCGGTGTAGACCAGACATTCCTAGCTGACCCTCCGTGTTAGGCCCGGTATCCCTACCTGATGCTCCGTTGTTGGCCTGGCACCCATACCTGATATTCTGGGGTAGTACCGGTACCCCCACCGTTACTCTGCGGTAGTATCGGTACACCCACCGGTACTCCGAGGTAGTGCGTGAACCCTTACTGGTTCACTGGGTTACTCCTCCTGACTTTACGGGTGCGCGGTGTAGACCAGACATTCCTAGCTGACCCTCCGTGTTAGGCCTTGTATCCCTACCTGATGCTCCGTTGTTGGCCTGGCACCCATACCTGATATTCTGGGGTAGTACCCGTACCTCCACCGGTACTCTGCAGTATTATCGGTACACCCACCGGTACTCCGAGGTAGTACGTGAACCCTTACTGGTTCACTGGGTTACTCCTGCTGACTTTACGGGTGCGCGGTGTAGACCAGACATTCCTACCTGACCCTCCGTTTTAGGCCCAGTATCCCTACCTGATGCTCCATTGTTGGCCAGGCACCCCTACCCGATATGCTGGGGTAGTACCGGCACCCCCAACGGTACTCTGCAGTAGTATCGGTACACCCACCGGTACTCCAGGGTAGACCTGAACCCTTACTGGTTCGCTGCGGTACACCTGCTGAACTTACGGGCGCGCGGTATAGACCAGACATTCCTACCTGACGCTCCAGGCTAGGCCCGGTATCCCTACATGATGCTCTGCGGTAGGCCTGGCCCCCTACCCGACAATCTGGGGTAGTACCGGTATACCCACTGGTACTCCGCGGTAGTTTTGCTATACCCACCGGTACTCCTGGATTTTACCGGAACACTTACTGGTGCGCCGGGGTACACCTGCTGATCCTACGGGAGCGCCGCTTTACGCCCACCGTTCCTACCTGGCCCTCCGGAGTAGGCGCGGTATTCCTACCCGATGTTTCGAGGTAGAACACGTTCCCCCACCAGTACTCTAGGGTTGGAACAGAACCCTTTGTGATGCGCCAGAGAACACCAGCTGTCCCTTCGTGCGCGCTGGACTAGACACGGCCTCCCTACCAGACGCCACACGTTAGACCCGGTATCCCTACCTGATGCTCCGCGTTAAGCTTGGCACCCATAACCGATCTTCTGGGGTAGTAGCGGTACTCCCACAGTTACTCTGCGGTAGTATCGGTACACCCACCGGTACTCCGGGGTAGTACGTGAACCCTTACTGGTTTACTGGGGTACACCAGCTGACTTTACAGGTGCGCGGTGTAGACCAGACATTCCTACCTGACCCTCCGTGTTAGGCCCGGTATCCCTACCTGATGCTCCGTTGTTGGCCTGGCACCCATACCCGATATGCTGGGGTAGTACCGGTACCCCCACCGGTACTCTGCAGTAGTATCGGTATACCCACCGGTACTCCAGGGTAGTACCTGAACCCTTACTGGTTCGTTGCGGTACACCTGCTGAACTTACGGGCGCGCGGTATAGACCAGACATTCCTACCTGACCCTCCAGGCTAGGCCCGGTATCCCTACCTGATGCTCTGCGGTAGGCCTGGCCCCCTACCCGACAATCTGGGTTAGTACCGGTACACCCACTGGTACTCCGCGGTAGTTTTGCTATACCCACCGGTACTCCTGGATTTTACCGGAACACTTACTGGTGCGCCGGGGTACACCTGCTGATCCTACGGGCGCCCCGCTTTACGCCCACCCTTCCTACCTGACCCGCCGGAGTAGGCCCGGTATACGTACCCGATGTTTCGAGTTAGAACCGGTTCCCCCACCAGTACTCTGGGGTTGGAACGGAACCCTTTGTGATGCGCCAGAGAACACCAGCTGTCCCTTCGTGCGCGCTGGACTAGACCCGGCCTCCCTACCGGACCCCAGAGGTTAGACCCGGTATCCCTACCTGATGCTCCGCATTAGGCTTGGCACCCATACCCGATGTTCTGGGGTAGTAGCGGTACCCCCACCGTTACTCTGCGGTAGTATCGGTACACCCACCGTTACTCCGGGGTAGTTCGTGAACACTTATTGGTTCACTGGGGTACACATGATGATGTTACTGGCGCGCGGTGTAGACCAGACATTCCTAGACGACCCTCCTTTTTAGGCCCGGTATCCCTACCTGATGCTCCGTTGTTGGCCTGGCACCCATACCTGATATTCTGGGGTAGTACCGGTACCCCCACCGGTACTCTGCAGTAGTATCGGTACACCCACCGGTACTCCAGGGTAGTACCTGAACCCTTAATGGTTCACTGGGGTACACCTGCTGAACTTACGGGCGCGCGGTATAGACCAGACATTCCTACCTGACCCTCCAGGCTAGGCCAGGTATCCCTACCTGATGCTCTGTGGTAGGCCTGGCCCCCTACCCGACAATCTGCGTTAGTACCGGTACACCCACTGGTACTCCGCGGTAGTTTTGCTATAACCACCGGTACTCCTGGATTTTACCGGAACACTTACTGGTGCGCCGGGGTACACCTGCTGATCCTACGGGCGCGCCGCTTTACGCCCCCCCTTCCTACCTGACCCTCCGGAGTAGGCGCGGTATACGTACCCGATGTTTCGAGGTAGAACCCGTTCCCCCACCAGTACTCTGGGGTTGGAACGGAACCCTTTGTGATGCGCCAGAGAACACCAGCTGTCCCTTCGTGCGCGCTGGACTAGACCCGGCCTCCCTACCGGACCCCACAGGTTAGACCCGGTATCCCTACCTGATGCTCCGCATTAGGCTTGGCACCCTTAACCGATCTTCTGGGGTAGTAGTGGTACCCCCACCGTTACTCTGCGGTAGTATCGGTACACCCACCGGTACTCCGACGTAGTATGTGAACCCTTACTGGTTCACTGGGTTACTCCTGCTGACTTTACGGGTGCGCGGTGTAGACCAGACATTCCTACCTGACCCTCCGTGTTAGGCCCAGTATCCCTACCTGATGCTCCATTGTTGGCCAGGCACCCCTACCCGATATGCTGGGGTAGTACCGGCACCCCCAACGGTACTCTGCAGTAGTATCGGTACACCCACCGGTACTCCAGGGTAGACCTGAACCCTTACTGGTTCGCTGCGGTACACCTGCTGAACTTACGGGCGCGCGGTATAGACCAGACATTCCTACCTGACGCTCCAGGCTAGGCCCGGTATCCCTACCTGATGCTCTGCGGTAGGCCTGGCCCCCTACCCCACAATCTGGGGTAGTACCGGTACACCCACTGGTACTCCGCGGTAGTTTTGCTATACCCACCGGTACTCCTGGATTTTACCGGAACACTTACTGGTGCGCCGGGGTACACCTGCTGATCCTACGGGCGCGCCGCTTTACGCCCACACTTCCTACCTGACCCTCCGGAGTAGGCGCGGTATACGTACCCGATGTTTCGAGGTAGAACACGTTCCCCCACCAGTACTCTAGGGTTGGAACGGAACCCTTTGTGATGCGCCAGAGAACACCAGCTGTCCCTTCGTGCGCGCTGGACTAGACACGGCCTCCCTACCAGACGCCACAGGTTAGACCCGCTATCCCTACCTGATGCTCCGCGTTAAGCTTGGCACCCATACCCGATCTTCTGGGGAAGTAGCGGTACTCCCACCGTTACTCTGCGGTAGTATCGGTACACCCACCGGTACTCCGAGGTAGTACGTGAACCCTTACTGGTTCACTGTGTTACTCCTGCTGACTTTACGGGTGCGCGGTGTAGACCAGACATTCCTACCTGACCCTCCGTGTTAGGCCCGGTATCCCTACCTGATGCTCCGTTGTTGGCCTGGCACCCCTACCTGATATTCTGTGGTAGTACCGGTACCCCCACCGGTACTCTGCAGTAGTATCGGTACACCCACCGGTACTCCAGGGTAGTACCTGAACCCTTAATGGTTCGCTGGGGTACACCTGCTGAACTTACGGGCGCGCGGTATAGACCAGATATTCCTACCTGACCCTCCAGGCTAGGCCCGGTATCCCTACCTGATGCTCTGCGGTAGGCCTGGTCCCCTACCCGACAATCTGGGGTAGTACCGGTACACCCACTGGTACTCCGCGGTAGTTTTGCTATACCCACCGGTACTCCTGGATTTTACCGGAACACTTACTGGTGCGCCGGGGTACACCTGCTGACCCTACGGGCACGCCGCTTTACGCCCACCCTTCCTACCTGACCCGCTAGAGTAGGCCCGGTATACGTACCCGATGTTTCGAGGTAGAACCGGTTCCCCCACCAGTACTCTGGGGTTGGAACGGAACCCTTTGTGATGCGCCAGAGAACACCAGCTGTCCCTTCGTGCGCGCTGGACTAGACCCGGCCTCCCTACCGGACCCCAGAGGTTAGACCCGGTATCCCTACCTGATGCTCCGCATTATGCTTGGCACCCATACCGGATGTTCTGGGGTAGTAGCGGTACCCCCACCGTTACTCTGCGGTAGTATCGGTACACCCACCGGTACTCCGGGGTAGTACGTGAACCCTTACTGGTTCACTGGGGTACACCTGCTGACGTTACAGGCACGCGGTATAGAACAGACATTCTTCCTGACCCTCCGTGTTAGTCCGGTATCCCTACCTGATGCTCCGTTGTTGGCCTGGCACCCCTACCTGATATTCTGGGGTAGTACCGGTACCCCCACCGGTACTCTGCAGTAGTATCGGTACACCCACCGGTACTCCAGGGTAGTACCTGAACCCTTACTGGTTCGCTGCAGTACACCTGCTGAACTTACGGGCGCGCGGTGTAGACCAGACATTCCTACCTGACCCTCCAGGCTAGGCCCGGTATCCCTACATATTGCTCTGCGGTAGGCCTGGCCCCCTACCCAACAATCTGGGTTAGTACCGGTACACCCACTGGTACTCCGCAGTAGTTTTGCTATACCCACCGGTACTCCTGGATTGTACCGGAACACTTACTGGTGCGCCGGAGTACACCTGCTGACCCTACGGGCGTCCCGCTTTACGCCCACCCTTCCTACCTGAACCGCCGGAGTAGGCCCAGTATACGTACCCGATGTTTCGAGGTAGAACCGGTTCACCCACCAGTACTCTGGGGTTGGAACGGAACCCTTTGTGATGCGCCAGAGAACACCAGCTGTCCCTTCGTGAGCGCTGGACTAGACCCGGCCTCCCTACCGGACCCCACAGGTTAGACCCGGTATCCCTACCTGATGCTCCGCATTAGGCTTGGCACCCATACCCGATGTACTGGGGTAGTAGCGGTACCCCCACCGTTACTCTGCGGTAGTATCGGTACACCCACCGGTACTCCGAGGTAGTACATGAACCCTTACTGGTTCACTGGGTTACTCCTGCTGACTTTACGGGTGCGCGGTGTAGACCAGACATTCCTACCTGACCCTCCGTGTTAGGCCCGGTATCCCTACCTGATGCTCCGTTGTTGGCCTGGCACCCCTACCTGATATTCTGGGGTAGTACCGGTACCCCCACCGGTACTCTGCGGTAGTATTGGTACACCCACCGGTAATCCAGGGTAGTACCTGAACCCTTACTGGTTCGCTGCAGTACACCTGCTGAACTTACGGGCGCGCGGTATAGACCAGACATTCCTACCTGACCCTCCGTGTTAGGCCCGGTATCCCTACCTGATGCTCTGCGGTAGGCCTGGCCCCCTACCCGACAATCTGGGCTAATACCGGTACACCCACTGGTACTCCGCGGTAGTTTTGCTATACCCACCGGTACTCCTGGATTGTACCGGAACACTTACTGGTACGCCGGGGTACACCTGCTGATCCTACGTGCTCACCGCTTTAAGCCCACCCTTCCTACCTGACCCGCCGGAGTAGACCCGTATTCCTACCCGATGTTTCGAGTTAGAACCCGTTCCCCCACCAGTACTCTGGGGTTGGAACGGAACCCTTTGTGATGCGCCAGAGAACACCAGCTGTCCCTTAGTGCAGGCTGGACTAGACCCAGCCTCCCTACCGGACCCCACAGGTTAGACCCAGTATCCCTACCTGATGCTCCGCATTAGGCTTGGCACCCATACCCGATCTTCTGCGGTAGTAGCGGTACCCCCACCGTTACTCTGCGGTAGTATCGGTACACCCACCGGTACTCCGAGGTAGTACGTGAACCCTTACTGGTTCACTGGGGTACACCCGCTGACATTACTGCCGCGCGGTGTAGACCAGACATTCCTACCTGACCCTCCGTGTTAGACCCGGTATCCCTACCTGATGCTCCGTTGTTGGCATGGCACCCCTACCCGATATGCTGGGTTAGTACCGGTACCCCCACCGGTACTCTGCAGTAGTATCAGAACACCCACCGGTACTCCAGGGTAGTACCTGAGCCCTTAATGGTTCACTGGGGTACACCTGCTGAACTTACGGGCGCGCGGTATAGACCAGACATTCCTACCTGACCCTCCAGGCTAGGCCCGGTATCCCTACCTGATGCTCTGCGGTAGGCCTGGCCCCCTACCCGACAATCTGGGTTAGTACCGGTACACCCACTGGTACTCCGCGGTAGTTTTGCTATACCCACCGGTACTCCTGGATTGTACCGGAACACTTACTGGTGCGCCGGGGTACACCACCTGACCCTACGGGCGCGACGCTTTACGCCCACCCTTCCTACCTGACCCGCCGGAGTAGGACCGGTATCCCTACCCGATGTTTCGATGTAGAACCGGTTCCACCACCAGTACTCTGGGGTTGGAACGGAACCCTTTGTGATGCGCCAGAGAACACCACCTGTCTCTTCGTGTGCGCTGGACTAGACCCGGCCTCCCTACCGGACCCCACAGGTTAGACCCGGTATCCCTACCTGATGCTCCGCATTAGGCTTGGCACCCATACCCGATCTTCTGGGGTAGTAGCGGTACTCCCACCGTTACTCTGCGGTAGTATCGGTACACCCACCGGTACTCCGAGGTAGTACGTGAACCCTTACTGGTTCACTGTGTTACTCCGGCTGACTTTACAGGTGCGCGGTGTAGACCAGACATTCCTACCTGACCCTCCGTGTTAGGCCCGGTATCCCTACCTGATGCTCCGTTGTTGGCCTGGCACCCCTACCTGATATTCTGGGGTAGTACCGGTACCCCCACCGGTACTCTGCAGTAGTATCGGTACACCCACCGGTACTCCAGGGTAGTACCTGAACCCTTAATGGTTCGCTGGGGTACACCTGCTGAACTTACGGGCGCGCGGTATAGACCAGACATTCCTACCTCACCCTCCAGGCTAGGCCCGGTATCCCTACCTGATGCTCTGCGGTAGGCCTGGCCCCCTACCCGACAATCTGGGCTAGTACCGGTACACCCACTGGTACTCCGCGGTAGTTTTGCTATACCCACCGGTACTCCTGGATTTTACCGGAACACTTACTGGTGCGCCGGGGTACACCTGCTGATCCTACGGGCGCCCCGCTTTACGCCCACCCTTCCTACCTGACCCGCTAGAGTAGGCCCGGTATACGTACCCGATGTTTCGAGGTAGAACCGGTTCCCCCACCAGTACTCTGGGGTTGGAACGGAACCCTTTGTGATGCGCCAGAGAACACCAGCTGTCCCTTCGTGCGCGCTGGACTAGACCCGGCCTCCCTACCGGACCCCAGAGGTTAGACCCGGTATCCCTACCTGATGCTCCGCATTAGGCTTGGCACCCATACCGGATGTTCTGGGGTAGTAGCGGTACCCCCACCGTTACTCTGCGGTAGTATCGGTACACCCACCGTTACTCCGGGGTAGTACGTGAACCCTTACTGGTTCACTGGGGTACACATGATGACGTTACTGGCGCGCGGTGTAGACCAGACATTCCTAGCTGACCCTCCGTGTTAGGCCCGGTATCCCTACCTGATGCTCCGTTGTTGGCCTGGCACCCATACCTGATATTCTGGGGTAGTACCGGTACCCCCACCGTTACTCTGCGGTAGTATCGGTACACCCACCGGTACTCCGAGGTAGTGCGTGAACCCTTACTGGTTCACTGGGTTACTCCTCCTGACTTTACGGGTGCGCGGTGTAGACCAGACATTCCTAGCTGACCCTCCGTGTTAGGCCTTGTATCCCTACCTGATGCTCCGTTGTTGGCCTGGCACCCATACCTGATATTCTGGGGTAGTACCCGTACCTCCACCGGTACTCTGCAGTATTATCGGTACACCCACCGGTACTCCGAGGTAGTACGTGAACCCTTACTGGTTCACTGGGTTACTCCTGCTGACTTTACGGGTGCGCGGTGTAGACCAGACATTCCTACCTGACCCTCCGTTTTAGGCCCAGTATCCCTACCTGATGCTCCATTGTTGGCCAGGCACCCCTACCCGATATGCTGGGGTAGTACCGGCACCCCCAACGGTACTCTGCAGTAGTATCGGTACACCCACCGGTACTCCAGGGTAGACCTGAACCCTTACTGGTTCGCTGCGGTACACCTGCTGAACTTACGGGCGCGCGGTATAGACCAGACATTCCTACCTGACCCTCCAGGCTAGGCCCGGTATCCCTACCTGATGCTCTGCGGTAGGCCTGGCCCCCTACCCGACAATCTGGGGTAGTACCGGTACACCCACTGGTACTCCGCGGTAGTTTTGCTATACCCACCGGTACTCCTGGATTTTACCGGAACACTTACTGGTGCGCCGGGGTACACCTGCTGATCCTACGGGCGCCCCGCTTTACGCCCACCCTTCCTACCTGACCCTCCGGAGTAGGCGCGGTATACGTACCCGATGTTTCGAGGTAGAACACGTTCCCCCACCAGTACTCTAGGGTTGGAACAGAACCCTTTGTGATGCGCCAGAGAACACCAGCTGTCCCTTCGTGCGCGCTGGACTAGACACGGCCTCCCTACCAGACGCCACAGGTTAGACCCGCTATCCCTACCTGATGCTCCGCGTTAAGCTTGGCACCCATAACCGATCTCCTGGGGTAGTAGCGGTACTCCCACCGTTACTCTGCGGTAGTATCGGTACACCCACCGGTACTCCGGGGTAGTACGTGAACCCTTACTGGTTTACTGGGGTACACCAGCTGACTTTACAGGTGCGCGGTGTAGACCAGACATTCCTACCTGACCCTCCGTGTTAGGCCCGGTATCCCTACCTGATGCTCCGTTGTTGGCCTGGCACCCATACCCGATATGCTGGGGTAGTACCGGTACCCCCACCGGTACTCTGCAGTAGTATCGGTACACCCACCGGTACTCCAGGGTAGTACCTGAACCCTTACTGGTTCGTTGCGGTACACCTGCTGAACTTACGGGCGCGCGGTATAGACCAGACATTCCTACCTGACCCTCCAGGCTAGGCCCGGTATCCCTACCTGATGCTCTGCGGTAGGCCTGGCCCCCTACCCGACAATCTGGGTTAGTACCGGTACACCCACTGGTACTCCGCGGTAGTTTTGCTATACCCACCGGTACTCCTGGATTTTACCGGAACACTTACTGATGCGCCGGGGTACACCTGCTGATCCTACGGGCGCCCCGCTTTACGCCCACCCTTCCTACCTGACCCGCCGGAGTAGGCCTGGTATACCCACCCGATGTTTTGAGGTAGAACCGGTTCCCCCACCAGTACTCTGGGGTTGGAACGGAACCCTTTGTGATGCGCCAGAGAACACCAGCTGTCCCTTCGTGCGCGCTGGACTAGACCCGGCCTCCCTACCGGACCCCAGAGGTTAGACCCGGTATCCCTACCTGATGCTCCGCATTAGGCTTGGCACCCATACCCGATGTTCTGGGGTAGTAGCGGTACCCCCACCGTTACTCTGCGGTAGTATCGGTACACCCACCGTTACTCCGGGGTAGTTCGTGAACACTTATTGGTTCACTGGGGTACACATGATGATGTTACTGGCGCGCGGTGTAGACCAGACATTCCTAGACGACCCTCCTTTTTAGGCCCGGTATCCCTACCTGATGCTCCGTTGTTGGCCTGGCACCCATACCTGATATTCTGGGGTAGTACCGGTACCCCCACCGGTACTCTGCAGTAGTATCGGTACACCCACCGGTACTCCAGGGTAGTACCTGAACCCTTAATGGTTCACTGGGGTACACCTGCTGAACTTACGGGCGCGCGGTATAGACCAGACATTCCTACCTGACCCTCCAGGCTAGGCCAGGTATCCCTACCTGATGCTCTGTGGTAGGCCTGGCCCCCTACCCGACAATCTGCGTTAGTACCGGTACACCCACTGGTACTCCGCGGTAGTTTTGCTATACCCACCGGTACTCCTGGATTTTACCGGAACACTTACTGGTGCGCCGGGGTACACCTGCTGATCCTACGGGCGCGCCGCTTTACGCCCACCCTTCCTACCTGACCCTCCGGAGTAGGCGCGGTATACGTACCCGATGTTTCGAGGTAGAACCCGTTCCCCCACCAGTACTCTGGGGTTGGAACGGAACCCTTTGTGATGCGCCAGAGAACACCAGCTGTCCCTTCGTGCGCGCTGGACTAGACCCGGCCTCCCTACCGGACCCCAGAGGTTAGACCCGGTATCCCTACCTGATGCTCCGCATTAGGCTTGGCACCCTTAACCGATCTTCTGGGGTAGTAGCGGTACCCCCACCGTTACTCTGCGGTAGTATCGGTACACCCACCGGTACTCCGAGGTAGTACGTGAACACTTACTGGTTCACTGGGTTACTCCTGCTGACTTTACGGGTGCGCGGTGTAGACCAGACATTCCTACCTGACCCTCCGTGTTAGGCCCAGTATCCCTACCTGATGCTCCATTGTTGGCCAGGCACCCCTACCCGATATGCTGGGGTAGTACCGGCACCCCCAACGGTACTCTGCAGTAGTATCGGTACACCCACCGGTACTCCAGGGTAGACCTGAACCCTTACTGGTTCGCTGCGGTACACCTGCTGAACTTACGGGCGCGCGGTATAGACCAGACATTCCTACCTGACCCTGCAGGCTAGGCCCGGTATCCCTACCTGATGCTCTGCGGTAGGCCTGGCCCCCTACCGGACAATCTGTGTTAGTACCGGTACACACACTGGTACTCCGCGGTAGATTTGCTATACCCACCGGTACTCCTGGATTTTACCGGAACACTTACTGGTGCGCCGGGGTACACCTGCTGATCCTACGGGCGCCCCGCTTTACGCCCACACTTCCTACCTGACCCGCCGGAGTAGACTTGGTGTACGTACCCCATGTTTCGAGTTAGAACCGGTTCCCCCACCAGTACTCTGGGGTTGGAACGGAACCCTTTGTGATGCGCCAGAGAACACCAGCTGTCCCTTCGTGCGCGCTGGACTAGACACGGCCTCCCTACCAGACGCCACAGGTTAGACCCGGTATCCCTACCTGATGCTCCGCGTTAAGCTTGGCACCCATAACCGATCTTCTGGGGTAGTAGTGGTACTCCCACCGTTACTCTGCGGTAGTATCGGTACACCCACCGGTACTCCGGGGTAGTACGTGAACCCTTACTGGTTCACTGGGTTACTCCTGCTGCCTTCACGGGTGCGCGGTGTAGACCAGACATTCCTACCTGACCCTCCGTGTTAGGCCCGGTGTCCCTACCTGATGCTCCGTTGTTGGCCTGGCACCCCTACCTGATATTCTGGGGTAGTACCGGTACCCCCACCGGTACTCTGCAGTAGTATCAGAACACCCACCGGTACTCCAGGGTAGTACCTGAGCCCTTAATGGTTCACTGGGGTACACCTGCTGAACTTACGGGCGCGCGGTATAGACCAGACATTCCTACCTGACCCTCCAGGCTAGGCCCGGTATCCCTACCTGATGCTCTGCGGTAGGCCTGGACCCGTACCCGACAATCTGGGTTAGTACCGGTACACCCACTGGTACTCCGCGGTAGTTTTGCTATACCCACCGGTACTCCTGGATTGTACCGGAACACTTACTGGTGCGCCGGGGTACACCACCTGACCCTACGGGCGCGACGCTTTACGCCCACCCTTCCTACCTGACCCGCCGGAGTAGGACCGGTATCCCTACCCGATGTTTCGATGTAGAACCGGTTCCCCCACCAGTACTCTGGGGTTGGAACGGAACCCTTTGTGATGCGCCAGAGAACACCACCTGTCTCTTCGTGTGCGCTGGACTAGACCCGGCCTCACTACCGGACCCCACAGGTTAGACCCGGTATCCCTACCTGATGCTCCGCATTAGGCTTGGCACCCATACCCGATCTTCTGGGGTAGTAGCGGTACTCCCACCGTTACTCTGCGGTAGTATCGGTACACCCACCGGTACTCCGAGGTAGTACGTGAACCCTTACTGGTTCACTGTGTTACTCCGGCTGACTTTACAGGTGCGCGGTGTAGACCAGACATTCCTACCTGACCCTCCGTGTTAGGCCCGGTATCCCTACCTGATGCTCCGTTGTTGGCCTGGCACCCCTACCTGATATTCTGGGGTAGTACCGGTACCCCCACCGGTACTCTGCAGTAGTATCGGTACACCCACCGGTACTCCAGGGTAGTACCTGAACCCTTAATGGTTCGCTGGGGTACACCTGCTGAACTTACGGGCGCGCGGTATAGACCAGACATTCCTACCTGACCCTCCAGGCTAGGCCCGGTATCCCTACCTGATGCTCTGCGGTAGGCCTGGCCCCCTACCCGACAATCTGGGGTAGTACCGGTACACCCACTGGTACTCCGCGGTAGTTTTGCTATACCCACCGGTACTCCTGGATTTTACCGGAACACTTACTGGTGCGCCGGGGTACACCTGCTGATCCTACGGGCGCCCCGCTTTACGCCCACCCTTCCTACCTGACCCGCTAGAGTAGGCCCGGTATACGTACCCGATGTTTCGAGGTAGAACCGGTTCCCCCACCAGTACTCTGGGGTTGGAACGGAACCCTTTGTGATGCGCCAGAGAACACCAGCTGTCCCTTCGTGCGCGCTGGACTAGACCCGGCCTCCCTACCGGACCCCAGAGGTTAGACCCGGTATCCCTACCTGATGCTCCGCATTAGGCTTGGCACCCATACCGGATGTTCTGGGGTAGTAGCGGTACCCCCACCGTTACTCTGCGGTAGTATCGGTACACCCACCGTTACTCCGGGGTAGTACGTGAACCCTTACTGGTTCACTGGGGTACACATGATGACGTTACTGGCGCGCGGTGTAGACCAGACATTCCTAGCTGACCCTCCGTGTTAGGCCCGGTATCCCTACCTGATGCTCCGTTGTTGGCCTGGCACCCATACCTGATATTCTGGGGTAGTACCGGTACCCCCACCGTTACTCTGCGGTAGTATCGGTACACCCACCGGTACTCCGAGGTAGTGCGTGAACCCTTACTGGTTCACTGGGTTACTCCTCCTGACTTTACGGGTGCGCGGTGTAGACCAGACATTCTTAGCTGACCCTCCGTGTTAGGCCTTGTATCCCTACCTGATGCTCCGTTGTTGGCCTGGCACCCATACCTGATATTCTGGGGTAGTACCCGTACCTCCACCGGTACTCTGCAGTATTATCGGTACACCCACCGGTACTCCGAGGTAGTACGTGAACCCTTACTGGTTCACTGGGTTACTCCTGCTGACTTTACGGGTGCGCGCTGTAGACCAGACATTCCTACCTGACCCTCCGTTTTAGGCCCAGTATCCCTACCTGATGCTCCATTGTTGCTCAGGCACCCCTACCCGATATGCTGGGGTAGTACCGGCACCCCCAACGGTACTCTGCAGTAGTATCGGTACACCCACCGGTACACCAGGGTAGACCTGAACCCTTACTGGTTCGCTGCGGTACACCTGCTGAACTTACGGGCGCGCGGTATAGACCAGACATTCCTACCTGACGCTCCAGGCTAGGCCCGGTATCCCTACCTGATGCTCTGCGGTAGGCCTGGCCCCCTACCCGACAATCTGGGGTAGTACCGGTACACCCACTGGTACTCCGCGGTAGTTTTGCTATACCCACCGGTACTCCTGGATTTTACCGGAACACTTACTGGTGCGCCGGGGTACACCTGCTGATCCTACTGGCGCCCCGCTTTACGCCAACCCTTCCTACCTGACTCGCCGGAGTAGGCCCAGTATACGTACCCGATGTTTCGAGGTAGAACCGGTTCCCCCACCAGGACTCTGGGGTTGGAACGGAACCCATTGTGATGCGCCAGAGAACACCAGCTGTCCCTTGGTGCGCGCTGGACTAGACCCGGCCTCCCTACCGGACCCCACAGGTTAGACCCGGTATCCCTACCTGATGCTCCGCATTAGGCTTGGCACCCATACCCGATCTTCTGGGGTAGTAGCGGTACTCCCACCGTTACTCTGCGGTAGTATCGGTACACCCACCGGTACTCCGAGGTAGTACGTGAACCCTTATTGGTTCACTGGGTTACTCCTGCTGACTTTACGGGTGCGCAGTGTAGACCAGACATTCCTACCTGACCCTCCGTGTTAGGCCCGGTATCCCTACCTGATACTCCGTTGTTGGCCTGGCACCCCTACCTGATATTCTGGGGTAGTACCGGTACCCCCACCGGTACTCTGCAGTAGTATCGGTACACCCACCGGTACTCCAGGGTAGTACCTGAACCCTTACTGGTTCGCTGCAGTACACCTGCTGAACTTACGGGCGCGCGGTGTAGACCAGACATTCCTACCTGACCCTCCAGGCTAGGCCCGGTATCCCTACCTATTGCTCTGCGGTAGGCCTGGCCCCCTACCCAACAATCTGGGTTAGTACCGGTACACCCACTGGTACTCCGCAGTAGTTTTGCTATACCCACCGGTACTCCTGGATTGTACCGGAACACTTACTGGTGCGCCGGAGTACACCTGCTGACCCTACGGGCGTCCCGCTTTACGCCCACCCTTCCTACCTGAACCGCCGGAGTAGGCCCAGTATACGTACCCGATGTTTCGAGGTAGAACCGGTTCACCCACCAGTACTCTGGGGTTGGAACGGAACCCTTTGTGATGCGCCAGAGAACACCAGCTGTCCCTTCGTGAGCGCTGGACTAGACCCGGCCTCCCTACCGGACCCCACAGGTTAGACCCGGTATCCCTACCTGATGCTCCGCATTAGGCTTGGCACCCATACCCGATGTACTGGGGTAGTAGCGGTACCCCCACCGTTACTCTGCGGTAGTATCGGAACACCCACCGGTACTCCGAGGTAGTACATGAACCCTTACTGGTTCACTGGGTTACTCCTGCTGACTTTACGGGTGCGCGGTGTAGACCAGACATTCCTACCTGACCCTCCGTGTTAGGCCCGGTATCCCTACCTGATGCTCCGTTGTTGGCCTGGCACCCCTACCTGATATTCTGGGGTAGTACCGGTACCCCCACCGGTACTCTGCGGTAGTATTGGTACACCCACCGGTAATCCAGGGTAGTACCTGAACCCTTACTGGTTCGCTGCAGTACACCTGCTGAACTTACGGGCGCGCGGTATAGACCAGACATTCCTACCTGACCCTCCGTGTTAGGCCCGGTATCCCTACCTGATGCTCTGCGGTAGGCCTGGCCCCCTACCCGACAATCTGGGCTAATACCGGTACACCCACTGGTACTCCGCGGTAGTTTTGCTATACCCACCGGTACTCCTGGATTGTACCGGAACACTTACTGGTACGCCGGGGTACACCTGCTGACCCTACGGGCGTCCCGCTTTACGCCCACCCTTCCTACCTGACCTGCCGGAGTAGGCCCGGTATACGTACCCGATGTTTCGAGGTAGAACCGGTTCACCCACCAGTACTCTGGGGTTGGAACGGAACCCTTTGTGATGCGCCAGAGAACACCAGCTGTCCCTTCGTGCGCGCTGGACTAGACCCGGCCTCCCTACCGGACCCCACAGGTTAGACCCGGTATCCCTACCTGATGCTCCGCATTAGGCTTGGCACCCATAACCGATCTTCTGGGGTAGTAGCTGTACCCCCACCGTTACTCTGCCGTAGTATCGGTACACCCACCGGTACTCTGAGGTAGTACGTGAACCCTTACTGGTTCACTGGGTTACTCCTGCTGACTTTACGGGTGCGCGGTGTAGACCAGACATTCCTACCTGACCCTCCGTGTTAGGCCCGGTATCCCTACCTGATGCTCCGTTGTTGGCCTGGCACCCCTACCTGATATTCTGGGGTAGTACCGGTACCCCCACCGGTACTCTGCAGTAGTATCGGTACACCCACCGGTACTCCAGGGTAGTACCTGAACCCTTACTGGTTCGCTGGGGTACACCTGCTGATCTTACGGGCGCGCGGTATAGACCAGACATACATACCTGACCCTCCAGGCTAGGCCCGGTATCCCTACCTGATGCTCTGCGGTAGGCCTGGCCCCCTACCCGACAATCTGGGTTAGTACCTGTACACCCACTGGTACTCCGCGGTAGTTTTGCTATACCCACCGGTACTCCTGGATTGTACCGGAACACTTACTGGTACGCCGGGGTACACCTGCTGACCCTACGGGCGTCCCGCTTTACGCCCACCCTTCCTACCTGACCCGCCGGAGTAGGCCCGGTACACGTACCCGATGTTTCGAGGTAGAACCGGTTCACCCACCAGTACTCTGGGGTTGGAACGGAACCCTTTGTGATGCGCCAGAGAACACCAGCTGTCCCTTCGTGCGCGCTGGACTAGACCCTGCCTCCCTACCGGACCCCACAGGTTAGACCAGGAATCCCTACCTGATGCTCCGCATTAGGCTTGGCACCCATAACCGATCTTCTGGGGTAGTAGCGGTACTCCCACCGTTACTCTGCGGTAGTATCGGTACACACACCGGTACTCCAAGGTAGTACGTGAACCCTTACTGGTTCACTGGGTTACTCCTGCTGACTTTACGGGTGCGCGGTGTAGACCAGACATTCCTAGCTGACCCTCCGTGTTAGGCCCGGTATCCCTACCTGATGCTCCGTTGTTGGCCTGGCACCCCTACCTGATATTCTGGGGTAGTACCGGTACACCCACCGGTACTCTGCAGTAGTATCGGTACACCCACCGGTACTCCAGGGTAGTACCTGAACCCTTACTGGTTCGCTGCAGTACACCTGCTGAACATACGGGCGTGCGGTATAGACCAGACATTCCTACCTGACCCTCCGTTTTAGGCCCGGTATCCCTACCTGATGCTCTGCGGTAGGCCTGGCCCCCTACCCAACAATCTGGGTTAGTACCGGTACACCCACTGGTACTCCGCGGTAGTTTTGCTATACCCACCGGTACTCCTGGATTGTACCGGAACACTTACTGGTGCGCCGGGGTACACCTGCTGACCCTACGGGCGTCCCGCTTTACGCCCACCCTTCCTACCTGAACCGCCGGAGTAGGCCCAGTATACGTACCCGATGTTTCGAGGTAGAACCGGTTCACCCACCAGTACTCTGGGGTTGGAACGGAACCCTTTGTGATGCGCCAGAGAACACCAGCTGTCCCTTCGTGAGCGCTGGACTAGACCCGGCCTCCCTACCGGACCCCAGAGGTTAGACCCGGTATCCCTACCTGATGCTCCGCATTAGGCTTGGCACCCATAACTGATCTTCTGGGGTAGTAGCGGTACTCCCACCGTTACTCTGCGGTAGTATCGGTACACCCACCGGTACTCCGAGGTAGTACGTGAACCCTTACTGGTTCACTGGGTTACTCCTGCTGACTTTACGGGTGCGCGGTGTAGACCAGACATTCCTACCTGACCCTCCGTGTTAGGCCCGGTATCCCTACCTGATGCTCCGTTGTTGGCCTGGCACCCCTACCTGATATGCTGGGGTAGTACCGGTACCCCCACCTGTACTCTGCAGTAGTATCGGTACACCCACTGGTACTCCAGGGTAGTACCTGAACCCTTACTGGTTCGCTGCGGTACACCTGCTGAACTTACGGGCGCGCGGTATAGACCAGACATTCCTACCTGACCCTCCAGGCTAGGCCCGGTATCCCTACCTGATGCTCTGCGGTAGGCCTGGCCCCTTACCCGACAATCTGGGGTAGTACAGTTACACCCACTGGTACTCCGCGGTAGTTTTGCTATACCCACCGGTACTCCTGGATTGTACCGGAACTCTTACTGGTGCGCCGGGGTACACCTGCTGATCCTACGGGCGTCCCGCTTTACGCCCACCCTTCCTACCTGAACCGCTGGAGTAGGCCCGGTATACGTACAAGATGTTTCGAGGAAGAACCGGTTCCCCCACCAGTACTCTGGGGTTGGAACGGAACCCTTTGTGATGCGCCAGAGAACACCAGCTGTCCCTTCGTGCGCGCTGGACTAGACACGGCCTCCCTACCAGACGCCACAGGTTAGACCTGCTATCCCTACCTGATGCTCCGCGTTAAGCTTGGCACCCATAACCGATCTTCTGGGGTAGTAGTGGTACTCCCACCGTTACTCTGCGGTAGTATCGGTACACCCACCGGTACTCCGAGGCAGTACGTGAACCCTTACTGGTTCACTGGGGTACACCTGCTGACATTACTGGCGCGCGGTGTAGATCAGACATTCCTACCTGACCCTCCGTGTTAGGCCCGGTATCCCTACCTGATGCTCCGTTGTTGGCCTGGCACCCATACCTGATATTCTGGGGTAGTACCGGTACCCCCACCGGTACTCTGCAGTAGTATCGGTACACCCACCGGTACTCCAGGGTAGTACCTGAACCCTTACTGGTTCGTTGCGGTACACCTGCTGAACTTACGGGCGCGCGGTATAGACCAGACATTCCTACCTGACCCTCCAGGCTAGGCCCGGTATCCCTACCTGATGCTCTGCGGTAGGCCTGGCCCCCTACCCGACAATCTGGGTTAGTACCGGTACACCCACTGGTACTCTGCGGTAGTTTTGCTATACCCACCGGTACTCCTGGATTTTACCGGAACACTTACTGGTGCGCCGGGGTACACCTGCTGATCCTACGGGCGCCCCGCTTTACGCCCACCCTTCCTACCTGACCCGCTAGAGTAGGCCCGGTATACGTACCCGATGTTTCGAGGTAGAACCGGTTCCCCCACCAGTACTCTGGGGTTGGAACGGAACCCTTTGTGATGCGCCAGAGAACACCAGCTGTCCCTTCCTGCGCGCTGGACTAGACCCGGCCTCCCTACCGGACCCCACAGGTTAGACCCGGTATCCCTACCTGATGCTCCGCATTAGGCTTGGCACCCATACCCGATATTCTGGGGTAGTAGAGGTACCCCCACCGTTACTCTGCGGTAGTATTGGTACACCCACCGGTACTCCGAGGTAGTACGTGAACCCTTACTGGTTCACTGGGTTACTCCTGCTGCCTTCACGGGTGCGCGGTGTAGACCAGACATTCCTACCTGACCCTCCGTGTTAGGCCCGGTATCCCTACCTTATGCTCCGTTGTTGGCCTGGCACCCCTACCTGATATTCTGGGGTAGTACCGGTACCCCCACCAGTACTCTGCAGTAGTATCGGTACACCCACCGGTACTCCAGGGTAGTACCTGAACCCTTAATGGTTCACTGGGGTACACCTGCTGAACTTACGGGCGCGCGGTATAGACCAGACATTCCTACCTGACCCTCCAGGCTAGGCCCGGTATACCTACCTATTGCTCTGCGGTAGGCCTGACCCCCTACCCAACAATCTGGGTTAGTACCGGTACACCCACTGGTACTCCGCAGTAGTTTTGCTATACCCACCGGTACTCCTGGATTGTACCGGAACACTTACTGGTGCGCCGGGGTACACCTGCTGACCCTACGGGCGTCCCGCTTTACGCCCACCCTTCCTACCTGACCCGCCGGAGTAGGCCCGGTATACGTACCCGATGTTTCGAGGTAGAACCGGTTCACCCACCAGTACTCTGGGGTTGGAACGGAACCCTTTGTGATGCGCCAGAGAACACCAGCTGTCCCTTCGTGCGCGCTGGACTAGACCCGGCCTCCCTACCGGGCCCCAGAGGTTAGACCAGGAATCCCTACCTGATGCTCCGCATTAGGCTTGGCACCCATAACTGATCTTCTGGGGTAGTAGCGGTACTCCCACCGTTACTCTGCGGTAGTATCGGTACACCCACCGGTACTCCGAGGTAGTACGTGAACCCTTACTGGTTCACTGGGTTACTCCTGCTGACTTTACGGGTGCGCGGTGTAGACCAGACATTCCTACCTGACCCTCCGTGTTAGGCCCGGTATCCCTACCTGATGCTCCGTTGTTGGCCTGGCACCCCTACCTGATATGCTGGGGTAGTACCGGTACCCCCACCTGTACTCTGCAGTAGTATCGGTACACCCACTGGTACTCCAGGGTAGTACCTGAACCCTTACTGGTTCGCTGCGGTACACCTGCTGAACTTACGGGCGCGCGGTATAGACCAGACATTCCTACCTGACCCTCCAGGCTAGGCCCGGTATCCCTACCTATTGCTCTGCGGTAGGCCTGGCCCCTTACCCGACAATCTGGGGTAGTACCGTTACACCCACTGGTACTCCGCGGTAGTTTTGCTATACCCACCGGTACTCCTGGATTGTACCGGAACTCTTACTGGTGCGCCGGGGTACACCTGCTGATCCTACGGGCGTCCCGCTTTACGCCCACCCTTCCTACCTGAACCGCTGGAGTAGGCCCGGTATACGTACCCGATGTTTCGAGGTAGAACCGGTTCCCCCACCAGTACTCTGGGGTTGGAACGGAACCCTTTGTGATGCGCCAGAGAACACCAGCTGTCCCTTCGTGCGCGCTGGACTAGACCCGGCCTCCCTACCGGACCCCAGAGGTTAGACCAGGAATCCCTACCTGATGCTCCGCATTAGGCTTGGCACCCATAACTGATCTTCTGGGGTAGTAGCGGTACTCCCACCGTTACTCTGCGGTAGTATCGGTACACCCACCGGTACTCCGAGGCAGTACGTGAACCCTTACTGGTTCACTGGGGTACACCTGCTGACATTACTGGCGCGCGGTGTAGATCAGACATTCCTACCTGACCCTCCGTGTTAGGCCCGGTATCCCTACCTGATGCTCCGTTGTTGGCCTGGCACCCATACCTGATATTCTGGGGTAGTACCGGTACCCCCACCGGTACTCTGCAGTAGTATCGGTACACCCACCGGTACTCCAGGGTAGTACCTGAACCCTTAATGGTTCACTGGGGTACACCTGCTGAACTTACGGGCGCGCGGTATAGACCAGACATTCCTACCTGACCCTCCAGGCTAGGCCCGGTATCCCTACCTATTGCTCTGCGGTAGGCCTGACCCCCTACCCAACAATCTGGGTTAGTACCGGTACACCCACTGGTACTCCGCAGTAGTTTTGCTATACCCACCGGTACTCCTGGATTGTACCGGAACACTTACTGGTGCGCCGGGGTACACCTGCTGACCCTACGGGCGTCCCGCTTTACGCCCACCCTTCCTACCTGAACCGCCGGAGTACGCCCAGTATACGTACCCGATGTTTCGAGGTAGAACCGGTTCACCCACCAGTACTCTGGGGTTGGAACGGAACCCTTTGTGATGCGCCAGAGAACACCAGCTGTCCCTTCGTGAGCGCTGGACTAGACCCGGCCTCCCTACCGGACCCCAGAGGTTAGACCCGGTATCCCTACCTGATGCTCCGCATTAGGCTTGGCACCCTTAACCGATCTTCTGGGGTAGTAGCGGTACTCCCACCATTACTCTGCGGTAGTATCGGTACACCCACCGGTACTCCGAGGTAGTACGTGAACCCTTACTGGTTCACTGGGTTACTCCTGCTGACTTTACGGTTGCGCGGTGTAGACCAGACATTCCTACCTGACCCTCCGTGTTAGGCCCGGTATCCCTACCTGATGCTCCGTTGTTGGCCTGGCACCCCTACCTGATATTCTGGGGTAGTACCGGTACCCCCACCAGTACTCTGCAGTAGTATCGGTACACCCACCGGTACTCCAGGGTAGTACCTGAACCCTTACTGGTTCGCTGCAGTACACCTGCTGAACTTAAGGGCGCGCGGTATAGACCAGACATTCCTACCTGACCCTCCAGGCTAGGCCCTGTATCCCTACCTATTGCTCTGCGGTAGGCCTGGCCCCCTACCCAACAATCTGGGTTAGTACCGGTACACCCACTGGTACTCCGCGGTAGTTTTGCTATACCCACCGGTACTCCTGGATTGTACCGGAACACTTACTGGTGCGCCGGGGTACACCTGCTGATCCTACGGGCGCCCCGCTTTACGCCCACCCTTCCTACCTGACCCGCCAGAGTAGGCCCGGTATACGTACCCGATGTTTCGAGGTAGAACCGGTTCCCCCACCAGTACTCTGGGTTTGGAACGGAACCCTTTGTGATGCGCCAGAGAACACCAGCTGTCCCTTCGTGCGCGCTGGACTAGACCCGGCCTCCCTACCGGACCCCAGAGGTTAGACCAGGAATCCCTACCTGATGCTCCGCATTAGGCTTGGCACCCATAACTGATCTTCTGGGGTAGTAGCGGTACTCCCACCGTTACTCTGCGGTAGTATCGGTACACCCACCGGTACTCCGAGGTAGTACGTGAACCCTTACTGGTTCACTGGGGTACACCTGCTGACATTACTGGCGCGCGGTGTAGACCAGACATTCCTACCTGACCCTCCGTGTTAGGCCCGGTATCCCTACCTGATGCTCCGTTGTTGGCCTGGCACCCCTACCTGATATTCTGGGGTAGTACCGGTACCCCCACAGGTACTCTGCAGTAGTATCGGTACACCCACCGGTACTCCAGGGTAGTACCTGAACCCTTAATGGTTCACTGGGGTACACCTGCTGAACTTACGGGCGCGCGGTATAGACCAGACATTCCTACCTGACCCTCCAGGCTAGGCCCGGTATCCCTACCTGATGCTCTGCGGTAGGCCTGGCCCCCTACCCGACAATCTGGGTTAGTACCGGTACACCCACTGGTACTCTGCGGTAGTTTTGCTATACCCACCGGTACTCCTGGATTTTACCGGAACACTTACTGGTGCGCCGGGGTACACCTGCTGATCCTACGGGCGCGACGCTTTACGCCCACCCTTCCTACCTGACCCGCCGGAGTAGGACCGGTATCCCTACCCGATGTTTCGATGTAGAACCGGTTCCCCCACCAGTACTCTGGGGTTGGAACGGAACCCTTTGTGATGCGCCAGAGAACACCAGCTGTCCCTTCGTGCGCGCTGGACTAGACCCGGCCTCACTACCAGACCCCAGAAGTTACACCCGGTATCCCTACCTGATGCTCCGCATTAGGCTTGGCACCCATACCCGATCTTCTGGGGTAGTAGCGGTATTCCCACCGTTTCTCTGCGGTAGTATCGGTACACCCACCGGTACTCCGAGGTAGTACGTGAACCCTTACTGGTTCACTGTGTTACTCCTGCTGACTTTACGGGTGTGCGGTGTAGACCAGACATTCCTACCTGACCCTCCGTGTTAGGCCCGGTATCCCTACCTGATGCTCCGTTGTTGGCCTGGCACCCCTACCTGATATTCTGGGGTAGTACCGGTACCCCCACCGGTACTCTGCAGTAGTATCGGTACACCCACCGGTACTCCAGGGTAGTACCTGAACCCTTACTGGTTCGCTGCGGTACAGCTGCTGAACTTGCGGGCGCGCGGTATAGACCAGACATTCCTACCTGACCCTCCAGGCTAGGCCCGGTATCCCTACCTGATGCTCTGCGGTAGGCCTGGCCCCCTACCCAACAATCTGGGTTAGTACCGGTACACCCACTGGTACTCCGCGGTAGTTTTGCTATACCCACCGGTACTCCTGGATTGTACCGGAACACTTACTGGTACGCCGGGGTACACCTGATGACCCTACGGGCGTCCCGCTTTACGCCCACCCTTCCTACCTGACCCGCCGGAGTAGGCCCGGTATACGTACCCGATGTTTCGAGGTAGAACCGGTTCACCCACCAGTACTCTGGGGTTGGAACGGAACCCTTTGTGATGCGCCAGAGAACACCAGCTGTCTTTTCGTGCGCGCTGGACTAGACCCGGCCTCCCTACCGGACCCCACAGGTTAGACCCGGTATCCCTACCTGATGCTCCGCATTAGGCTTGGCACCCATAACCGATCTTCTGGGGTAGTAGCGGTACTCCCACCGTTACTCTGCGGTAGTATCGGTACACCCACCGGTACTCCGAGGTAGTACGTGAACCCTTATTGGTTCACTGGGTTACTCCTGCTGACTTTACGGGTGCGCGGTGTAGACCAGACATTCCTAACTGACCCTCCGTGTTAGGCCCGGTATCCCTACCTGATGCTACGTTGTTGGCCTGGCACCCATACCTGATATTCTGGGGTAGTACCGGTACCCCCACCGGTACTCTGCAGTAGTATCGGTACACCCACCGGTACTCCAGGGTAGTACCTGAACCCTTAATGGTTCACTGGGGTACACCTGCTGAACTTACGGGCGCGCGGTATAGACCAGACATTCCTACCTGACCCTCCAGGCTAGGCCCGGTATCCCTACCTATTGCTCTGCGGTAGGCCTGACCCCCTACCCAACAATCTGGGTTAGTACCGGTACACCCACTGGTACTCCGCAGTAGTTTTGCTATACCCACCGGTACTCCTGGATTGTACCGGAACACTTACTGGTGCGCCGGGGTACACCTGCTGACCCTACGGGCGTCCCGCTTTACGCCCACCCTTCCTACCTGAACCGCCGGAGTAGGCCCAGTATACGTACCCGATGTTTCGAGGTAGAACCGGTTCACCCACCAGTACTCTGGGGTTGGAACGGAACCCTTTGTGATGCGCCAGAGAACACCAGCTGTCCCTTCGTGAGCGCTGGACTAGACCCGGCCTCCCTACCGGACCCCAGAGGTTAGACCCGGTATCCCTACCTGATGCTCCGCATTAGGCTTGGCACCCTTAACCGATCTTCTGGGGTAGTAGCGGTACTCCCACCATTACTCTGCGGTAGTATCGGTACACCCACCGGTACTCCGAGGTAGTACGTGAACCCTTACTGGTTCACTGGGTTACTCCTGCTGACTTTACGGGTGCGCGGTGTAGACCAGACATTCCTACCTGACCCTCCGTGTTAGGCCCGGTATCCCTACCTGATGCTCCGTTGTTGGCCTGGCACCCCTACCTGATATTCTGGGGTAGTACCGGTACCCCCACAGGTACTCTGCAGTAGTATCGGTACACCCACCGGTACTCCAGGGTAGTACCTGAACCCTTAATGGTTCACTGGGGTACACCTGCTGAACTTACGGGCGCGCGGTATAGACCAGACATTCCTACCTAACCCTCCAGGCTAGGCCCGGTATCCCTACCTGATGCTCTGCGGTAGGCCTGGCCCCCTACCCGACAATCTGGGTTAGTACCGGTACACCCACTGGTACTCTGCGGTAGTTTTGCTATACCCACCGGTACTCCTGGATTTTACCGGAACACTTACTGGTGCGCCGGGGTACACCTGCTGATCCTACGGGCGCGACGCTTTACGCCCACCCTTCCTACCTGACCCGCCGGAGTAGGACCGGTATCCCTACCCGATGTTTCGATGTAGAACCGGTTCCCCCACCAGTACTCTGGGGTTGGAACGGAACCCTTTGTGATGCGCCAGAGAACACCAGCTGTCCCTTCGTGCGCGCTGGACTAGACCCGGCCTCACTACCGGACCCCAGAAGTTAGACCCGGTATCCCTACCTGATGCTCCGCATTAGGCTTGGCACCCATACCCGATCTTCTGGGGTAGTAGCGGTACTCCCACCGTTACTCTGCGGTAGTATCGGTACACCCACCGGTACTCCGAGGTAGTACGTGAACCCTTATTGGTTCACTGGGTTACTCCTGCTGACTTTACGGGTGCGCGGTGTAGACCAGACATTCCTAACTGACCCTCCGTGTTAGGCCCGGTATCCCTACCTGATGCTACGTTGTTGGCCTGGCACCCATACCTGATATGCTGGGGTAGTACCGGTACCCCCACCGGTACTCTGCAGTAGTATCGGTACACCCACCGGTACTCCAGCGTAGTACCTGAACCCTTACTGGTTCGCTGCGGTACACCTGCTGAACTTACGGGCGCGCGGTATAGACCAGACATTCCTACCTGACCCTCCAGGCTAGGCCCGGTATCCCTACCTATTGCTCTGCGGTAGGCCTGGCCCCCTACCCAACAATCTGGGTTAGTACCGGTACACCCACTGGTACTCCGCGGTAGTTTTGCTATACCCACCGGTACTCCTGGATTGTACCGGAACACTTACTGGTGCGCCGGGGTACACCTGCTGACCCTACGGGCGTCCCGCTTTACGCCCACCCTTCCTACCTGACCCGCCGTAGTAGGCCCGGTATACGTACCCGATGTTTAAGGTAGAACCGGTTCACCCACCAGTACTCTGGGGTTGGAACGGAACCCTTTGTGATGCGCCAGAGAACACCAGCTGTCCCTTCGTGCGCGCTGGACTAGACCCGGCCTCCCTACCGGACCCCACAGGTTAGACCCGGTATCCCTACCTGATGCTCCGCATTAGGCTTGGCACCCATAACCGATCTTCTGGGGTAGTAGCGGTACTCCCACCGTTACTCTGCGGTAGTATCGGTACACCCACCGGTACTCCGAGGTAGTACGTGAACCCTTACTGGTTCACTGGGTTACTCCTGCTGACTTTACGGGTGCGCGGTGTAGACCAGACATTCCTACCTGACCCTCCGTGTTAGGCCCGGTATCCCTACCTGATGCTCCATTGTTGGCCTGGCACCCCTACCTGATATTCTGGGGTAGTACCGGTACCCCCACCAGTACTCTGCAGTAGTATCGGTACACCCACCGGTACTCCAGGGTAGTACCTGAACCCTTACTGGTTCGCTGCACTACACCTGCTGAACTTACGGGCGCGCGGTATAGACCAGACATTCCTACCTGACCCTCCAGGCTAGGCCCGGTATCCCTACCTATTGCTCTGCGGTAGGCCTGGCCCCCTACCCAACAATCTGGGTTAGTACCGGTACACCCACTGGTACTCCGCGGTAGTTTTGCTATACCCACCGGTACTCCTGGATTGTACCGAAACACTTACTGGTGCGCCGGGGTACACCTGCTGACCCTACGGGCGTCCCGCTTTACGCCCACCCTTCCTACCTGAACCGCCGGAGTAGGCCCAGTATCCCTACCCGATGTTTCGAGGTAGAACCGGTACCCCCACCGGTACTCTGGAATTGGATCGGAACCCTTTGTGATGCGCCAGAGAACACCAGCTGTCCCTTCGTGCGCGCTGGACTAGACCCGGCCTCCCTACCGGACCCCAGAGGTTAGACCCGGTATCCCTACCTGATGCTCCGCATTAGGCTTGGCACCCTTAACCGATCTTCTGGGGTAGTAGCGGTACTCCCACCGTTACTCTGCGGTAGTATCGGTACACCCACCGGTACTCCGAGGTAGTACATGAACCCTTACTGGTTCACTGGGTTACTCCTGCTGACTTTACGGGTGCGCGGTGTAGACCAGACATTCCTACCTGACCCTCTGTGTTAGGCCCGGTATCCCTACCTGATGCTCCGTTGTTGGCCTGGCACCCCTACCTGATATTCTGGGGTAGTACCGGTACCCCCACCAGTACTCTGCAGTAGTATCGGTACACCCACCGGTACTCCAGGGTAGTACCTGAACCCTTACTGGTTCGCTGCACTACACCTGCTGAACTTACGGGCGCGCGGTATAGACCAGACATTCCTACCTGACCCTCCAGGCTAGGCCCGGTATCCCTACCTATTGCTCTGCGGTAGGCCTGGCCCCCTACCCGACAATCTGGGTTAGTACCGGTACACCCACTGGTACTCCGCAGTAGTTTTGCTATACCCACCGGTACTCCTGGATTGTACCGGAACACTTACTGGTGCGCCGGGGTACACCTGCTGACCCTACGGGCGTCCCGCTTTACGCCCACCCTTCCTACCTGAACCGCCGGAGTAGGCCCAGTATACGTACCCGATGTTTCGAGGTAGAACCGGTTCACCCACCAGTACTCTGGGGTTGGAACGGAACCCTTTGTGATGCGCCAGAGAACACCAGCTGTCCCTTCCTGCGCGCTGGACTAGACCCGGCCTCCCTACCGGACCCCAGATGTTAGACCCGGTATCCCTACCTGATGCTCCGCATTAGGCTTGGCACCCATAACCGATCTTCTGGGGTAGTAGCGGTACTCCCACCGTTACTCTGCGGTAGTATCGGTACACCCACCGGTACTCCGAGGTAGTACGTGAACCCTTACTGGTTCACTGGGTTACTCCTGCTGACTTTACGGGTGCGCGGTGTAGACCAGACATTCCTACCTGACCCTCCGTGTTAGGCCCGGTATCCCTACCTGATGCTCCGTTGTTGGCCTGGCACCCCTACCTGATATGCTGGGGTAGTACCGGTACCCCCACCGGTACTCTGCAGTAGTATCGGTACACCCACCGGTACTCCAGCGTAGTACCTGAACCCTTACTGGTTCGCTGCGGTACACCTGCTGAACTTACGGGCGCGCGGTATAGACCAGACATTCCTACCTGACCCTCCAGGCTAGGCCCGGTATCCCTACCTATTGCTCTGCGGTAGGCCTGGCCCCCTACCCAACAATCTGGGTTAGTACCGGTACACCCACTGGTACTCCGCGGTAGTTTTGCTATACCCACCGGTACTCCTGGATTGTACCGAAACACTTACTGGTGCGCCGGGGTACACCTGCTGATCATACGGGCGCCCCGCTTTACGCCCACCCTTCCTACCTGACCCGCCGGAGTAGGCCCGGTATACGTACCCGATGTTTCGAGGTAGAACCGGTTCACCCACCAGTACTCTGGGGTTGGAACGGAACCCTTTGTGATGCGCCAGAGAACACCAGCTGTCCCTTCGTGCGCGCTGGACTAGACCCGGCCTCCCTACCGGACCCCACAGGTTAGACCCGGTATCCCTACCTGATTCTCCGCATTAGGCTTGGCACCCATACCCGATCTTCTGCGGTAGTAGCGGTACTCCCACCGTTACTCTGCGGTAGTATCGGTACACCCACCGGTACTCCGAGGTAGTACGTGAACCCTTACTGGTTCACTGGGTTACTCCTGCAGACTTTACGGGTGCGCGGTGTAGACCAGACATTCCTACCTGACCCTCCGTGTTAGGCCCGGTATCCCTACCTGATGCTCCGTTGTTGGCCTGGCACCCCTACCTGATATGCTGGGGTAGTACCGGTACCCCCACCTGTACTCTGCAGTAGTATCGGTACACCCACTGGTACTCCAGGGTAGTACCTGAACCCTTACTGGTTCGCTGCGATACACCTGCTGAACTTACGGGCGCGCGGTATAGACCAGACATTCCTACCTGACCCTCCAGGCTAGGCCCGGTATCCCTACCTATTGCTCTGCGGTAGGCCTGGCCCCTTACCCGACAATCTGGGGTAGTACCGTTACACCCACTGGTACTCCGCGGTAGTTTTGCTATACCCACCGGTACTCCTGGATTGTACCGGAACTCTTACTGGTGCGCCGGGGTACACCTGCTGATCCTACGGGCGTCCCGCTTTACGCCCACCCTTCCTACCTGAACCGCTAGAGTAGGCCCGGTATACGTACCCGATGTTTCGAGGTAGAACCGGTTCCCCCACCAGTACTCTGGGGTTGGAACGGAACCCTTTGTGATGCGCCAGAGAACACCAGCTGTCCCTTCCTGCGCGCTGGACTAGACCCGGCCTCCCTACCGGACCCCACAGGTTAGACCCGGTATCCCTACCTGATGCTCCGCATTAGGCTTGGCACCCATACCCGATATTCTGGGGTAGTAGAGGTACCCCCACCGTTACTCTGCGGTAGTATTGGTACACCCACCGGTACTCCGAGGTAGTACGTGAACCCTTACTGGTTCACTGGGTTACTCCTGCTGCCTTCACGGGTGCGCGGTGTAGACCAGACATTCCTACCTGACCCTCCGTGTTAGGCCCGGTATCCCTACCTGATGCTCCGTTGTTGGCCTGGCACCCCTACCTGATATTCTGGGGTAGTACCGGTACCCCCACCGGTACTCTGCAGTAGTATCGGTACACCCACCGGTACTCCAGGGTAGTACCTGAACCCTTACTGGTACGCTGCAGTACACCTGCTGAACTTACGGGCGCGCGGTATAGACCAGACATTCCTACCTAACCCTCCAGGCTAGGCCCGGTATCCCTACCTGATGCTCTGCGGTAGGCCTGGCCCCCTACCCGACAATCTGGGCTAGTACCGGTACACCCACTGGTACTCCTCGGTAGATTTGCTATACCCACCGGTACTCCTGGATTGTACCGGAACACTTACTGGTGCGCCGGGGTACACCTGCTGATCCTACGGGCGCGCCGCTTTACGCCCACCCTTCCTACCTGACCCTCCGGAGTAGGCGCGGTATACGTACCCGATGTTTCGAGGTAGAACCGGTTCCCCCACCAGTACTCTGGGGTTGGAACGGAACCCTTTGTGATGCGCCAGAGAACACCAGCTGTCCCTTCGTGCGCGCTGGACTAGACCCGGCCTCCCTACCGGACCCCACAGGTTAGACCCGGTATCCCTACCTGATGCTCCGCATTAGGCTTGGCACCCATACCGGATGTTCTGGGGTAGTAGCGGTACCCCCACCGTTACTCTGCGGTAGTATCGGTACACCCACCGTTACTCCGGGGTAGTACGTGAACCCTTACTGGTTCACTGGGGTACACATGATGACGTTACTGGCGCGCGGTGTAGACCAGACATTCCTAGCTGACCCTCCGTGTTAGGCCCGGTATCCCTACCTGATGCTCCGTTGTTGGCCTGGCACCCATACCTGATATTCTGGGGTAGTACCGGTACCCCCACCGTTACTCTGCGGTAGTATCGGTACACCCACCGGTACTCCGAGGTAGTACGTGAACCCTTACTGGTTCACTGGGTTACTCCTGCTGACTTTACGGGTGCGCGGTGTAGACCAGACATTCCTACCTGACCCTCCGTGTTAGGCCTTGTATCCCTACCTGATGCTCCGTTGTTGGCCTGGCACCCATACCTGATATTCTGGGGTAGTACCGGTACCTCCACCGGTACTCTGCAGTATTATCGGTACACCCACCGGTACTCCAGGGTAGTACCTGAACCCTTACTGGTTCGCTGCAGTACACCTGCTGAACTTACGGGCGCGCGGTATAGACCAGACATTCCTACCTAACCCTCCAGGCTAGGCCCGGTATCCCTACCTATTGCTCTGCGGTAGGCCTGGCCCCCTACCCGACAATCTGGGGTAGTACCGGTACACCCACTGGTACTCCGCGGTAGTTTTGCTATACCCACCGGTACTCCTGGATTTTACCGGAACACTTACTGGTGCGCCGGGGTACACCTGCTGATCCTACGGGCGCGCCGCTTTACGCCCACCCTTCCTACCTGACCCTCCGGAGTAGGCGCGGTATACGTACCCGATGTTTCGAGGTAGAACCCGTTCCCCCACCAGTACTCTGGGGTTGGAACGGAACCCTTTGTGATGCGCCAGAGAACACCAGCTGTCCCTTCGTGCGCGCTGGACTAGACCCGGCCTCCCTACCGGACCCCACAGGTTAGACCCGGTATCCCTACCTGATGCTCTGCATTAGGCTTGGCACCCATAACCGATCTTCTGGGGTAGTAGCGGTACCCCCACCGTTACTCTGCGGTAGTATCGGTACACCCACCGAACTCTGAGGTAGTGCGTGAACCCTTACTGGTTCACTGGGTTACTCCTGCTGACTTTACGGGTGCGCGGTGTAGACCAGACATTCCTAGCTGACCCTCCGTGTTAGGCCCGGTATCCCTACCTGATGCTCCGTTGTTGGCCTGGCACCCCTACCTGATATTCTGGGGTAGTACCGGTACCCCCACCGGTACTCTGCAGTAGTATCGGTACACCCACCGGTACTCCAGGGTAGTACCTGAACCCTTACTGGTTCGCTGGGGTACACCTGCTGAACTTACGGGCGCGCGGTATAGACCAGATATTCCTACCTGACCCTCCAGGCTAGGCCCGGTATCCCTACCTGATGCTCTGCGGTAGGCCTGGCCCCCTACCCGACAATCTGGGGTAGTACCGGTACACCCACTGGTACTCTGCGGTAGTTTTGCTATACCCACCGGTACTCCTGGATTTTACCGGAACACTTACTGGTGCGCCGGGGTACACCTGCTGACCCTACGGGCGCGCCGCTTTACGCCCACCCTTCCTACCTGACCCGCTAGAGTAGGCCCGGTATACGTACCCGATGTTTCGAGGTAGAACCGGTTCCCCCACCAGTACTCTGGGGTTGGAACGGAACCCTTTGTGATGCGCCAGAGAACACCAGCTGTCCCTTCGTGCGCGCTGGACTAGACCCGGCCTCCCTACCGGACCCCAGAGGTTAGACCCGGTATCCCTACCTGATGCTCCGCATTAGGCTTGGCACCCATACCGGATGTTCTGGGGTAGTAGCGGTACCCCCACCGTTACTCTGCGGTAGTATCGGTACACCCACCGTTACTCCGGGGTAGTACGTGAACCCTTACTGGTTCACTGGGGTACACATGATGACGTTACGGGTGCGCGGTGTAGACCAGACATTCCTAGCTGACCCTCCGTGTTAGGCCCGGTATCCCTACCTGATGCTCCGTTGTTGGCCTGGCACCCATACCTGATATTCTGGGGTAGTACCGGTACCCCCACCGTTACTCTGCGGTAGTATCGGTACACCCACCGGTACTCCAGGGTAGTACCTGAACCCTTACTGGTACGCTGCAGTACACCTGCTGAACTTACGGGCGCGCGGTATAGACCAGACATTCCTACCTGACCCTCCAGGCTAGGCCCGGTATCCCTACCTGATGCTCTGCGGTAGGCCTGGCCCCCTACCCGACAATCTGGGGTAGTACCGGTACACCCACTGGTACTCCGCGGTAGTTTTGCTATACCCACCGGTACTCCTGGATTTTACCGGAACACTTACTGGTGCGCCGGGGTACACCTGCTGATCCTACGGGCGCGCTGCTTTACGCCCACCCTTCCTACCTGACCCTCCGGAGTAGGCGCGGTATACGTACCCGATGTTTCGAGGTAGAACCCGTTCCCCCACCAGTACTCTGGGGTTGGAACGGAACCCTTTGTGATGCGCCAGAGAACACCAGCTGTCCCTTCGTGCGCGCTGGACTAGACCCGGCCTCCCTACCGGACCCCACAGGTTAGACCCGGTATCCCTACCTGATGCTCTGCATTAGGCTTGGCACCCATAACCGATCTTCTGGGGTAGTAGCGGTACCCCCACCGTTACTCTGCGGTAGTATCGGTACACCCACCGAACTCTGAGGTAGTGCGTGAACCCTTACTGGTTCACTGGGTTACTCCTGCTGACTTTACGGGTGCGCGGTGTAGACCAGACATTCCTAGCTGACCCTCCGTGTTAGGCCCGGTATCCCTACCTGATGCTCCGTTGTTGGCCTGGCACCCATACCTGATATTCTGGGGTAGTACCGGTACCCCCACCGTTACTCTGCGGTAGTATCGGTACACCCACCGGTACTCCAGGGTAGTACCTGAACCCTTACTGGTACGCTGCAGTACACCTGCTGAACTTACGGGCGCGCGGTATAGACCAGACATTCCTACCTGACCCTCCAGGCTAGGCCCGGTATCCCTACCTGATGCTCTGCGGTAGGCCTGGCCCCCTACCCGACAATCTGGGGTAGTACCGGTACACCCACAGGTACTCCACGGTACATTTGCTATACCCACCGGTACTCCTGGATTTTACCGGAACACTTACTGGTGCGCCGGGGTACACCTGCTGATCCTACGGGCGCCCCGCTTTACGCCCACCCTTCCTACCTGACCCGCTAGAGTAGGCCCGGTATACGTACCCGATGTTTCGAGGTAGAACCGTTTCCCCCACCAGTACTCTGGGGTTGGAACGGAACCCTTTGTGATGCGCCAGAGAACACCAGCTGTCCCTTCGTGCGCGCTGGACTAGACCCGGCCTCCCTACCGGACCCCAGAGGTTAGACCCGGTATCCCTACCTGATGCTCCGCATTAGGCTTGGCACCCATACCGGATGTTCTGGGGTAGTAGCGGTACCCCCACCGTTACTCTGCGGTAGTATCGGTACACCCACCGTTACTCCGGGGTAGTACGTGAACCCTTACTGGTTCACTGGGGTACACATGATGACGTTACTGGCGCGCGGTGTAGACCAGACATTCCTAGCTGACCCTCCGTGTTAGGCCCGGTATCCCTACCTGATGCTCCGTTGTTGGCCTGGCACCCATACCTGATATTCTGGGGTAGTACCGGTACCCCCACCGGTACTCTGCAGTAGTATCGGAAAACCCACCGGTACTCCAGGGTAGTACCTGAACCCTTACTGGTACGCTGCAGTACACCTGCTGAACTTACGGGCGCGCGGTATAGACCAGACATTCCTACCTAACCCTCCAGGCTAGGCCCGGTATCCCTACCTGATGCTCTGCGGTAGGCCTGGCCCCCTACCCGACAATCTGGGCTAGTACCGGTACACCCACTGGTACTCCGCGGTAGTTTTGCTATACCCACCGGTACTCCTGGATTGTACCGGAACACTTACTGGTGCGCCGGCGTACACCTGCTGATCCTACGGGCGCCCCGCTTTACGCCCACCCTTCCTACCTGACCCGCCAGAGTAGGCCCGGTATACGTACCCGATGTTTCGATGTAGAACCGGTTCCCCCACCAGTACTCTGGGGTTGGAACGGAACCCTTTGTGATGCGCCAGAGAACACCAGCTGTCCCTTCGTGCGCGCTGGACTAGACCCGGCCTCCCTACCGGACCCCAGAGGTTAGACCCGGTATCCCTACCTGATGCTCCGCATTAGGCTTGGCACCCATACCGGATGTTCTGGGGTAGTAGCGGTACCCCCACCGTTACTCTGCGGTAGTATCGGTACACCCACCGTTACTCCGGGGTAGTACGTGAACCCTTACTGGTTCACTGGGGTACACATGATGACGTTACTGGCGCGCGGTGTAGACCAGACATTCCTAGCTGACCCTCCGTGTTAGGCCCGGTATCCCTACCTGATGCTCCGTTGTTGGCCTGGCACCCATACCTGATATTCTGGGGTAGTACCGGTACCCCCACCGTTACTCTGCGGTAGTATCGGTACACCCACCGGTACTCCGAGGTAGTGCGTGAACCCTTACTGGTTCACTGGGTTACTCCTGCTGACTTTACGGGTGCGCGGTGTAGACCAGACATTCCTACCTGACCCTCCGTGTTAGGCCCGGTATCCCTACCTGATGCTCCGTTGTTGGCCTGGCACCCCTACCCGATATGCTGGGGTAGTACCGGTACCCCCACCGGTACTCTGCAGTAGTATTGGTACACCCACCGGTACTCCAGGGTAGTACCTGAACCCTTACTGGTTCGCTGCAGTACACCTGCTAAACTTACGGGCGCGCGGTATAGACCAGACATTCCTACCTGACCCTCCAGGCTAGGCCCGGTATCCCTACCTGATGCTCTGCGGTAGGCCTGGCCCCCTACCCGACAATCTGGGCTAGTACCGGTACACCCACTGGTACTCCGCGGTAGTTTTGCTATACCAACCGGTACTCCTGGATTGTACCGGAACACTTACTGGTGCGCCGGGGTACACCTGCTGATCCTACGGGCGCCCCGCTTTACGCCCACCCTTCCTACCTGACCGCCAGAGTAGGCCCGGTATACGTACCCGATGTTTCGAGGTAGAACCGTTTCCCCCACCGGTACTCTGGGGTTGGAACAGAACCCTTTGTGATGCGCCAGAGAACACCAGCTGTCCCTTCGTGCGCGCTGGACTAGACCCGGCCTCCCTACCGGACCCCACAGGTTAGACCCGGTATCCCTACCTGATGCTCCGCATTAGGCTTGGCACCCATACCCGATGTTCTGGGGTAGTAGCGGTACCCCCACAGTTACTCTGCGGTAGTATCGGTACACCCACCGGTACTCCGAGGTAGTACGTGAACCCTTACTGGTTCACTGGGGTACACCTGCTGACATTACTAGCGCGCGGTGTAGACCAGACATTCCTAGCTGACCCTCCGTGTTAGGCCCGGTATCCCTACCTGATGCTCCGTTGTTGGCCTGGCACCCCTACCCGATATGCTGGGGTAGTAGCGGTACCCCCACCGGTAATCTGCAGCAGTATCGGTACACCCACCGGTACTCCAGGGTAGTACCTGAACCCTTACTGGTTCGCTGCGGTACACCTGCTGAACTTACGGGCGCGCGGTATAGACCAGACATTCCTACCTGACCCTCCAGGCTAGGCCCGGTATCCCTACCTGATGCTCCGTTGTTGGCCTGGCACCCATACCTGATATTCTGGGGTAGTACCGGTACCTCCACCGGTACTCTGCAGTATTATCGGTACACCCACCGGTACTCCAGGGTAGTACCTGAACCCTTACTGGTTCGCTGCAGTACACCTGCTGAACTTACGGGCGCGCGGTATAGACCAGACATTCCTACCTGACCCTCCAGGCTAGGCCCGGTATCCCTACCTGATGCTCTGCGGTAGGCCTGGCCCCCTACCCGACAATCTGGGTTAGTACCTGTACACCCACTGGTACTCCGCGGTAGTTTTGCTATACCCACCGGTACTCCTGGATTGTACCGGAACACTTACTGGTGCGCCGGGGTACACCTGCTGACCCTACGGGCGCGCCGCTTTACGCCCACCCTTCCTACCTGACCCGCCGGGGTAGGACCGGTATCCCTACCCGATGTTTCGATGTAGAACCGGTTCCCCCACCAGTACTCTGGGGTTGGAACGGAACCCTTTGTGATGTGCCAGAGAACACCAGCTGTCCCTTCGTGTGCGCTGGACTAGACCCGGCCTCCCTACCGGACCCCACAGGTTAGACCCGGTATCCCTACCTGATGCTCCGCATTAGGCTTGGCACCCATACCCGATGTTCTGGGGTAGTAGCGGTACTCCCACCGTTACTCTGCGGTAGTATCGGTACACCCACCGGTACTCCGCGGTAGTCCGTGAACCCTTACTGTTTCACTGGGGTACACATGATGACGTTACTGGCGCGCGGTGTAGACCAGACATTCCTAGCTGACCCTCTGTGTTAGGCCTTGTATCCCTACCTGATGCTCCGTTGTTGGCCTGGCACCCATACCTGATATTCTGGGGTAGTACCGGTACCTCCACCGGTACTCTGCAGTATTATCGGTACACCCACCGGTACTCCAGGGTAGTACCTGAACCCTTACTGGTTCGCTGCAGTACACCTGCTGAACTTACGGGCGCGCGGTATAGACCAGACATTCCTACCTGACCCTCCAGGCTAGGCCCGGTATCCCTACCTATTGCTCTGCGGTAGGCCTGGCCCCCTACCCGACAATCTGGGGTAGTACCGGTACACCCACTGGTACTCCGCGGTAGTTTTGCTATACCGACCGGTACTCCTGGATTGTACCGGAACACTTACTGGTGTGCCGGGGTACACCTGCTGATCCTACGGGTGCGCCGCTTTACGCCCACCCTTCCTACCTGAACGCCAGAGTAGGCCCGGTATACGTACCCGATGTTTCGAGGTAGAACCCGTTCCCCCACCAGTACTCTGGGGTTGGAACGGAACCCTTTGTGATGCGCCAGAGAACACCAGCTGTCCCTTCGTGCGCGCTGGACTAGACCCGGCCTCCCTACCGGACCCCACAGGTTAGACCCGGTATCCCTACCTGATGCTCCGCATTAGGCTTGGCACCCATACCCGATGTTCTGGGGTAGTAGCGGTACCCCCACAGTTACTATGCGGTAGTATCGGTACACCCACCGGTACTCCGAGGTAGTACGTGAACCCTTACTGGTTCACTGGGTTACTCCTGCTGACTTTACGGGTGCGCGGTGTAGACCAGACATTCCTACCTGACCCTCCGTGTTAGGCCCGGTATCCCTACCTGATGCTCCGTTGTTGGCCTGGCACCCCTACCTGATATTCTGGGGTAGTACCGGTACCCCCACCGGTACTCTGCAGTAGTATCGGTGCACCCACCGGTACTCCAGGGTAGTACCTGAACCCTTACTGGTACGCTGCAGTACACCTGCTGAACTTACGGGCGCGCGGTATAGACCAGACATTCCTACCTAACCCTCCAGGCTAGGCCCGGTATCCCTACCTGATGCTCTGCGGTAGGCCTGGCCCCCTACCCGACAATCTGGGCTAGTACCGGTACACCCACTGGTACTCCGCGGTAGTTTTGCTATACCAACCGGTACTCCTGGATTGTACCGGAACACTTACTGGTGCGCCGGGGTACACCTGCTGATCCTACGGGCGCCCCTCTTTACGCCCACCCTTCCTACCTGAACGCCAGAGTAGGCCCGGTATACGTACCCGATGTTTCGAGGTAGAACCGTTTCCCCCACCAGTACTCTGGGGTTGGAACGGAACCCTTTGTGATGCGCCAGAGAACACCAGCTGTCCCTTCGTGCGCGCTGGACTAGACCCGGCCTCCCTACCGGACCCCACAGGTTAGACCCGGTATCCCTACCTGATGCTCCGCATTAGGCTTGGCACCCATACCCGATGTTCTGGGGTAGTAGCGGTACCCCCACAGTTACTCTGCGGTAGTATCGGTACACCCACCGGTACTCCGAGGTAGTACGTGAACCCTTACTGGTTCACTGGGGTACACCTGCTGACATTACTAGCGCGCGGTGTAGACCAGACATTCCTAGCTGACCCTCCGTGTTAGGCCCGGTATCCCTACCTGATGCTCCGTTGTTGGCCTGGCACCCCTACCCGATATGCTGGGGTAGTAGCGGTACCCCCACCGGTACTCTGCAGCAGTATCGGTACACCCACCGGTATTCCAGGGTAGTACCTGAACCCTTACTGGTTCGCTGCGGTACACCTGCTGAACTTACGGGCGCGCGGTATAGACCAGACATTCCTACCTGACCCTCCAGGCTAGGCCGGGTATCCCTACCTGATGCTCTGCGGTAGGCCTGGCCCCCTACCCGACAATCTGGGTTAGTACCGGTACACCCACTGGTACTCCGCGGTAGTTTTGCTATACCCACCGGTACTCCTGGATTTTACCGGAACACTTACTGGTGCGCCGGGGTACACCTGCTGACCCTACGGGCGCGCCGCTTTACGCCCACCCTTCCTACCTGACACGCCAGAGTAGACCCGGTATTCCTACCCGATGTTTCGAGGTAGAACCCGTTCCCCCACCAGTACTCTGGGGCAGGAACGGAACCCTTTGTGATGCGCCAGAGAACACCAGCTGTCCCTTCGTGCGCGCTGGACTAGACCCGGCCTCCCTACCGGACCCCACAGGTTAGACCCGGTATCCCTACCTGATGCTCCGCATTAGGCTTGGCACCCATACCCGATTTTCTGCTTTAGTAGCGGTACCCCCACCGTTACTCTGCGGTAGTATCGGTACACCCACCGGTAACTCCGAGGTAGTACGTGAACCCTTACTGGTTCACTGGGGTACACCTGCTGACAGTACAGGCGCGCGGTGTAGACCAGACATTCCTAGCTGACCCTCCGTGTTAGGCCCGGTATCCCTACCTGATGCTCCATTGTTGGCCTGGCACCCCTACCCGATATGCTGGGGTAGTAGCGGTACGCCCACCAGTACTCTGCAGTAGTATCGGTACACCCACCGGTACTCCGAGGTAGTGCGTGAACCCTTACTGGTTCACTGGGTTACTCCTCCTGACTTTACGGGTGCGCGGTGTAGACCAGACATTCCTACCTGACCCTCCGTGTTAGGCCTTGTATCCCTACCTGATGCTCCGTTGTTGGCCTGGCACCCATACCTGATATTCTGGGGTAGTACCGGTACCTCCACCGGTACTCTGCAGTATTATCGGTACACCCACCGGTACTCCAGGGTAGTACCTGAACCCTTACTGGTTCGCTGCAGTATACCTGCTGAACTTACGGTCGCGCGGTATAGACCAGACATTCCTACCTGACCCTCCAGGCTAGGCCCGGTATCCCTACCTATTGCTCTGCGGTAGGCCTGGCCCCCTACCCGACAATCTGGGGTAGTACCGGTACACCCACTGGTACTCCGCGGTAGTTTTGCTATACCCACCGGTACTCCTGGATTTTACCGGGACACTTCCTGGTGCGCCGGGGTACACCTGCTGATCCTATGGGCGCCCCGCTTTACGCCCACCCTTCCTACCTGACCCGCCAGAGTAGGCCCGGTATACGTACCCGTTGTTTCGAGGTAGAACCGGTTCCCCCACCAGTACTCTGGGGTTGGAATGGAACCCTTTGTGATGCGCCAGAGAACACCAGCTGTCCCTTCGTGCGCGCTGGACTAGACCCGGCCTCCCTACCGGACCCCACAGGTTAGACCCGGTATCCCTACCTGATGCTCCGCATTAGGCTTGGCACCCATACCCGATCTTCTGCGGTAGTAGCGGTACCCCCACAGTTACTCTGCGGTAGTATCGGTACACCCACCGGTACTCCGAGGTAGTACGTGAACCCTTACTGGTTCACTGGGTTACTCCTGCTGACTTTACGGGTGCGCGGTGTAGACCAGACATTCCTAGCTGACCCTCCGTGTTAGGCCCGGTATCCCTACCTGATGCTCCGTTGTTGGCCTGGCACCCATACCTGATATTCTGGGGTAGTACCGGTACCTCCACCGGTACTCTGCAGTATTATTATTACACCCACCGGTACTCCAGGGTAGTACCTGAACCCTTACTGGTTCGCTGCAGTACACCTGCTGAACTTACGGGCGCGCGGTATAGACCAGACATTCCTACCTGACCCTCCAGGCTAGGCCCGGTATCCCTACCTATTGCTCTGCGGTAGGCCTGGCCCCCTACCCGACAATCTGGGGTAGTACCGGTACACCCACTGGTACTCCGCGGTAGTTTTGCTATACCCACCGGTACTCCTGGATTTTACCGGAACACTTACTGGTGCGCCGGGGTACACCTGCTGATCCTACGGGTGCGCCGCTTTACGCCCACCCTTCCTACCTGACCCTCCGGAGTAGGCGCGGTATACGTACCCGATGTTTCGAGGTAGAACCCGTTCCCCCACCAGTACTCTGGGGTTGGAACGGAACCCTTTGTGATGCGCCAGAGAACACCAGCTGTCCCTTCGTGCGCGCTGGACTAGACCCGGCCTCCCTACCGGACCCCACAGGTTAGACCCGGTATCCCTACCTGATGCTCCGCATTAGGCTTGGCACCCATACCCGATGTTCTAGGGTAGTAGCGGTACCCCCACAGTTACTATGCGGTAGTATCGGTACACCCACCGGTACTCCGAGGTAGTACGTGAACCCTTACTGGTTCACTGGGTTACTCCTGCTGACTTTACGGGTGCGCGGTGTAGACCAGACATTCCTACCTGACCCTCCGTGTTAGGCCCGGTATCCCTACCTGATGCTCCGTTGTTGGCCTGGCACCCCTACCTGATATTTTGGGGTAGTACCGGTACCCCCACCGGTACTCTGCAGTAGTATCGGTGCACCCACCGGTACTCCAGGGTAGTACCTGAACCCTTACTGGTACGCTGCAGTACACCTGCTGAACTTACGGGCACGCGGTATAGACCAGACATTCCTACCTAACCCTCCAGGCTAGGCCCGGTATCCCTACCTGATGCTCTGCGGTAGGCCTGGCCCCCTACCCGACAATCTGGGTTAGTACCGGTACACCCACTGGTACTCCGCGGTAGTTTTCCTATACCCACCGGTACTCCTGGATTTTACCGGAACTCTTACTGGTGTGCCGGGGTACACCTGCTGATCCTACGGGCGCCCCGCTTTACGCCCACCCTTCCTACCTGACCCGCCGGAGTAGGCCCGGTATCCCTACCCGATGTTTCGAGGTAGAACCGGTTCACCCACCAGTACTCTGGGGTTGGAACGGAACCCTTTGTGATGAGCCAGAGAACACCAGCTGTCCCTTCGTGCGCGCTGGACTAGACCCGGCCTCCCTACCGGACCCCAGAGGTTAGACCCGGTATCCCTACCTGATGCTCCGCATTAGGCTTGGCACCTATACCCGATCTTCTGGGGTAGTAGCGGTACTCCCACCGTTACTCTGCGGTAGTATCGGTACACCCACCGGTACTCCGAGGTAGTACGTGAACCCTTACTGGTTCACTGGGGTACACCTGCCGACAGTACTGGCGCGCGGTGTAGACCAGACATTCCTAGCTGACCCTCCGTGTTAGGCCCGGTATCCCTACCTGATGCTCCATTGTTGGCCTGGCACCCCTACCCGATATGCTGGGGTAGTAGCGGTACGCCCACCAGTACTCTGCAGTAGTATCGGTACACCCACCGGTACTCCAGGGTAGTACCTGAACCCTTACTGGTTCGCTGCGGTACACCTGCTGAACTTACGGGCCCGCGGTATAGACCAGACATTCCTACCTGACCCTCCAGGCTAGGCCCGGTATCCCTACCTGATGCTCTGCGGTAGGCCTGGCCCCCTACCTGACAATCTGGGGTAGTACCGGTACACCCACTGGTACTCCGCGGTAGTTTTGCTATACCCACCGGTACTCCTGGATTTTACCGGAACATTTCCTGGTGCGCCAGGGTACACCTGCTGACCCTACGGGCGCGCCGCTTTACGCCCACCCTTCCTACCTGACCCGCCAGAGTAGGCCCGGTATACGTACCCGATGTTTCGAGGTAGAACCGGTTCCCCCACCAGTACTCTGGGGTTGGAACGGAACCCTTTGTGATGCGCCAGAGAACACCAGCTGTCCCTTCGTGCGCGCTGGACTAGACCCGGCCTCCCTACCGGACCCCACAGGTTAGACCCGGTATCCCTACCTGATGCTCCGCATTAGGCTTGGCACCCATACCCGATGTTCTGGGGTAGTAGCGGTACCCCCACAGTTACTCTGCGGTAGTATCGGTACACCCACCGGTACTCCGAGGTAGTACGTGAACCCTTACTGGTTCACTGGGTTACTCCTGCTGACTTTACGGGTGCGCGGTGTAGACCAGACATTCCTAGCTGACCCTCCGTGTTAGGCCCGGTATCCCTACCTGATGCTCCGTTGTTGGCCTGGCACCCATACCTGATATTCTGGGGTAGTACCAGTACCCCCACCGGTACTCTGCAGTAGTATCGGTACACCCACTGGTACTCCAGGGTAGTACCTGAGCCCTTAATGGTTCACTGGGGTACACCTGCTGAACTTACGGGCGCGCGGTATAGACCAGACATTCCTACCTGACCCTCCAGGCTAGGCCCGGTATCCCTACCTGATGCTCTGCGGTAGGCCTGGCCCCCTACCCGACAATCTGGGTTAGTACCGGTACACCCACTGGTACTCCGCGGTCGTTTTGCTATACCCACCGGTACTCCTGGATTGTACCGGAACACTTACTGGTGCGCCGGGGTACACCTGCTGACCCTACGGGCGCGACGCTTTACGCCCACCCTTCCTACCTGCCCCGCCGGAGTAGGACCGGTATCCCTACCCGATGTTTCGATGTAGAACCGGTTCCCCCACCAGTACTCTGGGGTTGGAACGGAACCCTTTGTGATGCGCCAGAGAACACCAGCTGTCCCTTCGTGCGCGCTGGACTAGACACGGCCTCCCTACCGGACCCCAGAGGTTAGACCCGGTATCCCTACCTGATGCTCCGCATTAGGCTTGGCACCCATACCCGATCTTCTGGGGTAGTAGCGGTACCCCCACCGTTACTCTGCGGTAGTATCGGTACACCCACCGGTACTCCGAGGTAGTACGTGAACCCTTACTGGTTCACTGGGGTACACATGATGACGTTACTGGCGCGCGGTGTAGACCAGACATTCCTAGCTGACCCTCCGTGTTAGGCCCGGTATCCCTACCTGATGCTCCGTTGTTGGCCTGGCACCCATACCTGATATTCTGGGGTAGTACCGGTACCCCCACCGGTACTCTGCAGTAGTATCGGTACACGCACCGGTACTCCAGGGTAGTACCTGAACCCTTACTGGTACGCTGCAGTACACCTGCTGAACTTACGGGCGCGCGGTATAGACCAGACATTGCTACCTGACCCTCCAGGCTAGGCCCGGTATCCCTACCTGATGCTCTGCGGTAGGCCTGGCCCCCTACCCGACAATCTGGGCTAGTACCGGTACACCCACTGGTACTCCGCGGTAGTTTTGCTATACCCACCGGTACTCCTGGATTGTACCGGAACACTTACTGGTGCGCCGGGGTACACCTGCTGATCCTACGGGCGCCCCGCTTTACGCACACCCTTCCTACCTGACCCGCCAGAGTAGGCGCGGTATACGTACCCGATGTTTCGAGGTAGAACCGGTTCCCCCACCAGTACTCTGGGGTTGGAACGGAACCCTTTGTGATGCGCCAGAGAACACCAGCTGTCCCTTCGTGCGCGCTGGACTAGACCCGGCCTCCCTACCGGACCCCACAGGTTAGACCCGGTATCCCTACCTGATGCTCCGCATTAGGCTTGGCACCCATACCCGATGTTCTGGGGTAGTAGCGGTACTCCCACCGTTACTCTGCGGTAGTATCGGTACACCCACCGGTACTCCGCGGTAGTACGTGAACCCTTACTGGTTCACTGGGGTACACATGATGACGTTACTGGCGCGCGGTGTAGACCAGACATTCCTAGCTGACCCTCCGTGTTAGGCCTTGTATCCCTACCTGATGCTCCGTTGTTGGCCTGGCACCCATACCTGATATTCTGGGGTAGTACCGGTACCTCCACCGGTACTCTGCAGTATTATTATTACACCCACCGGTACTCCAGGGTAGTACCTGAACCCTTACTGGTTCGCTGCGGTACACCTGCTGAACTTACGGGCGCGCGGTATAGACCAGACATTCCTACCTGACCCTCCAGGCTAGGCCCGGTATCCCTACCTATTGCTCTGCGGTAGGCCTGGCCCCCTACCCGACAATCTGGGGTAGTACCGGTACACCCACTGGTACTCCGCGGTAGTTTTGCTATACCCACCGGTACTCCTGGATTTTACCGGAACACTTACTGCTGCGCCGGGGTACACCTGCTGATCCTACGGGTGCGCCGCTTTACGCCCACCCTTCCTACCTGACCCTCCGGAGTAGGCGCGGTATACGTACCCGATGTTTCGAGGTAGAACCCGTTCCCCCACCAGTACTCTGGGGTTGGAACGGAACCCTTTGTGATGCGCCAGAGAACACCAGCTGTCCCTTCGTGCGCGCTGGACTAGACCCGGCCTCCCTACCGGACCCCACAGGTTAGACCCGGTATCCCTACCTGATGCTCCGCATTAGGCTTGGCACCCATACCCGATGTTCTAGGGTAGTAGCGGTACCCCCACAGTTACTATGCGGTAGTATCGGTACACCCACCGGTACTCCGAGGTAGTACGTGAACCCTTACTGGTTCACTGGGTTACTCCTGCTGACTTTACGGGTGCGCGGTGTAGACCAGACATTCCTACCTGACCCTCCGTGTTAGGCCCGGTATCCCTACCTGATGCTCCGTTGTTGGCCTGGCACCCCTACCTGATATTTTGGGGTAGTACCGGTACCCCCACCGGTACTCTGCAGTAGTATCGGTGCACCCACCGGTACTCCAGGGTAGTACCTGAACCCTTACTGGTACGCTGCAGTACACCTGCTGAACTTACGGGCACGCGGTATAGACCAGACATTCCTACCTAACCCTCCAGTCTAGGCCCGGTATCCCTACCTGATGCTCTGCGGTAGACCTGGCCCCCTACCCGACAATCTGGGTTAGTACCGGTAGACCCACTGGTACTCCGCGGTAGTTTTCCTATACCCACCGGTACTCCTGGATTTTACCGGAACTCTTACTGGTGTGCCGGGGTACACCTGCTGATCCTACGGGCGCCCCGCTTTACGCCCACCCTTCCTACCTGTCCCGCCGGAGTAGGCCCGGTATCCCTACCCGATGTTTCGAGGTAGAACCGGTTCACCCACCAGTACTCTGGGGTTGGAACGGAACCCTTTGTGATGAGCCAGAGAACACCAGCTGTCCCTTCGTGCGCGCTGGACTAGACCCGGCCTCCCTACCTGACCCCAGAGGTTAGACCCGGTATCCCTACCTGATGCTCCGCATTAGGCTTGGCACCTATACCCGATCTTCTGGGGTAGTAGCGGTACTCCCACCGTTACTCTGCGGTAGTATCGGTACACCCACCGGTACTCCGAGGTAGTGCGTGAAACCTTACTGGTTCACTGGGTTACTCCTCCTGACTTTACGGGTGCGCGGTGTAGACCTGACATTCCTACCTGACCCTCCGTGTTAGGCCTTGTATCCCTACCTGATGCTCCGTTGTTGGCCTGGCACCCATACCTGATATTCTGGGGTAGTACCGGTACCTCCACCGGTACTCTGCGGTATTATCGGTACACCGACCGGTACTCCAGGGTAGTACCTGAACCCTTACTCGTTCGCTGCAGTACACCTGCTGAACTTACGGGCGCGCGGTATAGACCAGACATTCCTACCTGACGCTCCAGGCTAGGCCCGGTATCCCTACCTGATGCTCTGCGGTAGGCATGGCCCCCTACCCGACAATCTGGGGTAGTACCGGTACACCCACTGGTACTCCGCGGTAGTTTTGCTATACCCACCGGTACTCCTGGATTTTACCGGAACACTTCCTGGTGCGCCGGGGTACACCTGCTGACCCTACGGGCGCGCCGCTTTACGCCCACCCTTCCTACCTGACCCGCCGGAGTAGACCCGGTATTCCTACCCGATGTTTCGAGGTAGAACCCGTTCCCCCACCAGTACTCTGGGGTAGGAACGGAACCCTTTGTGATGCGCCAGAGAACACCAGCTGTCCCTTCGTGCGCGCTGGACTACACCCGGCCTCCCTACCGGACCCCACAGGTTAGACCCGGTATCCCTACCTGATGCTCCGCATTAGGCTTGGCACCCATACCGGATGTTCTGGGGTAGTAGCGGTACCCCCACCGTTACTCTGCGGTAGTATCGGTACACCCACCGTTACTCCGGGGTAGTACGTGAACCCTTACTGGTTCACTGGGGTACACATGATGACGTTACTGGCGCGCGGTGTAGACCAGACATTCCTAGCTGACCCTCCGTGTTAGGCCCGGTATCCCTACCTGATGCTCCGTTGTTGGCCTGGCACCCATACCTGATATTCTGGGGTAGTACCGGTACCCCCACCGGTACTCTGCAGTAGTATCAGAACACCCACCGGTACTCCAGGGTAGTACCTGAACCCTTACTGGTACGCTGCAGTACACCTGCTGAACTTACGGGCGCGCGGTATAGACCAGACATTCCTACCTAACCCTCCAGGCTAGGCCCGGTATCCCTACCTTATGCTCTGCGGTAGGCCTGGCCCCCTACCCGACAATCTGGGCTAGTACCGGTACACCCACTGGTACTCCGCGGTAGTTTTGCTATACCAACCGGTACTCCTGGATTGTACCGGAACACTTACTGGTGCGCCGGGGTACACCTGCTGATCCTACGGGCGCCCCGCTTTACGCCCACCCTTCCTACCTGACCGCCAGAGTAGGCCCGGTATACGTACCCGATGTTTCGAGGTAGAACCGTTTGCCCCACCGGTACTCTGGATTTGGAACGGAACCCTTTGTGATGCGCCAGAGAACACCAGCTGTCCCTTCGTGCGCGCTGGACTAGACCCGGCCTCCCTACCGGACCCCACAGGTTAGACCCGGTATCCCTACCTGATGCTCCGCATTAGGCTTGGCACCCATACCCGATGTTCTGGGGTAGTAGCGGTACCCCCACAGTTACTCTGCGGTAGTATCGGTACACCCACCGGTACTCCGAGGTAGTACGTGAACCCTTACTGGTTCACTGGGGTACACCTGCTGACATTACTGGCGCGCGGTGTAGACCAGACATTCCTACCTGACCCTCCGTGTTAGGCCCGGTATCCCTACCTGATGCTCCATTGTTGGCCAGGCACCCTACCCGATATGCTGGGGTAGTACCGGTACCCCCACCGGTACTCTGCGGTAGTATTGGTACACCCACCGCTACTCCAGGGTAGACCTGAACCCTTACTGGTTCGCTGCGGTACACCTGCTGAACTTACGGGCGCGCGGTATAGACCAGACATTCCTACCTGACGCTCCAGGCTAGGCCCGGTATCCCTACCTGATGCTCTGCGGTAGGCCTGGCCCCCTACCGGACAATCTCTGTTAGTACCGGTACACACACTGGTACTCCGCGGTAGTTTTGCTATACCCACCGGTACTCCTGGATTGTACCGGAACACTTACTGGTGCGCCGGGGTACACCTGCTGATCCTACGGGCGCGCCGCTTTACGCCCACCCTTCCTACCTGACCCTCCGGAGTAGGCGCGGTATACGTACCCGATGTTTCGAGGTAGAACACGTTCCCCCACCAGTACTCTAGGGTTGGAACGGAACCCTTTGTGATGCGCCAGAGAACACCAGCTGTCCCTTCGTGCGCGCTGGACTAGACACGGCCTCCCTACCAGACGCCACAGGTTAGACCCGCTATCCCTACCTGATGCTCCGCGTTAAGCTTGGCACCCATAACCGATCTTCTGGGGTAGTAGCGGTACTCCCACCGTTACTCTTCGGTAGTATCGGTACACCCACCGGTACTCCGGGGTAGTACCTGAACCCTTACTGGTTCACTGGGTTACTCCTGCTGACTTTACGGGTGCGCGGTGTAGACCAGACATTCCTACCTGACCCTCCGTGTTAGGCCCGGTATCCCTACCTGATGCTCCGTTGTTGGCCTGGCACCCATACCTGATATTCTGGGGTAGTACCGGTACCCCCACCGGTACTCTGCAGTAGTATCGGTACACCCACCGGTACTCCAGGGTAGTACCTGAACCCTTACTGGTTCGCTGGGGTACACCTGCTGAACTTACGGGCGCGCGGTATAGACCAGACATTCCTACCTCACCCTCCAGGCTAGGCCCGGTATCCCTACCTGATGCTCTGCGGTAGGCCTGGCCCCCTACCCGACAATCTGGGCTAGTACCGGTACACCCACTGGTACTCCGCGGTAGTTTTGCTATACCAACCGGTACTCCTGGATTGTACCGGAACACTTACTGGTGCGCCGGGGTACACCTGCTGATCCTACGGGCGCCCCGCTTTACGCCCACCCTTCCTACCTGACCGCCAGAGTAGGCCCGGTATACGTACCCGATGTTTCGAGGTAGAACCGTTTGCCCCACCGGTACTCTGGATTTGGAACGGAACCCTTTGTGATGCGCCAGAGAACACCAGCTGTCCCTTCGTGCGCGCTGGACTAGACCCGGCCTCCCTACCGGACCCCACAGGTTAGACCCGGTATCCCTACCTGATGCTCCGCATTAGGCTTGGCACCCATACCCGATGTTCTGGGGTAGTAGCGGTACCCCCACAGTTACTCTGCGGTAGTATCGGTACACCCACCGGTACTCCGAGGTAGTACGTGAACCCTTACTGGTTCACTGGGGTACACCTGCTGACATTACTGGCGCGCGGTGTAGACCAGACATTCCTACCTGACCCTCCGTGTTAGGCCCGGTATCCCTACCTGATGCTCCATTGTTGGCCAGGCACCCTACCCGATATGCTGGGGTAGTACCGGTACCCCCACCGGTACTCTGCGGTAGTATTGGTACACCCACCGGTACTCCAGGGTAGACCTGAACCCTTACTGGTTCGCTGCGGTACACCTGCTGAACTTACGGGCGCGCGGTATAGACCAGACATTCCTACCTGACGCTCCAGGCTAGGCCCGGTATCCCTACCTGATGCTCTGCGGTAGGCCTGGCCCCCTACCGGACAATCTCTGTTAGTACCGGTACACCCACTGGTACTCCGCGGTAGTTTTGCTATACCCACCGGTACTCCTGGATTTTACCGGAACACTTACTGGTGCGCCGGGGTACACCTGCTGATCCTACGGGCGCGCCGCTTTACGCCCACCCTTCCTACCTGACCCTCCGGAGTAGGCGCGGTATACGTACCCGATGTTTCGAGGTAGAACACGTTCCCCCACCAGTACTCTAGGGTTGGAACGGAACCCTTTGTGATGCGCCAGAGAACACCAGCTGTCCCTTCGTGCGCGCTGGACTAGACACGGCCTCCCTACCAGACGCCACAGGTTAGACCCGCTATCCCTACCTGATGCTCCGCGTTAAGCTTGGCACCCATAACCGATCTTCTGGGGTAGTAGCAGTACTCCCACCGTTACTCTTCGGTAGTATCGGTACACCCACCGGTACTCCGGGGTAGTACCTGAACCCTTACTGGTTCACTGGGTTACTCCTGCTGACTTTACGGGTGCGCGGTGTAGACCAGACATTCCTAGCTGACCCTCCGTGTTAGGCCCGGTATCCCTACCTGATGCTCCGTTGTTGGCCTGGCACCCATACCTGATATTCTGGGGTAGTACCGGTACCCCCACCGGTACTCTGCAGTAGTATCGGTACACCCACCGGTACTCCAGGGTAGTACCTGAACCCTTACTGGTTCGCTGCGGTACACCTGCTGAACTTACGGGCGCGCGGTATAGACCAGACATTCCTACCTCACCCTCCAGGCTAGGCCCGGTATCCCTACCTGATGCTCTGCGGTAGGCCTGGCCCCCTACCCGACAATCTGGGGTAGTACCGGTACACCCACTGGTACTCCGCGGTAGTTTTGCTATACCCACCGGTACTCCTGGATTTTACCGGAACACTTACTGGTGCGCCGGGGTACACCTGCTGATCCTACGGGCGCCCCGCTTTACGCCCACCCTTCCTACCTGACCCGCTAGAGTAGGCCCGGTATACGTACCCGATGTTTCGAGGTAGAACCGTTTCCCCCACCAGTACTCTGGGGTTGGAACGGAACCCTTTGTGATGCGCCAGAGAACACCAGCTGTCCCTTCGTGCGCGCTGGACTAGACCCGGCCTCCCTACCGGACCCCACAGGTTAGACCCGGTATCCCTACCTGATGCTCCGCATTAGGCTTGGCACCCATACCGGATGTTCTGGGGTAGTAGCGGTACCCCCACCGTTACTCTGCGGTAGTATCGGTACACCCACCGTTACTCCGGGGTAGTACGTGAACCCTTACTGGTTCACTGGGGTACACATGATGACGTTACTGGCGCGCGGTGTAGACCAGACATTCCTAGCTGACCCTCCGTGTTAGGCCCGGTATCCCTACCTGATGCTCCGTTGTTGGCCTGGCACCCATACCTGATATTCTGGGGTAGTACCGGTACCCCCACCGGTACTCTGCAGTAGTATCAGAACACCCACCGGTACTCCAGGGTAGTACCTGAACCCTTACTGGTACGCTGCAGTACACCTGCTGAACTTACGGGCGCGCGGTATAGACCAGACATTCCTACCTAACCCTCCAGGCTAGGCCCGGCATCCCTACCTTATGCTCTGCGGTAGGCCTGGCCCCCTACCCGACAATCTGGGCTAGTACCGGTACACCCACTGGTACTCCGCGGTAGTTTTGCTATACCAACCGGTACTCCTGGATTGTACCGGAACACTTACTGGTGCGCCGGGGTACACCTGCTGATCCTACGGGCGCCCCGCTTTACGCCCACCCTTCCTACCTGACCGCCAGAGTAGGCCCGGTATACGTACCCGATGTTTCGAGGTAGAACCGTTTGCCCCACCGGTACTCTGGATTTGGAACGGAACCCTTTGTGATGCGCCAGAGAACACCAGCTGTCCCTTCGTGCGCGCTGGACTAGACCCGGCCTCCCTACCGGACCCCACAGGTTAGACCCGGTATCCCTACCTGATGCTCCGCATTAGGCTTGGCACCCATACCCGATGTTCTGGGGTAGTAGCGGTACCCCCACAGTTACTCTGCGGTAGTATCGGTACACCCACCGGTACTCCGAGGTAGTACGTGAACCCTTACTGGTTCACTGGGGTACACCTGCTGACATTACTGGCGCGCGGTGTAGACCAGACATTCCTACCTGACCCTCCGTGTTAGGCCCGGTATCCCTACCTGATGCTCCATTGTTGGCCAGGCACCCTACCCGATATGCTGGGGTAGTACCGGTACCCCCACCGGTACTCTGCGGTAGTATTGGTACACCCACCGGTACTCCAGGGTAGACCTGAACCCTTACTGGTTCGCTGCGGTACACCTGCTGAACTTACGGGCGCGCGGTATAGACCAGACATTCCTACCTGACGCTCCAGGCTAGGCCCGGTATCCCTACCTGATGCTCTGCGGTAGGCCTGGCCCCCTACCGGACAATCTCTGTTAGTACCGGTACACACACTGGTACTCCGCGGTAGTTTTGCTATACCCACCGGTACTCCTGGATTTTACCGGAACACTTACTGGTGCGCCGGGGTACACCTGCTGATCCTACGGGCGCGCCGCTTTACGCCCACCCTTCCTACCTGACCCTCCGGAGTAGGCGCGGTATACGTACCCGATGTTTCGAGGTAGAACACGTTCCCCCACCAGTACTCTAGGGTTGGAACGGAACCCTTTGTGATGCGCCAGAGAACACCAGCTGTCCCTTCGTGCGCGCTGGACTAGACACGGCCTCCCTACCGGACCCCACAGGTTAGACCCGGTATCCCTACCTGATGCTCCGCGTTAAGCTTGGCACCAATAACCGATCTTCTGGGGTAGTAGCAGTACTCCCACCGTTACTCTTCGGTAGTATCGGTACACCCACCGGTACTCCGGGGTAGTACCTGAACCCTTACTGGTTCACTGGGTTACTCCTGCTGACTTTACGGGTGCGCGGTGTAGACCAGACATTCCTACCTGACCCTCCGTGTTAGGCCCGGTATCCCTACCTGATGCTCCGTTGTTGGCCTGGCACCCATACCTGATATTCTGGGGTAGTACCGGTACCCCCACCGGTACTCTGCAGTAGTATCGGTACACCCACCGGTACTCCAGGGTAGTACCTGAACCCTTACTGGTTCGCTGGGGTACACCTGCTGAACTTACGGGCGCGCGGTATAGACCAGACATTCCTACCTCACCCTCCAGGCTAGGCCCGGTATCCCTACCTGATGCTCTGCGGTAGGCCTGGCCCCCTACCCGACAATCTGGGGTAGTACCGGTACACCCACTGGTACTCCGCGGTAGTTTTGCTATACCCACCGGTACTCCTGGATTTTACCGGAACACTTACTGGTGCGCCGGGGTACACCTGCTGATCCTACGGGCGCCCCGCTTTACGCCCACCCTTCCTACCTGACCCGCTAGAGTAGGCCCGGTATACGTACCCGATGTTTCGAGGTAGAACCGTTTCCCCCACCAGTACTCTGGGGTTGGAACGGAACCCTTTGTGATGCGCCAGAGAACACCAGCTGTCCCTTCGTGCGCGCTGGACTAGACCCGGCCTCCCTACCGGACCCCACAGGTTAGACCCGGTATCCCTACCTGATGCTCCGCATTAGGCTTGGCACCCATACCCGATCTTCTGGGGTAGTAGCGGTACCCCCACCGTTACTCTGCGGTAGTATCGGTACACCCACCGTTACTCCGGGGTAGTACGTGAACCCTTACTGGTTCACTGGGGTACACATGATGACGTTACTGGCGCGCGGTGTAGACCAGACATTCCTAGCTGACCCTCCGTGTTAGGCCCGGTATCCCTACCTGATGCTCCGTTGTTGGCCTGGCACCCATACCTGATATTCTGGGGTAGTACCGGTACCCCCACCGGTACTCTGCAGTAGTATCAGAACACCCACCGGTACTCCAGGGTAGTACCTGAACCCTTACTGGTACGCTGCAGTACACCTGCTGAACTTACGGGCGCGCGGTATAGACCAGACATTCCTACCTAACCCTCCAGGCTAGGCCCGGTATCCCTACCTTATGCTCTGCGGTAGGCCTGGCCCCCTACCCGACAATCTGGGCTAGTACCGGTACACCCACTGGTACTCCGCGGTAGTTTTGCTATACCCACCGGTACTCCTGGATTGTACCGGAACACTTACTGGTGCGCCGGGGTACACCTGCTGATCCTACGGGCGCCCCGCTTTACGCCCACCCTTCCTACCTGACCGCCAGAGTAGGCCCGGTATACGTACCCGATGTTTCGAGGTAGAACCGTTTGCCCCACCGGTACTCTGGATTTGGAACGGAACCCTTTGTGATGCGCCAGAGAACACCAGCTGTCCCTTCGTGCGCGCTGGACTAGACCCGGCCTCCCTACCGGACCCCACAGGTTAGACCCGGTATCCCTACCTGATGCTCCGCATTAGGCTTGGCACCCATACCCGATGTTCTGGGGTAGTAGCGGTACCCCCACAGTTACTCTGCGGTAGTATCGGTACACCCACCGGTACTCCGAGGTAGTACGTGAACCCTTACTGGTTCACTGGGGTACACCTGCTGACATTACTGGCGCGCGGTGTAGACCAGACATTCCTACCTGACCCTCCGTGTTAGGCCCGGTATCCCTACCTGATGCTCCGTTGTTGGCCTGGCACCCCTACCCGATATGCTGGGGTAGTAGCGGTACCCCCACCGGTACTCTGCAGCAGTATCGGTACACCCACCGGTACTCCAGGGTAGTACCTGAACCCTTACTGGTTCGCTGCGGTACACCTGCTGAACTTACGGGCGCGCGGTATAGACCAGACATTCCTACCTGACCCTCCAGGCTAGGCCGGGTATCCCTACCTGATGCTCCGTTGTTGGCCTGGCACCCATACCTGATATTCTGGGGTAGTACCGGTACCTCCACCGGTACTCTGCAGTATTATCGGTACACCCACCGGTACTCCAGGGTAGTACCTGAACCCTTACTGGTTCGCTGCAGTACACCTGCTGAACTTACGGGCGCGCGGTATAGACCAGACATTCCTACCTGACCCTCCAGGCTAGGCCCGGTATCCCTACCTGATGCTCTGCGGTAGGCCTGGCCCCCTACCCGACAATCTGGGTTAGTACCTGTACACCCACTGGTACTCCGCGGTAGTTTTGCTATACCCACCGGTACTCCTGGATTGTACCGGAACACTTACTGGTGCGCCGGGGTACACCTGCTGACCCTACGGGCGCGCCGCTTTACGCCCACCCTTCCTACCTGACCCGCCGGAGTAGGACCGGTATCCCTACCCGATGTTTCGATGTAGAACCGGTTCCCCCACCAGTACTCTGGGGTTGGAACGGAACCCTTTGTGATGTGCCAGAGAACACCAGCTGTCCCTTCGTGTGCGCTGGACTAGACCCTGCCTCCCTACCGGACCCCACAGGTTAGACCCGGTATCCCTACCTGATGCTCCGCATTAGGCTTGGCACCCATACCCGATGTTCTGGGGTAGTAGCGGTACTCCCACCGTTACTCTGCGGTAGTATCGGTACACCCACCGGTACTCCGCGGTAGTACGTGAACCCTTACTGTTTCACTGGGGTACACATGATGACGTTACTGGCGCGCGGTGTAGACCAGACATTCCTAGCTGACCCTCTGTGTTAGGCCTTGTATCCCTACCTGATGCTCCGTTGTTGGCCTGGCACCCCTACCCGATATGCTGGGGTAGTACCGCTACCCCCACCGGTACTCTGCGGTAGTATTGGTACACCCACCGGTACTCCAGGGTAGTACCTGAACCCTTACTGGTTCGCTGCAGTACACCTGCTGAACTTACGGGCGCGCGGTATAGACCAGACATTCCTACCTGACCCTCCAGGCTAGGCCCGGTATCCCTACCTATTGCTCTGCGGTAGGCCTGGCCCCCTACCCGACAATCTGGGGTAGTACCGGTACACCCACTGGTACTCCGCGGTAGTTTTGCTATACCCACCGGTACTCCTGGATTGTACCGGAACACTTACTGGTGCGCCGGGGTACACCTGCTGATCCTACGGGCGCGCCGCTTTACGCCCACCCTTCCTACCTGAACCTCCGGAGTAGGCACGGTATACGTGCCCGATGTTTCGAGGTAGAACCCGTTCCCCCACCAGTACTCTGGGGTTGGAACGGAACCCTTTGTGATGCGCCAGAGAACACCAGCTGTCCCTTCGTGCGCGCTGGACTAGACCCGGCCTCCCTACCGGACCCCAGAGGTTAGACCCGGTATCCCTACCTGATGCTCCGCATTAGGCTTGGCACCCATACCCGATGTTCTGGGGTAGTAGCGGTACCCCCACAGTTACTCTGCGGTAGTATCGGTACACCCACCGGTACTCCGAGGTAGTACGTGAACCCTTACTGGTTCACTGGGGTACACATGATGACGTTACTGGCGCGCGGTGTATACCAGACATTCCTACCTGACCCTCCGTGTTAGGCCCGGTATCCCTACCTGATGCTCCGTTGTTGGCCTGGCACCCCTACCCGATATGCTGGGGTAGTAGCGGTACCCCCACCGGTACTCTGCAGCAGTATCGGTACACCCACCGGTACTCCAGGGTAGTACCTGAACCCTTACTGGTTCGCTGCGGTACACCTGCTGAACTTACGGGCCCGCGGTATAGACCAGACATTCCTACCTGACCCTCCAGGCTAGGCCCGGTATCCCTACCTGATGCTCTGCGGTAGGCCTGGCCCCCTACCTGACAATCTGGGGTAGTACCGGTACACCCACTGGTACTCCGCGGTAGTTTTGCTATACCCACCGGTACTCCTGGATTGTACCGGAACATTTCCTGGTGCGCCAGGGTACACCTGCTGACCCTACGGGCCCGCCGCTTTACGCCCACCCTTCCTACCTGACCCGCCGGAGTAGACCCGGTATTCCTACCCGATGTTTCGAGGTAGAACCCGTTCCCCCACCAGTACTCTGGGGTTGGAACGGAACCCTTTGTGATGCGCCAGAGAACACCAGCTGTCCCTTCGTGCGCACTGGACTAGACCCGGCCTCCCTACCGGACCCCACAGGTTAGACCCGGTATCCCTACCTGATGCTCCGCATTAGGCTTGGCACCCATACCCGATCTTCTGCGGTAGTAGCGGTACCCCCACCGTTACTCTGCGGTAGTATCGGTACACCCACCGGTACTCCGAGGTAGTGCGTGAAGCCTTACTGGTTCACTGGGTTACTCCTCCTGACTTTACGGGTGTGCGGTGTAGACCAGACATTCCTACCTGACCCTCCGTGTTAGGCCTTGTATCCCTACCTGATGCTCCGTTGTTGGCCTGGCACCCATACCTGATATTCTGGGGTAGTACCGGTACCTCCACCGGTACTCTGCAGTATTATCGGTACACCCACCGGTACTCCAGGGTAGTACCTGAACCCTTACTGGTTCGCTGCAGTATACCTGCTGAACTTACGGTCGCGCGGTATAGACCAGACATTCCTACCTGACCCTCCAGGCTAGGCCCGGTATCCCTACCTATTGCTCTGCGGTAGGCCTGGCCCCCTAACCAACAATCTGGGCTAGTACCGGTACACCCACTGGTACTCCGCGGTAGTTTTGCTATACCCACCGGTACTCCTGGATTTTACCGGAACACTTACTGGTGCGCCGGGGTACACCTGCTGATCCTATGGGCGCCCCGCTTTACGCCCACCCTTCCTACCTGACCCGCCAGAGTAGGCCCGGTATACGTACCCGATGTTTCGAGGTAGAACCGTTTCCCCCACCGGTACTCTGGGGTTGGAACGGTACCCTTTGTGATGCGCCAGAGAACACCAGCTGTCCCTTCGTGCGCGCTGGACTAGACCCGGCCTCCCTACCGGACCCCACAGGTTAGACCCGGTATCCCTACCTGATGCTCCGCATTAGGCTTGGCACCCATACCCGATGTTCTGGGGTAGTAGCGGTACCCCCACAGTTACTCTGCGGTAGTATCGGTACACCCACCGGTACTCCGAGGTAGTACGTGAACCCTTACTGGTTCACTGGGGTACACCTGCTGACATTACTAGCGCGCGGTGTAGACCAGACATTCCTACCTGACCCTCCGTGTTAGGCCCGGTATCCCTACCTGATGCTCCGCATTAGGCTTGGCACCCATACCCGATATGCTGGGGTAGTAGCGGTACCCCCACCGGTACTCTGCAGCAGTATCGGTACACCCAGCGGTACTCCAGGGTAGTACCTGAACCCTTACTGGTTCGCTGCGGTACACCTGCTGAAATTACGGGCGCGCGGTATAGACCAGACATTCCTACCTGACCCTCCAGGCTAGGCCGGGTATCCCTACCTGATGCTCCGTTGTTGGCCTGGCACCCATACCTGATATTCTGGGGTAGTACCGGTACCTCCACCGGTACTCTGCAGTATTATCGGTACACCCACCGGTACTCCAGGGTAGTACCTGAACCCTTACTGGTTCGCTGCAGTACACCTTCTGAACTTACGGGCGTGTGGTATAGACCAGACATTCCTACCTGACCCTCCAGGCTAGGCCCGGTATCCCTACCTGATGCTCTGCGGTAGGCCTGGCCCCCTACCCGACAATCTGGGTTAGTACCTGTACACCCACTGGTACTCCGCGGTAGTTTTGCTATACCCACCGGTACTCCTGGATTGTACCGGAACACTTACTGGTGCGCCGGGGTACACCTGCTGACCCTACGGGCGCGCCGCTTTACGACCACCCTTCCTACCTGACCCGCCGGAGTAGGACCGGTATCCCTACCCGATGTTTCGATGTAGAACCGGTTCCCCCACCAGTACTCTGGGGTTGGAACGGAACCCTTTGTGATGTGCCAGAGAACACCAGCTGTCCCTTCGTGTGCGCTGGACTAGACCCGGCCTCCCTACCGGACCCCACAGGTTAGACCCGGTATCCCTACCTGATGCTCCGCATTAGGCTTGGCACCCATACCCGATGTTCTGGGGTAGTAGCGGTACTCCCACCGTTACTCTGCGGTAGTATCGGTACACCCACCGGTACTCCGCGGTAGTACGTGAACCCTTACTGTTTCACTGGGGTACACATGATGACGTTACTGGCGCGCGGTGTAGACCAGACATTCCTAGCTGACCCTCTGTGTTAGGCCTTGTATCCCTACCTGATGCTCCGTTGTTGGCCTGGCACCCCTACCTGATATTCTGGGGTAGTACCGGTACCCCCACCGGTACTCTGCAGTAGTATCGGTGCACCCACCGGTACTCCAGGGTAGTACCTGAACCCTTACTGGTACGCTGCAGTACACCTGCTGAACTTACGGGCGCGCGGTATAGACCAGACATTCCTACCTAACCCTCCAGGCTAGGCCCGGTATCCCTACCTGATGCTCTGCGGTAGGCCTGGCCCCCTACCCGACAATCTGGGCTAGTACCGGTACACCCACTGGTACTCCGCGGTAGTTTTGCTATACCAACCGGTACTCCTGGATTGTACCGGAACACTTACTGGTGCGCCGGGGTACACCTGCTGATCCTACGGGCGCCCCGCTTTAGGCCCACCCTTCCTACCTGACCGCCAGAGTAGGCCCGGTATACGTACCCGATGTTTCGAGGTAGAACCGTTTCCCCCACCGGTACTCTGGGGTTGGAACGGAACCCTTTGTGATGCGCCAGAGAACACCAGCTGTCCCTTCGTGCGCGCTGGACTAGACCCGGCCTCCCTACCGGACCCCACAGGTTAGACCCGGTATCCCTACCTGATGCTCCGCATTAGGCTTGGCACCCATACCCGATGTTCTGGGGTAGTAGCGGTACCCCCACAGTTACTCTGCGGTAGTATCGGTACACCCACCGGTACTCCGAGGTAGTACGTGAACCCTTACTGGTTCACTGGGGTACACCTGCTGACATTACTAGCGCGCGGTGTAGACCAGACATTCCTAGCTGACCCTCCGTGTTAGGCCCGGTATCCCTACCTGATGCTCCGTTGTTGGCCTGGCACCCCTACCCGATATGCTGGGGTAGTAGCGGTACCCCCACCGGTACTCTGCAGCAGTATCGGTACACCCACCGGTACTCCAGGGTAGTACCTGAACCCTTACTGGTTCGCTGCGGTACACCTGCTGAACTTACGGGCGCGCGGTATAGACCAGACATTCCTACCTGACCCTCCAGGCTAGGCCGGGTATCCCTACCTGATGCTCTGCGGTAGGCCTGGCCCCCTACCCGACAATCTGGGTTAGTACCGGTACACCCACTGGTACTCCGCGGTAGTTTTGCTATACCCACCGGTACTCCTGGATTTTACCCGAACACTTACTGGTGCGCCGGGGTACACCTGCTGACCCTACGGGCGCGCCGCTTTACGCCCACCCTTCCTACCTGACACGCCGGAGTAGACCCGGTATTCCTACCCGATGTTTCGAGGTAGAACCCGTTCCCCCACCAGTACTCTGGGGTAGGAACGGAACCCTTTGTGATGCGCCAGAGAACACCAGCTGTCCCTTCGTGCGCGCTGGACTAGACCCGGCCTCCCTACCGGACCCCACAGGTTAGACCCGGTATCCCTACCTGATGCTCCGCATTAGGCTTGGCACCCATACCCGATCTTCTGCGGTAGTAGCGGTACCCCCACCGTTACTCTGCGGTAGTATCGGTACACCCACCGGTACTCCGAGGTAGTGCGTGAACCCTTACTGGTTCACTGGGTTACTCCTCCTGACTTTACGGGTGCACGGTGTAGACCAGACATTCCTACCTGACCCTCCGTGTTAGGCCTTGTATCCCTACCTGATGCTCCATTGTTGGCCTGGCACCCATACCTGATATTCTGGGGTAGTACCGGTACCTCCACCGGTACTCTGCAGTATTATCGGTACACCCACCGGTACTCCAGGGTAGTACCTGAACCCTTACTGGTTCGCTGCAGTATACCTGCTGAACTTACGGTCGCGCGGTATAGACCAGACATTCCTACCTGACCCTCCAGGCTAGGCCCGGTATCCCTACCTATTGCTCTGCGGTAGGCCTGGCCCCCTACCCGACAATCTGGGCTAGTACCGGTACACCCACTGGTACTCCGCGGTAGTTTTGCTATACCCACCGGTACTCCTGGATTTTACCGGAACACTTACTCGTGCGCCGGGGTACACCTGCTGATCCTATGGGCGCCCCGCTTTACGCCCACCCTTCCTACCTGACCCGCCAGAGTAGGCCCGGTATACGTACCCGATGTTTCGAGGTAGAACCGGTTCCCCCACCAGTACTCTGGGGTTGGAACGGAACCCTTTGTGATGCGCCAGAGAACACCAGCTGTCCCTTCGTGCGCGCTGGACTAGACCCGGCCTCCCTACCGGACCCCACAGGTTAGACCCGGTATCCCTACCTGATGCTCCGCATTAGGCTTGGCACCCATACCCGATCTTCTGGGGTAGTAGCGGTACCCCCACAGTTACTCTGCGGTAGTATCGGTACACCCACCGGTACTCCGAGGTAGTACGTGAACCCTTACTGGTTCACTGGGTTACTCCTGCTGACTTTACGGGTGCGCGGTGTAGACCAGACATTCCTAGCTGACCCTCCGTGTTAGGCCCGGTATCCCTACCTGATGCTCCGTTGTTGGCCTGGCACCCATACCTGATATTCTGGGGTAGTACCGGTACCCCCACCGGTACTCTACAGTAGTATCGGTACACCCACTGGTACTCCAGGGTAGTACCTGAGCCCTTAATGGTTCACTGGGGTACACCTGCTGAACTTACGGGCGCGCGGTATAGACCAGACATTCCTACCTGACCCTCCAGGCTAGGCCCGGTATCCCTACCTGATGCTCTGCGGTAGGCCTGGCCCCCTACCCGACAATCTGGGTTAGTACCTGTACACCCACTGGTACTCCGCGGTCGTTTTGCTATACCCACCGGTACTCCTGGATTGTACCGGAACACTTACTGGTGCGCCGGGGTACACCTGCTGACCCTACGGGCGCGACGCTTTACGCCCACCCTTCCTACCTGCCCCGCCGGAGTAGGACCGGTATCCCTACCCGATGTTTCGATGTAGAACCGGTTCCCCCACCAGTACTCTGGGGTTGGAACGGAACCCTTTGTGATGCGCCAGAGAACACCAGCTGTCCCTTCGTGCGCGCTGGACTAGACCCGGCCTCCCTACCGGACCCCAGAGGTTAGACCCGGTATCCCTACCTGATGCTCCGCATTAGGCTTGGCACCCATACCCGATCTTCTGGGGTAGTAGCGGTACCCCCACCGTTACTCTGCGGTAGTATCGGTACACCCACCGTTACTCCGGGGTAGTACGTGAACCCTTACTGGTTCACTGGGGTACACATGATGACGTTACTGGCGCGCGGTGTAGACCAGACATTCCTAGCTGACCCTCCGTGTTAGGCCCGGTATCCCTACCTGATGCTCCGTTGTTGGCCTGGCACCCCTACCTGATATTTTGGGGTAGTACCGGTACCCCCACCGGTACTCTGCAGTAGTATCGGTGCACCCACCGGTACTCCAGGGTAGTACCTGAACCCTTACTGGTACGCTGCAGTACACCTGCTGAACTTACGGGCGCGCGGTATAGACCAGACATTCCTACCTGACGCTCCAGGCTACGCCCGGTATCCCTACCTGATGCTCTGCGGTAGGCCTGGCCCCATACCCGACAATCTGGGGTAGTACCGGTACACCCACTGGTACTCCGCGGTAGTTTTGCTATACCCACCGGTACTCCTGGATTTTACCGGAACACTTCCTGGTGCGCCGGGGTACACCTGCTGACCCTACGGGTGCGCCGCTTTACGCCCACCCTTCCTACCTGACCCGCCGGAGTAGACCCGGTATTCCTACCCGATGTTTCGAGGTAGAACCCGTTCCCCCACCAGTACTCTGGGGTAGGAATGGAACCCTTTGTGATGCGCCAGAGAACACCAGCTGTCCCTTCGTGCGCGCTGGACTAGACCCGGCCTCCCTACCGGACCCCACAGGTTAGACCCGGTATCCCTACATGATGCTCCGCATTAGGCTTGGCACCCATACCCGATCTTCTGCGGTAGTAGCGGTACCCCCACCGTTACTCTGCGGTAGTATCGGTACACCCACCGGTACTCCGAGGTAGTACGTGAACCCTTACTGGTTCACTGGGGTACACCTGCTGACATTACTGGAGCACGGTGTAGACCAGACATTCCTACCTGACCCTCCGTGTTAGGCCCGGTATCCCTACCTGATGCTCCATTGTTGGCCTGGCACCCCTACCCGATATGCTGGGGTAGTAGCGGTACGCCCAGCAGTACTCTGCAGTAGTATCGGTACACCCACCGGTACTCCAGGGTAGTACCTGAACCCTTACTGGTTCGCTGCGGTACACCTGCTGAACTTACGGGCCCGCGGTATAGACCAGACATTCCTACCTGACCCTTCAGGCTAGGCCCGGTATCCCTACCTGATGCTCTGCGGTAGGCCTGGCCCCCTACCCGACAATCTGGGGTAGTACCGGTACACCCACTGGTACTCCGCGGTAGTTTTGCTATACCCACCGGTACTCCTGGATTTTCCCGGAACACTTCCTGGTGCGCCAGGGTACACCTGCTGACCCTACGGGCGCGCCGCTTTACGCCCACCCTTCCTACCTGACCGCCGGAGTAGACCCGGTATTCCTACCCGATGTTTCGAGGTAGAACCCGTTCCCCCACCAGTACTCTGGGGTAGGAACGGAACCCTTTGTGATGCGCCAGAGAACACCAGCTGTCCCTTCGTGCGCACTGGACTAGACCCGGCCTCCCTACCGGACCCCACAGGTTAGACCCGGTATCCCTACCTGATGCTCCGCATTAGGCTTGGCACCCATACCCGATCTTCTGCGGTAGTAGCGGTACCCCCACCGTTACTCTGCGGTAGTATCGGTACACCCACCGGTACTCCGAGGTAGTACGTGAACCCTTACTGGTTCACTGGGGTACACCTGCTGACATTACTGGCGCGCGGTGTAGACCAGACATTCCTACCTGACCCTCCGTGTTAGGCCCGGTATCCCTACCTGATGCTCTGTTGTTGGCCTGGCACCCCTACCCGATATCCTGGGGTAGTAGCGGTACCCCCACCGGTACTCTGCAGTAGTATCGGTACACCCACCGGTACTCCAGGGTAGTACCTGAACCCTTACTGGTTCGCTGCGGTACACCTGCTGAACTTACGGGCCCGCGGTATAGACCAGACATTCCTACCTGACCCTCCAGGCTAGGCCCGGTATCCCTACCTGATGCTCTGCGGTAGGCCTGGCCCCCTACCCGACAATCTGGGGTAGTACCGGTACACCCACTGGTACTCCGCGGTAGTTTTGCTATACCCACCGGTACTCCTGGATTTTACCGGAACACTTCCTGGTGCGCCGGGGTACACCTGCTGACCCTACGGGCGCGCCGCTTTACGCACACACTTCCGACTTGACCCGCCGGAGTAGACCCGGTATTCCTACCCTATGTTTCGAGGTAGAACCCGTTCCCCCACCAGTACTCTGGGGTAGGAACGGAACCCTTTGTGATGCGCCAGAGAACACCAGCTGTCCCTTCGTGCGCGCTGGACTACACCCGGCCTCCCTACCGGACCCCACAGGTTAGACCCGGTATCCCTACCTGATGCTCCGCATTAGGCTTGGCACCCATACCTGATCTTCTGCGGCAGTAGCGGTACCCCCACCGTTACTCCGCGGTAGTATCGGTACACCCACCGGTACTCCGAGGTAGTACGTGAACCCTTACTGGTTCACTGGGGTACACCTGCTGACATTACTGGCGCGCGGTGTAGACCAGACATTCCTACCTGACCCTCCGTGTTAGGCCCGGTATCCCTACTTGATGCTCCGTTGTTGGCCTGGCACCCATACCCGATATGCTGGGTTAGTACCGGTACCCCCACCGGTACTCTGCAGTAGTATCGGTACACCCACCGGTACTCCAGGGTAGTACCTGAACCCTTACTGGTTCGCTGCGGTACACCTACTGAACTTACGGGCGCGCGGTATAGACCAGACATTCCTACCTGACCCTCCAGGCTAGGCCCGGTATCCCTACCTGATGCTCTGCGGTAGGCCTGGCCCCATACCCGACAATCTGGGGTAGTACCGGTACACCCACTGGTACTCCGCGGTAGTTTTGCTATACCCACCGGTACTCCTGGATTTTACCAGAACACTTCCTGGTGCGCCGGGGTACACCTGCTGACTCTACGGGCGCGCCGCTTTACGCCCACCCTTCCTACCTGACCCGCCGGAGTAGACCCGGTATTCCTACCCGATGTTTCGAGGTAGAACCCGTTCCCCCACCAGTACTCTGGGGTAGGAACGGAACCCTTTGTGATGCGCCAGAGAACACCAGCTGTCCCTTCGTGCGCGCTGGACTAGACCAGGCCTCCCTACCGGACCCCACAGGTTAGACCCGGTATCCCTACCTGATGCTCCGCATTAGGCTTGGCACCCATACCCGATGTTCTGGGGTAGTAGCGGTACCCCCACCGTTACTCTGCGGTAGTATCGGTACACCCACCGGTACTCCGAGGTAGTACGTGAACCCTTACTGGTTCACTGGGGTACACCTGCTGACAGTACTGGCGCGCGGTATAGACCAGACATTCCTACCTGACCCTCCGTGTTAGGCCCGGTATCCCTACCTGATGCTCCATTGTTGGCCTGGCACCCCTACCCGATATGCTGGGGTAGTACCGGTACCCCCACCGGTACTCTGCAGTAGTATCGGTACACCCACCGGTACTCCAGGGTAGTACCTGAACCCTTACTGGTTCGCTGCGGTACACCTGCTGAACTTACGGGCCCGCGGTATAGACCAGACATTCCTACCTGACCCTCCAGGCTAGGCCCGGTATCCCTACCTGATGCTCTGCGGTAGGCCTGGCCCCCTACCCGACAATCTGGGGTAGTACCGGTACACCCACTGGTACTCCGCGGTAGTTTTGCTATACCCACCGGTACTCCTGGATTTTACCGGAACACTTCCTGGTGCGCCGGGGTACACCTGCTGACCCTACGGGCGCGCCGCTTTACGCCCACCCTTCCTACCTGACCCGCCGGAGTAGACCTGGTATTCCTACCCGATGTTTCGAGGTAGAACCCGTTCCCCCACCCGTACTCTGGGGTAGGAACGGAACCCTTTGTGATGCGCCAGAGAACACCAGCTGTCCCTTCGTGCGCGCTGGACTAGATCCGGCCTCCCTACTGGACCCCACAGGTTAGACCCGGTATCCCTACATGATGCTCCGCATTAGGCTTGGCACCCATACCCGATCTTCTGCGGTAGTAGCGGTACCCCCACCGTTACTCTGCGGTAGTATCGGTACACCCACCGGTACTCCGAGGTAGTACGTGAACCCTTACTGGTTCACTGGGGTACACCTGCTGACATTACTGGCGCGCGGTGTAGACCAGACATTCCTACCTGACCCTCCGTGTTAGGCCCGGTATCCCTACCTGATGCTCCATTGTTGGCCTGGCACCCCTACCCGATATGCTGGGTTAGTACCGGTACCCCCACCGGTACTCTGCAGTAGTATCGGTACACCCACCGGTACTCCAGGGTAGTACCTGAACCCTTACTGGTTCGCTGCGGTACACCTACTGAACTTACGGGCCCGCGGTATAGACCAGACATTCCTACCTGACCCTCCAGGCTAGGCCCGGTATCCCTACCTGATGCTCTGCGGTAGGCCTGGCCCCCTACCCGACAATCTGGGGTAGTACCGGTACACCCACTGGTACTCCGCGGTAGTTTTGCTATACCCACCGGTACTCCTGGATTTTACCGGAACACTTCCTGGTGCGCCGGGGTACACCTGCTGACCCTACGGGCGCGCCGCTTTACGCACACACTTCCTACTTGACCCGCCGGAGTAGACCCGGTATTCCTACCCGATGTTTCGAGGTAGAACCCGTTCCCCCACCAGTACTCTGGGGTAGGAACGGAACCCTTTGTGATGCGCCAGAGAACACCAGCTGTCCCTTCGTGCGCGCTGGACTACACCCGGCCTCCCTACCGGACCCCACAGGTTAGACCCGGTATCCCTACCTGATGCTCCGCATTGGGCTTGGAACCCACACCTGATCTTCTGCGGTAGTAGCGGTACTCCCACCGTTACTCTGCGGTAGTATCGGTACACCCACCGGTACTCCGAGGTAGTACGTGAACCCTTACTGGTTCACTGGGGTACACCTGCTGAAATTACTGGCGCGCGGTGTAGACCAGACATTCCTACCTGACCCTCCGTGTTAGGCCCGGTATCCCTACCTGATGCTCCGTTGTTGGCCTGGCACCCCTACCCGATATGCTGGGGTAGTACCGGTACCCCCACCGGTACTCTGCAGTCGTATCGGTACACCCACCGGTACTCCAGGGTAGTACCTGAACCCTTAATGGTTCGCTGCGGTACACCTGCTGAACTTACGGGCCCGCGGTATAGACCAGACATTCCTACCTGACCCTCCAGGCTAGGCCCGGTATCCCTACCTGATGCTCTGCGGTAGGCCTGGCCCCCTACCCAACAATCTGGGTTAGTACCGGTACACCCACTGGTACTCCGCGGTAGTTTTGCTATACCCACCGGTACTCCTGGATTTTACCGGGACACTTCCTGGTGCGCCGGGGTACACCTGCTGACCCTACGGGCGCGCCGCTTTACGCCCACCCTTCCTACCTGACCCGCCGGAGTAGACCTGGTATTCCTACCCGATGTTTCGAGGTAGAACCCGTTCCCCCACCCGTACTCTGGGGTAGGAACGGAACCCTTTGTGATGCGCCAGAGAACACCAGCTGTCCCTTCGTGCGCGCTGGACTAGACCCGGCCTCCCTACCGGACCCCACAGGTTAGACCCGGTATCCCTACCTGATGCTCCGCATTAGGCTTGGCACCCATACCTGATCTTCTGCGGCAGTAGCGGTACCCCCACCGTTACTCCGCGGTAGTATCGGTACACCCACCGGTACTCCGAGGTAGTACGTGAACCCTTACTGGTTCACTGGGGTACACCTGCTGACATTACTGGCGCGCGGTGTAGACCAGACATTCCTACCTGACCCTCCGTGTTAGGCCCGGTATCCCTACTTGATGCTCCGTTGTTGGCCTGGCACCCATACCCGATATGCTGGGTTAGTACCGGTACCCCCACCGGTACTCTGCAGTAGTATCGGTACACCCACCGGTACTCCAGGGTAGTACCTGAACCCTTACTGGTTCGCTGCGGTACACCTACTGAACTTACGGGCGCGCGGTATAGACCAGACATTCCTACCTGACCCTCCAGGCTAGGCCCGGTATCCCTACCTGATGCTCTGCGGTAGGCCTGGCCCCATACCCGACAATCTGGGGTAGTACCGGTACACCCACTGGTACTCCGCGGTAGTTTTGCTATACCCACCGGTAATCCTGGATTTTACCAGAACACTTCCTGGTGCGCCGGGGTACACCTGCTGACTCTACGGGCGCGCCGCTTTACGCCCACCCTTCCTACCTGACCCGCCGGAGTAGACCCGGTATTCCTACCCGATGTTTCGAGGTAGAACCCGTTCCCCCACCAGTACTCTGGGGTAGGAACGGAACCCTTTGTGATGCGCCAGAGAACACCAGCTGTCCCTTCGTGCGCGCTGGACTAGACCAGGCCTCCCTACCGGACCCCACAGGTTAGACCCGGTATCCCTACCTGATGCTCCGCATTAGGCTTGGCACCCATACCGGATGTTCTGGGGTAGTAGCGGTACCCCCACCGTTACTCTGCGGTAGTATCGGTACACCCACCGGTACTCCGAGGTAGTACGTGAACCCTTACTGGTTCACTGGGGTACACCTGCTGACAGTACTGGCGCGCGGTATAGACCAGACATTCCTACCTGACCCTCCGTGTTAGGCCCGGTATCCCTACCTGATGCTCCATTGTTGGCCTGGCACCCCTACCCGATATGCTGGGGTAGTACCGGTACCCCCACCGGTACTCTGCAGTAGTATCGGTACACCCACCGGTACTCCAGGGTAGTACCTGAACCCTTACTGGTTCGCTGCGGTACACCTGCTGAACTTACGGGCCCGCGGTATAGACCAGACATTCCTACCTGACCCTCCAGGCTAGGCCCGGTATCCCTACCTGATGCTCTGCGGTAGGCCTGGCCCCCTACCCGACAATCTGGGGTAGTACCGGTACACCCACTGGTACTCCGCGGTAGTTTTGCTATACCCACCGGTACTCCTGGATTTTACCGGAACACTTCCTGGTGCGCCGGGGTACACCTGCTGACTCTACGGGCGCGCCGCTTTACGCACACACTTCCTACTTGACCCGCCGGAGTAGACCCGGTATTCCTACCCGATGTTTCGAGGTAGAACCCGTTCCCCCACCAGTACTCTGGGGTAGGAACGGAACCCTTTGTGATGCGCCAGAGAACACCAGCTGTCCCTTCGTGCGCGCTGGACTACACCCGGCCTCCCTACCGGACCCCACAGGTTAGGCCCGGTATCCCTACCTGATGCTCCGCATTGGGCTTGGCACCCACACCTGATCTTCTGCGGTAGTAGCGGTACCCCCACCGTTACTCCGCGGTAGTATCGGTACACCCACCGGTACTCCGAGGTAGTACGTGAACCCTTACTGGTTCACTGGGGTACACCTGCTGAAATTACTGGCGCGCGGTGCAGACCAGACATTCCTACCTGACCCTCCGTGTTAGGCCCGGTATCCCTACCTGATGCTCCATTGTTGGCCTGGCACCCCTACCCGATATGCTGGGGTAGTACCGGTACCCCCACCGGTACTCTGCAGTAGTATCGGTACACCCACCGGTACTCCAGGGTAGTACCTGAACCCTTACTGGTTCGCTGCGGTACACCTGCTGAACTTACGGGCCCGCGGTATAGACCAGACATTCCTACCTGACCCTCCAGGCTAGGCCCGGTATCCCTACCTGATGCTCTGCGGTAGGCCTGGCCCCCTACCCAACAATCTGGGTTAGTACCGGTACACCCACTGGTACTCCGCGGTAGTTTTGCTATACCCACCGGTACTCCTGGATTTTACCGGAACACTTCCTGGTGCGCCGGGGTACACCTGCTGACCCTACGGGCGCGCCGCTTTACGCCCACCCTTCCTACCTGACCCGCCGGAGTAGACCCGGTATTCCTACCCGATGTTTCGAGGTAGAACCCGTTCCCCCACCAGTACTCTGGGGTAGGAACGGAACCCTTTGTGATGCGCCAGAGAACACCAGCTGTCCCTTCGTGCGCGCTGGACTAGACCAGGCCTCCCTACCGGACCCCACAGGTTAGACCCGGTATCCCTACCTGATGCTCCGCATTAGGCTTGGCACCCATACCGGATGTTCTGGGGTAGTAGCGGTACCCCCACCGTTACTCTGCGGTAGTATCGGTACACCCACCGGTACTCCGAGGTAGTACGTGAACCCTTACTGGTTCACTGGGGTACACCTGCTGACATTACTGGCGCGCGGTATAGACCAGACATTCCTACCTGACCCTCCGTGTTAGGCCCGGTATCCCTACCTGATGCTCCATTGTTGGCCTGGCACCCCTACCCGATATGCTGGGGTAGTACCGGTACCCCCACCGGTACTCTGCAGTAGTATCGGTACACCCACCGGTACTCCAGGGTAGTACCTGAACCCTTACTGGTTCGCTGCGGTACACCTGCTGAACTTACGGGCCCGCGGTATAGACCAGACATTCCTACCTGACCCTCCAGGCTAGGCCCGGTATCCCTACCTGATGCTCTGCGGTAGGCCTGGCCCCCTACCCGACAATCTGGGGTAGTACCGGTACACCCACTGGTACTCCGCGGTAGTTTTGCTATACCCACCGGTACTCCTGGATTTTACCGGAACACTTCCTGGTGCGCCGGGGTACACCTGCTGACTCTACGGGCGCGACGCTTTACGCCCACACTTCCTACTTGACCCGCCGGAGTAGACCCGGTATTCCTACCCGATGTTTCGAGGTAGAACCCGTTCCCCCACCAGTACTCTGGGGTAGGAACGGAACCCTTTGTGATGCGCCAGAGAACACCAGCTGTCCCTTCGTGCGCGCTGGACTACACCCGGCCTCCCTACCGGACCCCACAGGTTAGGCCCGGTATCCCTACCTGATGCTCCGCATTGGGCTTGGCACCCACACCTGATCTTCTGCGGTAGTAGCGGTACCCCCACCGTTACTCCGCGGTAGTATCGGTACACCCACCGGTACTCCGAGGTAGTACGTGAACCCTTACTGGTTCACTGGGGTACACCTGCTGAAATTACTGGCGCGCGGTGCAGACCAGACATTCCTACCTGACCCTCCGTGTTAGGCCCGGTATCCCTACCTGATGCTCCATTGTTGGCCTGGCACCCCTACCCGATATGCTGGGGTAGTACCGGTACCCCCACCGGTACTCTGCAGTCGTATCGGTACACCCACCGGTACTCCAGGGTAGTACCTGAACCCTTACTGGTTCGCTGCGGTACACCTGCTGAACTTACGGGCGCGCGGTATAGACCAGACATTCCTACCTGACCCTCCAGGCTAGGCCCGGTATCCCTACCTGATGCTCTGCGGTAGGCCTGGCCCCCTACCCAACAATCTGGGTTAGTACCGGTACACCCACTGGTACTCCGCGGTAGTTTTGCTATACCCACCGGTACTCCTGGATTTTACCGGAACACTTCCTGGTGCGCCGGGGTACACCTGCTGACCCTACGGGCGCGCCGCTTTACGCCCACCCTTCCTACCTGACCCGCCGGAGTAGACCTGGTATTCCTACCCGATGTTTCGAGGTAGAACCCGTTCCCCCACCCGTACTCTGGGGTAGGAACGGAACCCTTTGTGATGCGCCAGAGAACACCAGCTGTCCCTTCGTGCGCGCTGGACTAGACCCGGCCTCCCTACTGGACCCCACAGGTTAGACCCGGTATCCCTACATGATGCTCCGCATTAGGCTTGGCACCCATACCCGATCTTCTGCGGTAGTAGCGGTACCCCCACCGTTACTCTGCGGTAGTATCGGTACACCCACCGGTACTCCGAGGTAGTACGTGAACCCTTACTGGTTCACTGGGGTACACCTGCTGACATTACTGGCGCGCGGTGTAGACCAGACATTCCTACCTGACCCTCCGTGTTAGGCCCGGTATCCCTACCTGATGCTCCATTGTTGGCCTGGCACCCCTACCCGATATGCTGGGTTAGTACCGGTACCCCCACCGGTACTCTGCAGTAGTATCGGTACACCCACCGGTACTCCAGGGTAGTACCTGAACCCTTACTGGTTCGCTGCGGTACACCTGCTGAACTTACGGGCCCGCGGTATAGACCAGACATTCCTACCTGACCCTCCAGGCTAGGCCCGGTATCCCTACCTGATGCTCTGCGGTAGGCCTGGCCCCCTACCCGACAATCTGGGGTAGTACCGGTACACCCACTGGTACTCCGCGGTAGTTTTGCTATACCCACCGGTACTCCTGGATTTTACCGGAACACTTCCTGGTGCGCCGGGGTACACCTGCTGACCCTACGGGCGCGCCGCTTTACGCCCACACTTCCTACTTGACCCGCCGGAGTAGACCCGGTATTCCTACCCGATGTTTCGAGGTAGAACCCGTTCCCCCACCAGTACTCTGGGGTAGGAACGGAACCCTTTGTGATGCGCCAGAGAACACCAGCTGTCCCTTCGTGCGCGCTGGACTACACCCGGCCTCCCTACCGGACCCCACAGGTTAGACCCGGTATCCCTACCTGATGCTCCGCATTGGGCTTGGCACCCACACCTGATCTTCTGCGGTAGTAGCGGTACTCCCACCGTTACTCTGCGGTAGTATCGGTACACCCACCGGTACTCCGAGGTAGTACGTGAACCCTTACTGGTTCACTGGGGTACACCTGCTGAAATAACTGGCGCGCGGTGTAGACCAGACATTCCTACCTGACCCTCCGTGTTAGGCCCGGTATCCCTACCTGATGCTCCGTTGTTGGCCTGGCACCCCTACCCGATATGCTGGGGTAGTACCGGTACCCCCACCGGTACTCTGCAGTCGTATCGGTACACCCACCGGTACTCCAGGGTAGTACCTGAACCCTTAATGGTTCTCTGCGGTACACCTGCTGAACTTACGGGCCCGCGGTATAGACCAGACATTCCTACCTGACCCTCCAGGCTAGGCCCGGTATCCCTACCTGATGCTCTGCGGTAGGCCTGGCCCCCTACCCAACAATCTGGGTTAGTACCGGTACACCCACTGGTACTCCGCGGTAGTTTTGCTATACCCACCGGTACTCCTGGATTTTACCGGGACACTTCCTGGTGCGCCGGGGTACACCTGCTGACCCTACGGGCGCGCCGCTTTACGCCCACCCTTCCTACCTGACCCGCCGGAGTAGACCTGGTATTCCTACCCGATGTTTCGAGGTAGAACCCGTTCCCCCACCCGTACTCTGGGGTAGGAACGGAACCCTTTGTGATGCGCCAGAGAACACCAGCTGTCCCTTCGTGCGCGCTGGACTAGACCCGGCCTCCCTACCGGACCCCACAGGTTAGACCCGGTATCCCTACCTGATGCTCCGCATTAGGCTTGGCACCCATACCCGATCTTCTGCGGTAGTAGCGGTACCCCCACCGTTACTCTGCGGTAGTATCGGTACACCCACCGGTACTCCGAGGTAGTACGTGAACCCTTACTGGTTCACTGGGGTACACCTGCTGACATTACTGGCGCGCGGTGTAGACCAGACATTCCTACCTGACCCTCCGTGTTAGGCCCGGTATCCCTACCTGATGCTCCATTGTTGGCCTGGCACCCCTACCCGATATGCTGGGTTAGTACCGGTACCCCCACCGGTACTCTGCAGTAGTATCGGTACACCCACCGGTACTCCAGGGTAGTACCTGAACCCTTACTGGTTCGCTGCGGTACACCTGCTGAACTTACGGGCCCGCGGTATAGACCAGACATTCCTACCTGACCCTCCAGGCTAGGCCCGGTATCCCTACCTGATGCTCTGCGGTAGGCCTGGCCCCATACCCGACAATCTGGGGTAGTACCGGTACACCCACTGGTACTCCGCGGTAGTTTTGCTATACCCACCGGTACTCCTGGATTTTACCAGAACACTTCCTGGTGCGCCGGGGTACACCTGCTGACCCTACGGGCGCGCCGCTTTACGCCCACCCTTCCTACCTGACCCGCCGGAGTAGACCCGGTATTCCTACCCGATGTTTCGAGGTAGAACCCGTTCCCCCACCAGTACTCTGGGGTAGGAACGGAACCCTTTGTGATGCGCCAGAGAACACCAGCTGTCCCTTCGTGCGCGCTGGACTAGACCCGGCCTCCCTACCGGACCCCACAGGTTAGACCCGGTATCCCTACCTGATGCTCCGCATTAGGCTTGGCACCCATACCCGATCTTCAGGGGTACTAGCGGTACCCCCACCGTTACTCTGCCGTAGTATCGGTACACCCACCGGTACTCCGAGGTAGTACGTGAACCCTTACTGGTTCACTGGGGTACACCTGCTGACAGTACTGGCGCGCGGTGTAGACCAGACATTCCTACCTGACCCTCCGTGTTAGGCCCGGTATCCCTACCTGATGCTCCATTGTTGGCCTGGCACCCCTACCCGATATGCTGGGGTAGTACCGGTACCCCCACCGGTACTCTGCAGTAGTATCGGTACACCCACCGGTACTCCAGGGTAGTACCTGAACCCTTACTGGTTCGCTGCGGTACACCTGCTGAACTTACGGGCCCGCGGTATAGACCAGACATTCCTACCTGACCCTCCAGGCTAGGCCCGGTATCCCTACCTGATGCTCTGCGGTAGGCCTGGCCCCCTACCCAACAATCTGGGTTAGTACCGGTACACCCACTGGTACTCCGCGGTAGTTTTGCTATACCCACCGGTACTCCTGGATTTTACCGGAACACTTACTGGTGCGCCGGGGTACACCTGCTGACCCTACGGGCGCGCCGCTTTACGCCCACCCTTCCTACCTGACCCGCCGGAGTAGACCTGGTATTCCTACCCAATGTTTCGAGGTAGAACCCGTTCCCCCACCAGTACTCTGGGGTAGGAACGGAACCCTTTGTGATGCGCCAGAGAACACCAGCTGTCCCTTCGTGCGCGCTGGACTAGACCCGGCCTCCCTACCGGACCCCACAGGTTAGACCCGGTATCCCTACCTGATGCTCCGCATTAGGCTTGGCACCCATACCCGATCTTCTGCGGTAGTAGCGGTACCCCCACCGTTACTCTGCGGTAGTATCGGTACACCCACCGGTACTCCGAGGTAGTACGTGAACCCTTACTGGTTCACTGGGGTACACCTGCTGACATTACTGGCGCGCGGTGTAGACCAGACATTCCTACCTGACCCTCCGTGTTAGGCCCGGTATCCCTACCTGATGCTCCATTGTTGGCCTGGCACCCCTACCCGATATGCTGGGTTAGTACCGGTACCCCCACCGGTACTCTGCAGTAGTATCGGTACACCCACCGGTACTCCAGGGTAGTACCTGAACCCTTACTGGTTCGCTGCGGTACACCTACTGAACTTACGGGCCCGCGGTATAGACCAGACATTCCTACCTGACCCTCCAGGCTAGGCCCGGTATCCCTACCTGATGCTCTGCGGTAGGCCTGGCCCCATACCCGACAATCTGGGGTAGTACCGGTACACCCACTGGTACTCCGCGGTAGTTTTGCTATACCCACCGGTACTCCTGGATTGTACCAGAACACTTACTGGTGCGCCGGGGTACACCTGCTGACCCTACGGGCGCGCCGCTTTACGCCCACCCTTCCTACCTGACCCGCCGGAGTAGACCCGGTATTCCTACCCGATGTTTCGAGGTAGAACCCGTTCCCCCACCAGTACTCTGGGGTAGGAACGGAACCCTTTGTGATGCGCCAGAGAACACCAGCTGTCCCTTCGTGCGCACTGGACTAGACCCGGCCTCCCTACCGGACCCCACAGGTTAGACCCGGTATCCCTACCTGATGCTCCGCATTAGGCTTGGCACCCATACCCGATCTTCAGGGGTACTAGCGGTACCCCCACCGTTACTCTGCCGTAGTATCGGTACACCCACCGGTACTCCGAGGTAGTACGTGAACCCTTACTGGTTCACTGGGGTACACCTGCTGACAGTACTGGCGCGCGGTGTAGACCAGACATTCCTACCTGACCCTCCGTGTTAGGCCCGGTATCCCTACCTGATGCTCCATTGTTGGCCTGGCACCCCTACCCGATATGCTGGGGTAGTACCGGTACCCCCACCGGTACTCTGCAGTAGTATCGGTACACCCACCGGTACTCCAGGGTAGTACCTGAACCCTTACTGGTTCGCTGCGGTACACCTGCTGAACTTACGGGCCCGCGGTATAGACCAGACATTCCTACCTGACCCTCCAGGCTAGGCCCGGTATCCCTACCTGATGCTCTGCGGTAGGCCTGGCCCCCTACCCAACAATCTGGGTTAGTACCGGTACACCCACTGGTACTCCGCGGTAGTTTTGCTATACCCACCGGTACTCCTGGATTTTACCGGAACACTTACTGGTGCGCCGGGGTACACCTGCTGACCCTACGGGCGCGCCGCTTTACGCCCACCCTTCCTACCTGACCCGCCGGAGTAGACCTGGTATTCCTACCCAATGTTTCGAGGTAGAACCCGTTCCCCCACCCGTACTCTGGGGTAGGAACGGAACCCTTTGTGATGCGCCAGAGAACACCAGCTGTCCCTTCGTGCGCGCTGGACTAGACCCGGCCTCCCTACCGGACCCCACAGGTTAGACCCGGTATCCCTACCTGATGCTCCGCATTAGGCTTGGCACCCATACCCGATCTTCTGCGGTAGTAGCGGTACCCCCACCGTTACTCTGCGGTAGTATCGGTACACCCACCGGTACTCCGAGGTAGTACGTGAACCCTTACTGGTTCACTGGGGTACACCTGCTGACATTACTGGCGCGCGGTGTAGACCAGACATTCCTACCTGACCCTCCGTGTTAGGCCCGGTATCCCTACCTGATGCTCCATTGTTGGCCTGGCACCCCTACCCGATATGCTGGGGTAGTAGCGGTACCCCCACCAGTACTCTGCAGTAGTATCGGTACACCCACCGGTACTCCAGGGTAGTACCTGAACCCTTACTGGTTCGCTGCGGTACACCTACTGAACTTACGGGCCCGCGGTATAGACCAGACATTCCTACCTGACCCTCCAGGCTAGGCCCGGTATCCCTACCTGATGCTCTGCGGTAGGCCTGGCCCCCTACCCGACAATCTGGGGTAGTACCGGTACACCCACTGGTACTCCGCGGTAGTTTTGCTATACCCACCGGTACTCCTGGATTTTATCCGAACACTTCCTGGTGCGCCGGGGTACACCTGCTGACCCTACGGGCGCGCCGCTTTACGCCCACCCTTCCTACCTGACCCGCCGGAGTAGACCCGGTATTCCTACCCGATGTTTCGAGGTAGAACCCGTTCCCCCACCAGTACTCTGGGGTAGGAACGGAACCCTTTGTGATGCGCCAGAGAACACCAGCTGTCCCTTCGTGCGCACTGGACTAGACCCGGCCTCCCTACCGGACCCCACAGGTTAGACCCGGTATCCCTACCTGATGCTCCGCATTAGGCTTGGCACCCATACCCGATCTTCAGGGGTAGTAGCGGTACCCCCACCGTTACTCTGCGGTAGTATCGGTACACCCACCGGTACTCCGAGGTAGTACGTGAACCCTTACTGGTTCACTGGGGTACACCTGCTGACAGTACTGGCGCGCGGTGTAGACCAGACATTCCTACCTGACCCTCCGTGTTAGGCCCGGTATCCCTACCTGATGCTCCATTGTTGGCCTGGCACCCCTACCCGATATGCTGGGGTAGTACCGGTACCCCCACCGGTACTCTGCAGTCGTATCGGTACACCCACCGGTACTCCAGGGTAGTACCTGAACCCTTACTGGTTCGCTGCGGTACACCTGCTGAACTTACGGGCCCGCGGTATAGACCAGACATTCCTACCTGACCCTCCAGGCTAGGCCCGGTATCCCTACCTGATGCTCTGCGGTAGGCCTGGCCCCCTACCCGACAATCTGGGGTAGTACCGGTACACCCACTGGTACTCCGCGGTAGTTTTGCTATACCCACCGGTACTCCTGGATTTTACCGGAACACTTACTGGTGCGCCGGGGTACACGTGCTGATACTAAGGGCGCACCGCTTTACGCCCACCCTTCCTACCTGACCCACCGGAGTAGACCCGGTATTCCTACCCGATGTTTCGAGGTAGAACAGGTTCCCCCACCAGTACTCTGGGGTTGGAACGGAACCCTTTGTGATGCGCCAGAGAACACCAGCTGTCCCTTCGTGCGCGCTGGACTAGACCCGGCCTCCCTACCGGACCCCACAGGTTAGACCCGGTATCCCTACCTGATGCTCCGCATTAGGCTTGGCACCCATAACCGATCTTCTGGGGTAGTAGCGGTACCCCCACCGTTACTCTGCGGTAGTATCGGTACACCCACCGGTACTCCGAGGTAGTACGTGAACCCTTACTGGTTCACTTGGTTACTCCTGCTGACTTTACGGGTGCGCGGTGTAGACCAGACATTCCTACCTGACCCTCCGTGTTAGGCCCGGTATCCCTACCTGATGCTCCATTGTTGGCCTGGCACCCATACCCGATATGCTGGGGTACTACCGGTACCCCCACCGGTACTCTGCAGTAGTATCGGTACACCCACCGGTACTCCAGGGTAGTACCTGAACCCTTACTGGTTCGCTGCAGTACACCTGCTGAACTTACGGGCGCGCGGTATAGACCAGACATTCCTACCTGACCCTCCAGGCTAGGCCCGGTATCCCTACCTGATGCTCTGCGGTAGGCCTGGCCCCCTACCCGACAATCTGGGTTAGTACCGGTACACCCACTGGTACTACGCGGTAGTTTTGCTATACCCACCGGTACTCCTGGATTTTACCGGAACACTTACTGGTGCGCCGGGTTACATCTGCTGATCCTACGGGCGCCCCGCTTTACGCCCACCCTTCCTACCTGACCCGCCGGAGTAGGCCCGGTATACGTACCCGATGTTTCGAGGTAGAACCGGTTCACCCACCAGTACTCTGGGGTTGGAACGGAACCCTTTGTGATGCGCCAGAGAACACCAGCTGTACCTTCGTGCGCGCTGGACTAGACCCGGCCTCCCTACCGGACCCCACAGGTTAGACCCGTTATCCCTACCTGATGCTCCGCATTAGGCTTGGCACCCATAACCGATCTTCTGGGGTAGTAGCGGTACTCCCACCGTTACTCTGCGGTAGTATCGGTACACCCACCGGTACTCCGAGGTAGTACGTGAACCCTTACTGGTTCACTGGGTTACTCCTACTGACTTTACAGGTGCGCGGTGTAGACCAGACATTCCTACCTGACCCTCCGTGTTAGGCCCGGTATCCCTACCTGATGCTCCGTTGTTGGCCTGGCACCCCTACCCGATATGCTGGTGTAGTACTGGTACCCCCACCGGTACTCTGCGGTAGTATTGCTACACCCACCGGTACTCCAGGGTAGTACCTGAACCCTTACTGGTTCGCTGCACTACACCTGCGGAACTTACGGGTGCGCGGTATAGACCAGACATTCCTACCTGACCCTCCAGGCTAGGCCCGGTATCCCTACCTGATGCTCTGCGGTAGGCCTGGCCCCCTACCCGACAATCTGGGGTAGTACCGGTACACCCACTGGTACTCCGCGGTAGTTTTGCTATACCCACCGGTACTCCTGGATTTTACCAGAACACTTCCTGGTGCGCCGGGGTACACCTGCTGACCCTACGGGCGCGCCGCTTTACGCCCATCCTTCCTACCTGACCCGCCGGAGTAGACCCGGTATTCCTACCCGATGTTTCGAGGTAGAACCCGTTCCCCCACCAGGACTCTGGGATTGCAGCGGAACCCTTTGTGATGCGCCAGAGAACACCAGCTGTCCCTTCGTGCGCGCTGGACTAGACCCGGCCTCCCTACCGGACCCCACAGGTTAGACACGGTATCCCTACCTGATGCTCCGCATTAGGCTTGGCACCCATACCCGTTGTTCTGGGGTAGTAGCGGTACCCCCACCGTTACTCTGCGGTAGTATCGGTACACCCATCGGTACACCGAGGTAGTATGTGAACCCTTACTGGTTCACTGGGTTACTCCTCCTGACTTTACGAGTGCGCGGTTTAGACCAGACACTCCTACCTGACCCTCCGTGTTAGGCCCGGTATCCCTACCTGATGCTCCGTTGTTGGCCTGGCACCCATACCTGATATTCTGGGGTAGTACCGGTACCCCCAACGGTACTCTGCAGTAGTATCGGTACACCCACCGGTACTCCAGGGTAGTACCTGAACACTTACTGGTTCGCTGCAGTACACCTGCTGAACTTACGGGCGCGCGGTATAGACCAGACATTCCTACCTGACCCTCCAGGCTAGGCCCGGTATCCCTACCTGATGCTCTGCGGTAGGCCTGGCCCCCTACCCAACAATCTGGGTTAGTACCGTTAAACCCACTGGTACTCCGCGGTAGTTTTGCTATATCCACCGGTACTCCTGGATTTTACCGGAACACTTACTGGTGCGCCGGGGTACACCTGATGATCCTACGGGCGCCCCGCTTTACGCCCACCCTTCCTACCTGACCCGCCGGAGTAGACCCGGTATACGTACCCGATGTTTCGAGGTAGAACCGGTTCCCCCACCAGTACTCTGGGGTTGGAACGGAACCCTTTGTGATGCGCCAGAGAACACCAGCTGTACCTTCGTGCGCGCTGAACTAGACCCGGCCTCCCTACCGGACCCCACAGGTTAGACCCGGTATCCCTACCTGATGCTCCGCATTAGGCTTGGCACCCATACCCGATCTTCTGCGGTAGTAGCGGTACCCCCACCGTTACTCTGCGGTAGTATCGGTACACCCACCGGTACTCCGAGGTAGTACGTGAACCCTTACTGGTTCACTGGGTTACTCCTGCTGACTTTACGGGTGCGCGGTGTAGACCAGACATTCCTACCTGACCCTCCGTGTTAGTCCCGGTATCCCTACCTGATGCTCCGTTGTTGGCCTGGCACCTCTACTCGATATGCTGGGGTAGTACCAGTACCCCCACCGGTACTTTGCAGTAGTATCGGTACACCCACCGGTACTCCAGGGTAGTACCTGAACCCTTACTTGTTCGCTGCACTACACCTGCTGAACTTACGGGTGCGCAGTATAGACAAGACATTCCTACCTGACGCTCCAGGCTAGGCCCGGTATCCCTACCTGATGCTCTGCGGTAGGCCTGGCCCCCTACCCGACAATCTGGGGTAGTACCGGTACACCCACTGGTACTCCGCAATAGTTTTGCTTTACCCACTGGTACTCCTCGATTGTACCGGAACAATTACTGGTGCGCCGGGGTACACGTGCTGATACTAAGGGCGCGCCGCTTTACGCCCACCCTTCCTACCTGACCCACCGGAGTAGACCCGGTATTCCTACCCGATGTTTCGAGGTAGAACCGGTTCCCCCACCAGTACTCTGGGGTTGGAACGGAACCCTTTGTGATGCGCCAGAGAACAGCAGCTGTCCCTTCATGCGCGCTGGACTACACCCGGCCTCCCTACCGGACCCCAGAAGTTAGACCCGGTATCCCTACCTGATGCTCCGCATTAGGCTTGGCACCCATAACCGATCTTCTGGGGTAGTAGCGGTACCCCCACCGTTACTCTGCGGTAGTATCGGTACACCCACCGGTACTCCGGGGTAGTACGTGAACCCTTACTGGTTCACTTGGTTACTCCTGCTGACTTTACGGGTGTGCGTTGTAGACCAGACATTCCTACCTGACCCTCCGTGTTAGGCCCGGTATCCCTACCTGATGCTCCGTTGTTGGCCTGGCACCCCTACCCGATATTCTGGGGTAGTAGCGGTACCCCCACCGTTACTCTGCTGTAGTATCGGTACACCCACCGGTACTCCGGGGTAGTACGTGAACCCTTACTGTTTCACTGGGGTACACATGATGACGTTACTGGCGCGCGGTGTAGACCAGACATTCCTACCTGACCCTCCGTGTTAGGCCCGGTATCCCTACCTGATGCTCCATTGTTGGCCTGGCACCCATACCCGATATGCTGGGGTACTACCTGTACCCCCACCGGTACTCTGCAGTAGTATCGGTACACCCACCGGTACTCCAGGGTAGTACCTGAACCCTTACTGGTTCGCTGCAGTACACCTGCTGAACTTACGGGCGCGCGGTATAGACCAGACATTCCTACCTGACCCTCCAGGCTAGGCCCGGTATCCCTACCTGATGCTCTGCGGTAGGCCTGGCCCCCTACCCGACAATCTGGGTTAGTACCGGTACACCCACTGGTACTCCGCGGTAGTTTTGCTATACCCACCGGTACTCCTGGATTTTACCGGAACACTTACTGGTGCGCCGGGTTACATCTGCTGATCCTACGGGTGCCCCTCTTTACGCCCACCCTTCCTACCTGACCCGCCGGAGTAGGCCCGGTATACGTACCCGATGTTTCGAGGTAGAACCGGTTCCCCCACCAGTACTCTGGGGTTGGAACGGAACCCTTTGTGATGCGCCAGAGAACACCAGCTGTACCTTCGTGCGCGCTGGACTAGACCCGGCCTCCCTACCGGACCCCACAGGTTAGACCCGGTATCCCTACCTGATGCTCCGCATTAGGCTTGGCACCCATAACCGATCTTCTGGGGTAGTAGCGGTACTCCCACCGTTACTCTGCGGTAGTATCGGTACACCCACCGGTACTCCGAGGTAGTACGTGAACCCTTACTGGTTCACTGGGTTACTCCTACTGACTTTACAGGTGCGCGGTGTAGACCAGACATTCCTACCTGACCCTCCGTGTTAGGCCCGGTATCCCTACCTGATGCTCCGTTGTTGGCCTGGCACCCCTACCCGATATGCTGGTGTAGTACTGGTACCCCCACCGGTACTCTGCAGTAGTATCGGTATACCCACCGGTACTCCAGGGTAGTACCTGAACCCTTACTGGTTCGCTGCACTACACCTGCGGAACTTACGGGCCCGCGGTATAGACCAGACATTCCTACCTGACCCTCCAGGCTAGGCCCGGTATCCCTACCTGATGCTCTGCGGTAGGCCTGGCCCCCTACCCGACAATCTGGGGTAGTACCGGTACACCCACTGGTACTCCGCGGTAGTTTTGCTATACCCACCAGTACTCCTGGATTTTACCGGAACACTTACTGGTGCGCCGGGGTACACGTGCTGATACTAAGGGCGCGCCGCTTTACGCCCACCCTTCCTACCTGACCCACCGGAGTAGACCCGGTATTCCTACCCGATGTTTCGAGGTAGAACAGGTTCCCCCACCAGTACTCTGGGGTTGGAATGGAACCCTTTGTGATGCGCCAGAGAACACCAGCTGTCCCTTCGTGCGCGCTGGACTAGACCCGGCCTCCCTATCGGACCCCACAGGTTAGACCCGGTATCCCTACCTGATGCTCCGCATTAGGCTTGGCACCCATAACCGATCTTCTGGGGTAGTAGCGGTACTCCCACCGTTACTCTGCGGTAGTATCGGTACACCCACAGGTACTCCGAGGTAGTACGTGAACCCTTACTGGTTCACTGGGGTACACCTGCTGACATTACTGGCGCGCGGTGTAGACCAGACATTCCTACCTGACCCTCCATGTTAGGCCCGGTATCCCTACCTGATGCTCCATTGTTGGCCTGGCACCCCAACCCGATATGCTGGGGTAGTACCGGTACCCCCACCGGTACTCTGCAGTAGTATCGGTACACCCACCGGTACTCCAGGGTAGTACCTGAACCCTTACTGGTTCGCTGCAGTACACCTGCTGAACGTACGGGCGCGCGGTATAGACCAGACATTCCTACCTGACCCTCCAGGCTAGGCCCGGTATCCCTACCTATTGCTCTGCGGTAGTCCTGGCCCCCTACCCGACAATCTGGGGTAGTACCGGTACACCCACTGGTACTCCGCGGTAGTTTTGCTATACCCACCGGTACTCCTGGATTTTACCGGAACACTTACTGGTGCGCCGGGGTACACCTGCTGATCCTACAGCGCCCCGCTTTACGCCCACCCTTCCTACCTGACCCGCCAGAGTAGGCACGTTATACGTACCCGATGTTTCGAGGTAGAACCGGTCCCCCCACCAGTACTCTGGGGTTGGAACGGAACCCTTTGTGATGCGCCAGAGAACACCAGCTGTCCCTTCGTGCGCGCTGGACTAGACCCGGCCTCCCTACCGGACCCCACATCTTAGACCCGGTATCCCTACCTGATGCTCCGCATTAGGCTTGGCACCCATACCCGATGTACTGGGGTAGTAGCGGTACCCCCACCGTTACTCTGCGGTAGTATCGGTACACCCACCGGTACTCCGAGGTAGTACGTGAACCCTTACTGGTTCACTGGGTTACTCCTGCTGACTTTACGGGTGCGCGGTTTAGACCAGACATTCCTACCTGACGCTCCGTGTTAGGCCCGGTATCCCTACCTGATGCTCCGTTGTTGGCCTGGCACCCCTACCCGATATGCTGGGGTAGTACCGGTACCCCCACCGGTACTCTGCAGTAGTATCGGTACACCCACCGGTACTCCAGGGTAGTACCTGAACCCTTACTGGTTCGCTGCAGTACACCTGCTGAACTTACGGGCGCGCAGTATAGACCAGACATTCCTACCTGACCCTCCAGGCTAGGCCCGGTATCCCTACCTGATGCTCTGCGGTAGGCCTGGCCCCCTACCCGACAATCTGGGTTAGTACCGGTACACCACTGGTGCTCCGCAGTAGTTTTACTTTACCCACCGGAACTCCTGGATTGTACCGGAACACTTACTGGTGCGCCGGGGTACACGTGCTGATACTAAGGGCGCGCCGCTTTACGCCCACCCTTCCTACCTGACCCGCCGGAGTAGACCCGGTATTCCTACCCGATGATTCGAGGTAGAACCGGTTCCCCCACCAGGACTCTGGGTTTGGAACGGAACCCATTGTGATGCGCCAGAGAACACCAGCTGTCCCTTGGTGCGCGCTGGACTAGACCCGGCCTCCCTACCGGACCCCACAGGTTAGACCCGGTATCCCTACCTGATGCTCCGCATTAGGCTTGGCACCCATAACCGATCTTCTGGGGTAGTAGCGGTACCCCCACCGTTACTCTGCGGTAGTATCGGTACACCCACCGGTACTCCGAGGTAGTACGTGAACCCTTACTGGTTCACTGGGTTACTCCTGCTGACTTTACGGGTGCGCGGTGTAGACCAGACATTCCTACCTGACCCTCCGTGTTAGGCCTGGTATCCCTACCTGATGCTCCGTTGTTGGCCTGGCACAACTACCTGATATTCTGGGGTAGTACCGGTACCCCCACCGGTACTCTGCAGTAGTATCGGTACACCCACCGGTACTCCAGGGTAGTAACTGAACCCTTAATGGTTCGCTGCAGTACACCTGCTGAACTTACGGGCCCGCGGTATAGACCAGACATTCCTACCTGACCCTCCAGGCTAGGCCCGGTATCCCTACCTATTGCTCTGCGGTATGCCTGGCCCCCTACCCGACAATCTGGGTTAGTACCGGTACACCCACTGGTACTCCGCGGTAGTTTTGCTATACTCACCGGTACTCCTGGATTTTACCGGAACACTTACTGGTGCGCCGGGGTACACCTGCTGATCCTACGGGAGCCCCGCTTTACGCCCACCCTTCCTACCTGACCCGCGGGAGTTGGCCCGGTATACGTACCCAATGTTTCGAGGTAGAACCGGTTCCCCCACCAGTACTCTGGGGTTGGAACGGAACCCTTTGTGATGCGCCAGAGAACACCAGCTGTCCCTTCGTGCGCGATGGACTAGACCAGGCCTCCCTACCGGACCCCACAGGTTAGACCCGGTATCCCTACCTGATACTCCACATTAGGCTTGGCACCCATACCCGATCTTCTGGGGTAGTAGCGGTACTCCCACCGTTACTCTGCGGTAGTATTGGTACATCCACCGGTAGTCCGAGGCAGTACGTGAACCCTTACTGGTTCACTGGGATACTCCTGCTGACTTTACGGGTGCGCGGTGTAGACCAGACATTCCTACCTGACCCTTCGTGTTAGGCCCGGTATCCCTACCTGATGCTCCGTTGTTGGCCTGGCACCCATACCTGATATGCTGGGGTAGTACCGGTACCCCCAACGGTACTCTGCAGTAGTATCGGTACACCCACCGGTACTCCAGGGTAGTACCTGAACCCTTACTGGTTCGCTGCAGTACACCTGCTGAACTTACGGGCGCGCGGTATAGACCAGACATTCCTACCTGATCCTCCAGGCTAGGCCCGGTATCCCTACCTATTGCTCTGCGGTAGGCCTTGCCCCTTACCCGACAATCTGGGGTAGTACCGGTAAACCCACTGGTACTCCGCGGTAGTTTTGCTATACCCACCGGTACTCCTGGATTGTACCGGAACACTTACTGGTGTGCCGGAGTACACCTGCTGACCCTACGGCGTGCCGCTTTACGCCCACCCTTCCTACCTGACCCGCCGGAGTAGGCCCGGTATACTTACCCGATGTTTCGAGGTAGAAACCGTTCCCCCACAAGTACTCTGGGGTTGGAACGGAACCCTTTGTGATGCGCCAGAGAACACCAGCTGTCCCTTCATGCGCGCTGGACTAGACCCGGCCTCCCTACCGGACCCCACAGGTTAGACCCGGTATCCCTACCTGATGCTCCGCATTAGGCTTGGCACCCATACCCGATCTTCTGGGGTAGTAGCGGTACCCCCACCGTTACTCTGAGGTAGTATCGGTACACCCACCGGTACTGCAGGGTAGACCTGAACCCTTACTGGTTCGCTGCGGTACACCTGCTGAACTTACGGGCGTGCGGAATAGACCAGACATTCCTACCTGACCCTCCAGGCTAGGCCCGGTATCCCTACCTGATGCTCTGCGGTAGGCCTGGCCCCCTACGCGACAATCTGGGTTAGTACCGGTACACCCACCTGTACTCCGCGGTAGTTTTGCTATACCCACCGGTACTCCTGGATTTTACCGGAACACTTACTGGTGCGCCGGGGTACACCTGCTGATCCTACGGGCGCCCCGCTTTACGCCCACACTTCCTACCTGACCCGCCGGAGTAGACCCGGTGTACGTACCCCATGTTTCGAGGTAGAACCGGTTCCCCCACCAGTACTCTGGGGTTGGAACGGAACCCTTTGTGATGCGCCAGAGAACACCAGCTGTCCCTTCGTGCGCGCTGGACTAGACCCGGCCTCCCTACCGGACCCCACAGGATAGACCCGCTATCCCTACCTGATGCTCCGCGTTAAGCTTGGCACCAATAACCGATCTTCTGGGGTAGTAGTGGTACTCCCACCGTTACTCTGCGGTAGTATCGGTACACCCACCGGTACTCCGGGGTAGTACGTGAACCCTTAATGGTTTACTGGGGTACACCTGATGACATTACTGGCGCGCGGTGTAGACCAGACATTCCTACCTGACCCTCCGTATTAGTCCCGGTATCCCTACCTGATGCTCCGTTGTTGGCCTGGCACCCCTACCCGATATGCTGGGGTAGTACCGGTACCCCCACCGGTACTCTGCAGTAGTATCGGTACACCCACCGGTACTGCAGGGTAGTACCTGAACCCTTACTGGTTCGCTGCGGTACACCTACTGAACTTACGGGCCCGCGGTATAGACCAGAAATTCCTACCTGACGCTCCAGGCTAGGCCCGGTATCCTACCTGATGCTCTGCGATAGGCCTGGCCCCCTACCCGACAATCTGTGTCAGTACCGGTACACCCACTGGTACTACGCGGTAGTTTTGCTATACCCACCGGTACTCCTGGATTGTACCGAAACACTTACTGGTGTGCCGGAGTACACCTGCTGATCCTACGTGCGCACCGCTCTACGCCCACCCTTCCTACCTGACCCGCCGGAGTAGACCCGGTGTTCCAACCCGATGTTTCGAGGTAGAAACCGTTCCCCCACCAGTACTCTGGGGTTGGAACGGAACCCTTTGTGATGCGCCAGAGAACACCAGCTGTCCCTTCGTGCAGTCTGGACTAGACCCAGCCTCCCTACCGGACCCCACAGGTTAGACCCGGTATCCCTACCTGATGCTCCGCATTAGGCTTGGCACCCATACCGGATGGTCTGGGGTAGTAGCGGTACCCCCACCGGTACTCTGCAGTAGTATCGGTACACCCACAGGTACTCCAGGGTAGTTCCTGAACCCTTACTGGTTCGCTGCAGTACACCTGCTGAACTTACGGGCGCGCGGTATAGACCAGACATTCCTACCTGACCCTCCAGGCTAGGCCCGGTATCCCTACCTGATGCTCTGCGGTAGGCCTGGCCCCCTACCCGACAATCTGGGGTAGTACCGGTACATCCACTGGTACTCCGCGGTAGTTTTGCTATACCCACCGGTACTCCTGGATTGTACCGGAATGTTTACTGGTGCGCCGGGGTACACCTGCTGACCCTACGGCGTGCCGCTTTACGCCCACCCTTCCTACCTGACCCGCCGGAGTAGGCCCGGTATACGTACCCGATTTTTCAAGGTAGAACCCGTTCCCCCACAAGTACTCTGGGGTTGGAACGGAACCCTTTGTGATGCGCCAGAGAACACCAGCTGTCCCTTCGTGCGCGCTGGACTAGACCCGGCCTCCCTACCGGACCCCACAGGTTAGACCCGGTATCCCTACCTGATGCTCCGCATTAGGCTTGGCACCCATACCCGATCTTCTGGGGTAGTAGCGGTACTCCCACCGTTTCTCCGCGGTAGTATTGGTACATCCACCGGTACTCCGAGGTAGTACGTGAACACTTACTGGTTCACTGGGATACTCCTGCTGACTTTACGGGTGCGCGGTGTAGACCAGACATTCCTACCTGACCCTCCGTGTTAGGCCCGGTATCCCTACCTGATGCTCCGTTGTTGTCCTGGCACCCATACCTGATATTCTGGGGTAGTACCGGTACCCCCACCGGTACTCTGCAGTAGTATCGGTACACCCACCGGTACTCCAGGGTAGTACCTGAACCCTTACTGGTTCGCTGCAGTACACCTGCTGAACTTACGGGCCCGCGGTATAGACCAGACATTCCTACCTGACCCTCCAGGCTAGGCCCGGTATCCCTACCTATTGCTCTGCGGTAGGCCTGGCCTCCTACCCGACAATCTGGGGTAGTACCGGTACACCCACTGGTACTCCGCGGTAGTTTTGCTATACCCACCGGTACTCCTGGATTGTACCGGAACACTTACTGGTGTGCCGGAGTACACCTGCTGATCCTACATGCTCACCGCTTTACGCCCACCCTTCCTACCTGACCCGCCGGAGTAGACCCGGTATTCCTACCCGATGTTTCGAGGTAGAACCCGTTCCCCCACCAGTACTCTGGGGTTGGAACGGAACCCTTTGTGATGCGCCAGAGAACACCAGCTGTCCCTTCGTGCAGGCTGGACTAGACCCAGCCTCCCTACCGGACCCCACAGGTTAGACACGGTATCACTACCTGATGCTCCGCATTAGGCTTGGCACCCATACCGGATGGTCTGGGGTAGTAGCGGTACCCCCACCGCTACTCTGCGGTAGTATCGGTACACTCACCGGTACTCCGAGGTAGTACGTGAACCCTTACTGGATCACTGGGGTACACCTGCTGACATTATTGGCGCGCGGTGTAGACCAGACATTCCTACCTGACCCTCTGTGTTAGTCCCGGTATCCCTACCTGATGCTCCGTTGTTGCCCTGGCACCCCTACCCGATATGCTGGGGTAGTACCGGTACCCCCACCGGTACTCTGCAGTAGTATCGGTACACCCACCGGTACTCCAGGGTGGTACCTGAACCCTTACTGGTTCGCTGCAGTACACCTGCTGAACTTACGGGCGCGCGGTGTAGACCAGACATTCCTACCTGACCCTCCAGGCTAGGCCCGGTATCCCTACCTGATGCTCTGCGGTAGGCCTGGCCCCCTACCCGACAATCTGGGGTAGTACCGGTACACCCACTGGTACTCCGCGGTAGTTTTGCTATACCCACCGGTATTCCTGGATTGTACCGGAATGTTTACTGGTGCGCCGGGGTACACCTGCTGACCCTACGGCGTGCCGCTTTACGCCCACCCTTCCTACCTGACCCGCCGGAGTAGGCCCGGTATACGTACCCGATGTTTCGAGGTAGAAACCGTTCCCCCACAAGTACTCTGGGGTTGGAACAGAACCCTTTGTGATGCGCCAGAGAACACCTGCTGTCCCTTCGTGCGCGCTAGATTAGACCCGGCCTCCCTACCGGACCCCACAGGTTAGACCCGGTATCCCTACCTGATGCTCCGCATTAGGCTTGGCACCCATACCCGATCTTCTGCGGTAGCAGCGGTACCCCCACCGTTACTCTGCGGTAGTATCGGTACACCCACCGGTAGTCCGAGGTAGTACGTGAACCCTTACTGGTTCACTGGGGTACACCTGCTGACATTACTGGCGCGCGGTGTAGACCAGACATTCCTACCTGACCCTCCGTGTTAGGCCCGGTATCCCTACCTGATGCTCCATTGTTGGCCAGGCACCCCTACCCGATATGCTGGGGTAGTACCGGTACCCCCACCGGTACTCTGCAGTAGTATCGGTACACCCACCGGTACTCCAGGGTAGACCTGAACGCTTACTGGTTCGCTGCGGTACACCTGCTGAACTTACGGGCGTGCAGTATAGACCAGACATTCCTACCTGACCCTCCAGGCTAGGCCCGGTATCCCTACCTGATGCTCTGCGGTAGGCCTGGCCCCCTACCCAACAATCTGGGTTAGTACCGGTACACACACTGGTACTCCGCGGTAGTTTTGCTATACCCACCGGTACTCCTGGATTTTACCGGAACACTTACTGGTGCGCCGGGGTACACCTGCTGATCCTACGGGCGCCCCGCTTTACGCCCACACTTCCTACCTGACCCGCCGGAGTAGACCCGGTGTACGTACCCCATGTTTCGAGGTAGAACCGGTTCCCCCACCAGTACTCTGGGGTTGGAACGGAACCCTTTGTGATGCGCCAGAGAACACCAGCTGTCCCTGCGTGCGCGCTGGACTAGACCCGGCCTCCCTATCGGACCCCAGAGGTTAGACCCGGTATCCCTACCTGATGCTCCGCATTAGGCTTGGCACCCATACCCGATCTTCTGGGGTAGTAGCGGTATCCCCACCGTTACTCTGCGGTAGTATCGGTACACCCACCGGTACTCCGAGGTAGTACGTGAACACTTACTGGTGCACTGGGTTACTCCAGCTGACTTTACAGGTGCGCGGTGTAGACCAGACATTCCTACCTGACCCTCCGTGTTAGGCCCGGTATCCCTACCTGATGCTCCGTTGTTGGCCTGGCACCCATACCTGATATGCTGGGGTAGTACCGGTACCCCCACCGGTACTCTGCAGTAGTATCGGTACACCCACCGGTACTCCAGGGTAGTACCTGAACCCTTACTGGTTCACTGCAGTACACCTGCTGAACTTACGGGCGCGCGGTATAGACCAGACATTCCTACCTGACCCTCCAGGCTAGGCCCGGTATCCCTACCTATTGCTCTGCGGTAGGCCTGGCCCCCTACCCGACAATCTGGGGTAGTACCGGTACACCCACTGGTACTCCGCGGTAGTTTTGCTATACCCACCGGTACTCCTGGATTTTACCGGAACACTTACTGGTGCGCCGGGGTACACCTGCTGACCCTACGGGCGCGACGCTTTACGCCCACCCTTCCTACCTGACCCGCCGGAGTAGGCCCGGTATCCCTACCCGATGTTTCGATGTAGAACCGGTTCCCCCACCAGTACTCTGGGGTTGGAACGGAACCCTTTGTGATGCGCCAGAGAACACCAGCTGTCCCTTCGTGCGCGCTGGACTAGACCCGGCCTCCCTACCGGACCCCACAGGTTAGACCCGGTATCCCTACCTGATGCTCCGCATTAGGCTTGGCACCCTTAACCGATCTTCTGGGGTAGTAGCGGTATCCCCACCGTTACTCTGCGGTAGTATCGGTACACCCACCGTTACTCCGAGGTAGTACGTGAACCCTTACTGGTTCACTGGTGTACACATGATGACGTTACTGGCGCGCAGTGTAGACCAGACATTCCTAGCTGACCCTCCGTGTTAGGCCCTGTATCCCTACCTGATGCTCCGTTGTTGGCCTGGCACCCCTACCTGATATTCTGGGGTAGTACCGGTACCCCCACCGGTACTCTGCAGTAGTATCGGTACACCCACCGGTACTCCAGGGTAGTACCTGAACTCTTACTGGTTCGCTGCGGTACACCTGCTGAACTTACGGGCGCGCGGTATAGACCAGACATTCCTACCTGACCCTCCAGGCTAGGCCCGGTATCCCTACCTGATGCTCTACGGTAGGCCTGGCCCCCTACCCGACAATCTGGGGTAGTACCGGTACACCCACTGGTACTCCGCGGTAGTTTTGCTATACCCACCGGTACTCCTGGATTGTACCGGAACACTTACTGGTGCGCCGGGGTACACCTGCTGACCCTACGGGCGCGACGCTTTACGCCCACCCTTCCTACCTGACCCGCCGGAGTAGGCCCGGTATCCCTACCCGATGTTTCGAGGTAGAACCGGTTCCCCCACCAGTACTCTGGGGTTGGAACGGAACCCTTTGTGATGCGCCAGAGAACACCAGCTGTCCCTGCGTGCGCGCTGGACTAGACCCGGCCTCCCTACCGGACCCCACAGGTTAGACCCGGTATCCCTACCTGATGCTCCGCATTAGGCTTGGCACCCATACCCGATCTTCTGGGGTAGTAGCGGTACTCCCACCGTTACTCTGCGGTAGTATCGGTACACCCACCGGTACTCCGAGGTAGTACGTGAACCCTTACTGGTTCACTGGGGTACACATGATGATGTTACTGGCGCGCGGTGTAGACCAGACATTCCTAGCTGACCCTCCGTGTTAGGCCCGGTATCCCTACCTGATGCTCCGTTGTTGGCCTGGCACCCATACCTGATATTCTGGGGTAGTACCGGTACCCCCACCGGTACTCTGCAGTAGTATCGGAACACCCACCGGTACTCCAGGGTAGTACCTGAACCCTTACTGGTTCACTGCAGTACACCTGCTGAACTTACGGGCGCGCGGTATAGACCAGACATTCCTACCTGACCCTCCAGGCTAGGCCCGGTATCCCTACCTATTGCTCTGCGGTAGGCCTGGCCCTCTACCCGACAATCTGGGTTAGTACCGGTACACCCACTGGTACTCCGCGGTAGTTTTGCTATACCCACCGGTACTCCTGGATTTTACCGGAACACTTACTGGTGCGCCGGGGTACACCTGCTGACCCTACCGGCGCGACGCTTTACGCCCACGCTTCCTACCTGACCCGCCGGAGTAGGCCCGGTATCCCTACCCGATGTTTCGATGTAGAACCGGTTCCCCCACCAGTACTCTGGGGTTGGAACGGAACCCTTTGTGATGCGCCAGAGAACACCAGCTGTCCCTTCGTGCGCGCTGGACTAGACCCGGCCTCCCTACCGGACCCCACAGGTTACACCCGGTATCCCTACCTGATGCTCCGCATTAGGCTTGGCACCCATACCCGATGTTCTGGGGTAGTAGCGGTACCCCCACCGTTACTCTGCGGTAGTATCGGTACACCCACCGGTACTCCGGGGTAGTACGTGAACCCTTACTGGTTCACTGGGGTACACCTGCTGACGTTATGGGCACGCGGTATAGACCAGACATTCCTACCTGACCCTCCGTGTTAGACCCGGTATCCCTACCTGATGCTCCGTTGTTGGCTTGGCACCCCTACCCGATATGCTGGGGTAGTACCGGTACACCAACCGGTACTCTGCGGTAGTATTGGTACACCCACCGGTACTCCAGGGTAGTACCTGAACCCTTACTGGTTCGCTGGGGTACACCTGCTGACCTTACGGGCGTGCTGTGTAGACCAGACATTCCTACCTGACCCTCCAGGCTAGGCCCGGTACCCCTACCTGATGCTCTACGGTAGGCCTGGCCCCGTATCCGACAATCTCGGGTAGTACCGTTACACCGACTGGTACTCCGCGGTAGTTTTGCTATACCCACCGGTACTCCTGGATTGTACCGGAACACTTACTGTTGCGCCGGGGTACACCTGCTGACCCTACAAACGCGCCGCTTTACGCCCACCCTTTCTACCTTACCCGCCGGGGTAGGCCTGGTATACCTACCAGATGTTTTGAGTTAGAACCGGTTCCCCCATCGGTACTCTGGGGTTGGAACGGAACCCTTTGTGATGCGCCAGAGAACACCAGCTGTCCCTTCGTGCGCGCTGGACTAGACCTGGCCTCCCTACCGGACCCCACAGGTTAGACCCGCTATCACTACCTGATGCTCCGCATATAGGCTTGGCACCCATACCCGATGTTCTGGGGTAGTAGCGGTACCCCCACCGTTACTCTGCGGTAGTATCGGTACACCCACCGATACTCCGGGGTAGTACGTGAACCCTTACTGGTTCACTGGGGTACACCTGATGACGTTTCGGGCACGCGGTATAGAAAAGACATTCTTCCTGACCCTCCGTGTTAGTCCCGGTATCCCTACCTGATGCTCCGTTGTTGGCCTGGCACCCCTACCCGATATGCTGGGGTAGTACCGGTACCCCCACCGGTACTCTGCGTTAGTATCGGTACACCCACCGGTACTCCGAGGTAGTACGTGAACCCTTACTGGTTCACTGGGTTACTCCTGCTGAATTTACGGGTGCGCGGTGTAGGCCAGACATTCCTACCTGACCCTCCGTGTTAGGCCCGGTATCCCTACCTGATGCTCCGTTGTTGGCCTGGCACCCCTACCCGATATGCTCGGGTAGTACCGGTACCCCAACCGGTACTCTGCAGTAGTATCGGTACACCCACCAGTACTCCAGGGTTGTACCTGAACCCTTACTGGTTCGCTGCGGTACACCTGCTGAACTTACGGGCCCGCGGTATAGACCAGACATTCCTACCTGACCCTCCAGGCTAGGCCGGGTATCCCTACCTGATGCTCTGCGGTAGGCCTGGCCCCCTACCTGACAATATGGGGTAGTACCGGTACACCCACTGGTACTCCGCGGTAGTTTTGCTATACCCACCGGTACTCCTGGATTTTACCGGAACACTTACTGGTGCGCCGGGGTACACCTGATGATCCTACGGGCGCACCGCTTTACGCCCACCCTTCCTACCTGACCCGCCGGAGTAGGCCTGGTATACCTACCCGATGTTTCGAGGTAGAACCGGTGCACCCACCAGTACTCTGGGGTTGGAACAGAACCCTTTGTGATGCGCCAGAGAACACCAGCTGTCCCTTCGTGCGCGCTGGACTAGACCCGGCCTCCCTACCGGACCCCACAGGTTAGACCCGGTATCCCTACCTGATGCTCCGCATTAGGCTTGGCACCCATACCCGATCTTCTGCGGTAGTAGCGGTACCCCCACCGTTACTCTGCGGTACTATCGGTACACCCACCGGTACTCCGAGGTAGTACGTGAACCCTTACTGGTTCACTGGGGTACACCTGCTGACATTACTGGCGCGCGGTGTAGACCAGACATTCCTACCTGACCCTCCGTGTTAGGCCCGGTATCCCTACCTGATGCTGCATTGTTGGCTTGGCACCCCTACCGATATGCTGGGGTAGTACCGGTACCCCCACCGGTACTCTGCAGTAGTATCGGTACACCCACCGGTACTCCAGGGTAGTACCTGAACCCTTACTGGATCACTGCGGTACACCTGCTGAACTTACGGGCCCGCGGTATAGACCAGACATTCCTACCTGACCCTCCAGGCTAGGCCCGGTATCCCTACCTGATGCTCTGCGGTAGGCCTGGCCCCCTACCCGACAATCTGGGGTAGTACCGGTACACCCACTGGTACTCCGCGGTAGTTTTGCTATACCCACCGGTACTCCTGGATTGTACCGGAACACTTACTGGTGCGCCGGGGTACACCTGATGATCCTACGGGCGCACCGCTTTACGCCCACCCTTCCTACCTGACCCGCCGGGTTAGGCCCGGTATCCCTACCCTATGTTTCGAGGTAGAACCGGTTCCCCCACCAGTACTCTGGGGTTGGAACGGAACCCTTTGTGATGCGCCAGAGAACACCAGCTGTCCCTTCGTGCGCGCTGGACTAGACCCGGCCTCCCTACCGGACCCCACAGGTTAGACCTGGTATCCCTACCTGATGCTCCGCATTAGGCTTGGCACCCATACCCGATCTTCTGCGGTAGTAGCGGTACCCCCACCGTTACTCTGCGGTAGTATCGGTACACCCACCGGTACTCTGAGGTAGTACGTGAACCCTTACTGGTTCACTGGGTTACTCCTGCTGAATTTACGGGTGCGCGGTGTAGGCCAGACATTCCTACCTGACCCTCCGTGTTAGGCCCGGTATCCCTACCTGATGCTCCGTTGTTGGACTGGCACCCATACCTTATATTCTGGGGTAGTACCGGTACCCCCACCGGTACTTTGCAGTAGTATCGGTACACCCACCGGTACTCCAGGGTAGTACCTGAACACTTACTGGTTCGCTGCAGTACACCTGCTGAACTTAGGGGCGCGCGGTATAGACCAGACATTCCTACCTGACCCTCCGTGTTAGGCCCGGTATCCCTACCTGATGCTCCATTGTTGGCCTGGCACCCCTACCCGATATGCTGGGGTAGTACCAGTACCCCCACCGATACTCTGCAGTAGTATCGGTACACCCACCGGTACTCCAGGGTAGTACCTGAACCCTTACTGGTTCGCTGCGGTACACCTGCTGATCTTACGGGCCCGAGGTATAGACCAGACATTCCTACCTGACCCTCCAGGCTAGGCCCGGTATCCCTACCTGATGCTCTGCGGTAGGCCTGGCCCCCTACCCGACAATCTGGGTTAGTACAGGTACACCCACTGGTACTCCGCGGTAGTTTTGCTATACCCACCGGTACTGCTGGATTGTACCGGAACACTTACTGGTGCGCCGGGGTACACCTGATGATCCTACGGGCGCGCCGCTTTACGCCCACCCTTCCTACCTGACCCGCCGGAGTAGACCCAGTATTCCTACCCGATGTTTCGAGGTAGAACCCGTTCCCCCACCAGTACTCTGGGGTTGGAACGGAACCCTTTGTGATGCGCCAGAGAACACCAGCTGTCCCTGCGTGCGCGCTGGACTAGACCCGGCCTCCCTACCGGACCCCACAGTTTACACCCAGTATCCCTACCTGATGCTCCGCATTAGGTATGGCACCCATACCCGATCTTCTGCGGTAGTAGCGGTACCCCCACTGTTACTCTGCGGTAGTATCGGTACACCCACCGGTACTCCGAGGTAGTACGTGAACCCTTACTGGTTCACTGGGGTACACCTGCTGACATTACTGGCGCGCGGTGTAGACCAGACATTCCTACCTGACCCTCCGTGTTAGGCCCGGTATCCCTACCTGATGCTGCATTGTTGGCTTGGCACCCCTACCGATATGCTGGGGTAGTACCAGTACCCCCACCGGTACTCTGCAGTAGTATCGGTACACCCACCGGTACTCCACGGTAGTACCTGAACCCTTACTGGTACGCTGCAGTACACCTGCTGAACTTAGGGGCCCGCGGTATAGACCAGACATTCCTACCTGACCCTCCAGGCTAGGCCCGGTATCCCTACCTGATGCTCTGCGGTAGGCCTGGCCCCCTACCCGACAATCTGGGGTAGTACCGGTACACCCACTGGTACTCCGCGGTAGTTTTGCTATACCCACCGGTACTCCTGGTTTGTACCGGAACACTTACTGGTGCGCTGGGGTACACCTGATGATCCTACGGGCGCACCGCTTTACGCCCACCCTTCCTACCTGACCCGCCGGGTTAGGCCCGGTATCCCTACCCTATGTTTCGAGGTAGAACCGGTGCACCCACCAGTACTCTGGGGTTGGAACGGAACCCTTTGTGATGCGCCAGAGAACACCAGCTGTCCCTTCGTGCGCGCTGGACTAGACCCGGCCTCCCTACCGGACCCCACAGGTTAGACCCGGTATCCCTACCTGATGCTCCGCATTAGGCTTGGCACCCATACCCAATGTTCTGGGGTAGTAGCGGTACCCCCACCGTTACTCTGCGGTAGTATCGGTACACCCACCGGTACTCTGAGGTAGTACGTGAACCCTTACTGGTTCACTGGGTTACTCCTGCTGAATTTACGGGTGCGCGGTGTAGGCCAGACATTCCTACCTGACCCTCCGTGTTAGGCCCGGTATCCCTACCTGATGCTCCGTTGTTGGCCTGGCACCCATACCTGATATTCTGGGGTAGTACCGGTACCCCCACCGGTACTTTGCAGTAGTATCGGTACACCCACCGGTACTCCAGGGTAGTACCTGAACACTTACTGGTTCGCTGCAGTACACCTGCTGAACTTAGGGGCGCGCGGTATAGACCAGAAATTCCTACCTGACCCTCCGTGTTAGGCCCGGTATCCCTACCTGATGCTCCATTGTTGGCCTGGCACCCCTACCCGATATGCTGGGGTAGTACCGGTACCCCCACCGGTACTCTGCAGTAGTATCGGTACACCCACCAGTACTCCAGGGTTGTACCTGAACCCTTACTGGTTCGCTGCGGTACACCTGCTGAACTTACGGGCCCGCGGTATAGACCAGACATTCCTACCTGACCCTCCAGGCTAGGCCCGGTATCCCTACCTGATGCTCTGCGGTAGGCCTGGCCCCCTACCTGACAATCTGGGGTAGTACCGGTACACCCACTGGTACTCCGCGGTAGTTTTGCTATACCCACCGGTACTCCTGGATTTTACCGGAACACTTACTGGTGCGCCGGGGTACACCTGATGATCCTACGGGCGCACCGATTTACGCCCACCCTTCCTACCTGACCCGCCGGGGTAGGCCTGGTATACCTACCCTATGTTTCGAGGTAGAACCGGTGCACCCACCAGTACTCTGGGGTTGGAACGGAACCCTTTGTGATGCGCCAGAGAACACCAGCTGTCCCTTCGTGCGCGCTGGACTAGACCCGGCCTCCCTACCGGACCCCACAGGTTAGACCCGGTATCCCTACCTGATGCTCCGCATTAGGCTTGGCACCCATACCCGATCTTCTGCGGTAGTAGCGGTACCCCCACCGTTACTCTGCGGTACTATCGGTACACCCACCGGTACTCCGAGGTAGTACGTGAACCCTTACTGGTTCACTGGGGTACACCTGCTGACATTACTGGCGCGCGGTGTAGACCAGACATTCCTACCTGACCCTCCGTGTTAGGCCCGGTATCCCTACCTGATGCTGCATTGTTGGCTTGGCACCCCTACCGATATGCTGGGGTAGTACCGGTACCCCCACCGGTACTCTGCAGTAGTATCGGTACACCCACCGGTACTCCAGGGTAGTACCTGAACCCTTACTGGATCACTGCGGTACACCTGCTGAACTTACGGGCCCGCGGTATAGACCAGACATTCCTACCTGACCCTCCAGGCTAGGCCCGGTATCCCTACCTGATGCTCTGCGGTAGGCCTGGCCCCCTACCCGACAATCTGGGGTAGTACCGGTACACCCACTGGTACTCCGCGGTAGTTTTGCTATACCCACCGGTACTCCTGGATTGTACCGGAACACTTACTGGTGCGCCGGGGTACACCTGATGATCCTACGGGCGCACCGCTTTACACCCACCCTTCCTACCTGACCCGCCGGGTTAGGCCCGGTATCCCTACCCTATGTTTCGAGGTAGAACCGGTTCCCCCACCAGTACTCTGGGGTTGGAACGGAACCCTTTGTGATGCGCCAGAGAACACCAGCTGTCCCTTCGTGCGCGCTGGACTAGACCCGGCCTCCCTACCGGACCCCACAGGTTAGACCCGCTATCCCTACCTGATGCTCCGCATTAGGCTTGGCACCCATACCCGATGTTCTGGGGTAGTAGCGGTACCCCCACCGTTACTCTGCGGTAGTATCGGTACACCCACCGGTACTCTGAGGTAGTACGTGAACCCTTACTGGTTCACTGGGTTACTCCTGCTGAATTTACGGGTGCGCGGTGTAGGCCAGACATTCCTACCTGACCCTCCGTGTTAGGCCCGGTATCCCTACCTGATGCTCCGTTGTTGGCCTGGCACCCATACCTTATATTCTGGGGTAGTACCGGTACCCCCACCGGTACTTTGCAGTAGTATCGGTACACCCACCGGTACTCCAGGGTAGTACCTGAACACTTACTGGTTCGCTGCAGTACACCTGCTGAACTTAGGGGCGCGCGGTATAGACCAGAAATTCCTACCTGACCCTCCGTGTTAGGCCCGGTATCCCTACCTGATGCTCCATTGTTGGCCTGGCACCCCTACCCGATATGCTGGGGTAGTACCAGTACCCCCACCGATACTCTGCAGTAGTATCTGTACACCCACCGGTACTCCAGGGTAGTACCTGAACCCTTACTGGTTCGCTGCGGTACACCTGCTGAACTTACGGGCCCGAGGTATAGACCAGACATTCCTACCTGACCCTCCAGGCTAGGCCCGGTATCCCTACCTGATGCTCTGCGGTAGGCCTGGCCCCCTACCCGACAATCTGGGTTAGTACAGGTACACCCACTGGTACTCCGCGGTAGTTTTGCTATACCCACCGGTACTGCTGGATTGTACCGGAACACTTACTGGTGCGCCGGGGTACACCTGATGATCCTACGGGCGCGCCGCTTTACGCCCACCCTTCCTACCTGACCCGCCGGAGTAGACCCGGTATTCCTACCCGATGTTTCGAGGTAGAACCCGTTCCCCCACCAGTACTCTGGGGTTGGAACGGAACCCTTTGTGATGCGCCAGAGAACACCAGCTGTCCCTGCGTACGCGCTGGACTAGACCCGGCCTCCCTACCGGACCCCACAGTTTACACCCAGTATCCCTACCTGATGCTCCGCATTAGGCATGGCACCCATACCCGATCTTCTGCGGTAGTAGCGGTACCCCCACTGTTACTCTGCGGTAGTATCGGTACACCCACCGGTACTCCGAGGTAGTACGTGAACCCTTACTGGTTCACTGGGGTACACCTGCTGACATTACTGGCGCGCGGTGTAGACCAGACATTCCTACCTGACCCTCCGTGTTAGGCCCGGTATCCCTACCTGATGCTGCATTGTTGACTTGGCACCCCTACCGATATGCTGGGGTAGTACCAGTACCCCCACCGGTACTCTGCAGTAGTATCGGTACACCCACCGGTACTCCAGGGTAGTACCTGAACCCTTACTGGTTCGCTGCGGTACACCTGCTGAACTTACGGGCCCGAGGTATAGACCAGACATTCCTACCTGACCCTCCAGGCTAGGCCCGGTATCCCTACCTGATGCTCTGCGGTAGGCCTGGCCCCCTACCCGACAATCTGGGTTAGTACAGGTACACCCACTGGTACTCCGCGGTAGTTTTGCTATACCCACCGGTACTGCTGGATTGTACCGGAACACTTACTGGTGCGCCGGGGTACACCTGATGATCCTACGGGCGCGCCGCTTTACGCCCACCCTTCCTACCTGACCCGCCGGAGTAGACCCAGTATTCCTACCCGATGTTTCGAGGTAGAACCCGTTCCCCCACCAGTACTCTGGGGTTGGAACGGAACCCTTTGTGATGCGCCAGAGAACACCAGCTGTCCCTGCGTGCGCGCTGGACTAGACCCGGCCTCCCTACCGGACCCCACAGTTTACACCCAGTATCCCTACCTGATGCTCCGCATTAGGCATGGCACCCATACCCGATCTTCTGTGGTAGTAGCGGTACCCCCACTGTTACTCTGCGGTAGTATCGGTACACCCACCGGTACTCCGAGGTAGTACGTGAACCCTTACTGGTTCACTGGGGTACACCTGCTGACATTACTGGCGCGCGGTGTAGACCAGACATTCCTACCTGACCCTCCGTGTTAGGCCCGGTATCCCTACCTGATGCTGCATTGTTGGCTTGGCACCCCTACCGATATGCTGGGGTAGTACCAGTACCCCCACCGGTACTCTGCAGTAGTATCGGTACACCCACCGGTACTCCAGGGTAGTACCTGAACCCTTACTGGTACGCTGCAGTACACCTGCTGAACTTAGGGGCCCGCGGTATAGACCAGACATTCCTACCTGACCCTCCAGGCTAGGCCCGGTATCCCTACCTGATGCTCTGCGGTAGGCCTGGCCCCCTACCCGACAATCTGGGGTAGTACCGGTACACCCACTGGTACTCCGCGGTAGTTTTGCTATACCCACCGGTACTCCTGGTTTGTACCGGAACACTTACTGGTGCGCTGGGGTACACCTGATGATCCTACGGGCGCACCGCTTTACGCCCACCCTTCCTACCTGACCCGCCGGGTTAGGCCCGGTATCCCTACCCTATGTTTCGAGGTAGAACCGGTGCACCCACCAGTACTCTGGGGTTGGAACGGAACCCTTTGTGATGCGCCAGAGAACACCAGCTGTCCCTTCGTGCGCGCTGGACTAGACCCGGCCTCCCTACCGGACCCCACAGGTTAGACCCGGTATCCCTACCTGATGCTCCGCATTAGGCTTGGCACCCATACCCAATGTTCTGGGGTAGTAGCGGTACCCCCACCGTTACTCTGCGGTAGTATCGGTACACCCACCGGTACTCCGAGGTAGTACGTGAACCCTTACTGGTTCACTGGGTTACTCCTGCTGAATTTACGGGTGCGCGGTGTAGGCCAGACATTCCTACCTGACCCTCCGTGTTAGGCCCGGTATCCCTACCTGATGCTCCGTTGTTGGCCTGGCACCCATACCTGATATTCTGGGGTAGTACCGGTACCCCCACCGGTACTTTGCAGTAGTATCGGTACACCCACCGGTACTCCAGGGTAGTACCTGAACACTTACTGGTTCGCTGCAGTACACCTGCTGAACTTAGGGGCGCGCGGTATAGACCAGAAATTCCTACCTGACCCTCCGTGTTAGGCCCGGTATCCCTACCTGATGCTCCATTGTTGGCCTGGCACCCCTACCCGATATGCTGGGGTAGTACCGGTACCCCCACCGGTACTCTGCAGTAGTATCGGTACACCCACCAGTACTCCAGGGTTGTACCTGAACCCTTACTGGTTCGCTGCGGTACACCTGCTGAACTTACGGGCCCGCGGTATAGACCAGACATTCCTACCTGACCCTCCAGGCTAGGCCCGGTATCCCTACCTGATGCTCTGCGGTAGGCCTGGCCCCCTACCTGACAATCTGGGGTAGTACCGGTACACCCACTGGTACTCCGCGGTAGTTTTGCTATACCCACCGGTACTCCTGGATTTTACCGGAACACTTACTGGTGCGCCGGGGTACACCTGATGATCCTACGGGCGCACCGCTTTACGCCCACCCTTCCTACCTGACCCGCCGGGGTAGGCCTGGTATACCTACCCTATGTTTCGAGGTAGAACCGGTGCACCCACCAGTACTCTGGGGTTGGAACGGAACCCTTTGTGATGCGCCAGAGAACACCAGCTGTCCCTTCGTGCACGCTGGACTAGACCCGGCCTCCCTACCGGACCCCACAGGTTAGACCCGGTATCCCTACCTGATGCTCCGCATTAGGCTTGGCACCCATACCCGATCTTCTGCGGTAGTAGCGGTACCCCCACCGTTACTCTGCGGTACTATCGGTACACCCACCGGTACTCCGAGGTAGTACGTGAACCCTTACTGGTTCACTGGGGTACACCTGCTGACATTACTGGCGCGCGGTGTAGACCAGACATTCCTACCTGACCCTCCGTGTTAGGCCCGGTATCCCTACCTGATGCTCCATTGTTGGCTTGGCACCCCTACCGATATGCTGGGGTAGTACCGGTACCCCCACCGGTACTCTGCAGTAGTATCGGTACACCCACCGGTACTCCAGGGTAGTACCTGAACCCTTACTGGATCGCTGCGGTACACCTGCTGAACTTACGGGCCCGCGGTATAGACCAGACATTCCTACCTGACCCTCCAGGCTAGGCCCGGTATCCCTACCTGATGCTCTGCGGTAGGCCTGGCCCCCTACCCGACAATCTGGGGTAGTACCGGTACACCCACTGGTACTCCGCGGTAGTTTTGCTATACCCACCGGTACTCCTGGATTGTACCGGAACACTTACTGGTGCGCCGGGGTACACCTGATGATCCTACGGGCGCACCGCTTTACACCCACCCTTCCTACCTGACCCGCCGGGTTAGGCCCGGTATCCCTACCCTATGTTTCGAGGTAGAACCGGTTCCCCCACCAGTACTCTGGGGTTGGAACGGAACCCTTTGTGATGCGCCAGAGAACACCAGCTGTCCCTTCGTGCGCGCTGGACTAGACCCGGCCTCCCTACCGGACCCCACAGGTTAGACCTGGTATCCCTACCTGATGCTCCGCATTAGGCTTGGCACCCATACCCGATCTTCTGGGGTAGTAGCGGTACCCCCACCGTTACTCTGCGGTACTATCGGTACACCCACCGGTACTCCGAGGTAGTACGTGAACCCTTACTGGTTCACTGGGGTACACCTGCTGACATTACTGGCGCGCGGTGTAGACCAGACATTCCTACCTGACCCTCCGTGTTAGGCCCGGTATCCCTACCTGATGCTGCATTGTTGGCTTGGCACCCCTACCGATATGCTGGGGTAGTACCGGTACCCCCACCGGTACTCTGCAGTAGTATCGGTACACCCACCGGTACTCCAGGGTAGTACCTGAACCCTTACTGGGTCACTGCGGTACACCTGCTGAACTTACGGGCCCGCGGTATAGACCAGACATTCCTACCTGACCCTCCAGGCTAGGCCCGGTATCCCTACCTGATGCTCTGCGGTAGGCCTGGCCCCCTACCCGACAATCTGGGGTAGTACCGGTACACCCACTGGTACTCCGCGGTAGTTTTGCTATACCCACCGGTACTCCTGGATTGTACCGGAACACTTACTGGTGCGCCGGGGTACACCTGATGATCCTACGGGCGCACCGCTTTACACCCACCCTTCCTACCTGACCCGCCGGGTTAGGCCCGGTATCCCTACCCTATGTTTCGAGGTAGAACCGGTTCCCCCACCAGTACTCTGGGGTTGGAACGGAACCCTTTGTGATGCGCCAGAGAACACCAGCTGTCCCTTCGTGCGCGCTGGACTAGACCCGGCCTCCCTACCGGACCCCACAGGTTAGACCTGGTATCCCTACCTGATGCTCCGCATTAGGCTTGGCACCCATACCCGATCTTCTGCGGTAGTAGCGGTACCCCCACCGTTACTCTGCGGTAGTATCGGTACACCCACCGGTACTCTGAGGTAGTACGTGAACCCTTACTGGTTCACTGGGTTACTCCTGCTGAATTTACGGGTGCGCGGTGTAGGCCAGACATTCCTACCTGACCCTCCGTGTTAGGCCCGGTATCCCTACCTGATGCTCCGTTGTTGGCCTGGCACCCATACCTTATATTCTGGGGTAGTACCGGTACCCCCACCGGTACTTTGCAGTAGTATCGGTACACCCACCGGTACTCCAGGGTAGTACCTGAACACTTACTGGTTCGCTGCAGTACACCTGCTGAACTTAGGGGCGCGCGGTATAGACCAGAAATTCCTACCTGACCCTCCGTGTTAGGCCCGGTATCCCTACCTGATGCTCCATTGTTGGCCTGGCACCCCTACCCGATATGCTGGGGTAGTACCAGTACCCCCACCGGTACTCTGCAGTAGTATCGGTACACCCACCGGTACTCCAGGGTAGTACCTGAACCCTTACTGGATCACTGCGGTACACCTGCTGAACTTAGGGGCCCGCGGTATAGACCAGACATTCCTACCTGACCCTCCAGGCTAGGCCCGGTATCCCTACCTGATGCTCTGCGGTAGGCCTGGCCCCCTACCCGACAATCTGGGGTAGTACCGGTACACCCACTGGTACTCCGCGGTAGTTTTGCTATACCCACCGGTACTCCTGGTTTGTACCGGAACACTTACTGGTGCGCTGGGGTACACCTGATGATCCTACGGGCGCACCGCTTTACGCCCACCCTTCCTACCTGACCCGCCGGGTTAGGCCCGGTATCCCTACCCTATGTTTCGAGGTAGAACCGGTGCACCCACCAGTACTCTGGGGTTGGAACGGAACCCTTTGTGATGCGCCAGAGAACACCAGCTGTCCCTTCGTGCGCGCTGGACTAGACCCGGCCTCCCTACCGGACCCCACAGGTTAGACCCGCTATCCCTACCTGATGCTCCGCATTAGGCTTGGCACCCATACCCAATGTTCTGGGGTAGTAGCGGTACCCCCACCGTTACTCTGCGGTAGTATCGGTACACCCACCGGTACTCCGAGGTAGTACGTGAACCCTTACTGGTTCACTGGGTTACTCCTGCTGAATTTACGGGTGCGCGGTATAGGCCAGACATTCCTACCTGACCCTCCGTGTTAGGCCCGGTATCCCTACCTGATGCTCCGTTGTTGGCCTGGCACCCATACCTGATATTCTGGGGTAGTACCGGTACCCCCACCGGTACTTTGCAGTAGTATCGGTACACCCACCGGTACTCCAGGGTAGTACCTGAACACTTACTGGTTCGCTGCAGTACACCTGCTGAACTTAGGGGCGCGCGGTATAGACCAGAAATTCCTACCTGACCCTCCGTGTTAGGCCCGGTATCCCTACCTGATGCTCCATTGTTGGCCTGGCACCCCTACCCGATATGCTCGGGTAGTACCGGTACCCCCACCGGTACTCTGCGGTAGTATCGTTACACCCACCGGTACTCCGAGGTAGTACGTGAACCCTTACTGGTTCACTGGGTTACTCCTGCTGAATTTACGGGTGCGCGGTGTAGGCCAGACATTCCTACCTGACCCTCCGTGTTAGGCCCGGTATCCCTACCTGATGCTCCGTTGTTGGCCTGGCACCCCTACCCGATATTCTGGGGTAGTACCGGTACACCCACAGGTACTCCGCGGTAGTTTTGCTATACCCACCGGTACTCCTGGATTATACCGGAACACTTACTGGTGCGCCGGGGTACACCTGCTGACCCTATGGGCTCTCCGCTTTACGCCCACCCTTCCTACCTGACCCGCCGGAGTAGACCCGGTATTCCTACCCGATGTTTCGAGGTAGAACCCGTTCCCCCACCAGTACTCTGGGGTTGGAACGGAACCCTTTGTGATGCGCCAGAGAACACCAGCTGTCCCTGCTGGCGCGCTGGACTAGACCCGGCCTCCCTACCGGACCCCACAGGTTACACCCAGTATCCCTACCTGATGCTCCGCATTAGGCATGGCACCCATACCCGATCTTCTGCGGTAGTAGCGGTACCCCCACTGTTACTCTGCGGTAGTATCGGTACACCCACCGGTACTCCGAGGTAGTACGTGAACCCTTACTGGTTCACTGGGGTACACCTGCTGACATTACTGGCGCGCGGTGTAGACCAGACATTCCTACCTGACCCTCCGTGTTAGGCCCGGTATCCCTACCTGATGCTGCATTGTTGGCTTGGCACCCCTACCGATATGCTGGGGTAGTACCAGTACCCCCACCGGTACTCTGCAGTAGTATCGGTACACCCACCGGTACTCCAGGGTAGTACCTGAACCCTTACTGGATCGCTGCGCTACACCTGCTGAACTTAGGGGCCCGCGGTATAGACCAGACATTCCTACCTGACCCTCCAGGCTAGGCCCGGTATCCCTACCTGATGCTCTGCGGTAGGCCTGGCCCCCTACCCAACAATCTGGGGTAGTACCGGTACACCCACTGGTACTCCGCGGTAGTTTTGCTATACCCACCGGTACTCCTGGTTTGTACCGGAACACTTACTGGTGCGCTGGGGTACACCTGATGATCCTACGGGCGCACCGCTTTACGCCCACCCTTCCTACCTGACCCGCCGGGTTAGGCCCGGTATCCCTACCCTATGTTTCGAGGTAGAACCGGTGCACCCACCAGTACTCTGGGGTTGGAACGGAACCCTTTGTGATGCGCCAGAGAACACCAGCTGTCCCTTCGTGCGCGCTGGACTAGACCCGGCCTCCCTACCGGACCCCACAGGTTAGACCCGGTATCCCTACCTGATGCTCCGCATTAGGCTTGGCACCCATACCCAATGTTCTGGGGTAGTAGCGGTACCCCCACCGTTACTCTGCGGTAGTATCGGTACACCCACCGGTACTCCGAGGTAGTACGTGAACCCTTACTGGTTCACTGGGTTACTCCTGCTGAATTTACGGGTGCGCGGTATAGGCCAGACATTCCTACCTGACCCTCCGTGTTAGGCCCGGTATCCCTACCTGATGCTCCGTTGTTGGCCTGGCACCCATACCTGATATTCTGGGGTAGTACCGGTACCCCCACCGGTACTTTGCAGTAGTATCGGTACACCCACCGGTACTCCAGGGTAGTACCTGAACACTTACTGGTTCGCTGCAGTACACCTGCTGAACTTAGGGGCGCGCGGTATAGACCAGAAATTCCTACCTGACCCTCCGTGTTAGGCCCGGTATCCCTACCTGATGCTCCGTTGTTGGCCTGGCACCCCTACCCGATATGCTGGGGTAGTACCGGTACCCCCACCGGTACTCTGCGGTAGTATCGTTACACCCACCGGTACTCCGAGGTAGTACGTGAACCCTTACTGGTTCACTGGGTTACTCCTGCTGAATTTACGGGTGCGCAGTGTAGGCCAGACATTCCTACCTGACCCTCCGTGTTAGGCCCGGTATCCCTACCTGATGCTCCGTTGTTGGCCTGGCACCCCTACCCGATATTCTGGGGTAGTACCGGTACACCCACAGGTACTCCGCGGTAGTTTTGCTATACCCACCGGTACTCCTGGATTATACCGGAACACTTACTGGTGCGCCGGGGTACACCTGATGATCCTACGGGCGCACCGCTTTACGCCCACCCTTCCTACCTGACCCGCCGGAGTAGACCCGGTATTCCTACCCGATGTTTCGAGGTAGAACCCGTTCCCCCACCAGTACTCTGGGGTTGGAACGGAACCCTTTGTGATGCGCCAGAGAACACCAGCTGTCCCTTCGTGCGCGCTGGACTAGACCCGGCCTCCCTACCGGACCCCACAGGTTAGACCCGGTATCCCTACCTGATGCTCCGCATTAGGCTTGGCACCCATACCCGATCTTCTGGGGTAGTAGCGGTATCCCCACCGTTACTCTGCGGTACTATCGGTACACCCACCGGTACTCCGAGGTAGTACGTGAACCCTTACTGGTTCACTGGGGTACACCTGCTGACATTACTGGCGCGCGGTGTAGACCAGACATTCCTACCTGACCCTCCGTGTTAGGCCCGGTATCCCTACCTGATGCTCCGTTGTTGGCCTGGCACCCCTACCCGATATGCTGGGGTAGTACCGGTACCCCCACCGGTACTCTGCAGTAGTATCGGTACACCCACCGGTACTCCAGGGTAATACCTGAACCCTTACTGGTTCGCTGTGGTACACCTGCTGAACTTACGGGCCCGCGGTATAGACCAGACATTCCTACCTGACCCTTCAGGCTAGGCCCGGTATCCCTACCTATTGCTCTGCGGTAGGCCTGGCCCCCTACCCAACAATCTGGGTTAGTACCGGTACACCCACTGGTACTCCGCGGTAGTTTTGCTATACCAACCGGTACTCCTGGATTGTACCGGAACACTTACTGGTGCGCCGGGGTACACCTGCTGACCCTACGGGCGCCCCGCTTTACGCCCACCCTTCCTACCTGACCCGTCGGAGTAGACCCGGTATTCCTACCCGATGTTTCGAGGTAGAACCCGTTCCCCCACCAGTACTCTGGGGTTGGAACGGAACCCTTTGTGATGCGCCAGAGAACACCAGCTGTCCCTTCGTGCGCACTGGATTAGACCCGGCCTCCCTACCGGACCCCACAGGTTAGACCCGGTATCCCTACCTGATGCTCCGCATTAGGCTTGGCACCCATACCCGATCTTCTGGGGTAGTAGCGGTACCCCCACCGTTACTCTGCCGTAGTATTGGTACACCCACCGGTACTCCGAGGTAGTACGTGAACCCTTACTGGTTCACTGGGGTACACCTGCTGACATTACTGGAGCGCGGTGTAGACCAGTCATTCCTACCTGACCCTCCGTGTTAGGCCCGGTATCCCTACCTGATGCTCCATTGTTGGCCTGGCACCCCTACCCGATATGCTGGGGTAGTACCGGTACCCCCACCGGTACTCTGCAGTAGTATCGGTACACGCACCGGTACTCCAGGGTAGTACCTGAACCCTTACTGGTTCGCTGCGGTACACCTGCTGAACTTACGGGCCCGCGGTATAGACCAGACATTCCTACCTGACCCTCCAGGCTAGGCCCGGTATCCCTACCTATTGCTCTGCGGTAGGCCTGGCCCCCTACCCAACACTGTGGTTTAGTACCGGTACACCCACTGGTGCTCCGCGGTAGTTTTGCTATACCCACCGGTACTCCTGGATTGTACCGGAACACTTATTGTTGCGCCGGGGTACACCTGCTGACCCTACGGGCGCGCCGCTTTACGCCCACCCTTCCTACCTGACCCGCCGGAGTAGACCCGGTATTCCTACCCTATGTTTCGAGGTAGAACCCGTTCCCCCACCAGTACTCTGGGGTTGGAACGGAACCCTTTGTGATGCGCCAGAGAACACCAGCTGTCCCTTCGTGCGCGCTGGACTAGACCCGGCCTCCCTACCGGACCACACAGGTTAGACCCGGTATCCCTACCTGATGCTCCGCATTAGGCTTGGCACCCATACCCGATCTTCTGGGGTAGTAGCGGTACCCCCACCGTTACTCTGCGGTAGTATCGGTACAACCACCGGTACTCCGAGGTAGTACGTGAACCCTTACTGGTTCACTGGGGTACACCTGCTGACATTACTGGCGCGCGGTGTAGACCAGACATTCCTACCTGACCCTCCGTGTTAGGCCCGGTATCCCTACCTGATGCTCCATTGTTGGCCTGGCACCCCTACCCGATATGCTGGGGTAGTACCGGTACCCCCACCGGTACTCTGCAGTAGTATTGGTACACCCACCGGTACTCCAGGGTAGTACCTGAACACTTACTGGTTCGCTGCGGTACACCTACAGAACTTACGGGCCCGCGGTATAGACCAGAAATTCCTACCTCACCCTCCAGGCTAGGCCCGGTATCCCTACCTGATGCTCTGCGGTCGGCCTGGCCCCCTACCCGATAATCTGGGTTAGTACAGGTACACCAACTGGTACTCCGCGGTAGTTTTGCTATACCCACCGGTACTCCTGGATTGTACCGGAACACTTACTGGTACGCCGGGGTACACCTGCTGACCCTACGGGCGAGCCGCTCTACGCCCACACTTCCTAGCTGACCCGCCGGAGTAGACCCGGTATTCCTACCCGATGTTTCGAGGTAGAACCCGTTCCCCCACCAGTACTCTGGGGTTGGAACGGAACCCTTTGTGATGCGCCAGAGAACACCAGCTGTCCCTTCGTGCGCACTGGACTAGACCCGGCCTCCCTACCGGACCCCACAGGTTAGACCCGCTATCCCTACCTGATGCTCCGCATTAGGCTTGGCACCCATACCCGATCTTCTGGGGTAGTAGCGGTATCCCCACCGTTACTCTGCGGTAGTATCGCTACACCCACCGGTACTCCGAGGTAGTACGTGAACCCTTACTGGTTCACTGGGTTACTCCAGCTGACTTTACAGGTGCGCGGTGTAGACCAGACATTCCTACCTGACCCTCCGTGTTAGGCCCGGTATCCCTACCTGATGCTCCGTTGTTGGCCTGGCACCCATTCCTGATATTCTGGGGTAGTACCGGTACCCCCACCGGTACTCTGCAGTAGTATCGGTACACCCACCGGTACTCCAGGGTAGTACCTGAACCCTTACTGGTTCGCTGCGGTACACCTGCTGAACTTACGGGCGTGCGGTATAGACCAGAAATTCCTACCTCACCCTCCAGGCTATGCCCGGTATCCCTATGATGCTCTGCGGTAGGCCTGGCCCCCTACCCGATAATCTGGGTTAGTACAGGTACACCCACTGGTACTCCGCGGTAGTTTTGCTATACCAACCGGTACTCCTGGATTTTACCGGAACACTTACTGGTGCGCCGGGGTACACCTGCTGACCCTACGGGCGCGCATCTATAAGCCCACCCTTCCTACCTGACCCGCCGGAGTAGACCCGGTATTCCTACCCGATGTTTCGAGGTAGAACCGGTTCCCCCACCAGTACTCTGGGGTTGGAACGGAACCCTTTGTGATGCGCCAGAGAACACCAGCTGTCCCTTCGTGCGCGCTGGACTAGACCCGGCCTCCCTACCGGACCCCACAGGTTAGACCCGGTATCCCTACCTGATGCTCCGCATTAGGCTTGGCACCCATACCCGATCTTCTGGGGTAGTAGCGGTATCCCCACCGTTACTCTGCGGTAGTATCGCTACACCCACCGGTACTCCGAGGTAGTACGTGAACCCTTACTGGTTCACTGGGTTACTCCAGCTGACTTTACAGGTGCGCGTGTAGACCAGACATTCCTACCTGACCCTCCGTGTTAGGCCCGGTATCCCTACCTGATGCTCCGTTGTTGGCCTGGCACCCATTCCTGATATTCTGGGGTAGTACCGGTACCCCCACCGGTACTCTGCAGTAGTATCGGTACACCCACTGGTACTCCAGGGTAATACCTGAACCCTTACTGGTTCGCTGTGGTACACCTGCTGAACTTACGGGCCCGCGGTATAGACCAGACATTCCTACCTGACCCTTCAGGCTAGGCCCGGTATCCCTACCTATTGCTCTGCGGTAGGCCTGGCCCCCTACCCAACAATCTCGGTTAGGACCGGTACACCCACTGGTACTCCGCGGTAGTTTTGCTATACCAACCGGTACTCCTGGATTGTACCGGAACACTTACTGGTGCGCCGGGGTACACCTGCTGACCCTACGGGCGCCCCGCTTTACGCCCACCCTTCCTACCTGACCCGTCGGAGTAGACCCGGTATTCCTACCCGATGTTTCGAGGTAGAACCCGTTCCCCCACCAGTACTCTGGGGTTGGAACGGAACCCTTTGTGATGCGCCAGAGAACACCAGCTGTCCCTTCGTGCGCGCTGGACTAGACCCGGCCTCCCTACCGGACCCCACAGGTTAGACCCGGTATCCCTACCTGATGCTCCGCATTAGGCTTGGCACCCATACCCGATCTTCTGGGGTAGTAGCGGTACCCCCACCGTTACTCTGCCGTAGTATTGGTACACCCACCGGTACTCCGAGGTAGTACGTGAACCCTTACTGGTTCACTGGGGTACACCTGCTGACATTACTGGAGCGCGGTGTAGACCAGTCATTCCTACCTGACCCTCCGTGTTAGGCCCGGTATCCCTACCTGATGCTCCATTGTTGGCCTGGCACCCCTACCCGATATGCTGGGGTAGTACCGGTACCCCCACCGGTACTCTGCAGTAGTATCAGTACACCCACCGGTACTCCAGGGTAGTACCTGAACCCTTACTGGTTCGCTGCGGTACACCTGCTGAACTTATGGGCCCGCGGTATAGACCAGACATTCCTACCTGACCCTCCAGGCTAGGCCCGGTATCCCTACCTATTGCTCTGCGGTAGGCCTGGCCCCCTACCCCACAATGTGGTTTAGTACCGGTACACCCACTGGTACTCCGCGGTAGTTTTGCTATACCCACCGGTACTCCTGGATTGTACCGGAACACTTACTGGTGCGCCGGGGTACACCTGCTGACCCTACGGGCGAGCCGCTTTACGCCCACCCTTCCTACCTGACCCGCCGGAGTAGACCCGGTATTCCTACCCGATGTTTCGAGGTAGAACCCGTTCCCCCACCAGTACTCTGGGGTTGGAACGGAACCCTTTGTGATGCGCCAGAGAACACCAGCTGTCCCTTCGTGCGCGCTGGACTAGACCCGGCCTCCCTACCGGACCCCACAGGTTAGACCCGCTATCCCTACCTGATGCTCCGCATTAGGCTTGGCACCCATACCCGATCTTCTGGGGTAGTAGCGGTATCCCCACCTTTACTCTGCGGTAGTATCGCTACACCCACCGGTACTCCGAGGTAGTACGTGAAACCTTACTGGTTCACTGGGTTACTCCAGCTGACTTTACAGGTGCGCGGTGTAGACCAGACATTCCTACCTGACCCTCCATGTTAGGCCCGGTATCCCTACCTGATGCTCCGTTGTTGGCCTGGCACCCATTCCTGATATTCTGGGGTAGTACCGGTACCCCCACAGGTACTCTGCAGTAGTATCGGTACACCCACCGGTACTCCAGGGTAGTACCTGAACCCTTACTGGTTCGCTGTGGTACACCTGCTGAACTTACGGGCCCGCGGTATACACCAGACATTCCTACCTGACCCTTCAGGCTAGGCCCGGTATCCCTACCTATTGCTCTGCGGTAGGCCTGGCCCCCTACCCAACAATCTGGGTTAGTACCGGTACACCCACTGGTACTCCGCGGTAGTTTTGCTATATCCACCGGTACTCCTGGATTTTACCGGAACAATTACAGGTGCGCCGGGGTACACCTGCTGACCCTACGGGCGCCCCGCTTTACGCCCACCCTTCCTACCTGACCCGCCGGAGTAGACCCGGTATTCCTACCCGATGTTTCGAGGTAGAACCCGTTCCCCCACCGGTACTCTGGGGTTGGAACGGAACCCTTTGTGATGCGCCAGAGAACACCAGCTGTCCCTTCGTGCGCGCTGGACTAGACCCGGCCTCCCTACCGGACCCCACAGGTTAGACCCGCTATCCCTACCTGATGCTCCGCATTAGGCTTGGCACCCATACCCGATCTTCTGGGGTAGTAGCGGTACCCCCACCGTTACTCTGCGGTAGTACCGGTACACCCACCGGTACTCCGAGGTAGTACGTGAACCCTTACTGGTTCACTGGGGTACACCTGCTGACATTACTGGCGCGCGGTGTAGACCAGACATTCCTACCTGACCCTCCGTGTTAGGCCCGGTATCCCTACCTGATGCTCCATTGTTGGCCTGGCACCCCTACCCGATATGCTGGGGTAGTACCGGTACCCCCACCGGTACTCTGCAGTAGTATCGGTACAGCCACCAGTACTCCAGGGTAGTGCCTGAACCCTTACTGGTTCGCTGCGGTACACTTACAGAACTTACGGGCCCGCGGTATAGACCAGAAATTCCTACCTCACCCTCCAGGCTAGGCCCGGTATCCCTACCTGATGCTCTGCAGTAGGCCTGGCCCCCTACCCAACACTGTGGTTTAGTACCGGTACACCCACTGGTACTCCGCGGTAGTTTTGCTATACCCACCGGTACTCCTGGATTGTACCGGAACACTTACTGGTGCGCCGGGGTACACCTGCTGACCCTACGGGCGAGCCGCTCTACGCCCACCCTTCCTACCTGACCCGCCGGAGTAGACCCGGTATTCCTACCCGATGTTTCGAGGTAGAACCCGTTCCCCCACCAGTACTCTGGGGTTGGAACGGAACCCTTTGTGATGCGCCAGAGAACACCAGCTGTCCCTTCGTGCGCGCTGGACTAGACCCGGCCTCCCTACCGGACCCCACAGGTTAGACCCGGTATCCCTACCTGATGCTCCGCATTAGGCTTGGCACCCATACCCGATCTTCTGGGGTAGTAGCGGTACCCCCACCGTTACTCTGCGGTAGTATCGGTACACCCACCGGTACTCCGAGGTAGTACGTGAACCCTTACTGGTTCACTGGGGTACACCTGCTGACATTACTGGCGCGCGGTGTAGACCAGACATTCCTAGCTGACCCTCCGTGTTAGGCCCGGTATCCCTACCTGATGCTCCATTGTTGGCCTGGCACCCCTACCCGATATGCTGGGGTAGTACCGGTACCCCCACCGGTACTCTGCAGTAGTATCGGTACACCCACCGGTACTCCAGGGTAGTACCTGAACCCTTACTGGTTCGCTGCGGTACACCTGCTGAACTTACGGGCTTGCGGTATAGACCAGAAATTCCTACCTCACCCTCCAGGCTATGCCCGGTATCCCTATGATGCTCTGCGGTAGGCCTGGCCCCCTACCCGACAATCTGGGTTAGTACAGGTACACCCACTGGTACTCCGCGGTAGTTTTGCTATACCAACCGGTATTCCTGGATTTTACCGGAACAATTACTGGTGCGCCGGGGTACACCTGCTGACCCTACGGGCGCGCATCTTTAAGCCCACCCTTCCTACCTGACCCGCCGGAGTAGACCCGGTATTCCTACCCGATGTTTCGAGGTAGAACCGGTTCCCCCACCAGTACTCGGGTTGAAACGGAACCCTCTGTGATGCGCCAGAGAACACCAGCTGTCCCTTCGTGAGCGCTGGACTAGACCCGGCCTCCCTACCGGACCCCACAGGTTAGACCCGCTATCCCTACCTGATGCTCCGCATTAGGCTTGGCACCCATACCCGATCTTCTGGGGTAGTAGCGGTATCCCCACCGTTACTCTGCGGTAGTATCGCTACACCCACCGGTACTCCGAGGTACTACGTGAACCCTTACTGGTTCACTGGGTTACTCCAGCTGACTTTACAGGTGCGCGGTGTAGACCAGACATTCCTAGCTGACCCTCCGTGTTAGGCCCGGTATCCCTACCTGATGCTCCGTTGTTGGCCTGGCACCCATTCCTGATATTCTGGGGTAGTACCGGTACCCCCACATGTACTCTGCAGCAGTATCGGTACACCCACTGGTACTCCAGGGTAATACCTGAACCCTTACTGGTTCGCTGTGGTACACCTGCTGAACTTACGGGCCCGCGGTATAGACCAGACATTCCTACCTGACCCTTCAGGCTAGGCCCGGTATCCCTACCTATTGCTCTGCGGTAGGCCTGGCCCCCTACCCAACAATCTGGGTTAGTACCGGTACACCCACTGGTACTCCGCGGTAGTTTTGCTATACCAACCGGTACTCCTGGATTTTACCTGAACAATTACTGGTGCGCCGGGGTACACCTGCTGACCCTACGGGCGCGCCGCTTTACTCCACCCTTCCTACCTGACCCGCCGGAGTAGACCCGGTATTCCTACCCGATGTTTCGAGGTAGAACCCGTTCCCCCACCAGTACTCTGGGGTTGGAACGGAACCCTTTGTGATGCGCCAGAGAACACCAGCTGTCCCTTCGTGCGCGCTGGACTAGACCCGGCCTCCCTACCGGACCCCACAGGTTAGACCCGGTATCCCTACCTGATGCTCCACATTAGGCTTGGCACCCATACACGATCTTCTGGGGTAGTAGCGGTACCCCCACCGTTACTCTGCGGTAGTATCGGTACACCCACCGGTACTCTGAGGTAGTACGTGAACCCTTACTGGTTCACTGGGGTACACCTGCTGACATTACTGGAGCGCGGTGTAGACCAGTCATTCCTACCTGACCCTCCGTGTTAGGCCCGGTATCCCTACCTGATGCTCCATTGTTGGCCTGGCACCCCTACCCGATATGCTGGGGTAGTACCGGTACCCCCACCGGTACTCTGCAGTAGTATCGGTACACGCACCGGTACTCCAGGGTAGTACCTGAACCCTTACTGGTTCAATGCAGTACACCTGCTGAACTTACGGGTGTGCGGTATAGACCAGAAATTCCTACCTCACCCTCCAGGCTATGCCCGGTATCCCTATGATGCTCTGCGGTAGGCCTGGCCCCCTACCCGACAATCTGGGTTAGTACAGGTACACCCACTGGTACTCCGCGGTAGTTTTGCTATACCAACCGGTATTCCTGGATTTTACCGGAACAATTACTGGTGCGCCGGGGTACACCTGCTGACCCTACGGGTGCGCATCTTTAAGCCCACCCTTCCTACCTGACCCGCCGGAGTAGACCCGGTATTCCTACCCGATGTTTCGAGGTAGAACCCGTTCCCCCACCAGGACTCTGGGGTTGGAACGGAACCCTTTGTGATGCGCCAGAGAACACCAGCTGTCCCTTCGTGCGCGCTGGACTAGACCCGGCCTCCCTACCGGACCCCACAGGTTAGACCCGGTATCCCTACCTGATGCTCCGCATTAGGCTTGGCACCCATACCCGATCTTCTGGGGTAGTAGCGGTACCCCCACCGTTACTCTGCGGTAGTATCGGTACACCCACCGGTACTCCGAGGTAGTACGTTAACCCTTACTGGTTCACTGGGGTACACCTGTTGACATTACTGGCGCGCGGTGTAGACCAGACATTCCTAGCTGACCCTCCGTGTTAGGCCCGGTATCCCTACCTGATGCTCCATTGTTGGCCTGGCACCCCTACCCGATATGCTGGGGTAGTACCGGTACCCCCACCGGTACTCTGCAGTAGTATCGGTACACCCACCGGTACTCCAGGGTAGTACCTGAACCCTTACTGGTTCGCTGCGGTACACCTGCTGAACTTACGGGCTTGCGGTATAGACCAGAAATTCCTACCTCACCCTCCAGGCTATGCCCGGTATCCCTATGATGCTCTGCGGTAGGCCTGGCCCCCTACCCGACAATCTGGGTTAGTACAGGTACACCCACTGGTACTCCGCGGTAGTTTTGCTATACCAACCGGTATTCCTGGATTTTACCGGAACAATTACTGGTGCGCCGGGGTACACCTGCTGACCCTACGGGCGCGCATCTTTAAGCCCACCCTTCCTACCTGACCCGCCGGAGTAGACCCGGTATTCCTACCCGATGTTTCGAGGTAGAACCGGTTCCCCCACCAGTACTCGGGTTGAAACGGAACCCTCTGTGATGCGCCAGAGAACACCAGCTGTCCCTTCGTGAGCGCTGGACTAGACCCGGCCTCCCTACCGGACCCCACAGGTTAGACCCGCTATCCCTACCTGATGCTCCGCATTAGGCTTGGCACCCATACCCGATCTTCTGGGGTAGTAGCGGTATCCCCACCGTTACTCTGCGGTAGTATCGCTACACCCACCGGTACTCCGAGGTACTACGTGAACCCTTACTGGTTCACTGGGTTACTCCAGCTGACTTTACAGGTGCGCGGTGTAGACCAGACATTCCTAGCTGACCCTCCGTGTTAGGCCCGGTATCCCTACCTGATGCTCCGTTGTTGGCCTGGCACCCATTCCTGATATTCTGGGGTAGTACCGGTACCCCCACATGTACTCTGCAGCAGTATCGGTACACCCACTGGTACTCCAGGGTAATACCTGAACCCTTACTGGTTCGCTGTGGTACACCTGCTGAACTTACGGGCCCGCGGTATAGACCAGACATTCCTACCTGACCCTTCAGGCTAGGCCCGGTATCCCTACCTATTGCTCTGCGGTAGGCCTGGCCCCCTACCCAACAATCTGGGTTAGTACCGGTACACCCACTGGTACTCCGCGGTAGTTTTGCTATACCAACCGGTACTCCTGGATTTTACCTGAACAATTACTGGTGCGCCGGGGTACACCTGCTGACCCTACGGGCGCGCCGCTTTACTCCACCCTTCCTACCTGACCCGCCGGAGTAGACCCGGTATTCCTACCCGATGTTTCGAGGTAGAACCCGTTCCCCCACCAGTACTCTGGGGTTGGAACGGAACCCTTTGTGATGCGCCAGAGAACACCAGCTGTCCCTTCGTGCGCGCTGGACTAGACCCGGCCTCCCTACCGGACCCCACAGGTTAGACCCGGTATCCCTACCTGATGCTCCACATTAGGCTTGGCACCCATACACGATCTTCTGGGGTAGTAGCGGTACCCCCACCGTTACTCTGCGGTAGTATCGGTACACCCACCGGTACTCTGAGGTAGTACGTGAACCCTTACTGGTTCACTGGGGTACACTTGCTGACATTACTGGAGCGCGGTGTAGACCAGTCATTCCTACCTGACCCTCCGTGTTAGGCCCGGTATCCCTACCTGATGCTCCATTGTTGGCCTGGCACCCCTACCCGATATGCTGGGGTAGTACCGGTACCCCCACCGGTACTCTGCAGTAGTATCGGTACACGCACCGGTACTCCAGGGTAGTACCTGAACCCTTACTGGTTCAATGCAGTACACCTGCTGAACTTACGGGTGTGCGATATAGACCAGACATTCCTACCTGACCCTCCAGGCTAGGCCCGGTATCCTTACCTATTGCTCTGCGGTAGGCCTGGCCCCCTACCCACAATGTCGTTTAATACCGGTACACCCACTGGTACTCCGCGGTACTTTTGCTATACCAACCGGTACTCCTGGATTTTACCGGAACAATTACTGGTGCGCTGGGATACACCTGCTGACCCTACGGGCGCGCAGCTTTACGCCCACCCTTCCTACACGACCCGCCGGAATAGACCCGGTATTCCTACCCGATGTTTCGAGGTAGAACCGGTTCCCCCACCAGTACTCTGGGGTTGGAACGGAACCCTTTGTGATGCGCCAGAGAACACCAGCTGTCCCTTCGTGCGCGCTGGACTAGACCCGGCCTCCTTACCGGACCCCACAGGTTAGACCCGGTATCCCTACCTGATGCTCCGCATTACGCTTGGCACCCATACCCGATGTTCTGGCGTAGTAGCGGTACCCCCACCGTTACTCTGCGGTAGTATCGGTACACCCACCGGTACTGCAGGGTAGTACGTTAACACTTACTGGTTCCCTGCGGTACACCTGCTGACTTACGGGCCCGCGGTATAGACCAGACATTCCTACCTGACCCTCCAGGCTAGGCCCGGTATCCCTACCTAATGCTCTGCGGTAGGCCTGGCCCCCTGCCCGACAATCTGGGTTAGTACCGGTACACCCACTGGTACTCCGCGGTAGTTTTGCTATACCCACCGGTACTCCTGGATTTTACCGGAACACTTACTGGTGCGCCGGGGTACACCTGCTGACCCTACAGGCGCCCCGCTATACGCCCACCCTTCCTACCTGACCCGCCGGAGTAGGTCCGGTATACGTACCCGATGTTTCGAGGTAGAACCGGTTCCCCCACCGGTACTCTGGGGTTGGAACGGAAGCCTTTGTGATGCGCCAGAGAACACCAGCTGTCCCTTGGTGCTCGCTGGACTAGACCCGGCCTCCCTACCGGACCCCACAGGTTAGACCCGGTATCCCTACCTGATGCTCCGCCTTATGCTTGGCACCCATACCCGAACTTCTGGGGTAGTAGCGGTACCCCCACCATTACTCTGCGGTAGTATCGGTACACCCACCGGTACTCCAGGGTAGTACCTGAACCCTTACTGGTTCGCTGCGGTACACCTGCTGAACTTACGGGCGCGCGGTATAGACCAGACATTCCTACATGACCCTGCAGGCTAGGCCCAGTATCCCTACCTATTGCTCTGCGGTAGGCCTGGCCCCCTACCCGACAATCTGGGTTAGTACCAGTACACCCACTGGTACTCCGCGGTAGTTTTGCTATACCAACCGGTACTCCTGGATTGTACCGGAACACTTACTGGTGCGCCGGGGTACACCTGCTGATCCTACGGGCGCCCAGCTTTACGCCCACCCTTCCTACACGACCCGCCGGAGTAGACCCGGTATTCCTAACCGATGTTTCGAGGTAGAACCAGTTCCCCCACCAGTACTCTGGGGTTGGAACGGAACCCTTTGTGATGCGCCAGAGAACACCAGCTGTCCCTTCGTGCGCGCTGGACTAGACCCGGCCTCCCTACCGGACCCCACAGGTTAGACCCGCTATCCCTACCTGATGCTCCGCATTAGGCTTGGCACCCATACCCGATCTTCTGGGGTAGTAGCGGTACCCCCACCGTTACTCTGCGGTAGTATCGGTACACCCACCGGTACTCCAGGGTAATACGTGAACACTTACTGGTTCGCTGCGGTACACCTGCTCACTTACGGGCCCGCGGTATAGACCAGACATTCCTACCTGACCCTCCAGGCTAGGCCCGGTATCCCTACCTATTGCTCTGCGGTAGGCCTGGCCCCCTACCCGACAATCTGGGTTAGTACCTGTACACCCACTGGTACTCCGCGGTAGTTTTGCTATACCCACCGGTACTCCTGGATATTACCGGAACGTATTCTGGTGCATCGGGGTACACCTGCTGACCCTACAGGCGCGCAGCTTTAAGCCCACCCTTCCTACCTGACCCGCCGGAGTAGACCCGGTATTCCTACCCGATGTTTCGAGGTAGAACCCGTTCCCCCACCAGTACTCTGGGGTTGGAACGGAACCCTTTGTGATGCGCCAGAGAACACCAGCTGTCCCTTCGTGCGCGCTGGACTAGACCCGGCCTCCCTACCGGACCCCACAGGTTAGACCCGGTATCTCTACCTGATGCTCCGCATTAGGCTTGGCACCCATACCCGATCTTCTGGGGTAGTAGCAGTATCCCCACCGTTACTCTGCGGTAGTGTCGGTACACCCACCGGTACTCCGAGGTAGTACGTGAACCCTTACTGGTTCACTGGGTTACTCCAGCTGTCTTTACAGGTGCGCGGTGTAGACCAGACATTCCTACCTGACCCTCTGTGTTAGGCCCGGTATCCCTACCTGATGCTCCGTTGTTGGCCTGGCACCCATACCTGATATTCTGGGGTAGTACCGGTACCCCCACCGGTACTCTGCAGTAGTATCGGTACACCCACCGGTACTCCAGGGTAGTACCTGAACCCTTACTGGTTCGCTGCAGTACACCTGCTGAACTTACGGGCCCGCGGTATAGACCAGACATTCCTACCTGACCCTCCAGGCTAGGCCCGGTATCCCTACCTATTGCTCTGCGGTAGGCCTGGCCCCCTAGCCGACAATCTGAGTTAGTACCTGTACACCCACCGGTACTCCGAGGTAGTACGTGAACCGTTACTGGTTCACTGGGGTACACCTGCTGACGTTACTGGCGCGCGGTGTAGAACATACATTCCTACCTGACCCTCCGTGTTAGGCCCGGTATCCCTACCTGATGCTCCATTGTTGGCCTGGCACCCCTACCCGATATGCTGGGGTAGTACTGGTACCCCCACCGGTACTCTGCAGTAGTATCGGTACACCCACCGGTACTCCAGGGTAGTACCTGAACCCTTACTGGTTCGCTGCGGTACACCTGCTGAACTTACGGGCGTGCGGTATAGACCAGAAATTCCTACCTCACCCTCCAGGCTATGCCCGGTATCCCTATGATGCTCTGCGGTAGGCCTGGCCCCCTACCCGATAATCTGGGTTAGTACAGGTACACCCACTGGTACTCCGCGGTAGTTTTGCTATACCAACCGGTACTCCTGGATTTTACCGGAACACTTACTGGTGCGCCGGGGTACACCTGCTGACCCTACGGGCGCGCATCTATAAGCCCACCCTTCCTACCTGACCCGCCGGAGTAGACCCGGTATTCCTACCCGATGTTTCGAGGTAGAACCGGTTCCCCCACCAGTACTCTGGGGTTGGAACGGAACCCTTTGTGATGCGCCAGAGAACACCAGCTGTCCCTTCGTGCGCGCTGGACTAGACCCGGCCTCCCTACCGGACCCCACAGGTTAGACCCGGTATCCCTACCTGATGCTCCGCATTAGGCTTGGCACCCATACCCGATCTTCTGGGGTAGTAGCGGTATCCCCACCGTTACTCTGCGGTAGTATCGCTACACCCACCGGTACTCCGAGGTAGTACGTGAACCCTTACTGGTTCACTGGGTTACTCCAGCTGACTTTACAGGTGCGCGTGTAGACCAGACATTCCTACCTGACCCTCCGTGTTAGGCCCGGTATCCCTACCTGATGCTCCGTTGTTGGCCTGGCACCCATTCCTGATATTCTGGGGTAGTACCGGTACCCCCACCGGTACTCTGCAGTAGTATCGGTACACCCACTGGTACTCCAGGGTAATACCTGAACCCTTACTGGTTCGCTGTGGTACACCTGCTGAACTTACGGGCCCGCGGTATAGACCAGACATTCCTACCTGACCCTTCAGGCTAGGCCCGGTATCCCTACCTATTGCTCTGCGGTAGGCCTGGCCCCCTACCCAACAATCTGGGTTAGTACCGGTACACCCACTGGTACTCCGCGGTAGTTTTGCTATACCAACCGGTACTCCTGGATTGTACCGGAACACTTACTGGTGCGCCGGGGTACACCAGCTGACCCTACGGGCGCCCCGCTTTACGCCCACCCTTCCTACCTGACCCGTCGGAGTAGACCCGGTATTCCTACCCGATGTTTCGAGGTAGAACCCGTTCCCCCACCAGTACTCTGGGGTTGGAACGGAACCCTTTGTGATGCGCCAGAGAACACCAGCTGTCCCTTCGTGCGCGCTGGACTAGACCCGGCCTCCCTACCGGACCCCACAGGTTAGACCCGGTATCCCTACCTGATGCTCCGCATTAGGCTTGGCACCCATACCCGATCTTCTGGGGTAGTAGCGGTACCCCCACCGTTACTCTGCCGTAGTATTGGTACACCCACCGGTACTCCGAGGTAGTACGTGAACCCTTACTGGTTCACTGGGGTACACCTGCTGACATTACTGGAGCGCGGTGTAGACCAGTCATTCCTACCTGACCCTCCGTGTTAGGCCCGGTATCCCTACCTGATGCTCCATTGTTGGCCTGGCACCCCTACCCGATATGCTGGGGTAGTACCGGTACCCCCACCGGTACTCTGCAGTAGTATCAGTACACGCACCGGTACTCCAGGGTAGTACCTGAACCCTTACTGGTTCGCTGCGGTACACCTGCTGAACTTACGGGCCCGCGGTATAGACCAGACATTCCTACCTGACCCTCCAGGCTAGGCCCGGTATCCCTACCTATTGCTCTGCGGTAGGCCTGGCCCCCTACCCCACAATGTGGTTTAGTACCGGTACACCCACTGGTACTCCGCGGTAGTTTTGCTATACCCACCGGTACTCCTGGATTGTACCGGAACACTTACTGGTGCGCCGGGGTACACCTGCTGACCCTACGGGCGCGCCGCTTTACGCCCACCCTTCCTACCTGACCCGCCGGAGTAGACCCGGTATTCCTACCCGATGTTTCGAGGTAGAACCCGTTCCCCCACCAGTACTCTGGGGTTGGAACGGAACCCTTTGTGATGCGCCAGAGAACACCAGCTGTCCCTTCGTGCGCGCTGGACTAGACCCGGCCTCCCTACCGGACCCCACAGGTTAGACCCGCTATCCCTACCTGATGCTCCGCATTAGGCTTGGCACCCATACCCGATCTTCTGGGGTAGTAGCGGTATCCCCACCTTTACTCTGCGGTAGTATCGCTACACCCACCGGTACTCCGAGGTAGTACGTGAAACCTTACTGGTTCACTGGGTTACTCCAGCTGACTTTACAGGTGCGCGGTGTAGACCAGACATTCCTACCTGACCCTCCATGTTAGGCCCGGTATCCCTACCTGATGCTCCGTTGTTGGCCTGGCACCCATTCCTGATATTCTGGGGTAGTACCGGTACCCCCACAGGTACTCTGCAGTAGTATCGGTACACCCACCGGTACTCCAGGGTAGTACCTGAACCCTTACTGGTTCGCTGTGGTACACCTGCTGAACTTACGGGCCCGCGGTATACACCAGACATTCCTACCTGACCCTTCAGGCTAGGCCCGGTATCCCTACCTATTGCTCTGCGGTAGGCCTGGCCCCCTACCCAACAATCTGGGTTAGTACCGGTACACCCACTGGTACTCCGCGGTAGTTTTGCTATATCCACCGGTACTCCTGGATTTTACCGGAACAATTACAGGTGCGCCGGGGTACACCTGCTGACCCTACGGGCGCCCCGCTTTACGCCCACCCTTCCTACCTGACCCGCCGGAGTAGACCCGGTATTCCTACCCGATGTTTCGAGGTAGAACCCGTTCCCCCACCGGTACTCTGGGGTTGGAACGGAACCCTTTGTGATGCGCCAGAGAACACCAGCTGTCCCTTCGTGCGCGCTGGACTAGACCCGGCCTCCCTACCGGACCCCACAGGTTAGACCCGCTATCCCTACCTGATGCTCCGCATTAGGCTTGGCACCCATACCCGATCTTCTGGGGTAGTAGCGGTACCCCCACCGTTACTCTGCGGTAGTATCGGTACACCCACCGGTACTCCGAGGTAGTACGTGAACCCTTACTGGTTCACTGGGGTACACCTGCTGACATTACTGGCGCGCGGTGTAGACCAGACATTCCTACCTGACCCTCCGTGTTAGGCCCGGTATCCCTACCTGATGCTCCATTGTTGGCCTGGCACCCCTACCCGATATGCTGGGGTAGTACCGGTACCCCCACCGGTACTCTGCAGTAGTATCGGTACAGCCACCAGTACTCCAGGGTAGTGCCTGAACCCTTACTGGTTCGCTGCGGTACACTTACAGAACTTACGGGCCCGCGGTATAGACCAGAAATTCCTACCTCACCCTCCAGGCTAGGCCCGGTATCCCTACCTGATGCTCTGCAGTAGGCCTGGCCCCCTACCCAACACTGTGGTTTAGTACCGGTACACCCACTGGTACTCCGCGGTAGTTTTGCTATACCCACCGGTACTCCTGGATTGTACCGGAACACTTACTGGTGCGCCGGGGTACACCTGCTGACCCTACGGGCGAGCCGCTCTACGCCCACCCTTCCTACCTGACCCGCCGGAGTAGACCCGGTATTCCTACCCGATGTTTCGAGGTAGAACCCGTTCCCCCACCAGTACTCTGGGGTTGGAACGGAACCCTTTGTGATGCGCCAGAGAACACCAGCTGTCCCTTCGTGCGCGCTGGACTAGACCCGGCCTCCCTACCGGACCCCACAGGTTAGACCCGGTATCCCTACCTGATGCTCCGCATTAGGCTTGGCACCCATACCCGATCTTCTGGGGTAGTAGCGGTACCCCCACCGTTACTCTGCGGTAGTATCGGTACACCCACCGGTACTCCGAGGTAGTACGTGAACCCTTACTGGTTCACTGGGGTACACCTGCTGACATTACTGGCGCGCGGTGTAGACCAGACATTCCTACCTGACCCTCCGTGTTAGGCCCGGTATCCCTACCTGATGCTCCATTGTTGGCCTGGCACCCCTACCCGATATGCTGGGGTAGTACCGGTACCCCCACCGGTACTCTGCAGTAGTATCGGTACACCCACCGGTACTCCAGGGTAGTACCTGAACCCTTACTGGTTCGCTGCGGTACACCTGCTGAACTTACGGGCCCGCGGTATAGACCAGAAATTCCTACCTCACCCTCCAGGCTATGCCCGGTATCCCTATGATGCTCTGCGGTAGGCCTGGCCCCCTACCCGACAATCTGGGTTAGTACAGGTACACCCACTGGTACTCCGCGGTAGTTTTGCTATACCAACCGGTATTCCTGGATTTTACCGGAACAATTACTGGTGCGCCGGGGTACACCTGCTGACCCTACGGGCGCGCATCTTTAAGCCCACCCTTCCTACCTGACCCGCCGGAGTAGACCCGGTATTCCTACCCGATGTTTCGAGGTAGAACCGGTTCCCCCACCAGTACTCTGGGGTTGAAACGGAACCCTCTGTGATGCGCCAGAGAACACCAGCTGTCCCTTCGTGAGCGCTGGACTAGACCCGGCCTCCCTACCGGACCCCACAGGTTAGACCCGCTATCCCTACCTGATGCTCCGCATTAGGCTTGGCACCCATACCCGATCTTCTGGGGTAGTAGCGGTATCCCCACCGTTACTCTGCGGTAGTATCGCTACACCCACCGGTACTCCGAGGTACTACGTGAACCCTTACTGGTTCACTGGGTTACTCCAGCTGACTTTACAGGTGCGCGGTGTAGACCAGACATTCCTAGCTGACCCTCCGTGTTAGGCCCGGTATCCCTACCTGATGCTCCGTTGTTGGCCTGGCACCCATTCCTGATATTCTGGGGTAGTACCGGTACCCCCACATGTACTCTGCAGCAGTATCGGTACACCCACTGGTACTCCAGGGTAATACCTGAACCCTTACTGGTTCGCTGTGGTACACCTGCTGAACTTACGGGCCCGCGGTATAGACCAGACATTCCTACCTGACCCTCCAGGCTAGGCCCGGTATCCCTACCTATTGCTCTGCGGTAGGCCTGGCCCCCTACCCAACAATCTGGGTTAGTACCGGTACACCCACTGGTACTCCGCGGTAGTTTTGCTATACCAACCGGTACTCCTGGATTGTACCGGAACACTTACTGGTGCGCCGGGGTACACCTGCTGACACTACGGGCGCCCCGCTTTACGCCCACCCTTCCTACCTGACCCGTCGGAGTAGACCCGGTATTCCTACCCGATGTTTCGAGGTAGAACCCGTTCCCCCACCAGTACTCTGGGGTTGGAACGGAACCCTTTGTGATGCGCCAGAGAACACCAGCTGTCCCTTCGTGAGCGCTGGACTAGACCCGGCCTCCCTACCGGACCCCACAGGTTAGACCCGCTATCCCTACCTGATGCTCCGCATTAGGCTTGGCACCCATACCCGATCTTCTGGGGTAGTAGCGGTACCCCCACCGTTACTCTGCCGTAGTATTGGTACACCCACCGGTACTCCGAGGTAGTACGTGAACCCTTACTGGTTCACTGGGGTACACCTGCTGACATTACTGGAGCGCGGTGTAGACCAGTCATTCCTACCTGACCCTCCGTGTTAGGCCCGGTATCCCTACCTGATGCTCCATTGTTGGCCTGGCACCCCTACCCGATATGCTGGGGTAGTACCGGTACCCCCACCGGTACTCTGCAGTAGTATCAGTACACGCACCGGTACTCCAGGGTAGTACCTGAACCCTTACTGGTTCGCTGCGGTACACCTGCTGAACTTATGGGCCCGCGGTATAGACCAGACATTCCTACCTGACCCTCCAGGCTAGGCCCGGTATCCCTACCTATTGCTCTGCGGTAGGCCTGGCCCCCTACCCAACAATCTGGGTTAGTACCGGTACACCCACTGGTACTCCGCGGTAGTTTTGCTATATCCACCGGTACTCCTGGATTTTACCGGAACAATTACAGGTGCGCCGGGGTACACCTGCTGATCTTACGGGCGCGCCGCTTTACGCCCACCCTTCCTACCTGACCCTCCGGAGTAGGCGCGGTATACGTACCCGATGTTTCGAGGTAGAACCCGTTCCCCCACCAGTACTCTGGGGTTGGAACGGAACCCTTTGTGATGCGCCAGAGAACACCAGCTGTCCCTTCGTGCGCGCTGGACTAGACCCGGCCTCCCTACCGGACCCCACAGGTTAGACCCGCTATCCCTACCTGATGCTCCGCATTAGGCTTGGCACCCATACCCGATCTTCTGGGGTAGTAGCGGTACCCCCACCGTTACTCTGCGGTAGTATCGGTACACCCACCGGTACTCCGAGGTAGTACGTGAACCCTTACTGGTTCACTGGGGTACACCTGCTGACATTACTGGCGCGCGGTGTAGACCAGACATTCCTACCTGACCCTCCGTGTTAGGCCCGGTATCCCTACCTGATGCTCCATTGTTGGCCTGGCACCCCTACCCGATATGCTGGGGTAGTACCGGTACCCCCACCGGTACTCTGCAGTAGTATCGGTACAGCCACCAGTACTCCAGGGTAGTGCCTGAACCCTTACTGGTTCGCTGCGGTACACTTACAGAACTTACGGGCCCGCGGTATAGACCAGAAATTCCTACCTCACCCTCCAGGCTAGGCCCGGTATCCCTACCTGATGCTCTGCGGTAGGCCTGGCCCCCAACCCAACACTGTGGTTTAGTACCGGTACACCCACTGGTACTCCGCGGTAGTTTTGCTATACCCACCGGTACTCCTGGATTGTACCGGAACACTTACTGGTGCGCCGGGGTACACCTGCTGACCCTACGGGCGAGCCGCTCTACGCCCACCCTTCCTACCTGACCCGCCGGAGTAGACCCGGTATTCCTACCCGATGTTTCGAGGTAGAACCCGTTCCCCCACCAGTACTCTGGGGTTGGAACGGAACCCTTTGTGATGCGCCAGAGAACACCAGCTGTCCCTTCGTGCGCGCTGGACTAGACCCGGCCTCCCTACCGGACCCCACAGGTTAGACCCGGTATCCCTACCTGATGCTCCGCATTAGGCTTGGCACCCATACCCGATCTTCTGGGGTAGTAGCGGTACCCCCACCGTTACTCTGCGGTAGTATCGGTACACCCACCGGTACTCCGAGGTAGTACGTGAACCCTTACTGGTTCACTGGGGTACACCTGCTGACATTACTGGCGCGCGGTGTAGACCAGACATTCCTACCTGACCCTCCGTGTTAGGCCCGGTATCCCTACCTGATGCTCCATTGTTGGCCTGGCACCCCTACCCGATATGCTGGGGTAGTACCGGTACCCCCACCGGTACTCTGCAGTAGTATCGGTACACCCACCGGTACTCCAGGGTAGTACCTGAACCCTTACTGGTTCGCTGCGGTACACCTGCTGAACTTACGGGCCCGCGGTATAGACCAGAAATTCCTACCTCACCCTCCAGGCTATGCCCGGTATCCCTATGATGCTCTGCGGTAGGCCTGGCCCCCTACCCGACAATCTGGGTTAGTACAGGTACACCCACTGGTACTCCGCGGTAGTTTTGCTATACCAACCGGTATTCCTGGATTTTACCGGAACAATTACTGGTGCGCCGGGGTACACCTGCTGACCCTACGGGCGCGCATCTTTAAGCCCACCCTTCCTACCTGACCCGCCGGACTAGACCCGGTATTCCTACCCGATGTTTCGAGGTAGAACCTGTTCCCCCACCAGTACTCTGGGGTTGAAACGGAACCCTCTGTGATGCGCCAGAGAACACCAGCTGTCCCTTCGTGAGCGCTGGACTAGACCCGGCCTCCCTACCGGACCCCACAGGTTAGACCCGCTATCCCTACCTGATGCTCCGCATTAGGCTTGGCACCCATACCCGATCTTCTGGGGTAGTAGCGGTATCCCCACCGTTACTCTGCGGTAGTATCGCTACACCCACCGGTACTCCGAGGTACTACGTGAACCCTTACTGGTTCACTGGGTTACTCCAGCTGACTTTACAGGTGCGCGGTGTAGACCAGACATTCCTAGCTGACCCTCCGTGTTAGGCCCGGTATCCCTACCTGATGCTCCGTTGTTGGCCTGGCACCCATTCCTGATATTCTGGGGTAGTACCGGTACCCCCACATGTACTCTGCAGCAGTATCGGTACACCCACTGGTACTCCAGGGTAATACCTGAACCCTTACTGGTTCGCTGTGGTACACCTGCTGAACTTACGGGCCCGCGGTATAGACCAGACATTCCTACCTGACCCTTCAGGCTAGGCCCGGTATCCTACCTATTGCTCTGCGGTAGGCCTGGCCCCCTACCCAACAATCTGGGTTAGTACCGGTACACCCACTGGTACTCCGCGGTAGTTTTGCTATACCCACCGGTACTCCTGGATTGTACCGGAACACTTACTGGTGCGCCGGGGTACACCTGCTGACCCTACGGGCGCGCCGCTTTACTACACCCTTCCTACCTGACCCGCCGGAGTAGACCCGGTATTCCTACCCGATGTTTCGAGGTAGAACCCGTTCCCCCACCAGTACTCTGGGGTTGGAACGGAACCCTTTGTGATGCGCCAGAGAACACCAGCTGTCCCTTCGTGCGCGCTGGACTAGACCCGGCCTCCCTACCGGACCCCACAGGTTAGACCCGGTATCCCTACCTGATGCTCCACATTAGGCTTGGCACCCATACACGATCTTCTGGGGTAGTAGCGGTACCCCCACCGTTACTCTGCCGTAGTATCGGTACACCCACCGGTACTCTGAGGTAGTACGTGAACCCTTACTGGTTCACTGGGGTACACCTGCTGACATTACTGGAGCGCGCTGTAGACCAGTCATTCCTACCTGACCCTCCGTGTTAGGCCCGGTATCCCTACCTGATGCTCCATTGTTGGCCTGGCACCCCTACCCGATATGCTGGGGTAGTACCGGTACCCCCACCGGTACTCTGCAGTAGTATCGGTACACGCACCGGTACTCCAGGGTAGTACCTGAACCCTTACTGGTTCAATGCAGTACACCTGCTGAACTTACGGGTGTGCGGTATAGACCAGACATTCCTACCTGACCCTCCAGGCTAGGCCCGGTATCCCTACCTATTGCTCTGCGGTAGGCCTGGCCCCCTACCCACAATGTCGTTTAATACCGGTACACCCACTGGTACTCCGCGGTACTTTTGCTATACCAACCGGTACTCCTGGATTTTACCGGAACAATTACTGGTGCGCTGGGATACACCTGCTGACCCTACGGGCGCGCAGCTTTACGCCCACCCTTCCTACACGACCCGCCGGAATAGACCCGGTATTCCTACCCGATGTTTCGAGGTAGAACCGGTTCCCCCACCAGTACTCTGGGGTTGGAACGGAACCCTTTGTGATGCGCCAGAGAACACCAGCTGTCCCTTCGTGCGCGCTGGACTAGACCCGGCCTCCTTACCGGACCCCACAGGTTAGACCCGGTATCCCTACCTGATGCTCCGCATTACGCTTGGCACCCATACCCGATGTTCTGGGGTAGTAGCGGTACCCCCACCGTTACTCTGCGGTAGTATCGGTACACCCACCGGTACTGCAGGGTAGTACGTTAACACTTACTGGTTCCCTGCGGTACACCTGCTGACTTACGGGCCCGCGGTATAGACCAGACATTCCTACATGACCCTGCAGGCTAGGCCCAGTATCCCTACCTATTGCTCTGCGGTAGGCCTGGCCCCCTACCCGACAATCTGGGTTAGTACCAGTACACCCACTGGTACTCCGCGGTAGTTTTGCTATACCAACCGGTACTCCTGGATTGTACCGGAACACTTACTGGTGCGCCGGGGTACACCTGCTGATCCTACGGGCGCCCCGCTTTACGCCCACCCTTCCTACACGACCCGCCGGAGTAGACCCGGTATTCCTAACCGATGTTTCGAGGTAGAACCAGTTTCCCCACCAGTACTCTGGGGTTGGAACGGAACCCTTTGTGATGCGCCAGAGAACACCAGCTGTCCCTTCGTGCGCGCAGGACTAGACCCGGCCTCCCTACCGGACCCCACAGGTTAGACCCGGTATCCCTACCTGATGCTCCGCATTAGGCTTGGCACCCATACCCGATGTTCTGGGGTAGTATCGGTACCCCCACAGTTACTCTACGGTAGTATCGGTACACCCACCGGTACTCCAGGGTAATACGTGAACACTTACTGGTTAGCTGCGGTACACCTGCTGACTTACGGGCCCGCGGTATAGACCAGACATTCCTACCTGACCCTCCAGGCTAGGCCCGGTATCCCTACCTATTGCTCTGCGGTAGGCCTGGCCCCCTACCCGACAATCTGGGTTAGTACCTGTACACCCACTGGTACTCCGCGGTAGTTTTGCTATACCCACCGGTACTCCTGGATTGTACCGGAACGTATTCTGGTGCATCGGGGTACACCTGCTGACCCTACAGGCGCGCAGCTTTAAGCCCACCCTTCCTACCTGACCCGCCGGAGTAGACCCGGTATTCCTACCCGATGTTTCGAGGTAGAACCCGTTCCCCCACCAGTACTCTGGGGTTGGAACGGAACCCTTTGTGATGCGCCAGAGAACACCAGCTGTCCCTTCGTGCGCGCTGGACTAGACCCGGCCTCCCTACCGGACCCCACAGGTTAGACCCGGTATCTCTACCTGATGCTCCGCATTAGGCTTGGCACCCATACCCGATCTTCTGGGGTAGTAGCAGTATCCCCACCGTTACTCTGCGGTAGTATCGGTACACCCACCGGTACTCCGAGGTAGTACGTGAACCCTTACTGGTTCACTGGGTTACTCCAGCTGTCTTTACAGGTGCGCGGTGTAGACCAGACATTCCTACCTGACCCTCTGTGTTAGGCCCGGTATCCCTACCTGATGCTCCGTTGTTGGCCTGGCACCCATACCTGATATTCTGGGGTAGTACCGGTACCCCCACCGGTACTCTGCAGTAGTATCGGTACACCCACCGGTACTCCAGGGTAGTACCTGAACCCTTACTGGTTCGCTGCAGTACACCTGCTGAACTTACGGGCCCGCGGTATAGACCAGACATTCCTACCTGACCCTCCAGGCTAGGCCCGGTATCCCTACCTATTGCTCTGCGGTAGGCCTGGCCCCCTAGCCGACAATCTGAGTTAGTACCTGTACACCCACCGGTACTCCGAGGTAGTACGTGAACCCTTACTGGTTCACTGGGGTACACCTGCTGACATTACTGGAGCGCGGTATAGACCAGACATTCCTACCTGACCCTCCAGGCTAGGCTTGGTATCCCTACCTATTGCTCTGCGGTAGGCCTGGCCCCCTACCCAACAATCTGGGGTAGTACCGGTACACCCACTGGTACTCCGTGGTAGTTTTGCTATACCCACCGGTACTCCTGGATTGTACCGGAACACTTACTGGTGCGCTGGGGTACACCTGCTTACCCTACGGGCGCGACGCTTTACGCCCACCCTTCCTACCTGACCCGCCGGAGTAGACCCGGTATTCCTATCCGATGTTTCGAGGTAGAACCGGTTCCCCCACCAGTACTCTGGGGTTGGAACGGAACCCTTTGTGATGCGCCAGAGAACACCAGCTGTCCCTTCGTGCGCGCTGCACTAGACCCGGCCTCCCTACCGGACCCCACTGGTTAGACCCGCTATCCCTACCTGATGCTCCGCATTAGGCTTGGCACCCATACCCGATCTTCTGGGGTAGTAGCGGTACCCCCACCGTTACTCTGCGGTAGTATCTGTACACCCACCGGTACTCCGAGGTAGTACGTGAACCGTTACTGGTTCACTGGGGTACACCTGCTGACGTTACTGGCGCGCGGTGTAGAACATACATTCCTACCTGACCCTCCGTGTTAGGCCCGGTATCCCTACCTGATGCTCCATTGTTGGCCTGGCACCCCTACCCGATATGCTGGGGTAGTACTGGTACCCCCACCGGTACTCTGCAGTAGTATCGGTACACCCACCGGTACTCCAGGGTAGTACCTGAACCCTTAATGGTTCGCTGCAGTACACCTGCTGAACTTACGGGCGCGCGGTATAGACCAGACATTCCTACCTGACCCTCCAGGCTAGGCCCGGTATCCCTACCTATTGCTCTGCGGTAGGCCTGGCCCCCTACCCGACAATCTGGGTTAGTACCGGTACACCCACTGGTACTCCGCGGTAGTTTTGCTATACCCACCGGTACTCCTGGATTTTACCGGAACACTTACTGGTGCGCCGGGGTACACCTGCTGATCCTACGGGCGCACCGCTTTACGCCCACCCTTCCTACCTGACCCGCCGGAGTAGGCCCGGTATACGTACCCGATGTTTCGAGGTAGAACCGGTTCCCCCACCGGTACTCTGGGGTTGGAACGGAAGCCTTTGTGATGCGCCAGAGAACACCAGCTGTCCCTTGGTGCTCGCTGGACTAGACCCGGCCTCCCTACCGGACCCCACAGGTTAGACCCGGTATCCCTACCTGATGCTCCGCCTTATGCTTGGCACCCATACCCGATCTTCTGGGGTAGTAGCGGTACCCCCACCGTTACTCTGCGGTAGTATCGGTACACCCACCGGTACTCCAGGGTAATACCTGAACCCTTACTGGTTCACTGGGTTACTCCTGCTGACTTTACGGGTGCGCGGTATAGACCAGACATTGCTACCTGACCCACCGTGTTATGCCCGGTATCCCTACCTGATGCTCCGTTGTTGTCCTGGCACCCATACCTGATATTCTGGGGTAGTACCGGTACCCCCACCGGTACTCTGCAGTAGTATCGGTACACCCACCGGTACTCCAGGGTAGTACCTGAACCCTTACTGGTTCGCTGCAGTACACCTGCTGAACTTACGGGCGCGCGGTATAGACCAGACATTCCTACCTGACCCTCCAGGGTAGTCCCGGTATCCCTACCTGATGCTCTGCGGTAGGCCTGGCCCCCTACCCGACAATCTGGGTTAGTACCGGTACACCCACTGGTACTCCGCGGTAGTTTTGCTATACCCACCGGTACTCCTGGATTTTACCGGAACACTTACTGGTGCGCCGGGGTACACCTGCTGATCCTACGGGCGCCCCGCTTTACGCCCACCCTTCCTACCTGACCCGCCGGGTTAGGCCTGGTATCCCTACCCGATGTTTCGAGGTAGAACCCGTTCCCCCACCGGTACTCTGGGGTTGGAACGGAACCCTTTGTGATGCGCCAGAGAACACCAGCTGTCCCTTGGTGCGCGCTGGACTAGACCCGGCCTCCCTACCGGACCCCAGAGGTTAGACCCGGTATCCCTACCTGAAGCTCCGCATTAGGCTTGGCACCCATACCCGAACTTCTATGGTAGTAGCGGTACCCCCACCGTTACTCTGCGGTAGTATCGGTACACCCACCGGTACTCCGAGGTAGTACGTGAACCCTTACTGGTTCACTGGGGTACACCTGCTGACATTACTGGCGCGCGGTGTAGACCAGACATTCCTACCTTTCCCTCCGTGTTAGGCCCGGTATCCCTACCTGATGCTCCGTTGTTGGCCAGGCACCCCTACCCGATATGGTGGGGTAGTACCGGTACCCCCACCGGTAATCTGCAGTAGTATCGGTACACCCACCGGTACTGCAGGGTAGTACCTGAACCCTTACTGGTTCGCTGCGGTACACCTGCTGAACTTACGGGCCCGCGGTATAGACCAGACATTCCTACCTGACCCTCCAGGCTAGGCGCGGTATCCCTACCTGATGCTCTGTGGTAGGCCTGGCCCCCTACCCGACAATCTGGATTAGTACCGGTACACCCACTGGTACTCCGCGGTAGTTTTGCTATACCCACCGGTACTCCTGGATTGTACCGGAACACTTACTGGTGCGCCGGGGTACACCTGCTTACCCTACGGGCGCGACGCTTTACGCCCACACTTCCTACTTGACCCGCCGGAGTAGACCCGGTATTCCTACCCGATGTTTCGAGGTAGAACCGGTTCCCCCACCAGTACTCTGGGGTAGGAACGGAACCCTTTGTGATGCGCCAGAGAACACCAGCTGTCCCTTCGTGCGCGCTGGACTAGACCCGGCCTCCCTACCGGACCCCACAGGTTAGACCCGGTATCCCTACCTGATGCTCCGCATTAGGCTTGGCACCCATACCCGATCTTCTGGGGTAGTAGCGGTACCCCCACCGTTACTCTGCGGTAGTATCGGTACACCCACCGGTACTCCGAGGTAGTACGTGAACCCTTACTGGTTCACTGGGGTACACCTGCTGACATTACTGGCGCGCGGTGTAGACCAGACATTCCTACCTGACCCTCCGTGTTAGGCCCGGTATCCCTACCTGATGCTCCATTGTTGGCCTGGCACCCCTACCCGATATGCTGGGGTAGTACCGGTACCCCCACCGGTACTCTGCAGCAGTATCGGTACACCCACCGGTACTCCAGGGTAGTACCTGAACCCTTACTGGTGCGCCGGGGTACACCTGCTGACCCTTCGGGCGCGACGCTTTACGCCCACCCTTCGTACATGACCTGCCCGGTTAGGCCCGGTATCCCTACCCTATGTTACGAGGTAGAACCGGTTCACCCACCAGTACTCTGGGGTTGGAACGGAACCCTTTGTGATGCGCCAGAGAACACCAGCTGTCCCTTCGTGCGCGCTGGACTAGACCCGGCCTCCCTACCGGACCCCACAGGTTAGACCCGCTATCCCTACCTGATGCTCCGCATTAGGCTTGGCACCCATAACCGATCTTCTGGGGTAGTAGCGGTACTCCCACCGTTACTCTGCGGTAGTATCGGTACACCCACCGGTACTCCGAGGTAGTACGTGAACCCTTACTGGTTCACTGGGTTACTCCTGCTGACTTTACGGGTGCGCGGTGTAGACCAGACATTCCTACCTGACCCTCCGTGTTAGGCCCGGTATCCCTACCTGATGCTCCGTTGTTGGCCTGGCACCCATACCCGATATTCTGGGGTAGTACCGGTACCCTCAGCGGTACTCCGCAGTAGTATCGGTACACCCACCGGTACTCCAGGGTAGTACCTGAACCCTTACTGGTTCGCTGCGGTACACCTGCTGAACTTACGGGCGCGCGGTATAGACCAGACATTCCTACCTGACCCTCCAGGCTAGGCCCGGTATCCCTACCTGATGCTCTGCGGTAGGCCTGGCCCCCTACCCGACACTCTGGGTTAGTACCGGTACACCCACTGTTACTCCGCGGTAGTTTTGCTATACCAACCGGTACTCCTGGATTGTACCGGAACACTTACTGGTGCGCCGGGGTACACCTGCTGACCCTACGGGCGCCCCGCTTTACGCCCACCCTTCCTACACGACCCGCCGGAGTAGACCCGGTATTCCTAACCGATGTTTCGAGGTAGAACCAGTTCCCCCACCAGTACTCTGGGGTTGGAACGGAACCCTTTGTGATGCGCCAGAGAACACCAGCTGTCCCTTCGTGCGCGCTGGACTAGACCCGGCCTCCCTACCGGACCCCACAGGTTAGACCCGGTATCTCTACCTGATGCTCCGCATTAGGCTTGGCACCCATACCCGATCTACTGGGGTAGTAGCGGTATCCCCACCGTTACTCTGCGGTAGTATCGCTACACCCACCGGTACTCCGAGGTACTACGTGAACCCTTACTGGTTCACTGGGTTACTCCAGCTGTCTTTACAGGTGCGCGGTGTAGACCAGACATTCCTACCTGACCCTCTGTGTTAGGCCCGGTATCCCTACCTGATGCTCCGTTGTTGGCCTGGCACCCATACCTGATATTCTGGGGTAGTACCGGTACCCCCACCGGTAATCTGCAGTAGTATCGGTACACCCACCGGTACTCCAGGGTAGTACCTGAACCCTTACTGGTTCACTGCAGTACACCTGCTGAAGTTACGGGGGCGCGGTATATACCAGACTTTCCTACATGACCCTCCAGGCTAGGCCCGGTATCCCTACCTATTGCTCTGCGGTAGGCCTGGCCCCCTAGCCGACAATCTGAGTTAGTACCTGTACACCCACCGGTACTCCGAGGTAGTACGTGAACCCTTACTGGTTCACTGGGGTACACCTGCTGACATTACTGGCGCGCGGTATAGGCCAGACATTCCTATCTGACCCTCCAGGCTAGGCTTGGTATCCCTACCTATTGCTCTGCGGTAGGCCTGGCCCCCTACCCAACAATCTCGGTTAGGACCGGTACACCCACTGGTACTCCGCGGTAGTTTTGCTATACCCACCGGTACTCCTGGATTGTACCGGAACACTTACTGGTGTGCCGGGGTACACCTGCTGAACCTACGGGCGCGCCGCTTTACGCCCACCCTTCCTACCTGACCCGCCGGAGTAGACCCGGTATTCCTACCCGATGTTTCGAGGTAGAACCCGTTCCCCCACCAGTACTCTGGGTTGGAACGGAACCCTTTGTGATGCGCCAGAGAACACCATCTGTCCCTTGGTGCGCGCTGGACTAGACCCGGCCTCCCTACCGGACCCCAGAGGTTAGACCCGGTATCCCTACCTGATGCTCCGCATTAGGCTTGGCACCCATACCCGATCTTCTGCGGTAGTAGCGGTACCCCCACCGTTACTCTGCGGTAGTATCGGTACACCCACCGGTACTCCGAGGTAGTACGTGAACCCTTACTGGTTCACTGGGGTACACCTGCTGACATTACTGGCGCGCGGTGTAGACCAGACATTCCTACCTGACCCTCCGTGTTAGGCCCGGTATCCCTACCTGATGCTCCATTGTTGGCCTGGCACCCCTACCCGATATGCTGGGGTAGTACCGGTACCCCCACCGGTACTCTGCAGCAGTATCGGTACACCCACCGGTACTCCAGGGTAGTACCTGAACCCTTACTGGTGCGCCGGGGTACACCTGCTGACCCTTCGGGCGCGACGCTTTACGCCCACCCTTCGTACATGACCTGCCCGGTTAGGCCCGGTATCCCTACCCTATGTTACGAGGTAGAACCGGTTCACCCACCAGTACTCTGGGGTTGGAACGGAACCCTTTGTGATGCGCCAGAGAACACCAGCTGTCCCTTCGTGCGCGCTGGACTAGACCCGGCCTCCCTACCGGACCCCACAGGTTAGACCCGCTATCCCTACCTGATGCTCCGCATTAGGCTTGGCACCCATAACCGATCTTCTGGGGTAGTAGCGGTACTCCCACCGTTACTCTGCGGTAGTATCGGTACACCCACCGGTACTCCGAGGTAGTACGTGAACCCTTACTGGTTCACTGGGTTACTCCTGCTGACTTTACGGGTGCGCGGTGTAGACCAGACTTTCCTACCTGACCCTCCGTGTTAGGCCCGGTATCCCTACCTGATGCTCCGTTGTTGGCCTGGCACCCATACCCGATATTCTGGGGTAGTACCGGTACCCTCACCGGTACTCCGCAGTAGTATCGGTACACCCACCGGTACTCCAGGGTAGTACCTGTACCCTTACTGGTTCGCTGCGGTACACCTGCTGAACTTACGGGCGCGCGGTATAGACCAGACATTCCTACCTGACCCTCCAGGCTAGGCCCGGTATCCCTACCTGATGCTCTGCGGTAGGTCTGGCCCCCTACCCGACAATCTGGGGTAGTACCGGTACACCCACTGGTACTCCGCGGTAGTTTTGCTATACCCACCGGTACTCCTGGATTGTACCGGAACACTTCCTGGTGCGCCGGGGTACACCTGATGATCCTACGGGTGCACCGCTTTACGCCCACCCTTCCTACCTGACCCGCCGGAGTAGACCCGGTATTCCTACCCGATGTTTCGAGGTAGAACCCGTTCCCCCACCAGTACTCTGGGGTAGGAATGGAACCCTTTGTGATGTGTAGACATTCGTCTGATCACCCCGTGGGACTCGGCACAGGGTCCACCATACCCTGGGCCACAGAGCACTGACACCAATATGAGGATGCTGCAAATGGCGTTTATTCAACTGCGTCACGCCCTTATATACTGTCTGTCGGTCATCCCGCCTCCCTTAACCCTTCTCTTTCCGTACATCGCGAGATCTTCCGAGCGCCAATCCCTACAAGTCCCCCCTCACTATGGCGGATGACCGACGGTACAAACTGGCGTTACAGCTGTAAGTGATCCCACCACCTCATGGTAATTCGTGTACTGGTGGGTACCCGCACTCTGTATAAAGAGTTTCCGCACGCAAACAGTCAGTGCTGGTATCCCACAACAAACCATAATAACCACCACCAAAAGGATTCCAAATAGGGTCAACGTTTTTCAGTCAATCAAAGACAGGAGCCATTGCCAGGTCGACGAGAGGAGATTGTCAAGCCACGGTCACCTGCCTCCTGTAATTGATTGGCTTTGTCTAAAAGCATATCATAGTCCCCTGCTTATGGGGTACACACAGCGGTTGCTGTAAAGTGGATCTGCGGTGTTCAAAACATCGGTCACACCATTTGATGCTCGGCTGGTGCGTCTCCAGAGTTGTTGTCCACAGCGGTCATACTTGGTAAGCACCCAAAGGTCACAGCGACCACAGTGCAGGTACTTAGACGATCTTCTGAACGGCATCCTGCAAAATAACTCACAACAAATCGTTATTGACTGAGGTCTGGTTTCAACCACCGTGACGGCACCCAGCGCACACGTGAGTCTGGGTGCTCTGATGATTGTACTGCAGCATACCCTCTTCCCTGTGTCACCAAGCGCCTCCCACCTTCCCACTTTCCTGTTTCTGGGTCTTTCTTGTTGGGTCTCAACTAGTGCTGCTTGTAATCTGTTTGTCCAAGCTTCTTTCTAAATCAAGAAAAAGGTGTGAGTCAAAATCATACTGCAAAACTGTCGCGAATCCCAGGGAGTCAGTGAACCTGAAAAAACCACATCTAAAAGAGAGTCTGTCATGGGATGTCCTAAGCCGTAATCATCCACGGTCTTCTTCACTTGTTGCAAAAGCTTGCTATCTAACGGAGACCACTCCACCCCTACACCACCTGGACCAGCTCGGACTGGGCAAACTAAAGGGGGTCCTTCAAAACGTATGCCGTCCATAACACATTCCTTTGCTACAATTTTCCAGTCTGGCAACGTGACCTTCGGTGAATCGGGAACTCCTTTCTGTTCCCCAGCTGCTTGTAGCAGCTGCCGCTGTTGCTTCACCTGCTCCTGCATCTCCTCTACTACCCGCTGCAACATCTGCAGCGGATCTGTAGCTGGGTCGGGCGCAGGTATTAAAGGCATAGGCGTTGCCTTTTCACTGGCTGCTGCCGACTGCGCCTTACAGCCGGAGATAGCCTTTTGTTTTACCGCTGCGTGCGGCGGACGACAGCGGTTTCCGCCCACCAGTTGCCACGCCTCCTCTAACCGTTGAGCCGACCCCTCGATTGAGTCCGGCCCACTCTCTTCCTCTTCCGCTACGCGTGGAAGAGGGAGTGTCCTGACTTTCCTTCCTCCTTCCTTTGGCCGTGCTCCGCCTCTCCAGACCTCCGGAGAGACATCCGGGGAGAAAGCGGATGTCGGCGCCATCTTAGGGTGAGCTTGTGGCGCGGTTCGCAAAACACGTCCCGGCACCCAATCCTCCGGATCATACAGGGGAACCGCTCCCTCCTCTACCTGCTCCTTTTCTGATCCCTTCATCACCGCCCTCTCCGCCTCCTCTAGTCTCTGCCTCTCCTTCTCCCGTCTCCTTTGCTCCGCCACGGGTTCCTCTGCCTCCTGAATTAACTGTCGCTCTTTCTCCCGCTCCTCCTCTCTCGCCCGTTCACGCTCCCGTTCAAACTCCTCCCAAGGGTATCCCGGTGGTTCGGCCGGTGCCGACGGCTGCACTGGGAGCACCAGAGGCGTCTGCTCCGCTACCTCCGTCAGCCCTTCTGTCCGCGCCTCCCCATCCGCCTGCACGCCCCGATCCGCCTGCGCGTGCATCAATCTCTTTGCTTCCTTCCATGTTAAGCCCTCCTCCCGCACTTTCCTGAAAATCGCCCTAATCCGCCCCCACGTCTTTAACTCCGGACCATGCTGCGTCGCCATAGCCCGTTCCGCTAAAGCCGCGGTGCATTTCGGCCAGCACTCAGGAGACAATATGTCCCCCGGGCGCTCTATCGCTTCCTCTTTCAGGAGCCGCTCTAGGCAAGCTTTCGCTTCTTTTTGTCCCATAGGGATTTTTACCTCTCTAGAGCATGAGTCCAACACCTTCAGGACTCCTTCCATGCCTGGCCAGGCCTTCAATTACGCCCCACGTAATCCGCCGATGTCCAATCACGTCGGGGTCACCACTTGTAGACATTCGTCTGATCACCCCGTGGGACTCGGCACAGGGTCCACCATACCCTGGGCCACAGAGCACTGACACCAATATGAGGATGCTGCAAATGGCGTTTATTCAACTGCGTCACGCCCTTATATACTGTCTGTCGGTCATCCCGCCTCCCTTAACCCTTCTCTTTCCGTACATCGCGAGATCTTCCGAGCGCCAATCCCTACAGTGATGCGCCAGAGAACACCATCTGTCCCTTGGTGCGCGCTGGACTAGACCCGGCCTCCCTACCGGACCCCACAGGTTAGACCCGGTATCCCTACCTGATGCTCCGCATTAGGCTTGGCACCCATACCCGATCTTCTGCGGTAGTAGCGGTACCCCCACCGTTACTCTGCGGTAGTATCGGTACACCCACCGGTACTCCGAGGTAGTACGTGAACCCTTACTGGTTCACTGGGGTACACCTGCTGACATTACTGGCGCGCGGTGTAGACCAGACATTCCTACCTGACCCTCCGTGTTAGGCCCGGTATCCCTACCTGATGCTCCATTGTTGGCCTGGCACCCCTACCCGATATGCTGGGGTAGTACCGGTACCCCCACCGGTACTCTGCAGCAGTATCGGTACACCCAGCGGTACTCCAGGGTAGTACCTGAACCCTTACTGGTTCGCTGCGGTACACCTGCTGAACTTACAGGCCCGCGGTATAGACCAGACATTCCTACCTGACCCTCCAGGCTAGGCCCGGTATCCCTACCTGATGCTCTGCGGTAGGCCTGGCCCCCTACCCGACAATCTGGGGTAGTACCGGTACACCCACTGGTACTCCGCGGTAGTTTTGCTATACCCACCGGTACTCCTGGATTTTACCGGAACACTTCCGGGTGCGCCGGGGTACACCTGCTGACCCTACGGGCGCGCCGCTTTACGCCCACCCTTCCTACCTGACCCGCCGGAGTAGGCCCGGTATTCCTACCCGATGTTTCGAGGTAGAACCCGTTCCCCCACCAGTACTCTGGGGTAGGAACGGAACCCTTTGTGATGCGCCAGAGAACACCAGCTGTCCCTTCGTGCGCGCTGGACTAGACCCGGCCTCCCTACCGGACCCCACAGGTTAGACCCGGTATCCCTACCTGATGCTCCATTGTTGGCCTGGCACCCCTACCCGATATTCTGGGGTAGTACCGGTACCCCCACCGTTACTCTGCGGTAGTATCGGTACACCCACCGGTACTCCGAGGTAGTACGTGAACCCTTACTGGTTCACTGGGGTACACCTGCTGACATTACTGGCGCGCGGTGTAGACCAGACATTCCTACCTGACCCTCCGTGTTAGGCCCGGTATCCCTACCTGATGCTCCATTGTTGGCCTGGCACCCCTACCCGATATGCTGGGGTAGTACCGGTACACCCACTGGTACTCCGCGGTACTTTTGCTATACCCACCGGTACTCCTGGATTGTACCGGAACACTTACTGGTGCGCCGGGGTACACCTGCTGACCCTTCGGGCGCGACGCTTTACGCCCACCCTTCGTACATGACCTGCCGGGTTAGGCCCGGTATCCCTACCCTATGTTACGAGGTAGAACCGGTTCACCCAGCAGTACTCTGGGGTTGGAACGGAACCCTTTGTGATGCGCCAGAGAACACCAGCTGTCCCTTCGTGCGCGCTGGACTAGACCCGGCCTCCCTACCGGACCCCACAGGTTAGACCCGGTATCCCTACCTGATGCTCCGCATTAGGCTTGGCACCCATACCCGATCTTCTGGGGTAGTAGCGGTACTCCCACCGTTACTCTGCGGTAGTATCGGTACACCCACCGGTACTCCGAGGTAGTACGTGAACCCTTACTGGTTCACTGGGATACTCCTGCTGACTTTACGGGTGCGCGGTGTAGACCAGACATTCCTACCTGACCCTCCGTGTTAGGCCCAGTATCCCTACCTGATGCTCCGTTGTTGGCCTGGCACCCATACCTGATATGCTGGGGTAGTACCGGTACCCCCAACGGTACTCTGCAGTAGTATCGGTACACCCACCGGTACTCCAGGGTAGTACCTGAACCCTTACTGGTTCGCTGCAGTACACCTGCTGAACTTACGGGCGCGCGGTATAGACCAGACATTCCTACCTGACCCTCCAGGCTAGGCCCGGTATCCCTACCTATGCTCTGCGGTAGGCCTGGCCCCTTACCCGACAATCTGGGGTAGTACCGGTACACCCACTGGTACTCCGCGGTAGTTTTGCTATACCCACCGGTACTCCTGGATTGTACCGGAACACTTACTGGTGTGCCGGAGTACACCTGCTGATCCTACGTGCTCACCGCTTTACACCCACCCTTCCTACCTGACCCGCCGGAGTAGACCCGTTATTCCTACCCGATGTTTCGAGGTAGAACCCGTTCCCCCACCAGTACTCTGGGGTTGGAACGGAACCCTTTGTGATGCGCCAGAGAACACCAGCTGTCCCTTCGTGCGCGCTGGACTAGACCCGGCCTCCCTACCGGACCCCAGAGGTTAGACCCGGTATCCCTACCTGATGCTCCGCATTAGGCTTAGCACCCATACCGGATGTTCTGGGGTAGTAGCGGTACCCCCACCGTTACTCTGCGGTAGTATCGGTACACCCACCGGTACTCCGGGGTAGTACGTGAACCCTTACTGGTTCACTGGGGTACACATGATGACGTTACTGGCGCGCGGTGTAGACCAGACATTCCTAGCTGACCCTCCGTGTTAGGCCCGGTATCCCTACCTGATGCTCCGTTGTTGGCCTGGCACCCATACCTGATATTCTGGGGTAGTACCGGTACCCCCACCGGTAATCTGCAGTAGTATCAGAACACCCACCGGTACTCCAGGGTAGTACCTGAACCCTTACTGGTACGCTGCAGTACACCTGCTGAACTTACGGGCGCGCGGTATAGACCAGACATTCCTACCTAACCCTCCAGGCTAGGCCCGGTATCCCTACCTGATGCTCTGCGGTAGGCCTGGCCCCCTACCCGACAATCTGGGCTAGTACCGGTACACCCACTGGTACTCCGCGGTAGTTTTGCTATACCCACCGGTACTCCTGGATTGTACCGGAACACTTACTGGTGCGCCGGGGTACACCTGCTGATCCTACGGGCGCCCCGCTTTACGCCCACCCTTCCTAACTGACCCGCCAGAGTAGGCCCGGTATACGTACCCGATGTTTCGAGGTGGAACCGGTTCCCCCACCAGTACTCTGGGGTTGGAACGGAACCCTTTGTGATGCGCCAGAGAACACCAGCTGTCCCTTGGTGCGCGCTGGACTAGACCCGGCCTCCCTACCGGACCCCAGAGGTTAGACCCGGTATCCCTACCTGATGCTCCGCATTAGGCTTGGCACCCATACCGGATGTTCTGGGGTAGTAGCGGTACCCCCCCCGTTACTCTGCGGTAGTATCGGTACACCCACCGTTACTCCGGGGTAGTACGTGAACCCTTACTTGTTCACTGGGGTACACATGATGACGTTACAGGCGCGCGGTGTAGACCAGACATTCCTAGCTGACCCTCCGTGTTAGGCCCGGTATCCCTACCTGATGCTCCGTTGTTGGCCTGGCACCCATACCTGATATTCTGGGGTAGTACCGGTACCCCCACCGGTACTCTGCAGTAGTATCAGAACACCAACCGGTACTCCAGGGTAGTACCTGAACCCTTAATGGTTCGCTGCAGTACACCTGCTGAACTTACGGGCGCGCGGTATAGACCAGACATTCCTACCTAACCCTCCAGGCTAGGCCCGGTATCCCTACCTGATGCTCTGCGGTAGTCCTGGCCCCCTACCCGACAATCTGGGCTAGTACCGGTACACCCACTGGTACTCCGCGGTAGTTTTGCTATACCCACCGGTACTCCTGGATTGTACCGGAACACTTACTGGTGCGCCGGGGTACACCTGCTGATCCTACGGGCGCCCCGCTTTACGCCCACCCTTCCTACCTGACCCGCCGGAGTAGACCCGGTATTCCTACCCGATGTTTCGAGGTAGAACCGGTTCCCCCACCAGTACTCTGGGGTTGGAACGGAACCCTTTATGATGCGCCAGAGAACAACAGCTGTCCCTTCGTGCGCGCTGGACTAGACCCGGCCTCCCTACCGGACCCCAGAGGTTAGACCCGGTATCCCTACCTGATGCTCCGCATTAGGCTTGGCACCCATACCGGATGTTCTGGGGTTGTAGCGGTACCCCCACCGTTACTCTGCGGTAGTATCGGTACACCCACCGTTACTCCGGGGTAGTACGTGAACCCTTACTGGTTCACTGGGGTACACATGATGACGTTACTGGCGCGCGGTGTAGACCAGACATTCCTAGCTGACCCTCCGTGTTAGGCCTTGTATCCCTACCTGATGCTCCGTTGTTGGCCTGGCACCAATACCTGATATTCTGGGGTAGTACCCGTACCTCCACCGGTACTCTGCAGTATTATCGGTACACCCACCGGTACTCCAGGGTAGTACCTGGACCCTTACTGGTTCGCTGCAGTACACCTGCTGAACTTACGGGCGCGCGGTATAGACCAGACATTCCTACCTGACCCTCCAGGCTAGGCCCGGTATCCCTACCTATTGCTCTGCGGTAGGCCTGGCCCCCTACCCGACAATATGGGGTAGTACCGGTACACCCACTGGTACTCCGCGGTAGTTTTGCTATACCCACCGGTACTCCTGGATTGTACCGGAACACTTACTGGTGCGCCGGGTACACCTGCTGACCCTACGGGCGCGACGCTTTACGCCCACCCTTCCTACCTGACCCGCCTGAGTAGGACCGGTATCCCTACCCGATGTTTCGAGGTAGAACCGGTTCGCCCACCAGTACTCTGGGGTTGGAACGGAACCCTTTGTGATGCGCCAGAGAACACCAGCTGTCCCTTCGTGCGCGCTGGACTAGACCCGGCCTCCCTACCGGACCCCACAGGTTAGACCCGGTATCCCTACCTGATGCTCCGCATTAGGCTTGGCACCCCTAACCGATCTTCTGGGGTAGTAGCGGTACTCCCACCGTTACTCTGCGGTAGTATCGGTACACCCACCGGTACTCCGAGGTAGTACGTGAACCCTTACTGGTTCACTGGGTTACTCCTGCTGATGTTACTGGCGCGCGGTGTAGACCAGACATTCCTAGCTGACCCTCCGTGTTAGGCCTTGGATCCCTACCTGATGCTCCGTTGTTGGCCTGGCACCCATACCTGATATTCTGGGGTAGTACCGGTACCCCCACCGGTACTCTGCAGTAGTATCAGAACACCCACCGGTACTCCAGGGTAGTACCTGAACCCTTACTGGTACGCTGCAGTACACCTGCTGAACTTACGGGCGCGCGGTATAGACCAGACATTCCTACCTGACCCTCCAGGCTAGGCCCGGTATCCCTACCTGATGCTCTGCGGTAGGCCTGGCCCCCTACCCGACAATCTGGGCTAGTACCGGTACACCCACTGGTACTCCACGGTAGTTTTGCTATACCCACCGGTACTCCTGGATTGTACCGGAACACTTACTGGTGCGCCGGGGTACACCTGCTGATCCTACGGGCGCCCCGCTTTACGCCCACCCTTCCTACCTGACCCGCCAGAGTAGGCCCGGTATACGTACCCGATGTTTCGAGGTGGAACCGGTTCCCCCACCAGTACTCTGGGGTTGGAACGGAACCCTTTGTGATGCGCCAGAGAACACCAGCTGTCCCTTCGTGCGCGCTGGACTAGACCCGGCCTCCCTACCGGACCCCAGAGGTTAGACCCGGTATCCCTACCTGATGCTCCGCATTAGGCTTGGCACCCATACCCGAACTTCTATGGTAGTAGCGGTACCCCCACCGTTACTCTGCGGTAGTATCGGTACACCCACCGGTACTCCGAGGTAGTACGTGAACCCTTACTGGTTCACTGGGGTACACCTGCTGACATTACTGGCGCGCGGTGTAGACCAGACATTCCTACCTTTCCCTCCGTGTTAGGCCCGGTATCCCTACCTGATGCTCCGTTGTTGGCCAGGCACCCCTACCCGATATGGTGGGGTAGTACCGGTACCCCCACCGGTAATCTGCAGTAGTATCGGTACACCCACCGGTACTGCAGGGTAGTACCTGAACCCTTACTGGTTCGCTGCGGTACACCTGCTGAACTTACGGGCCCGCGGTATAGACCAGACATTCCTACCTGACCCTCCAGGCTAGGCGCGGTATCCCTACCTGATGCTCTGTGGTAGGCCGGGCCCCCTACCCGACAATCTGGATTAGTACCGGTACACCCACTGGTACTCCGCGGTAGTTTTGCTATACCCACCGGTACTCCTGGATTTTACCGGAACACTTACTGGTGCGCCGGGGTACACCTGCTTACCCTACGGGCGCGACGCTTTACGCCCACACTTCCTACTTGACCCGCCGGAGTAGACCCGGTATTCCTACCCGATGTTTCGAGGTAGAACCGGTTCCCCCACCAGTACTCTGGGGTAGGAACGGAACCCTTTGTGATGCGCCAGAGAACACCAGCTGTCCCTTCGTGCGCGCTGGACTAGACCCGGCCTCCCTACCGGACCCCACAGGTTAGACCCGGTATCCCTACCTGATGCTCCGCATTAGGCTTGGCACCCATACCCGATCTTCTGGGGTAGTAGCGGTACCCCCACCGTTACTCTGCGGTAGTATCGGTACACCCACCGGTACTCCGAGGTAGTACGTGAACCCTTACTGGTTCACTGGGGTACACCTGCTGACATTACTGGCGCGCGGTGTAGACCAGACATTCCTACCTGACCCTCCGTGTTAGGCCCGGTATCCCTACCTGATGCTCCATTGTTGGCCTGGCACCCCTACCCGATATGCTGGGGTAGTACCGGTACCCCCACCGGTACTCTGCAGCAGTATCGGTACACCCACCGGTACTCCAGGGTAGTACCTGAACCCTTACTGGTGCGCCGGGGTACACCTGCTGACCCTTCGGGCGCGACGCTTTACGCCCACCCTTCGTACATGACCTGCCCGGTTAGGCCCGGTATCCCTACCCTATGTTACGAGGTAGAACCGGTTCACCCACCAGTACTCTGGGGTTGGAACGGAACCCTTTGTGATGCGCCAGAGAACACCAGCTGTCCCTTCGTGCGCGCTGGACTAGACCCGGCCTCCCTACCGGACCCCACAGGTTAGACCCGCTATCCCTACCTGATGCTCCGCATTAGGCTTGGCACCCATAACCGATCTTCTGGGGTAGTAGCGGTACTCCCACCGTTACTCTGCGGTAGTATCGGTACACCCACCGGTACTCCGAGGTAGTACGTGAACCCTTACTGGTTCACTGGGTTACTCCTGCTGACTTTACGGGTGCGCGGTGTAGACCAGACATTCCTACCTGACCCTCCGTGTTAGGCCCGGTATCCCTACCTGATGCTCCGTTGTTGGCCTGGCACCCATACCCGATATTCTGGGGTAGTACCGGTACCCTCAGCGGTACTCCGCAGTAGTATCGGTACACCCACCGGTACTCCAGGGTAGTACCTGAACCCTTACTGGTTCGCTGCGGTACACCTGCTGAACTTACGGGCGCGCGGTATAGACCAGACATTCCTACCTGACCCTCCAGGCTAGGCCCGGTATCCCTACCTGATGCTCTGCGGTAGGCCTGGCCCCCTACCCGACACTCTGGGTTAGTACCGGTACACCCACTGTTACTCCGCGGTAGTTTTGCTATACCCACCGGTACTCCTGGATTGTAGCGGAACACTTACTGGTGCGCCGGGGTACACCTGCTGACCCTACGGGCGCCCCGCTTTACGCCCACCCTTCCTACACGACCCGCCGGAGTAGACCCGGTATTCCTAACCGATGTTTCGAGGTAGAACCAGTTCCCCCACCAGTACTCTGGGGTTGAAACGGAACCCTTTGTGATGCGCCAGAGAACACCAGCTGTCCCTTCGTGCGCGCTGGACTAGACCCGGCCTCCCTACCGGACCCCACAGGTTAGACCCGGTATCCCTACCTGATGCTCCGCATTAGGCTTGGCACCCATACCCGATCTTCTGGGGTAGTAGCGGTACCCCCACCGTTACTCTGCGGTAGTATCGGTACACCCACCGGTACTCTGAGGTAGTACGTGAACCCTTACTGGTTCACTGGGTTACTCCTGCTGACTTTAAGGGTACGCGGTGTAGACCAGACATTCCTACCTGACCCTCCGTGTTAGGCCCGGTATCCCTACCTGATGCTCCGTTGTTGGCCTGGCACCCATACCTAATATTCTGGGATAGTACCGGTACCCCCACCGGTACTCTGCAGTAGTATCGGTACACCCACCGGTACTCCAGGGTAGTACCTGAACCCTTAATGGTTCGCTGCTGTACACCTGCTGAACTTACGGGCGCGCGGTATAGACCAGAAATTCCTACCTGACCCTGCAGGCTAGGCCCGGTATCCCTACCTGATGCTCTGCGGTAGGCCTGGCCCCCTACCCGACAATCTGGGTTAGTACCGGTACACCCACTGGTACTCCGCGGTAGTTTTGCTATACCTACCGGTACTCCTGGATTGTACCGGAACACTTACTGGTGTGCCGGGGTACACCTGCTGAACCTACGGGCGCGCCGCTTTACGCCCACCCTTCCTACCTGACCCGCCGGAGTAGACCCGGTATTCCTACCCGATGTTTCGAGGTAGAACCCGTTCCCCCACCAGTACTCTGGGTTGGAACGGAACCCTTTGTGATGCGCCAGAGAACACCATCTGTCCCTTGGTGCGCGCTGGACTAGACCCGGCCTCCCTACCGGACCCCAGAGGTTAGACCCGGTATCCCTACCTGATGCTCCGCATTAGGCTTGGCACCCATACCCGATCTTCTGCGGTAGTAGCGGTACCCCCACCGTTACTCTGCGGTAGTATCGGTACACCCACCGGTACTCCGAGGTAGTACGTGAACCCTTACTGGTTCACTGGGGTACACCTGCTGACATTACTGGCGCGCGGTGTAGACCAGACATTCCTACCTGACCCTCCGTGTTAGGCCCGGTATCCCTACCTGATGCTCCATTGTTGGCCTGGCACCCCTACCCGATATGCTGGGGTAGTACCGGTACCCCCACCGGTACTCTGCAGCAGTATCGGTACACCCACCGGTACTCCAGGGTAGTACCTGAACCCTTACTGGTGCGCCGGGGTACACCTGCTGACCCTTCGGGCGCGACGCTTTACGCCCACCCTTCGTACATGACCTGCCGGTTTAGGCCCGGTATCCCTACCCTATGTTACGAGGTAGAACCGGTTCACCCAGCAGTACTCTGGGGTTGGAACGGAACCCTTTGTGATGCGCCAGAGAACACCAGCTGTCCCTTCGTGCGCGCTGGACTAGACCCGGCCTCCCTACCGGACCCCACAGGTTAGACCCGGTATCCCTACCTGATGCTCCGCATTAGGCTTGGCACCCATAACCGATCTTCTGGGGTAGTAGCGGTACTCCCACCGTTACTCTGCGGTAGTATCGGTACACCCACCGGTACTCCGAGGTAGTACGTGAACCCTTACTGGTTCACTGGGTTACTCCTGCTGACTTTACGGGTGCGCGGTGTAGACCAGACTTTCCTACCTGACCCTCCGTGTTAGGCCCGGTATCCCTACCTGATGCTCCGTTGTTGGCCTGGCACCCATACCCGATATTCTGGGGTAGTACCGGTACCCTCACCGGTACTCCGCAGTAGTATCGGTACACCCACCGGTACTCCAGGGTAGTACCTGTACCCTTACTGGTTCGCTGCGGTACACCTGCTGAACTTACGGGCGCGCGGTATAGACCAGACATTCCTACCTGACCCTCCAGGCTAGGCCCGGTATCCCTACCTGATGCTCTGCGGTAGGTCTGGCCCCCTACCCGACAATCTGGGGTAGTACCGGTACACCCACTGGTACTCCGCGGTAGTTTTGCTATACCCACCGGTACTCCTGGATTGTACCGGAACACTTCCTGGTGCGCCGGGGTACACCTGATGATCCTACGGGTGCACCGCTTTACGCCCACCCTTCCTACCTGACCCGCCGGAGTAGACCCGGTATTCCTACCCGATGTTTCGAGGTAGAACCCGTTCCCCCACCAGTACTCTGGGGTAGGAATGGAACCCTTTGTGATGTGTAGACATTCGTCTGATCACCCCGTGGGACTCGGCACAGGGTCCACCATACCCTGGGCCACAGAGCACTGACACCAATATGAGGATGCTGCAAATGGCGTTTATTCAACTGCGTCACGCCCTTATATACTGTCTGTCGGTCATCCCGCCTCCCTTAACCCTTCTCTTTCCGTACATCGCGAGATCTTCCGAGCGCCAATCCCTACAAGTCCCCCCTCACTATGGCGGATGACCGACGGTACAAACTGGCGTTACAGCTGTAAGTGATCCCACCACCTCATGGTAATTCGTGTACTGGTGGGTACCCGCACTCTGTATAAAGAGTTTCCGCACGCAAACAGTCAGTGCTGGTATCCCACAACAAACCATAATAACCACCACCAAAAGGATTCCAAATAGGGTCAACGTTTTTCAGTCAATCAAAGACAGGAGCCATTGCCAGGTCGACGAGAGGAGATTGTCAAGCCACGGTCACCTGCCTCCTGTAATTGATTGGCTTTGTCTAAAAGCATATCATAGTCCCCTGCTTATGGGGTACACACAGCGGTTGCTGTAAAGTGGATCTGCGGTGTTCAAAACATCGGTCACACCATTTGATGCTCGGCTGGTGCGTCTCCAGAGTTGTTGTCCACAGCGGTCATACTTGGTAAGCACCCAAAGGTCACAGCGACCACAGTGCAGGTACTTAGACGATCTTCTGAACGGCATCCTGCAAAATAACTCACAACAAATCGTTATTGACTGAGGTCTGGTTTCAACCACCGTGACGGCACCCAGCGCACACGTGAGTCTGGGTGCTCTGATGATTGTACTGCAGCATACCCTCTTCCCTGTGTCACCAAGCGCCTCCCACCTTCCCACTTTCCTGTTTCTGGGTCTTTCTTGTTGGGTCTCAACTAGTGCTGCTTGTAATCTGTTTGTCCAAGCTTCTTTCTAAATCAAGAAAAAGGTGTGAGTCAAAATCATACTGCAAAACTGTCGCGAATCCCAGGGAGTCAGTGAACCTGAAAAAACCACATCTAAAAGAGAGTCTGTCATGGGATGTCCTAAGCCGTAATCATCCACGGTCTTCTTCACTTGTTGCAAAAGCTTGCTATCTAACGGAGACCACTCCACCCCTACACCACCTGGACCAGCTCGGACTGGGCAAACTAAAGGGGGTCCTTCAAAACGTATGCCGTCCATAACACATTCCTTTGCTACAATTTTCCAGTCTGGCAACGTGACCTTCGGTGAATCGGGAACTCCTTTCTGTTCCCCAGCTGCTTGTAGCAGCTGCCGCTGTTGCTTCACCTGCTCCTGCATCTCCTCTACTACCCGCTGCAACATCTGCAGCGGATCTGTAGCTGGGTCGGGCGCAGGTATTAAAGGCATAGGCGTTGCCTTTTCACTGGCTGCTGCCGACTGCGCCTTACAGCCGGAGATAGCCTTTTGTTTTACCGCTGCGTGCGGCGGACGACAGCGGTTTCCGCCCACCAGTTGCCACGCCTCCTCTAACCGTTGAGCCGACCCCTCGATTGAGTCCGGCCCACTCTCTTCCTCTTCCGCTACGCGTGGAAGAGGGAGTGTCCTGACTTTCCTTCCTCCTTCCTTTGGCCGTGCTCCGCCTCTCCAGACCTCCGGAGAGACATCCGGGGAGAAAGCGGATGTCGGCGCCATCTTAGGGTGAGCTTGTGGCGCGGTTCGCAAAACACGTCCCGGCACCCAATCCTCCGGATCATACAGGGGAACCGCTCCCTCCTCTACCTGCTCCTTTTCTGATCCCTTCATCACCGCCCTCTCCGCCTCCTCTAGTCTCTGCCTCTCCTTCTCCCGTCTCCTTTGCTCCGCCACGGGTTCCTCTGCCTCCTGAATTAACTGTCGCTCTTTCTCCCGCTCCTCCTCTCTCGCCCGTTCACGCTCCCGTTCAAACTCCTCCCAAGGGTATCCCGGTGGTTCGGCCGGTGCCGACGGCTGCACTGGGAGCACCAGAGGCGTCTGCTCCGCTACCTCCGTCAGCCCTTCTGTCCGCGCCTCCCCATCCGCCTGCACGCCCCGATCCGCCTGCGCGTGCATCAATCTCTTTGCTTCCTTCCATGTTAAGCCCTCCTCCCGCACTTTCCTGAAAATCGCCCTAATCCGCCCCCACGTCTTTAACTCCGGACCATGCTGCGTCGCCATAGCCCGTTCCGCTAAAGCCGCGGTGCATTTCGGCCAGCACTCAGGAGACAATATGTCCCCCGGGCGCTCTATCGCTTCCTCTTTCAGGAGCCGCTCTAGGCAAGCTTTCGCTTCTTTTTGTCCCATAGGGATTTTTACCTCTCTAGAGCATGAGTCCAACACCTTCAGGACTCCTTCCATGCCTGGCCAGGCCTTCAATTACGCCCCACGTAATCCGCCGATGTCCAATCACGTCGGGGTCACCACTTGTAGACATTCGTCTGATCACCCCGTGGGACTCGGCACAGGGTCCACCATACCCTGGGCCACAGAGCACTGACACCAATATGAGGATGCTGCAAATGGCGTTTATTCAACTGCGTCACGCCCTTATATACTGTCTGTCGGTCATCCCGCCTCCCTTAACCCTTCTCTTTCCGTACATCGCGAGATCTTCCGAGCGCCAATCCCTACAGTGATGCGCCAGAGAACACCATCTGTCCCTTGGTGCGCGCTGGACTAGACCCGGCCTCCCTACCGGACCCCACAGGTTAGACCCGGTATCCCTACCTGATGCTCCGCATTAGGCTTGGCACCCATACCCGATCTTCTGCGGTAGTAGCGGTACCCCCACCGTTACTCTGCGGTAGTATCGGTACACCCACCGGTACTCCGAGGTAGTACGTGAACCCTTACTGGTTCACTGGGGTACACCTGCTGACATTACTGGCGCGCGGTGTAGACCAGACATTCCTACCTGACCCTCCGTGTTAGGCCCGGTATCCCTACCTGATGCTCCGTTGTTGGCCTGGCACCCCTACCCGATATGCTGGGGTAGTACCGGTACCCCCACCGGTACTCTGCAGCAGTATCGGTACACCCAGCGGTACTCCAGGGTAGTACCTGAACCCTTACTGGTTCGCTGCGGTACACCTGCTGAACTTACAGGCCCGCGGTATAGACCAGACATTCCTACCTGACCCTCCAGGCTAGGCCCGGTATCCCTACCTGATGCTCTGCGGTAGGCCTGGCCCCCTACCCGACAATCTGGGGTAGTACCGGTACACCCACTGGTACTCCGCGGTAGTTTTGCTATACCCACCGGTACTCCTGGATTTTACCGGAACACTTCCTGGTGCGCCGGGGTACACCTGCTGACCCTACGGGCGCGCCGCTTTACGCCCACCCTTCCTACCTGACCCGCCGGAGTAGGCCCGGTATTCCTACCCGATGTTTCGAGGTAGAACCCGTTCCCCCACCAGTACTCTGGGGTAGGAACGGAACCCTTTGTGATGCGCCAGAGAACACCAGCTGTCCCTTCGTGCGCGCTGGACTAGACCCGGCCTCCCTACCGGACCCCACAGGTTAGACCCGGTATCCCTACCTGATGCTCCGCATTAGGCTCCATTGTTGGCCTGGCACCCCTACCCGATATTCTGGGGTAGTACCGGTACCCCCACCGTTACTCTGCGGTAGTATCGGTACACCCACCGGTACTCCGAGGTAGTACGTGAACCCTTACTGGTTCACTGGGGTACACCTGCTGACATTACTGGCGCGCGGTGTAGACCAGACATTCCTACCTGACCCTCCGTGTTAGGCCCGGTATCCCTACCTGATGCTCCATTGTTGGCCTGGCACCCCTACCCGATATGCTGGGGTAGTACCGGTACACCCACTGGTACTCCGCGGTACTTTTGCTATACCCACCGGTACTCCTGGATTGTACCGGAACACTTACTGGTGCGCCGGGGTACACCTGCTGACCCTTCGGGCGCGACGCTTTACGCCCACCCTTCGTACATGACCTGCCGGGTTAGGCCCGGTATCCCTACCCTATGTTACGAGGTAGAACCGGTTCACCCACCAGTACTCTGGGGTTGGAACGGAACCCTTTGTGATGCGCCAGAGAACACCAGCTGTCCCTTCGTGCGCGCTGGACTAGACCCGGCCTCCCTACCGGACCCCACAGGTTAGACCCGGTATCCCTACCTGATGCTCCGCATTAGGCTTGGCACACATAACCGATCTTCTGGGGTAGTAGCGGTACTCCCACCGTTACTCTGCGGTAGTATTGGTACATCCACCGGTACTCCGAGTCAGTACGTGAACCCTTACTGGTTCACTGGGATACTCCTGCTGACTTTACGGGTGCGCGGTGTAGACCAGACATTCCTACCTGACCCTCCGTGTTAGGCCCGGTATCCCTACCTGATGCTCCGTTGTTGGCCTGGCACCCATACCTGATATGCTGGGGTAGTACCGGTACCCCCAACGGTACTCTGCAGTAGTATCGGTACACCCACCGGTACTCCAGGGTAGTACCTGAACCCTTACTGGTTCGCTGCAGTACACCTGCTGAACTTACGGGCGCGCGGTATAGACCAGACATTCCTACCTGACCCTCCAGGCTAGGCCCGGTATCCCTACCTATTGCTCTGAGGTAGGCCTGGCCCCTTACCCGACAATCTGGGTTAGTACCGGTACACCCACTGGTACTCCGCGGTAGTTTTGCTATACCCACCGGTACTCCTGGATTGTACCGGAACACTTACTGGTGTGCCGGAGTACACCTGCTGATCCTACGTGCTCACCGCTTTACGCCCACCCTTCCTACCTGACCCGCCGGAGTAGACCCGGTATTCCTACCCGATGTTTCGATGTAGAACCGGTTCCCCCACCAGTACTCTGGGGTTGGAACGGAACCCTTTGTGATGCGCCAGAGAACACCAGCTGTCCCTTCGTGCACGCTGGACTAGACCCGGCCTCCCTACCGGACCCCACAGGTTAGACCCGGTATCCCTACCTGATGCTCCGCATTAGGCTTGGCACCCATACCCGATCTTCTGGGGTAGTAGCGGTACTCCCACCGTTACTCTGCGGTAGTATCGGTACACCCACCGGTACTCCGAGGTAGTACGTGAACCCTTAGTGGTTCACTGTGTTACTCCTGCTGACTTTACGGGTGCGCGGTGTAGACCAGACATTCCTACCTGACCCTCCGTGTTAGGCCCAGTATCCCTACCTGATGCTCCGTTGTTGGCCTGGCACCCATACCTGATATGCTGGGGTAGTACCGGTACCCCCAACGGTACTCTGCAGTAGTATCGGTACACCCACCGGTACTCCAGGGTAGTACCTGAACCCTTACTGGTTCGCTGCAGTACACCTGCTGAACTTACGGGCGCGCGGTATAGACCAGACATTCCTACCTGACCCTCCAGGCTAGGCCCGGTATCCCTACCTATGCTCTGCGGTAGGCCTGGCCCCTTACCCGACAATCTGGGGTAGTACCGGTACACCCACTGGTACTCCGTGGTAGTTTTGCTATACCCACCGGTACTCCTGGATTGTACCGGAACACTTACTGGTGTGCCGGAGTACACCTGCTGATCCTACGTGCTCACCGCTTTACACCCACCCTTCCTACCTGACCCGCCGGAGTAGACCCGTTATTCCTACCCGATGTTTCGAGGTAGAACCCGTTCCCCCACCAGTACTCTGGGGTTGGAACGGAACCCTTTGTGATGCGCCAGAGAACACCAGCTGTCCCTTCGTGCGCGCTGGACTAGACCCGGCCTCCCTACCGGACCCCAGAGGTTAGACCCGGTATCCCTACCTGATGCTCCGCATTAGGCTTAGCACCCATACCGGATGTTCTGGGGTAGTAGCGGTACCCCCACCGTTACTCTGCGGTAGTATCGGTACACCCACCGGTACTCCGGGGTAGTACGTGAACCCTTACTGGTTCACTGGGGTACACATGATGACGTTACTGGCGCGCGGTGTAGACCAGACATTCCTAGCTGACCCTCCGTGTTAGGCCCGGTATCCCTACCTGATGCTCCGTTGTTGGCCTGGCACCCATACCTGATATTCTGGGGTAGTACCGGTACCCCCACCGGTAATCTGCAGTAGTATCAGAACACCCACCGGTACTCCAGGGTAGTACCTGAACCCTTACTGGTACGCTGCAGTACACCTGCTGAACTTACGGGCGCGCGGTATAGACCAGACATTCCTACCTAACCCTCCAGGCTAGGCCCGGTATCCCTACCTGATGCTCTGCGGTAGGCCTGGCCCCCTACCCGACAATCTGGGCTAGTACCGGTACACCCACTGGTACTCCGCGGTAGTTTTGCTATACCCACCGGTACTCCTGGATTGTACCGGAACACTTACTGGTGCGCCGGGGTACACCTGCTGATCCTACGGGCGCCCCGCTTTACGCCCACCCTTCCTAACTGACCCGCCAGAGTAGGCCCGGTATACGTACCCGATGTTTCGAGGTGGAACCGGTTCCCCCACCAGTACTCTGGGGTTGGAACGGAACCCTTTGTGATGCGCCAGAGAACACCAGCTGTCCCTTGGTGCGCGCTGGACTAGACCCGGCCTCCCTACCGGACCCCAGAGGTTAGACCCGGTATCCCTACCTGATGCTCCGCATTAGGCTTGGCACCCATACCGGATGTTCTGGGGTAGTAGCGGTACCCCCCCCGTTACTCTGCGGTAGTATCGGTACACCCACCGTTACTCCGGGGTAGTACGTGAACCCTTACTTGTTCACTGGGGTACACATGATGACGTTACAGGCGCGCGGTGTAGACCAGACATTCCTAGCTGACCCTCCGTGTTAGGCCCGGTATCCCTACCTGATGCTCCGTTGTTGGCCTGGCACCCATACCTGATATTCTGGGGTAGTACCGGTACCCCCACCGGTACTCTGCAGTAGTATCAGAACACCAACCGGTACTCCAGGGTAGTACCTGAACCCTTAATGGTTCGCTGCAGTACACCTGCTGAACTTACGGGCGCGCGGTATAGACCAGACATTCCTACCTAACCCTCCAGGCTAGGCCCGGTATCCCTACCTGATGCTCTGCGGTAGTCCTGGCCCCCTACCCGACAATCTGGGCTAGTACCGGTACACCCACTGGTACTCCGCGGTAGTTTTGCTATACCCACCGGTACTCCTGGATTGTACCGGAACACTTACTGGTGCGCCGGGGTACACCTGCTGATCCTACGGGCGCCCCGCTTTACGCCCACCCTTCCTACCTGACCCGCCGGAGTAGACCCGGTATTCCTACCCGATGTTTCGAGGTAGAACCGGTTCCCCCACCAGTACTCTGGGGTTGGAACGGAACCCTTTATGATGCGCCAGAGAACAACAGCTGTCCCTTCGTGCGCGCTGGACTAGACCCGGCCTCCCTACCGGACCCCACAGGTTAGACCCGGTATCCCTACCTGATGCTCCGCATTAGGCTTGGCACCCATACCGGATGTTCTGGGGTTGTAGCGGTACCCCCACCGTTACTCTGCGGTAGTATCGGTACACCCACCGTTACTCCGGGGTAGTACGTGAACCCTTACTGGTTCACTGGGGTACACATGATGACGTTACTGGCGCGCGGTGTAGACCAGACATTCCTAGCTGACCCTCCGTGTTAGGCCTTGTATCCCTACCTGATGCTCCGTTGTTGGCCTGGCACCAATACCTGATATTCTGGGGTAGTACCCGTACCTCCACCGGTACTCTGCAGTATTATCGGTACACCCACCGGTACTCCAGGGTAGTACCTGAACCCTTACTGGTTCGCTGCAGTACACCTGCTGAACTTACGGGCGCGCGGTATAGACCAGACATTCCTACCTGACCCTCCAGGCTAGGCCCGGTATCCCTACCTATTGCTCTGCGGTAGGCCTGGCCCCCTACCCGACAATATGGGGTAGTACCGGTACACCCACTGGTACTCCGCGGTAGTTTTGCTATACCCACCGGTACTCCTGGATTGTACCGGAACACTTACTGGTGCGCCGGGTACACCTGCTGACCCTACGGGCGCGACGCTTTACGCCCACCCTTCCTACCTGACCCGCCTGAGTAGGACCGGTATCCCTACCCGATGTTTCGAGGTAGAACCGGTTCGCCCACCAGTACTCTGGGGTTGGAACGGAACCCTTTGTGATGCGCCAGAGAACACCAGCTGTCCCTTCGTGCGCGCTGGACTAGACCCGGCCTCCCTACCGGACCCCAGAGGTTAGACCCGGTATCCCTACCTGATGCTCCGCATTAGGCTTGGCACCCATACCCGAACTTCTATGGTAGTAGCGGTACCCCCACCGTTACTCTGCGGTAGTATCGGTACACCCACCGGTACTCCGAGGTAGTACGTGAACCCTTACTGGTTCACTGGGGTACACCTGCTGACATTACTGGCGCGCGGTTTAGACCAGACATTCCTACCTTTCCCTCCGTGTTAGGCCCGGTATCCCTACCTGATGCTCCGTTGTTGGCCAGGAACCCCTACCCGATATGCTGGGGTAGTACCGGTACCCCCACCGGTACTCTGCAGTAGTATCGGTACACCCACCGGTACTCCAGGGTAGTACCTGAACCCTTACTGGTTCGCTGCGGTACACCTGCTGAACTTACGGGCCCGCGGTATAGACCAGACATTCCTACCTGACCCTCCAGGCTAGGCGCGGTATCCCTACCTGATGCTCTGTGGTAGGCCTGGCCCCCTACCCGACAATCTGGATTAGTACCGGTACACCCACTGGTACTCCGCGGTAGTTTTGCTATACCCATCGGTACTCCTGGATTGTACCGGAACACTTACTGGTGCGCCGGGGTACACCTGCTTACCCTACGGGCGCGACGCTTTACGCCCACACTTCCTACTTGACCCGCCGGAGTAGACCCGGTATTCCTACCCGATGTTTCGAGGTAGAACCGGTTCCCCCACCAGTACTCTGGGTTAGGAACGGAACCCTTTGTGATGCGCCAGAGAACACCAGCTGTCCCTTCGTGCGCGCTGGACTAGACCCGGCCTCCCTACCGGACCCCACAGGTTAGACCCGGTATCCCTACCTGATGCTCCGCATTAGGCTTGGCACCCATACCCGATCTTCTGCGGTAGTAGCGGTACCCCCACCGTTACTCTGCGGTAGTATCGGTACACCCACCGGTACTCCGAGGTAGTACGTGAACCCTTACTGGTTCACTGGGGTACACCTGCTGACATTACTGGCGCGCGGTGTAGACCAGACATTCCTACCTGACCCTCCGTGTTAGGCCCGGTATCCCTACCTGATGCTCCATTGTTGGCCTGGCACCCCTACCCGATATGCTGGGGTAGTACCGGTACCCCCACCGGTACTCTGCAGCAGTATCGGTACACCCACCGGTACTCCAGGGTAGTACCTGAACCCTTACTGGTGCGCCGGGGTACACCTGCTGACCCTTCGGGCGCGACGCTTTACGCCCACCCTTCGTACATGACCTGCCGGTTTAGGCCCGGTATCCCTACCCTATGTTACGAGGTAGAACCGGTTCACCCAGCAGTACTCTGGGGTTGGAACGGAACCCTTTGTGATGCGCCAGAGAACACCAGCTGTCCCTTCGTGCGCGCTGGACTAGACACGGCCTCCCTACCGGACCCCACAGGTTAGACCCGGTATCCCTACCTGATGCTCCGCATTAGGCTTGGCACCCATAACCGATCTTCTGGGGTAGTAGCGGTACTCCCACCGTTACTCTGCGGTAGTATCGGTACACCCACCGGTACTCCGAGGTAGTACGTGAACCCTTACTGGTTCACTGGGTTACTCCTGCTGACTTTACGGGTGCGCGGTGTAGACCAGACTTTCCTACCTGACCCTCCGTGTTAGGCCCGGTATCCCTACCTGATGCTCCGTTGTTGGCCTGGCACCCATACCCGATATTCTGGGGTAGTACCGGTACCCTCACCGGTACTCCGCAGTAGTATCGGTACACCCACCGGTACTCCAGGGTACTACCTGTACCCTTACTGGTTCGCTGCGGTACACCTGCTGAACTTACGGGCGCGCGGTATAGACCAGACATTCCTACCTGACCCTCCAGGCTAGGCCCGGTATCCCTACCTGATGCTCTGCGGTAGGTCTGGCCCCCTACCCGACAATCTGGGGTAGTACCGGTACACCCACTGGTACTCCGCGGTAGTTTTGCTATACCCACCGGTACTCCTGGATTGTACCGGAACACTTCCTGGTGCGCCGGGGTACACCTGATGATCCTACGGGTGCACCGCTTTACGCCCACCCTTCCTACCTGACCCGCCGGAGTAGACCCGGTATTCCTACCCTATGTTTCGAGGTAGAACCCGTTCCCCCACCAGTACTCTGGGGTAGGAATGGAACCCTTTGTGATGTGTAGACATTCGTCTGATCACCCCGTGGGACTCGGCACAGGGTCCACCATACCCTGGGCCACAGAGCACTGACACCAATATGAGGATGCTGCAAATGGCGTTTATTCAACTGCGTCACGCCCTTATATACTGTCTGTCGGTCATCCCGCCTCCCTTAACCCTTCTCTTTCCGTACATCGCGAGATCTTCCGAGCGCCAATCCCTACAAGTCCCCCCTCACTATGGCGGATGACCGACGGTACAAACTGGCGTTACAGCTGTAAGTGATCCCACCACCTCATGGTAATTCGTGTACTGGTGGGTACCCGCACTCTGTATAAAGAGTTTCCGCACGCAAACAGTCAGTGCTGGTATCCCACAACAAACCATAATAACCACCACCAAAAGGATTCCAAATAGGGTCAACGTTTTTCAGTCAATCAAAGACAGGAGCCATTGCCAGGTCGACGAGAGGAGATTGTCAAGCCACGGTCACCTGCCTCCTGTAATTGATTGGCTTTGTCTAAAAGCATATCATAGTCCCCTGCTTATGGGGTACACACAGCGGTTGCTGTAAAGTGGATCTGCGGTGTTCAAAACATCGGTCACACCATTTGATGCTCGGCTGGTGCGTCTCCAGAGTTGTTGTCCACAGCGGTCATACTTGGTAAGCACCCAAAGGTCACAGCGACCACAGTGCAGGTACTTAGACGATCTTCTGAACGGCATCCTGCAAAATAACTCACAACAAATCGTTATTGACTGAGGTCTGGTTTCAACCACCGTGACGGCACCCAGCGCACACGTGAGTCTGGGTGCTCTGATGATTGTACTGCAGCATACCCTCTTCCCTGTGTCACCAAGCGCCTCCCACCTTCCCACTTTCCTGTTTCTGGGTCTTTCTTGTTGGGTCTCAACTAGTGCTGCTTGTAATCTGTTTGTCCAAGCTTCTTTCTAAATCAAGAAAAAGGTGTGAGTCAAAATCATACTGCAAAACTGTCGCGAATCCCAGGGAGTCAGTGAACCTGAAAAAACCACATCTAAAAGAGAGTCTGTCATGGGATGTCCTAAGCCGTAATCATCCACGGTCTTCTTCACTTGTTGCAAAAGCTTGCTATCTAACGGAGACCACTCCACCCCTACACCACCTGGACCAGCTCGGACTGGGCAAACTAAAGGGGGTCCTTCAAAACGTATGCCGTCCATAACACATTCCTTTGCTACAATTTTCCAGTCTGGCAACGTGACCTTCGGTGAATCGGGAACTCCTTTCTGTTCCCCAGCTGCTTGTAGCAGCTGCCGCTGTTGCTTCACCTGCTCCTGCATCTCCTCTACTACCCGCTGCAACATCTGCAGCGGATCTGTAGCTGGGTCGGGCGCAGGTATTAAAGGCATAGGCGTTGCCTTTTCACTGGCTGCTGCCGACTGCGCCTTACAGCCGGAGATAGCCTTTTGTTTTACCGCTGCGTGCGGCGGACGACAGCGGTTTCCGCCCACCAGTTGCCACGCCTCCTCTAACCGTTGAGCCGACCCCTCGATTGAGTCCGGCCCACTCTCTTCCTCTTCCGCTACGCGTGGAAGAGGGAGTGTCCTGACTTTCCTTCCTCCTTCCTTTGGCCGTGCTCCGCCTCTCCAGACCTCCGGAGAGACATCCGGGGAGAAAGCGGATGTCGGCGCCATCTTAGGGTGAGCTTGTGGCGCGGTTCGCAAAACACGTCCCGGCACCCAATCCTCCGGATCATACAGGGGAACCGCTCCCTCCTCTACCTGCTCCTTTTCTGATCCCTTCATCACCGCCCTCTCCGCCTCCTCTAGTCTCTGCCTCTCCTTCTCCCGTCTCCTTTGCTCCGCCACGGGTTCCTCTGCCTCCTGAATTAACTGTCGCTCTTTCTCCCGCTCCTCCTCTCTCGCCCGTTCACGCTCCCGTTCAAACTCCTCCCAAGGGTATCCCGGTGGTTCGGCCGGTGCCGACGGCTGCACTGGGAGCACCAGAGGCGTCTGCTCCGCTACCTCCGTCAGCCCTTCTGTCCGCGCCTCCCCATCCGCCTGCACGCCCCGATCCGCCTGCGCGTGCATCAATCTCTTTGCTTCCTTCCATGTTAAGCCCTCCTCCCGCACTTTCCTGAAAATCGCCCTAATCCGCCCCCACGTCTTTAACTCCGGACCATGCTGCGTCGCCATAGCCCGTTCCGCTAAAGCCGCGGTGCATTTCGGCCAGCACTCAGGAGACAATATGTCCCCCGGGCGCTCTATCGCTTCCTCTTTCAGGAGCCGCTCTAGGCAAGCTTTCGCTTCTTTTTGTCCCATAGGGATTTTTACCTCTCTAGAGCATGAGTCCAACACCTTCAGGACTCCTTCCATGCCTGGCCAGGCCTTCGATTACGCCCCACGTAATCCGCCGATGTCCAATCACGTCGGGGTCACCACTTGTAGACATTCGTCTGATCACCCCGTGGGACTCGGCACAGGGTCCACCATACCCTGGGCCACAGAGCACTGACACCAATATGAGGATGCTGCAAATGGCGTTTATTCAACTGCGTCACGCCCTTATATACTGTCTGTCGGTCATCCCGCCTCCCTTAACCCTTCTCTTTCCGTACATCGCGAGATCTTCCGAGCGCCAATCCCTACAGTGATGCGCCAGAGAACACCATCTGTCCCTTGGTGCGCGCTGGACTAGACCCGGCCTCCCTACCGGACCCCACAGGTTAGACCCGGTATCCCTACCTGATGCTCCGCATTAGGCTTGGCACCCATACCCGATCTTCTGGGGTAGTAGCGGTACTCCCACCGTTACTCTGCGGTAGTATCGGTACACCCACCGGTACTCCGAGGTAGTACGTGAACCCTTACTGGTTCACTGGGGTACACCTGCTGACATTACTGGCGCGCGGTGTAGACCAGACATTCCTACCTGACCCTCCGTGTTAGGCCCGGTATCCCTACCTGATGCTCCATTGTTGGCCTGGCACCCCTACCCGATATGCTGGGGTAGTACCGGTACCCCCACCGGTACTCTGCAGCAGTATCGGTACACCCAGCGGTACTCCAGGGTAGTACCTGAACCCTTACTGGTTCGCTGCGGTACACCTGCTGAACTTACAGGCCCGCGGTATAGACCAGACATTCCTACCTGACCCTCCAGGCTAGGCCCGGTATCCCTACCTGATGCTCTGCGGTAGGCCTGGCCCCCTACCCGACAATCTGGGGTAGTACCGGTACACCCACTGGTACTCCGCGGTAGTTTTGCTATACCCACCGGTACTCCTGGATTTTACCGGAACACTTCCTGGTGCGCCGGGGTACACCTGCTGACCCTACGGGCGCGCCGCTTTACGCCCACCCTTCCTACCTGACCCGCCGGAGTAGGCCCGGTATTCCTACCCGATGTTTCGAGGTAGAACCGGTTCCCCCACCAGTACTCTGGGGTAGGAACGGAACCCTTTGTGATGCGCCAGAGAACACCAGCTGTCCCTTCGTGCGCGCTGGACTAGACCCGGCCTCCCTACCGGACCCCACAGGTTAGACCCGGTATCCCTACCTGATGCTCCATTGTTGGCCTGGCACCCCTACCCGATATGCTGGGGTAGTACCGGTACCCCCACCGTTACTCTGCGGTAGTATCGGTACACCCACCGGTACTCCGAGGTAGTACGTGAACCCTTACTGGTTCACTGGGGTACACCTGCTGACATTACTGGCGCGCGGTGTAGACCAGACATTCCTACCTGACCCTCCGTGTTAGGCCCGGTATCCCTACCTGATGCTCCATTGTTGGCCTGGCACCCCTACCCGATATGCTGGGGTAGTACCGGTACACCCACTGGTACTCCGCGGTACTTTTGCTATACCCACCGGTACTCCTGGATTGTACCGGAACACTTACTGGTGCGCCGGGGTACACCTGCTGACCCTTCGGGCGCGACGCTTTACGCCCACCCTTCGTACATGACCTGCCGGATTAGGCCCGGTATCCCTACCCTATGTTACGAGGTAGAACCGGTTCACCCACCAGTACTCTGGGGTTGGAACGGTACCCTTTGTGATGCGCCAGAGAACACCAGCTGTCCCTTCGTGCGCGCTGGACTAGACCCGGCCTCCCTACCGGACCCCACAGGTTAGACCCGGTATCCCTACCTGATGCTCCGCATTAGGCTTGGCACCCATAACCGATCTTCTGGGGTAGTAGCGGTACTCCCACCGTTACTCTGCGGTAGTATTGGTACATCCACCGGTACTCCGAGTCAGTACGTGAACCCTTACTGGTTCACTGGGATACTCCTGCTGACTTTACGGGTGCGCGGTGTAGACCAGACATTCCTACCTGACCCTCCGTGTTAGGCCCGGTATCCCTACCTGATGCTCCGTTGTTGGCCTGGCACCCATACCTGATATGCTGGGGTAGTACCGGTACCCCCAACGGTACTCTGCAGTAGTATCGGTACACCCACCGGTACTCCAGGGTAGTACATGAACCCTTACTGGTTCGCTGCAGTACACCTGCTGAACTTACGGGCGCGCGGTATAGACCAGACATTCCTACCTGACCCTCCAGGCTAGGCCCGGTATCCCTACCTATTGCTCTGAGGTAGGCCTGGCCCCTTACCCGACAATCTGGGTTAGTACCGGTACACCCACTGGTACTCCGCGGTAGTTTTGCTATACCCACCGGTACTCCTGGATTGTACCGGAACACTTCCTGGTGCGCCGGGGTACACCTGATGATCCTACGGGTGCACCGCTTTACGCCCACCCTTCCTACCTGACCCGCCGGAGTAGACCCGGTATTCCTACCCGATGTTTCGAGGTAGAACCCGTTCCCCCACCAGTACTCTGGGGTAGGAATGGAACCCTTTGTGATGTGTAGACATTCGTCTGATCACCCCGTGGGACTCGGCACAGGGTCCACCATACCCTGGGCCACAGAGCACTGACACCAATATGAGGATGCTGCAAATGGCGTTTATTCAACTGCGTCACGCCCTTATATACTGTCTGTCGGTCATCCCGCCTCCCTTAACCCTTCTCTTTCCGTACATCGCGAGATCTTCCGAGCGCCAATCCCTACAAGTCCCCCCTCACTATGGCGGATGACCGACGGTACAAACTGGCGTTACAGCTGTAAGTGATCCCACCACCTCATGGTAATTCGTGTACTGGTGGGTACCCGCACTCTGTATAAAGAGTTTCCGCACGCAAACAGTCAGTGCTGGTATCCCACAACAAACCATAATAACCACCACCAAAAGGATTCCAAATAGGGTCAACGTTTTTCAGTCAATCAAAGACAGGAGCCATTGCCAGGTCGACGAGAGGAGATTGTCAAGCCACGGTCACCTGCCTCCTGTAATTGATTGGCTTTGTCTAAAAGCATATCATAGTCCCCTGCTTATGGGGTACACACAGCGGTTGCTGTAAAGTGGATCTGCGGTGTTCAAAACATCGGTCACACCATTTGATGCTCGGCTGGTGCGTCTCCAGAGTTGTTGTCCACAGCGGTCATACTTGGTAAGCACCCAAAGGTCACAGCGACCACAGTGCAGGTACTTAGACGATCTTCTGAACGGCATCCTGCAAAATAACTCACAACAAATCGTTATTGACTGAGGTCTGGTTTCAACCACCGTGACGGCACCCAGCGCACACGTGAGTCTGGGTGCTCTGATGATTGTACTGCAGCATACCCTCTTCCCTGTGTCACCAAGCGCCTCCCACCTTCCCACTTTCCTGTTTCTGGGTCTTTCTTGTTGGGTCTCAACTAGTGCTGCTTGTAATCTGTTTGTCCAAGCTTCTTTCTAAATCAAGAAAAAGGTGTGAGTCAAAATCATACTGCAAAACTGTCGCGAATCCCAGGGAGTCAGTGAACCTGAAAAAACCACATCTAAAAGAGAGTCTGTCATGGGATGTCCTAAGCCGTAATCATCCACGGTCTTCTTCACTTGTTGCAAAAGCTTGCTATCTAACGGAGACCACTCCACCCCTACACCACCTGGACCAGCTCGGACTGGGCAAACTAAAGGGGGTCCTTCAAAACGTATGCCGTCCATAACACATTCCTTTGCTACAATTTTCCAGTCTGGCAACGTGACCTTCGGTGAATCGGGAACTCCTTTCTGTTCCCCAGCTGCTTGTAGCAGCTGCCGCTGTTGCTTCACCTGCTCCTGCATCTCCTCTACTACCCGCTGCAACATCTGCAGCGGATCTGTAGCTGGGTCGGGCGCAGGTATTAAAGGCATAGGCGTTGCCTTTTCACTGGCTGCTGCCGACTGCGCCTTACAGCCGGAGATAGCCTTTTGTTTTACCGCTGCGTGCGGCGGACGACAGCGGTTTCCGCCCACCAGTTGCCACGCCTCCTCTAACCGTTGAGCCGACCCCTCGATTGAGTCCGGCCCACTCTCTTCCTCTTCCGCTACGCGTGGAAGAGGGAGTGTCCTGACTTTCCTTCCTCCTTCCTTTGGCCGTGCTCCGCCTCTCCAGACCTCCGGAGAGACATCCGGGGAGAAAGCGGATGTCGGCGCCATCTTAGGGTGAGCTTGTGGCGCGGTTCGCAAAACACGTCCCGGCACCCAATCCTCCGGATCATACAGGGGAACCGCTCCCTCCTCTACCTGCTCCTTTTCTGATCCCTTCATCACCGCCCTCTCCGCCTCCTCTAGTCTCTGCCTCTCCTTCTCCCGTCTCCTTTGCTCCGCCACGGGTTCCTCTGCCTCCTGAATTAACTGTCGCTCTTTCTCCCGCTCCTCCTCTCTCGCCCGTTCACGCTCCCGTTCAAACTCCTCCCAAGGGTATCCCGGTGGTTCGGCCGGTGCCGACGGCTGCACTGGGAGCACCAGAGGCGTCTGCTCCGCTACCTCCGTCAGCCCTTCTGTCCGCGCCTCCCCATCCGCCTGCACGCCCCGATCCGCCTGCGCGTGCATCAATCTCTTTGCTTCCTTCCATGTTAAGCCCTCCTCCCGCACTTTCCTGAAAATCGCCCTAATCCGCCCCCACGTCTTTAACTCCGGACCATGCTGCGTCGCCATAGCCCGTTCCGCTAAAGCCGCGGTGCATTTCGGCCAGCACTCAGGAGACAATATGTCCCCCGGGCGCTCTATCGCTTCCTCTTTCAGGAGCCGCTCTAGGCAAGCTTTCGCTTCTTTTTGTCCCATAGGGATTTTTACCTCTCTAGAGCATGAGTCCAACACCTTCAGGACTCCTTCCATGCCTGGCCAGGCCTTCGATTACGCCCCACGTAATCCGCCGATGTCCAATCACGTCGGGGTCACCACTTGTAGACATTCGTCTGATCACCCCGTGGGACTCGGCACAGGGTCCACCATACCCTGGGCCACAGAGCACTGACACCAATATGAGGATGCTGCAAATGGCGTTTATTCAACTGCGTCACGCCCTTATATACTGTCTGTCGGTCATCCCGCCTCCCTTAACCCTTCTCTTTCCGTACATCGCGAGATCTTCCGAGCGCCAATCCCTACAGTGATGCGCCAGAGAACACCATCTGTCCCTTGGTGCGCGCTGGACTAGACCCGGCCTCCCTACCGGACCCCACAGGTTAGACCCGGTATCCCTACCTGATGCTCCGCATTAGGCTTGGCACCCATACCCGATCTTCTGGGGTAGTAGCGGTACTCCCACCGTTACTCTGCGGTAGTATCGGTACACCCACCGGTACTCCGAGGTAGTACGTGAACCCTTACTGGTTCACTGGGGTACACCTGCTGACATTACTGGCGCGCGGTGTAGACCAGACATTCCTACCTGACCCTCCGTGTTAGGCCCGGTATCCCTACCTGATGCTCCATTGTTGGCCTGGCACCCCTACCCGATATGCTGGGGTAGTACCGGTACCCCCACCGGTACTCTGCAGCAGTATCGGTACACCCAGCGGTACTCCAGGGTAGTACCTGAACCCTTACTGGTTCGCTGCGGTACACCTGCTGAACTTACAGGCCCGCGGTATAGACCAGACATTCCTACCTGACCCTCCAGGCTAGGCCCGGTATCCCTACCTGATGCTCTGCGGTAGGCCTGGCCCCCTACCCGACAATCTGGGGTAGTACCGGTACACCCACTGGTACTCCGCGGTAGTTTTGCTATACCCACCGGTACTCCTGGATTTTACCGGAACACTTCCGGGTGCGCCGGGGTACACCTGCTGACCCTACGGGCGCGCCGCTTTACGCCCACCCTTCCTACCTGACCCGCCGGAGTAGGCCCGGTATTCCTACCCGATGTTTCGAGGTAGAACCCGTTCCCCCACCAGTACTCTGGGGTAGGAACGGAACCCTTTGTGATGCGCCAGAGAACACCAGCTGTCCCTTCGTGCGCGCTGGACTAGACCCGGCCTCCCTACCGGACCCCACAGGTTAGACCCGGTATCCCTACCTGATGCTCCGCATTAGGCTCCATTGTTGGCCTGGCACCCCTACCCGATATTCTGGGGTAGTACCGGTACCCCCACCGTTACTCTGCGGTAGTATCGGTACACCCACCGGTACTCCGAGGTAGTACGTGAACCCTTACTGGTTCACTGGGGTACACCTGCTGACATTACTGGCGCGCGGTGTAGACCAGACATTCCTACCTGACCCTCCGTGTTAGGCCCGGTATCCCTACCTGATGCTCCATTGTTGGCCTGGCACCCCTACCCGATATGCTGGGGTAGTACCGGTACACCCACTGGTACTCCGCGGTAGTTTTGCTATACCCACCGGTACTCCTGGATTGTACCGGAACACTTACTGGTGCGCCGGGGTACACCTGCTGACCCTTCGGGCGCGACGCTTTACGCCCACCCTTCGTACATGACCTGCCGGGTTAGGCCCGGTATCCCTACCCTATGTTACGAGGTAGAACCGGTTCACCCACCAGTACTCTGGGGTTGGAACGGAACCCTTTGTGATGCGCCAGAGAACACCAGCTGTCCCTTCGTGCGCGCTGGACTAGACCCGGCCTCCCTACCGGACCCCACAGGTTAGACCCGGTATCCCTACCTGATGCTCCGCATTAGGCTTGGCACCCATAACCGATCTTCTGGGGTAGTAGCGGTACTCCCACCGTTACTCTGCGGTAGTATTGGTACATCCACCGGTACTCCGAGTCAGTACGTGAACCCTTACTGGTTCACTGGGATACTCCTGCTGACTTTACGGGTGCGCGGTGTAGACCAGACATTCCTACCTGACCCTCCGTGTTAGGCCCGGTATCCCTACCTGATGCTCCGTTGTTGGCCTGGCACCCATACCTGATATGCTGGGGTAGTACCGGTACCCCCAACGGTACTCTGCAGTAGTATCGGTACACCCACCGGTACTCCAGGGTAGTACATGAACCCTTACTGGTTCGCTGCAGTACACCTGCTGAACTTACGGGCGCGCGGTATAGACCAGACATTCCTACCTGACCCTCCAGGCTAGGCCCGGTATCCCTACCTATTGCTCTGCGGTAGGCCTGGCCCCTTACCCGACAATCTGGGTTAGTACCGGTACACCCACTGGTACTCCGCGGTAGTTTTGCTATACCCACCGGTACTCCTGGATTGTACCGGAACACTTACTGGTGTGCCGGAGTACACCTGCTGATCCTACGTGCTCACCGCTTTACGCCCACCCTTCCTACCTGACCCGCCGGAGTAGACCCGGTATTCCTACCCGATGTTTCGATGTAGAACCGGTTCCCCCACCAGTACTCTGGGGTTGGAACGGAACCCTTTGTGATGCGCCAGAGAACACCAGCTGTCCCTTCGTGCAGGCTGGACTAGACCCAGCCTCCCTACCGGACCCGACAGGTTAGACCCGGTATCCCTACCTGATGCTCCGCATTAGGCTTGGCACCCATACCCGATCTTCTGGGGTAGTAGCGGTACTCCCACCGTTACTCTGCGGTAGTATCGGTACACCCACCGGTACTCCGAGGTAGTACGTGAACCCTTAGTGTTTCACTGTGTTACTCCTGCTGACTTTACGGGTGCGCGGTGTAGACCAGACATTCCTACCTGACCCTCCGTGTTAGGCCCAGTATCCCTACCTGATGCTCCGTTGTTGGCCTGGCACCCATACCTGATATGCTGGGGTAGTACCGGTACCCCCAACGGTACTCTGCAGTAGTATCGGTACACCCACCGGTACTCCAGGGTAGTACCTGAACCCTTACTGGTTCGCTGCAGTACACCTGCTGAACTTACGGGCGCGCGGTATAGACCAGACATTCCTACCTGACCCTCCAGGCTAGGCCCGGTATCCCTACCTATTGCTCTGCGGTAGGCCTGGCCCCTTACCCGACAATCTGGGGTAGTACCGGTACACCCACTGGTACTCCGTGGTAGTTTTGCTATACCCACCGGTACTCCTGGATTGTACCGGAACACTTACTGGTGTGCCGGAGTACACCTGCTGATCCTACGTGCTCACCGCTTTACACCCACCCTTCCTACCTGACCCGCCGGAGTAGACCCGTTATTCCTACCCGATGTTTCGAGGTAGAACCCGTTCCCCCACCAGTACTCTGGGGTTGGAACGGAACCCTTTGTGATGCGCCAGAGAACACCAGCTGTCCCTTCGTGCGCGCTGGACTAGACCCGGCCTCCCTACCGGACCCCAGAGGTTAGACCCGGTATCCCTACCTGATGCTCCGCATTAGGCTTGGCACCCATACCGGATGTTCTGGGGTAGTAGCGGTACCCCCACCGTTACTCTGCGGTAGTATCGGTACACCCACCGGTACTCCGGGGTAGTACGTGAACCCTTACTGGTTCACTGGGGTACACATGATGACGTTACTGGCGCGCGGTGTAGACCAGACATTCCTACCTGACCCTCCGTGTTAGGCCCAGTATCCCTACCTGATGCTCCGTTGTTGGCCTGGCACCCATACCTGATATGCTGGGGTAGTACCGGTACCCCCAACGGTACTCTGCAGTAGTATCGGTACACCCACCGGTACTCCAGGGTAGTACCTGAACCCTTACTGGTTCGCTGCAGTACACCTGCTGAACTTACGGGCGCGCGGTATAGACCAGACATTCCTACCTGACCCTCCAGGCTAGGCCCGGTATCCCTACCTATTGCTCTGCGGTAGGCCTGGCCCCTTACCCGACAATCTGGGGTAGTACCGGTACACCCACTGGTACTCCGTGGTAGTTTTGCTATACCCACCGGTACTCCTGGATTGTACCGGAACACTTACTGGTGTGCCGGAGTACACCTGCTGATCCTACGTGCTCACCGCTTTACACCCACCCTTCCTACCTGACCCGCCGGAGTAGACCCGTTATTCCTACCCGATGTTTCGAGGTAGAACCCGTTCCCCCACCAGTACTCTGGGGTTGGAACGGAACCCTTTGTGATGCGCCAGAGAACACCAGCTGTCCCTTCGTGCGCGCTGGACTAGACCCGGCCTCCCTACCGGACCCCAGAGGTTAGACCCGGTATCCCTACCTGATGCTCCGCATTAGGCTTAGCACCCATACCGGATGTTCTGGGGTAGTAGCGGTACCCCCACCGTTACTCTGCGGTAGTATCGGTACACCCACCGGTACTCCGGGGTAGTACGTGAACCCTTACTGGTTCACTGGGGTACACCTGCTGACATTACTGGCGCGGGGTGTAGACCAGACATTCCTACCTGACCCTCCGTGTTAGGCCCGGTATCCCTACCTGATGCTCCATTGTTGGCCTGGCACCCCTACCCGATATGCTGGGGTAGTACCGGTACACCCACTGGTACTCCGCGGTACTTTTGCTATACCCACCGGTACTCCTGGATTGTACCGGAACACTTACTGGTGCGCCGGGGTACACCTGCTGACCCTTCGGGCGCGACGCTTTACGCCCACCCTTCGTACATGACCTGCCGGGTTAGGCCCGGTATCCCTACCCTATGTTACGAGGTAGAACCGGTTCACCCACCAGTACTCTGGGGTTGGAACGGAACCCTTTGTGATGCGCCAGAGAACACCAGCTGTCCCTTCGTGCGCGCTGGACTAGACCCGGCCTCCCTACCGGACCCCACAGGTTAGACCCGGTATCCCTACCTGATGCTCCGCATTAGGCTTGGCACCCATAACCGATCTTCTGGGGTAGTAGCGGTACTCCCACCGTTACTCTGCGGTAGTATTGGTACATCCACCGGTACTCCGAGTCAGTACGTGAACCCTTACTGGTTCACTGGGATACTCCTGCTGACTTTACGGGTGCGCGGTGTAGACCAGACATTCCTACCTGACCCTCCGTGTTAGGCCCGGTATCCCTACCTGATGCTCCGTTGTTGGCCTGGCACCCATACCTGATATGCTGGGGTAGTACCGGTACCCCCAACGGTACTCTGCAGTAGTATCGGTACACCCACCGGTACTCCAGGGTAGTACCTGAACCCTTACTGGTTCGCTGCAGTACACCTGCTGAACTTACGGGCGCGCGGTATAGACCAGACATTCCTACCTGACCCTCCAGGCTAGGCCCGGTATCCCTACCTATTGCTCTGAGGTAGGCCTGGCCCCTTACCCGACAATCTGGGTTAGTACCGGTACACCCACTGGTACTCCGCAGTAGTTTTGCTATACCCACCGGTACTCCTGGATTGTACCGGAACACTTACTGGTGTGCCGGAGTACACCTGCTGATCCTACGTGCTCACCGCTTTACGCCCACCCTTCCTACCTGACCCGCCGGAGTAGACCCGGTATTCCTACCCGATGTTTCGATGTAGAACCGGTTCCCCCACCAGTACTCTGGGGTTGGAACGGAACCCTTTGTGATGCGCCAGAGAACACCAGCTGTCCCTTCGTGCACGCTGGACTAGACCCGGCCTCCCTACCGGACCCCACAGGTTAGACCCGGTATCCCTACCTGATGCTCCGCATTAGGCTTGGCACCCATACCCGATCTTCTGGGGTAGTAGCGGTACTCCCACCGTTACTCTGCGGTAGTATCGGTACACCCACCGGTACTCCGAGGTAGTACGTGAACCCTTAGTGGTTCACTGTGTTACTCCTGCTGACTTTACGGGTGCGCGGTGTAGACCAGACATTCCTACCTGACCCTCCGTGTTAGGCCCAGTATCCCTACCTGATGCTCCGTTGTTGGCCTGGCACCCATACCTGATATGCTGGGGTAGTACCGGTACCCCCAACGGTACTCTGCAGTAGTATCGGTACACCCACCGGTACTCCAGGGTAGTACCTGAACCCTTACTGGTTCGCTGCAGTACACCTGCTGAACTTACGGGCGCGCGGTATAGACCAGACATTCCTACCTGACCCTCCAGGCTAGGCCCGGTATCCCTACCTATTGCTCTGCGGTAGGCCTGGCCCCTTACCCGACAATCTGGGGTAGTACCGGTACACCCACTGGTACTCCGTGGTAGTTTTGCTATACCCACCGGTACTCCTGGATTGTACCGGAACACTTACTGGTGTGCCGGAGTACACCTGCTGATCCTACGTGCTCACCGCTTTACACCCACCCTTCCTACCTGACCCGCCGGAGTAGACCCGTTATTCCTACCCGATGTTTCGAGGTAGAACCCGTTCCCCCACCAGTACTCTGGGGTTGGAACGGAACCCTTTGTGATGCGCCAGAGAACACCAGCTGTCCCTTCGTGCGCGCTGGACTAGACCCGGCCTCCCTACCGGACCCCACAGGTTAGACCCGGTATCCCTACCTGATGCTCCGCATTAGGCTTGGCACCCTTAACCGATCTTCTGGGGTAGTAGCGGTACTCCCACCGTTACTCTGCGGTAGTATCGGTACACCCACCGGTACTCCGAGGTAGTACGTGAACCCTTACTGGTTCACTGGGTTACTCCTGCTGATGTTACTGGCGCGCGGTGTAGACCAGACATTCCTAGCTGACCCTCCGTGTTAGGCCTTGTATCCCTACCTGATGCTCCGTTGTTGGCCTGGCACCCATACCTGATATTCTGGGGTAGTACCGGTACCCCCACCGGTACTCTGCAGTAGTATCAGAACACCCACCGGTACTCCAGGGTAGTACCTGAACCCTTACTGGTACGCTGCAGTACACCTGCTGAACTTACGGGCGCGCGGTATAGACCAGACATTCCTACCTGACCCTCCAGGCTAGGCCCGGTATCCCTACCTGATGCTCTGCGGTAGGCCTGGCCCCCTACCCGACAATCTGGGCTAGTACCGGTACACCCACTGGTACTCCGCGGTAGTTTTGCTATACCCACCGGTACTCCTGGATTGTACCGGAACACTTACTGGTGCGCCGGGGTACACCTGCTGATCCTACGGGCGCCCCGCTTTACGCCCACCCTTCCTACCTGACCCGCCAGAGTAGGCCCGGTATACGTACCCGATGTTTCGAGGTGGAACCGGTTCCCCCACCAGTACTCTGGGGTTGGAACGGAACCCTTTGTGATGCGCCAGAGAACACCAGCTGTCCCTTCGTGCGCGCTGGACTAGACCCGGCCTCCCTACCGGACCCCAGAGGTTAGACCCGGTATCCCTACCTGATGCTCCGCATTAGGCTTGGCACCCATACCGGATGTTCTGGGGTAGTAGCGGTACCCCCACCGTTACTCTGCGGTAGTATCGGTACACCCACCGTTACTCCGGGGTAGTACGTGAACCCTTACTTGTTCACTGGGGTACACATGATGACGTTACAGGCGCGCGGTGTAGACCAGACATTCCTAGCTGACCCTCCGTGTTAGGCCCGGTATCCCTACCTGATGCTCCGTTGTTGGCCTGGCACCCATACCTGATATTCTGGGGTAGTACCGGTACCCCGACCGGTACTCTGCAGTATTATCGGTACACCCACCGGTACTCCAGGGTAGTACCTGAACCCTTACTGGTTCGCTGCAGTACACCTGCTGAACTTACGGGCGCGCGGTATAGACCAGACATTCCTACCTGACCCTCCAGGCTAGGCCCGGTATCCCTACCTATTGCTCTGCGGTAGGCCTGGCCCCCTACCCGACAATATGGGGTAGTACCGGTACACCCACTGGTACTCCGCGGTAGTTTTGCTATACCCACCGGTACTCCTGGATTGTACCGGAACACTTACTGGTGTACCGGAGTACACCTGCTGATCCTACGTGCTCACCGCTTTACACCCACCCTTCCTGACTGACCCGCCGGAGTAGACCCGTTATTCCTACCCGATGTTTCGAGGTAGAACCCGTTCCCCCACCAGTACTCTGGGGTTGGAACGGAACCCTTTGTGATGCGCCAGAGAACACCAGCTGTCCCTTCGTGCGCGCTGGACTAGACCCGGCCTCCCTACCGGACCCCAGAGGTTAGACCCGGTATCCCTACCTGATGCTCCGCATTAGGCTTGGCACCCATATTGGATGTTCTGGGGTAGTAGCGGTACCCCCACCGTTACTCTGCGGTAGTATCGGTACACCCACCGTTACTCCGGGGTAGTACCTGAACCCTTACTTGTTCACTGGGGTACACATGATGACGTTACAGGCGCGCGGTGTAGACCAGACATTCCTAGCTGACCCTCCGTGTTAGGCCCGGTATCCCTACCTGATGCTCCGTTGTTGGCCTGGCACCCCTACCTGATATTCTGGGGTAGTACCGGTACCCCCACCGTTACTCTGCGGTAGTATCGGTACACCCACCGGTACTCCGAGGTAGTGCGTGAACCCTTACTGGTTCACTGGGTTACTCCTCCTGACTTTACGGGTGCGCGGTGTAGACCAGACATTCCTACCTGACCCTCCATGTTAGGCCTTGTATCCCTACCTGATGCTCCGTTGTTGGCCTGGCACCCATACCTGATATTCTGGGGTAGTACCGGTACCCCCACCGGTACTCTGCAGTAGTATCAGAACACCAACCGGTACTCCAGGGTAGTACCTGAACCCTTACTGGTACGCTGCAGTACACCTGCTGAACTTACGGGCGCGCGGTATAGACCAGACATTCCTACCTGACCCTCCAGGCTAGGCCAGGTATCCCTACCTGATGCTCTGCGGTAGGCCTGGCCCCCTACCCGACAATCTGGGCTAGTACCGGTACACCCACTAGTACTCCGCGGTAGTTTTGCTATACCCACCGGTACTCCTGGATTGTACCGGAACACTTACTGGTGCGCCGGGGTACACCTGCTGATCCTACGGGCGCCCCGCTTTACGCCCACCCTTCCTACCTGACCCGCCGGAGTAGACCCGGTATTCCTACCCGATGTTTCGAGGTAGAACCGGTTCCCCCACCAGTACTCTGGGGTTGGAACGGAACCCTTTATGATGCGCCAGAGAACACCAGCTGTCCCTTCGTGCGCGCTGGACTAGACCTGGCCTCCCTACCGGACCCCAGAGGTTAGACCCGGTATCCCTACCTGATGCTCCGCATTAGGCTTGGCACCCATACCGGATGTTCTGGGGTTGTAGCGGTACCCCCACCGTTACTCTGCGGTAGTATCGGTACACCCACTGTTTCTCCGGGGTAGTACGTGAACCCTTACTGGTTCACTGGGGTACACATGATGACGTTACTGGCGCGCGGTGTAGACCAGACATTCCTAGCTGACCCTCCGTGTTAGGCCTTGTATCCCTACCTGATGCTCCGTTGTTGGCCTGGCACCAATACCTGATATTCTGGGGTAGTACCCGTACCTCCACCGGTACTCTGCAGTATTATCGGTACACCCACCGGTACTCCAGGGTAGTACCTGAACCCTTACTGGTTCGCTGCAGTACACCTGCTGAACTTACGGGCGCGCGGTATAGACCAGACATTCCTACCTGACCCTCCAGGCTAGGCCCGGTATCCCTACCTATTGCTCTGCGGTAGGCCTGGCCCCCTACCCGACAATCTGGGGTAGTACCGGTACACCCACTGGTACTCCGCGGTAGTTTTGCTATACCCACCGGTACTCCTGGATTTTACCGGAACACTTACTGGTGCGCCGGGGTACACCTGCTGATCCTACGGGCGCCCCGCTTTACGCCCACCCTTCCTACCTGACCCGCCAGAGTAGGCCCGGTATACGTACCCGATGTTTCGAGGTGGAACCGGTTCCCCCACCAGTACTCTGGGGTTGGAACGGAACCCTTTGTGATGCGCCAGAGAACACCAGCTGTCCCTTCGTGCGCGCTGGACTAGACCCGGCCTCCCTACCGGACCCCAGAGGTTAGACCCGGTATCCCTACCTGATGCTCCGCATTAGGCTTGGCACCCATACCGGATGTTCTGGGGTAGTAGCGGTACCCCCACCGTTACTCTGCGGTAGTATCGGTACACCCACCGTTACTCCGGGGTAGTACGTGAACCCTTACTTGTTCACTGGGGTACACATGATGACGTTACAGGCGCGCGGTGTAGACCAGACATTCCTAGCTGACCCTCCGTGTTAGGCCCGGTATCCCTACCTGATGCTCCGTTGTTGGCCTGGCACCCATACCTGATATTCTGGGGTAGTACCGGTACCCCGACCGGTACTCTGCAGTATTATCGGTACACCCACCGGTACTCCAGGGTAGTACCTGAACCCTTACTGGTTCGCTGCAGTACACCTGCTGAACTTACGGGCGCGCGGTATAGACCAGACATTCCTACCTGACCCTCCAGGCTAGGCCCGGTATCCCTACCTATTGCTCTGCGGTAGGCCTGGCCCCCTACCCGACAATATGGGGTAGTACCGGTACACCCACTGGTACTCCGCGGTAGTTTTGCTATACCCACCGGTACTCCTGGATTGTACCGGAACACTTACTGGTGCGCCGGGGTACACCTGCTGATCCTACGGGCGCGCCGCTTTACGCCCACCCTTCCTACCTGACCCTCCGGAGTAGGCGCGGTATACGTACCCGATGTTTCGAGGTAGAACCCGTTCCCCCACCAGTACTCTGGGGTTGGAACGGAACCCTTTGTGATGCGCCAGAGAACACCAGCTGTCCCTTCGTGCGCGCTGGACTAGACCCGGCCTCCCTACCGGACCCCACAGGTTAGACCCGGTATCCCTACCTGATGCTCCGCATTAGGCTTGGCACCCATAACCGATGTTCTGGGGTAGTAGCGGTACCCCCACCGTTACTCTGCGGTAGTATCGGTACACCCACCGTTACTCCGGGGTAGTACGTGAACCCTTACTGGTTCACTGGGTTACTCCTGCTGACTTTACGGGTGCGTTGTGTAGACCAGACATTCCTAGCTGACCCTCCGTGTTAGGCCTTGTATCCCTACCTGATGCTCCGTTGTTGGCCTGGCACCCATACCTGATATTCTGGGGTAGTACCGGTACCCCCACCGGTACTCTGCAGTAGTATCGGTACACACACCGGTACTCCAGGGTAGTACCTGAGCCCTTAATGGTTCACTGGGGTACACCTGCTGAACTTACGGGCGCGCGGTATAGACCAGACATTCCTACCTGACCCTCCAGGCTAGGCCCGGTATCCCTACCTATTGCTCTGCGTTAGGCCTGGCCCCCTACCCGACAATCTGGGTTAGTACCGGTACACCCACTGGTACTCCGCGGTAGTTTTGCTATACCCACCGGTACTCCTGGATTGTACCGGAACACTTACTGGTGCGCCGGGGTACACCTGCTGACCCTACGGGCGCGACGCTTTACGCCCACCCTTCCTACCTGACCCGCCGGAGTAGGACCGGTATCCCTACCCGATGTTTCGATGTAGAACCGGTTCCCCCACCAGTACTCTGGGGTTGGAACGGAACCCTTTGTGATGCGCCAGAGAACACCAGCTGTCCCTTCGTGCGCGCTGGACTAGACCAGGCCTCCCTACCGGACCCCACAGGTTAGACCCGGTATCCCTACCTGATGCTCCGCATTAGGCTTGGCACCCATACCGGATATTCTGGGGTAGTAGCGGTACCCCCACCGTTACTCTGCGGTAGTATCGGTACACCCACCGTTACTCCGGGGTAGTACGTGAACCCTTACTGGTTCACTGGGGTACACATGATGACGTTACTGGCGCGCGGTGTAGACCATACATTCCTAGCTGACCCTCCGTGTTAGGCCCAGTATCCCTACCTGATGCTCCGTTGTTGGCCTGGCACCCATACCTGATATGCTGGGGTAGTACCGGTACCCCCAACGGTACTCTGCAGTAGTATCGGTATACCCACCGGTACTCCAGGGTAGTACCTGAACCCTTACTGGTTCGCTGCAGTACACCTGCTGAACTTACGGGCGCGCTGTATAGACCAGACATTCCTACCTAACCCTCCAGGCTAGGCCCGGTATCCCTACCTGATGCTCCGTTGTTGGCCTGGCACCCATACCTGATATTCTGGGGTAGTACCGGTACACCCACCGGTACTCTGCAGTAGTATCAGAACACCCACCGGTACTCCAGGGTAGTACCTGAACCCTTACTGGTACGCTGCAGTACACCTGCTGAACTTACGGGCGCGCGGTATAGACCAGACATTCCTATCTAACCCTCCAGGCTAGGCCCGGTATCCCTACCTGATGCTCCGTTGTTGGCCTGGCACCCATACCTGATATTCTGGGGTAGTACCGGTACACCCACCGGTACTCTGCAGTAGTATCAGAACACCCACCGGTACTCCAGGGTAGTACCTGAACCCTTACTGGTACGCTGCAGTACACCTGCTGAACTTACGGGCGCGCGGTATAGACCAGACATTCCTACCTAACCCTCCAGGCTAGGCCCGGTATCCCTACCTGATGCTCTGCGGTAGGCCTGGCCCCCTACCCGACAATCTGGGCTAGTACCGGTACACCCACTGGTACTCCGCGGTAGTTTTGCTATACCCACCGGTACTCCTGGATTGTACCGGAACACTTACTGGTGCGCCGGGGTACACCTGCTGATCCTACGGGCGCGCCGCTTTACGCCCACCCTTCCTACCTGACCCTCCGGAGTAGGCGCGGTATACGTACCCGATGTTTCGAGGTAGAACCGTTTCCCCCACCAGTACTCTGGGGTTGGAACGGAACCCTTTGTGATGCGCCAGAGAACACCAGCTGTCCCTTCGTGCGCGCTGGACTAGACCCGGCATCCCTACCGGACCCCAGAGGTTAGACCCGGTATCCCTACCTGATGCTCCGCATTAGTCTTGGCACCCATACCGAATGTTCTGGGGTAGTAGCGGTACCCCCACCGTTACTCTGCGGTAGTATCGGTACACCCACCGTTACTCCGGGGTAGTACGTGAACCCTTACTGGTTCACTGGGGTACACATGATGACGTTACTCGCGCGCGGTGTAGACCAGACATTCCTAGCTGACCCTCCGTGTTAGGCCAGGTATCCCTACCTGATGCTCCGTTGTTGGCCTGGCACCCATACCTGATATTCTGGGGTAGTACCGGTACCCCCACCGTTACTCTGCGGTAGTATCGGTACACCCACCGGTACTCCGAGGTAGTGCGTGAACCCTTACTGGTTCACTGGGTTACTCCTCCTGACTTTACGGGTGTGCGGTGTAGACCAGACATTCCTACCTGACCCTCCGTGTTAGGCCTTGTATCCCTACCTGATGCTCCGTTGTTGGCCTGGCACCCATACCTAATATTCTGGGGTAGTACCGGTACCTCCACCGGTACTCTGCAGTATTATCGGTACACCCACCGGTACTCCAGGGTAGTACCTGAACCCTTACTGGTTCGCTGCAGTACACCTGCTGAACTTACGGGCGCGCGGTATAGACCAGACATTCCTACCTGACCCTCCAGGCTAGGCCCGGTATCCCTACCTATTGCTCTGCGGTAGGCCTGGCCCCCTACCCGACAATCTGGGGTAGTACCGGTACACCCACTGGTACTCCGCGGTAGTTTTGCTATACCCACCGGTACTCCTGGATTTTACCGGAACACTTACTGGTGCGCCGGGGTACACCTGCTGATCCTACGGGCGCGCCGCTTTACGCCCACCCTTCCTACCTGACCCTCCGGAGTAGGCGCGGTATACGTACCCGATGTTTCGAGGTAGAACCGGTTCCCCCACCAGTACTCTGGGGTTGGAACGGAACCCTTTGTGATGCGCCAGAGAACACCAGCTGTCCCTTCGTGCGCGCTGGACTAGACCCGGCCTCCCTACCGGACCCCACAGGTTAGACCCGGTATCCCTACCTGATGCTCCGCATTAGGCTTGGCACCCATAACCGATGTTCTGGGGTAGTAGCGGTACCCCCACAGTTACTCTGCGGTAGTATCGGTACACCCACCGGTACTCCGAGGTAGTACGTGAACCCTTACTGGTTCACTGGGTTACTCCTGCTGACTTTACGGGTGCGCGGTGTAGACCAGACATTCCTAGCTGACCCTCCGTGTTAGGCCCGGTATCCCTACCTGATGCTCCGTTGTTGGCCTGGCACCCATACCTGATATTCTGGGGTAGTACCGGTACCCCCACCGGTACTCTGCAGTAGTATCGGTACACCCACCGGTACTCCAGGGTAGTACCTGAGCCCTTAATGGTTCACTGGGGTACACCTGCTGAACTTACGGGCGCGCGGTATAGACCAGACATTCCTACCTGACCCTCCAGGCTAGGCCCGGTATCCCTACCTGATGCTCTGCGGTAGGCCTGGCCCCCTACCCGACAATCTGGGTTAGTACCGGTACACCCACTGGTACTCCGCGGTAGTTTTGCTATACCCACCGGTACTCCTGGATTGTACCGGAACACTTACTGGTGCGCCGGGGTACACCTGCTGACCCTACGGGCGCGACGCTTTACGCCCACCCTTCCTACCTGACCCGCCGGAGTAGGACCGGTATCCCTACCCGATGTTTCGATGTAGAACCGGTTCCCCCACCAGTACTCTGGGGTTGGAACGGAACCCTTTGTGATGCGCCAGAGAACACCAGCTGTCCCTTCGTGCGCGCTGGACTAGACCCGGCCTCCCTACCGGACCCCACAGGTTAGACCCGGTATCCCTACCTGATGCTCCGCATTAGGCTTGGCACCCATACCCAATGTTCTGGGGTAGTAGCGGTACCCCCACCGTTACTCTGCGGTAGTATCGGTACACCCACCGGTACTCCGAGGTAGTACGTGAACCCTTACTGGTTCACTGGGTTACTCCTCCTGACTTTACGGGTGCGCGGTGTAGACCAGACATTCCTACCTGACCCTCCGTGTTAGGCCCGGTATCCCTACCTGATGCTCCGTTGTTGGCCTGGCACCCATACCTGATATGCTGGGGTAGTACCGGTACCCCCACCGGTACTCTGCAGTAGTATCGGTACACACACCGGTACTCCAGGGTAGTACCTGAACCCTTACTGGTTCGCTGCAGTACACCTGCTGAACTTACGGGCGCGCGGTATAGACCAGACATTCCTACCTAACCCTCCAGGCTAGGCCCGGTATCCCTACCTGATGCTCTGCGGTAGGCCTGGCCCCCTACCCGACAATCTGGGCTAGTACCGGTACACCAACTGGTACTCCGCGGTAGTTTTGCTATACCGACCGGTACTCCTGGATTGTACCGGAACACTTACTGGTGCGCCGGGGTACACCTGCTGATCCTACGGGCGCGCCGCTTTACGCCCACCCTTCCTACCTGACCCTCCGGAGTAGGCGCGGTATACGTACCCGATGTTTCGAGGTAGAACCGTTTCCCCCACCAGTACTCTGGGGTTGGAACGGAACCCTTTGTGATGCGCCAGAGAACACCAGCTGTCCCTTCGTGCGCGCTGGACTAGACCCGGCATCCCTACCGGACCCCAGAGGTTAGACCCGGTATCCCTACCTGATGCTCCGCATTAGTCTTGGCACCCATACCGAATGTTCTGGGGTAGTAGCGGTACCCCCACCGTTACTCTGCGGTAGTATCGGTACACCCACCGTTACTCCGGGGTAGTACGTGAACCCTTACTGGTTCACTGGGGTACACATGATGACGTTACTCGCGCGCGGTGTAGACCAGACATTCCTAGCTGACCCTCCGTGTTAGGCCAGGTATCCCTACCTGATGCTCCGTTGTTGGCCTGGCACCCATACCTGATATTCTGGGGTAGTACCGGTACCCCCACCGTTACTCTGCGGTAGTATCGGTACACCCACCGGTACTCCGAGGTAGTGCGTGAACCCTTACTGGTTCACTGGGTTACTCCTCCTGACTTTACGGGTGTGCGGTGTAGACCAGACATTCCTACCTGACCCTTCGTGTTAGGCCTTATATCCCTACCTGATGCTCCGTTGTTGGCCTGGCACCCATACCTAATATTCTGGGGTAGTACCGGTACCTCCACCGGTACTCTGCAGTATTATCGGTACACCCACCGGTACTCCAGGGTAGTACCTGAACCCTTACTGGTTCGCTGCAGTACACCTGCTGAACTTACGGGCGCGCGGTATAGACCAGACATTCCTACCTGACCCTCCAGGCTAGGCCCGGTATCCCTACCTATTGCTCTGCGGTAGGCCTGGCCCCCTACCCGACAATCTGGGGTAGTACCGGTACACCCACTGGTACTCCGCGGTAGTTTTGCTATACCCACCGGTACTCCTGGATTTTACCGGAACACTTACTGGTGCGCCGGGGTACACCTGCTGATCCTACGGGCGCGCCGCTTTACGCCCACCCTTCCTACCTGACCCTCCGGAGTAGGCGCGGTATACGTACCCGATGTTTCGAGGTAGAACCGGTTCCCCCACCAGTACTCTGGGGTTGGAACGGAACCCTTTGTGATGCGCCAGAGAACACCAGCTGTCCCTTCGTGCGCGCTGGACTAGACCCGGCCTCCCTACCGGACCCCACAGGTTAGACCCGGTATCCCTACCTGATGCTCCGCATTAGGCTTGGCACCCATAACCGATGTTCTGGGGTAGTAGCGGTACCCCCACAGTTACTCTGCGGTAGTATCGGTACACCCACCGGTACTCCGAGGTAGTACGTGAACCCTTACTGGTTCACTGTGTTACTCCTGCTGACTTTACGGGTGCGCGGTGTAGACCAGACATTCCTAGCTGACCCTCCGTGTTAGGCCCGGTATCCCTACCTGATGCTCCGTTGTTGGCCTGGCACCCATACCTGATATTCTGGGGTAGTACCGGTACCCCCACCGGTACTCTGCAGTAGTATCGGTACACCCACCGGTACTCCAGGGTAGTACCTGAGCCCTTAATGGTTCACTGGGGTACACCTGCTGAACTTACGGGCGCGCGGTATAGACCAGACATTCCTACCTGACCCTCCAGGCTAGGCCCGGTATCCCTACCTGATGCTCTGCGGTAGGCCTGGCCCCCTACCCGACAATCTGGGTTAGTACCGGTACACCCACTGGTACTCCGCGGTAGTTTTGCTATACCCACCGGTACTCCTGGATTGTACCGGAACACTTACTGGTGCGCCGGGGTACACCTGCTGACCCTACGGGCGCGACGCTTTACGCCCACCCTTCCTACCTGACCCGCCGGAGTAGGACCGGTATCCCTACCCGATGTTTCGATGTAGAACCGGTTCCCCCACCAGTACTCTGGGGTTGGAACGGAACCCTTTGTGATGCGCCAGAGAACACCAGCTGTCCCTTCGTGCGCGCTGGACTAGACCCGGCCTCCCTACCGGACCCCACAGGTTAGACCCGGTATCCCTACCTGATGCTCCGCATTAGGCTTGGCACCCATACCCAATGTTCTGGGGTAGTAGCGGTACCCACACCGTTACTCTGCGGTAGTATCGGTACACCCACCGGTACTCCGAGGTAGTACGTGAACCCTTACTGGTTCACTGGGTTACTCCTCCTGACTTTACGGGTGCGCGGTGTAGACCAGACATTCCTACCTGACCCTCCGTGTTAGGCCCGGTATCCCTACCTGATGCTCCGTTGTTGGCCTGGCACCCATACCTGATATGCTGGGGTAGTACCGGTACCCCCACCGGTACTCTGCAGTAGTATCGGTACACACACCGGTACTCCAGGGTAGTACCTGAACCCTTACTGGTTCGCTGCAGTACACCTGCTGAACTTACGGGCGCGCGGTATAGACCAGACATTCCTACCTAACCCTCCAGGCTAGGCCCGGTATCCCTACCTGATGCTCTGCGGTAGGCCTGGCCCCCTACCCGACAATCTGGGCTAGTACCGGTACACCAACTGGTACTCCGCGGTAGTTTTGCTATACCGACCGGTACTCCTGGATTGTACCGGAACACTTACTGGTGCGCCGGGGTACACCTGCTGATCCTACGGGCGCCCCGCTTTACGCCCACCCTTCCTACCTGACCCGCCGGAGTAGGCCCGGTATCCCTACCCGATGTTTCGAGGTAGAACCGGTTCCCCCACCAGTACTCTGGGGTTGGAACGGAACCCTTTGTGATGCGCCAGAGAACACCAGCTGTCCCTTCGTGCGCGCTGGACTAGACCCGGCCTCCCTACCGGACCCCACAGGTTAGACCCGGTATCCCTACCTGATGCTCCGCATTAGGCTTGGCACCCATACCCGATCTTCTGGGGTAGTAGCGGTACTCCCACCGTTACTCTGCCGTAGTATCGGTACACCCACCGGTACTCCGAGGTAGTACGTGAACCCTTACTGGTTCACTGGGTTACTCCTGCTGACTTTACGGGTGCGCGGTGTAGACCAGACATTCCTACCTGACCCTCCGTGTTAGGCCCGGTATCCCTACCTGATGCTCCGTTGTTGGCCTGGCACCCATACCTGATATGCTGGGGTAGTACCGGTACCCCCACCGGTACTCTGCAGTATTATCGGTACACCCGCCGGTACTCCAGGGTAGTACCTGAACCCTTACTGGTTCGCTGCAGTACACCTGCTGAACTTACGGTCGCGCGGTATAGACCAGACATTCCTACCTGACCCTCCAGGCTAGGCCCGTTATCCCTACCTATTGCTCTGCGGTAGGCCTGGCCCCCTACCCGACAATCTGGGGTAGTACCGGTACACCCACTGGTACTCCGCGGTAGTTTTGCTATACCCACCGGTACTCCTGGATTTTACCGGAACACTTACTGGTGCGCCGGGGTACACCTGCTGATCCTACGGGCGCCCCGCTTTACGCCCACCCTTCCTACCTGACCCTCCGGAGTAGGCGCGGTATACGTACCCGATGTTTCGAGGTAGAACCCGTTCCCCCACGAGTACTCTGGGGTTGGAACGGAACCCTTTGTGATGCGCCAGAGAACACCAGCTGTCCCTTCGTGCGCGCTGGACTAGACCCGGCCTCCCTACCGGACCCCACAGGTTAGACCCGGTATCCCTACCTGATGCTCCGCATTAGGCTTGGCACCCATACCCGATCTTCTGGGGTAGTAGCGGTACCCCCACCGTTACTCTGCGGTAGTATCGGTACACCCACCGGTACTCCGAGGTAGTACGTGAACCCTTACTGGTTCACTGGGTTACTCCTCCTGACTTTACGGGTGCGCGGTGTAGACCAGACATTCCTAGCTGACCCTCCGTGTTAGGCCCGGTATCCCTACCTGATGCTCCGTTGTTGGCCTGGCACCCATACCTGATATTCTGGGGTAGTACCGGTACCCCCACCGTTACTCTGCGGTAGTATCGGTACACCCACCGGTACTCCGAGGTAGTGCGTGAACCCTTACTGGTTCACTGGGTTACTCCTCCTGACTTTACGGGTGCGCGGTGTAGACCAGACATTCCTACCTGACCCTCCAGGCTAGGCCCGGTATCCCTACCTATTGCTCTGCGGTAGGCCTGGCCCCCTACCCGACAATCTCGGGTAGTACCGGTACACCCACTGGTACTCCGCGGTAGTTTTGCTATACCCACCGGTACTCCTGGATTGTACCGGAACACTTACTGGTGCTCCGGGGTACACCTGCTGACCCTACGGGCGCGACGCTTTACGCCCACCCTTCCTACCTGACCCGCCGGAGTAGGACCGGTATCCCTACCCGATGGTTCGAGGTAGAACCGGTTCCCCCACAAGTACTCTGGGGTTGGAACGGAACCCTTTGTGATGCGCCAGAGAACACCAGCTGTCCCTTCGTGCGCGCTGGACTAGACCCGGCCTCCCTACCGGACCCCACAGGTTAGACCCGGTATCCCTACCTGATGCTCCGCATTAGGCTTGGCACCCATACCCGATGTTCTGGGGTAGTAGCGGTACCCCCACCGTTACTCTGCGGTAGTATCGGTACACCCACCGTTACTCCGGGGTAGTACGTGAACCCTTACTGGTTCACTGGGGTACACATGATGACGTTACTGGCGCGCGGTGTAGACCAGACATTCCTAGCAGACCCTCCGTGTTAGGCCCGGTATCCCTACCTGATGCTCCATTGTTGGCCTGGCACCCATACCTGATATTCTGGGGTAGTACCGGTACCCCCACCGTTACTCTGCGGTAGTATCGGTACACCCACCGGTACTCCGAGGTAGTGCGTGAACCCTTACTGGTTCACTGGGTTACTCCTCCTGACTTTACGGGTGCGCGGTGTAGAGCAGACATTCCTACCTGACCCTCCGTGTTAGGCCCGGTATCCCTACCTGATGCTCCGTTGTTGGCCTGGCACCCCTACCTGATATTCTGGGGTAGTACCGCCACCCCCACCGGTACTCTGCAGTAGTATCAGAACACCCACCGGTACTCCAGGGTAGTACCTGAACCCTTACTGGTTCGCTGCAGTACACCTGCTGAACTTACGGGCGCGCGGTATAGACCAGACATTCCTACCTAACCCTCCAGGCTAGGCCCGGTATCCCTACCTATTGCTCTGCGGTAGGCCTGGCCCCCTACCCGACAATCTGGGTTAGTACCGGTACACCCACCCGTACTCCGCGGTAGTTTTGCTATACCCACCGGTATTCCTGGATTTTACCGGAACACTTACTGGTGCGCCGGGGTACACCTGCTGATCCTACGGGCGCCCCGCTATACGCCCACCCTTCCTACCTGACCCGCCGGAGTAGGCCCGGTATATGTACCTGATGTTTCGATGTAGAACCAGTTCCCCCACCAGTACTCTGGGGTTGGAACGGAACCCTTTGTGATGCGCCAGAGAACACCAGCTGTCCCTTCGTGCGCGCTGGACTAGACCCGGCCTCCCTACCGGACCCCACAGGTTAGACCCGGTATCCCTACCTGATGCTCCGCATTAGGCTTGGCAGCCATAACCGATCTTCTGGGGTAGTAGCGGTACTCCCACCGTTACTCTGCGGTAGTATCGGTACACCCACCGGTACTCCGAGGTAGTACGTGAACCCTTACTGGTTCACTGGGTTACTCCTGCTGACTTTACGGGTGCGCGGTGTAGACCAGACATTCCTACCTGACCCTCCGTGTTAGGCCCGGTATCCCTACCTGATGCTCCGTTGTTGGCCTGGCACCCATACCCGATATTCTGGGGTAGTACCGGTACCCCCAACGGTACTCTGCAGTAGTATCGGTATACCCACCGGTACTCCAGGGTAGTACCTGAACCCTTACTGGTTCGCTGCAGTACACCTGCTGAACTTACGGGCGCGCGGTATAGACCAGACATTCCTACCTGACCCTCCAGGCTAGGCCCGGTATCCCTACCTATTGCTCTGCGGTAGGCCTGGCCCCCTACCCGACAATCTGGGTTAGTACCGGTACACCCACCCGTACTCCACGGTAGTTTTGCTATACCCACCGGTATTCCTGGATTTTACCGGAACACTTACTGGTGCGCCGGGGTACACCTGCTGATCCTACGGGCGCCCCGCTTTACGCCCACCCTTCCTACCTGACCCGCCGGAGTAGGCCCGGTATATGTACCTGATGTTTCGATGTAGAACCAGTTCCCCCACCAGTACTCTGGGGTTGGAACGGAACCCGTTGTGATGCGCCAGAGAACACAAGCTGTCCCTTCGTGCGCGCTGGACTAGACCCGGCCTCCCTACCGGACCCCACAGGTTAGACCCGGTATCCCTACCTGATGCTCCGCATTAGGCTTGGCAGCCATAACCGATCTTCTGGGGTAGTAGCGGTACTCCCACCGTTACTCTACCGTACTATCGGTACACCCACCGGTACTCCGAGGTAGTACGTGAACCCTTACTGGTTCACTGGGTTACTCCTGCTGACTTTACGGGTGCGCGGTGTAGACCAGACATTCCTAGCTGACCCTCCGTGTTAGGCCCGGTATCCCTACCTGATGCTCCGTTGTTGGCCTGGCACCCCTACCTGATATTCTGGGGTAGTACCGGTACCCCCACCGGTACTCTGCAGTAGTATTGGTACACACACCGGTACTCCAGGGTAGTACCTGAACCCTTAATGTTTCACTGGGGAACACCTGCTGAACTTACGGGCGCGCGGTATAGACCAGACATTCCTACCTGACCCTCCAGGCTAGGCCCGGTATCCCTACCTGATGCTCTACGGTAGGCCTGGCCCCCTACCCGACAATCTGGGTTAGTACCGGTACACCCACTGGTACTCCGCGGTAGTTTTGCTATAACCACCGGTACTCCTGGATTGTACCGGAACACTTACTGGTGCGCCGGGGTACACCTGCTGACCCTACGGGCGCGACGCTTTACGCCCACCCTTCCTACCTGACCCGCCGGAGTAGGACCGGTATCCCTACCCGATGGTTCGAGGTAGAACCGGTTCCCCCACCAGTACTCTGGGGTTGGAACGGAACCATTTGTGATGAGCCAGAGAACACCAGCTGTCCCTTCGTGCGCGCTGTACTAGACCCGGCCTCCCTACCGGACCCCACAGGTTAGACCCGGTATCCCTACCTGATGCTCCGCATTAGGCTTGGCACCCATACCCGATCTTCTGGGGTAGTAGCGGTACTCCCACCGTTACTCTGCGGTAGTATCGGTACACCCACCGGTACTCCGAGGTAGTGCGTGAACCCTTACTGGTTCACTGGGTTACTCCTGCTGACTTTACGGGTGCGCGGTGTAGACCAGACATTCCTACCTGACCCTCCGTGTTAGGCCCGGTATCCCTACCTGATGCTCCGTTGTTGGCCTGGCACCCCTACCTGATATTCTGGGGTAGTACCGGTACCCCCACCGGTACTCTGCAGTAGTATCGGTACACCCACCGGTACTCCAGGGTAGTACCTGAACCCTTACTGGTTCGCTGCAGTACACCTGCTGAACTTACGGGCGCGCGGTATAGACCAGACATTCCTACCTGACCCTCCAGGCTAGGCCCGGTATCCCTACCTGATGCTCTGCGGTAGGCCTGGCCCCCTACCCGACAATCTGGGTTAGTACCGGTACACCCACTGGTACTCCGCGGTAGTTTTGCTATACCCACCGGTACTTCTGGATTGTACTGGAACACTTACTGGTACGCCGGGGTACACCTGCTGACCCTACGGGCGTCCCGCTTTACGCCCACCCTTCCTACCTGACCCGCCGGAGTAGGCCCGGTACACGTACCCGATGTTTCGAGGTAGAACCGGTTCACCCACCAGTACTCTGGGGTTGGAACGGAACCCTTTGTGATGAGCCAGAGAACACCAGCTGTCCCTTCGTACACGCTGGACTAGACCCGGCCTCCCTACCGGACCCCACTGGTTAGACCAGGAATCCCTACCTGATGCTCCGCATTAGGCTTGGCACCCATAACTGATCTTCTGGGGTAGTAGCGGTACTCCCACCGTTACTCTGCGGTAGTATCGGTACACCCACCGGTACTCCGAGGTAGTACGTGAACCCTTACTGGTTCACTGGGTTACTCCTGCTGACTTTACGGGCGCGCGGTGTAGACCAGACATTCCTACCTGACCCTCCGTGTTAGGCCCGGTATCCCTACCTGATGCTCCGTTGTTTGGCCTGGCACCCATACCTGATATTCTGGGGTAGTACCGGTACCCCCACCGGTACTCTGCAGTAGTATCGGTACACCCACCGGTACTCCAGGGTAGTACCTGAACCCTTACTGGTTCGCTGCAGTACACCTGCTGAACTTACGGGCGCGCGGTATAGACCAGACATTCCTACCTGACCCTCCAGGCTAGGCCCGGTATCCCTACCTATTGCTCTGCGGTAGGCCTGGCCCCCTACCCGACAATCTGGGGTAGTACCGGTACACCCACTGGTACTCCGTGGTAGTTTTGTTATTACCACCAGTACTCCTGGATTTTACCGGAACACTTACTGGTGCGCCGAGGTACACCTGCTGATCCTACGGGCGCCCCGCTTTACGCCCACCCTTCCTACCTGACCCGCCGGAGTAGGCCCGGTATATGTACCTGATGTTTCGATGTAGAACCAGTTCCACCACCAGTACTCTGGGCTTGGAACGGAACCCTTTGTGATGCGTCAGAGAACACCAGCTGTCCCTTGGTGCGCGCTGGACTAGACCCGGCCTCCCTACCGGACCCCACAGCTTAGACCAGGAATCCCTACCTGATGCTCCGCATTAGGCTTGGCACCCATAACTGATCTTCTGGGGTAGTAGCGGTACTCCCACCGTTACTCTACCGTACTATCGGTACACCCACCGGTACTCCGAGGTAGTACGTGAACCCTTACTGGTTCACTGGGTTACTCCTGCTGACTTTACGGGTGCGCGGTGTAGACCAGACATTCCTAGCTGACCCTCCGTGTTAGGCCCGGTATCCCTACCTGATGCTCCGTTGTTGGCCTGGCACCCCTACCTGATATTCTGGGGTAGTACCGGTACCCCCACCGGTACTCTGCAGTAGTATTGGTACACACACCGGTACTCCAGGGTAGTACCTGAACCCTTAATGGTTCACTGGGGTACACCTGCTGAACTTACGGGCGCGCGGTATAGACCAGACATTCCTACCTGACCCTCCAGGCTAGGCCCGGTATCCCTACCTGATGCTCTACGGTAGGCCTGGCCCCCTACCCGACAATCTGGGTTAGTACCGGTACACCCACTGGTACTCCGCGGTAGTTTTGCTATAACCACCGGTACTCCTGGATTGTACCGGAACACTTACTGGTGCGCCGGGGTACACCTGCTGACCCTACGGGCGCGACGCTTTACGCCCACCCTTCCTACCTGACCCGCCGGAGTAGGACCGGTATCCCTACCCGATGGTTCGAGGTAGAACCGGTTCCCCCACCAGTACTCTGGGGTTGGAACGGAACCCTTTGTGATGAGCCAGAGAACACCAGCTGTCCCTTCGTGCGCGCTGTACTAGACCCGGCCTCCCTACCGGACCCCACAGGTTAGACCCGGTATCCCTACCTGATGCTCCGCATTAGGCTTGGCACCCATACCCGATCTTCTGGGGTAGTAGCGGTACTCCCACCGTTACTCTGCGGTAGTATCGGTACACCCACCGGTACTCCGAGGTAGTGCGTGAACCCTTACTGGTTCACTGGGTTACTCCTGCTGACTTTACGGGTGCGCGGTGTAGACCAGACATTCCTACCTGACCCTCCGTGTTAGGCCCGGTATCCCTACCTGATGCTCCGTTGTTGGCCTGGCACCCCTACCTGATATTCTGGGGTAGTACCGGTACCCCCACCGGTACTCTGCAGTAGTATCGGTACACCCACCGGTACTCCAGGGTAGTACCTGAACCCTTACTGGTTCGCTGCAGTACACCTGCTGAACTTACGGGCGCGCGGTATAGACCAGACATTCCTACCTGACCCTCCAGGCTAGGCCCGGTATCCCTACCTGATGCTCTGCGGTAGGCCTGGCCCCCTACCCGACAATCTGGGTTAGTACCGGTACACCCACTGGTACTCCGCGGTAGTTTTGCTATACCCACCGGTACTTCTGGATTGTACTGGAACACTTACTGGTACGCCGGGGTACACCTGCTGACCCTACGGGCGTCCCGCTTTACGCCCACCCTTCCTACCTGACCCGCCGGAGTAGGCCCGGTACACGTACCCGATGTTTCGAGGTAGAACCGGTTCACCCACCAGTACTCTGGGGTTGGAACGGAACCCTTTGTGATGCGCCAGAGAACACCAGCTGTCCCTTCGTACACGCTGGACTAGACCCGGCCTCCCTACCGGACCCCACAGGTTAGACCAGGAATCCCTACCTGATGCTCCGCATTAGGCTTGGCACCCATAACTGATCTTCTGGGGTAGTAGCGGTACTCCCACCGTTACTCTGCGGTAGTATCGGTACACCCACCGGTACTCCGAGGTAGTACGTGAACCCTTACTGGTTCACTGGGTTACTCCTGCTGACTTTACGGGCGCGCGGTGTAGACCAGACATTCCTACCTGACCCTCCGTGTTAGGCCCGGTATCCCTACCTGATGCTCCGTTGTTTGGCCTGGCACCCATACCTGATATTCTGGGGTAGTACCGGTACCCCCACCGGTACTCTGCAGTAGTATCGGTACACCCACCGGTACTCCAGGGTAGTACCTGAACCCTTACTGGTTCGCTGCAGTACACCTGCTGAACTTACGGGCGCGCGGTATAGACCAGACATTCCTACCTGACCCTCCAGGCTAGGCCCGGTATCCCTACCTATTGCTCTGCGGTAGGCCTGGCCCCCTACCCGACAATCTGGGGTAGTACCGGTACACCCACTGGTACTCCGCGGTAGTTTTGCTATTACCACCAGTACTCCTGGATTTTACCGGAACACTTACTGGTGCGCCGAGGTACACCTGCTGATCCTACGGGCGCCCCGCTTTACGCCCACCCTTCCTACCTGACCCGCCGGAGTAGGCCCGGTATATGTACCTGATGTTTCGATGTAGAACCAGTTCCACCACCAGTACTCTGGGCTTGGAACGGAACCCTTTGTGATGCGTCAGAGAACACCAGCTGTCCCTTGGTGCGCGCTGGACTAGACCCGGCCTCCCTACCGGACCCCACAGCTTAGACCAGGAATCCCTACCTGATGCTCCGCATTAGGCTTGGCACCCATAACTGATCTTCTGGGGTAGTAGCGGTACTCCCACCGTTACTCTGCGGTAGTATCGGTACACCCACCGGTACTCCGAGGTCGTACGTGAACCCTTACTGGTTCACTGGGTTACTCCTGCTGACTTTACGGGCGCGTGGTGTAGACCAGACATTCCTACCTGACCCTCCGTGTTAGGCCCGGTATCCCTACCTGATGCTCCGTTGTTTGGCCTGGCACCCATACCTGATATTCTGGGGTAGTACCGGTACCCCCACCGGTACTCTGCAGTAGTATCGGTACACCCACCGGTACTCCAGGGTAGTACCTGAACCCTTACTGGTTCGCTGCAGTACACCTGCTGAACTTATGGGCGCGCGGTATAGACCAGACATTCCTACCTGACCCTCCAGGCTAGGCCCGGTATCCCTACCTATTGCTCTGCGGTAGGCCTGGCCCCCTACCCGACAATCTGGGGTAGTACCGGTACACCCACTGGTACTCCGCGGTAGTTTTGCTATTACCACCAGTACTCCTGGATTTTACCGGAACACTTACTGGTGCGCCGAGGTACACCTGCTGATCCTACGGGCGCCCCGCTTTACGCCAACCCTTCCTACCTGACTCGCCGGAGTAGGCCCAGTATACGTACCCGATGTTTCGAGGTAGAACCGGTTCCCCCACCAGGACTCTGGGGTTGGAACGGAACCCATTGTGATGCGCCAGAGAACACCAGCTGTCCCTTGGTGCGCGCTGGACTAGACCCGGCCTCCCTACCGGACCCCACAGGTTAGACCCGGTATCCCTACCTGATGCTCCGCATTAGGCTTGGCACCCTTAACCGATCTTCTGGGGTAGTAGCGGTACTCCCACCGTTACTCTGCGGTAGTATCGGTACACCCACCGGTACTCCGAGGTAGTATGTGAACCCTTACTGGTTCACTGGGTTACTCCAGCTGACTTTACGGGTGCGCGGTGTAGACCAGACATTCCTACCTGACCCTCCGTGTTAGGCCCGGTATCCCTACCTGATGCTCCGTTGTTGGCCTGGCACCCATACCTGATATTCTGGGGTAGAACCGGTACCCCCACCGTTACTCTGCGGTAGTATCGGTACACCCACCGTTACTCCGGGGTAGTACGTGAACCCTTACTGGTTCACTGGGGTACACATGATGACGTTACTCGCGCGCGGTGTAGACCAGACATTCCTAGCTGACCCTCCGTGTTAGGCCAGGTATCCCTACCTGATGCTCCGTTGTTGGCCTGGCACCCATACCTGATATTCTGGGGTAGTACCGGTACCCCCACCGTTACTCTGCGGTAGTATCGGTACACCCACCGGTACTCCGAGGTAGTGCGTGAACCCTTACTGGTTCACTGGGTTACTCCTCCTGACTTTACGGGTGTGCGGTGTAGACCAGACATTCCTACCTGACCCTCCGTGTTAGGCCTTGTATCCCTACCTGATGCTCCGTTGTTGGCCTGGCACCCATACCTAATATTCTGGGGTAGTACCGGTACCTCCACCGGTACTCTGCAGTATTATCGGTACACCCACCGGTACTCCAGGGTAGTACCTGAACCCTTACTGGTTCGCTGCAGTACACCTGCTGAACTTACGGGCGCGCGGTATAGACCAGACATTCCTACCTGACCCTCCAGGCTAGGCCCGGTATCCCTACCTATTGCTCTGCGGTAGGCCTGGCCCCCTACCCGACAATCTGGGGTAGTACCGGTACACCCACTGGTACTCCGCGGTAGTTTTGCTATACCCACCGGTACTCCTGGATTTTACCGGAACACTTACTGGTGCGCCGGGGTACACCTGCTGATCCTACGGGCGCGCCGCTTTACGCCCACCCTTCCTACCTGACCCTCCGGAGTAGGCGCGGTATACGTACCCGATGTTTCGAGGTAGAACCGGTTCCCCCACCAGTACTCTGGGGTTGGAACGGAACCCTTTGTGATGCGCCAGAGAACACCAGCTGTCCCTTCGTGCGCGCTGGACTAGACCCGGCCTCCCTACCGGACCCCACAGGTTAGACCCGGTATCCCTACCTGATGCTCCGCATTAGGCTTGGCACCCATAACCGATGTTCTGGGGTAGTAGCGGTACCCCCACAGTTACTCTGCGGTAGTATCGGTACACCCACCGGTACTCCGAGGTAGTACGTGAACCCTTACTGGTTCACTGTGTTACTCCTGCTGACTTTACGGGTGCGCGGTGTAGACCAGACATTCCTAGCTGACCCTCCGTGTTAGGCCCGGTATCCCTACCTGATGCTCCGTTGTTGGCCTGGCACCCATACCTGATATTCTGGGGTAGTACCGGTACCCCCACCGGTACTCTGCAGTAGTATCGGTACACCCACCGGTACTCCAGGGTAGTACCTGAACCCTTAATGGTTCACTGGGGTACACCTGCTGAACTTACGGGCGCGCGGTATAGACCAGACATTCCTACCTGACCCTCCAGGCTAGGCCCGGTATCCCTACCTGATGCTCTGCGGTAGGCCTGGCCCCCTACCCGACAATCTGGGTTAGTACCGGTACACCCACTGGTACTCCGCGGTAGTTTTGCTATACCCACCGGTACTCCTGGATTGTACCGGAACACTTACTGGTGCGCCGGGGTACACCTGCTGACCCTACGGGCGCGACGCTTTACGCCCACCCTTCCTACCTGACCCGCCGGAGTAGGACCGGTATCCCTACCCGATGTTTCGATGTAGAACCGGTTCCCCCACCAGTACTCTGGGGTTGGAACGGAACCCTTTGTGATGCGCCAGAGAACACCAGCTGTCCCTTCGTGCGCGCTGGACTAGACCCGGCCTCCCTACCGGACCCCACAGGTTAGACCCGGTATCCCTACCTGATGCTCCGCATTAGGCTTGGCACCCATACCCAATGTTCTGGGGTAGTAGCGGTACCCCCACCGTTACTCTGCGGTAGTATCGGTACACCCACCGGTACTCCGAGGTAGTACGTGAACCCTTACTGGTTCACTGGGTTACTCCTCCTGACTTTACGGGTGCGCGGTGTAGACCAGACATTCCTAGCTGACCCTCCGTGTTAGGCCCGGTATCCCTACCTGATGCTCCGTTGTTGGCCTGGCACCCATACCTGATATGCTGGGGTAGTACCGGTACCCCCACCGGTACTCTGCAGTAGTATCGGTACACACACCGGTACTCCAGGGTAGTACCTGAACCCTTACTGGTTCGCTGCAGTACACCTGCTGAACTTACGGGCGCGCGGTATAGACCAGACATTCCTACCTAACCCTCCAGGCTAGGCCCGGTATCCCTACCTGATGCTCTGCGGTAGGCCTGGCCCCCTACCCGACAATCTGGGCTAGTACCGGTACACCAACTGGTACTCCGCGGTAGTTTTGCTATACCGACCGGTACTCCTGGATTGTACCGGAACACTTACTGGTGCGCCGGGGTACACCTGCTGATCCTACGGGCGCCCCGCTTTACGCCCACCCTTCCTACCTGACCCGCCGGAGTAGGCCCGGTATCCCTACCCGATGTTTCGAGGTAGAACCGGTTCCCCCACCAGTACTCTGGGGTTGGAACGGAACCCTTTGTGATGCGCCAGAGAACACCAGCTGTCCCTTGGTGCGCGCTGGACTAGACCCGGCCTCCCTACCGGACCCCACAGGTTAGACCCGGTATCCCTACCTGATGCTCCGCATTAGGCTTGGCACCCATACCCGATCTTCTGGGGTAGTAGCGGTACTCCCACCGTTACTCTGCCGTAGTATCGGTACACCCACCGGTACTCCGAGGTAGTACGTGAACCCTTACTGGTTCACTGGGTTACTCCTGCTGACTTTACGGGTGCGCGGTGTAGACCAGACATTCCTACCTGACCCTCCGTGTTAGGCCCGGTATCCCTACCTGATGCTCCGTTGTTGGCCTGGCACCCATACCTGATATGCTGGGGTAGTACCGGTACCCCCACCGGTACTCTGCAGTATTATCGGTACACCCGCCGGTACTCCAGGGTAGTACCTGAACCCTTACTGGTTCGCTGCAGTACACCTGCTGAACTTACGGTCGCGCGGTATAGACCAGACATTCCTACCTGACCCTCCAGGCTAGGCCCGTTATCCCTACCTATTGCTCTGCGGTAGGCCTGGCCCCCTACCCGACAATCTGGGGTAGTACCGGTACACCCACTGGTACTCCGCGGTAGTTTTGCTATACCCACCGGTACTCCTGGATTTTACCGGAACACTTACTGGTGCGCCGGGGTACACCTGCTGATCCTACGGGCGCCCCGCTTTACGCCCACCCTTCCTACCTGACCCTCCGGAGTAGGCGCGGTATACGTACCCGATGTTTCGAGGTAGAACCCGTTCCCCCACAAGTACTCTGGGGTTGGAACGGAACCCTTTGTGATGCGCCAGAGAACACCAGCTGTCCCTTCGTGCGCGCTGGACTAGACACGGCCTCCCTACCGGACCCCACAGGTTAGACCCGGTATCCCTACCTGATGCTCCGCATTAGGCTTGGCACCCATACCCGATCTTCTGGGGTAGTAGCGGTACCCCCACCGTTACTCTGCGGTAGTATCGGTACACCCACCGGTACTCCGAGGTAGTACGTGAACCCTTACTGGTTCACTGGGTTACTCCTCCTGACTTTACGGGTGCGCGGTGTAGACCAGACATTCCTAGCTGACCCTCCGTGTTAGGCCCGGTATCCCTACCTGATGCTCCGTTGTTGGCCTGGCACCCATACCTGATATTCTGGGGTAGTACCGGTACCCCCACCGGTACTCTGCAGTAGTATCAGAACACCCACCGGTACTCCAGTGTAGTAACTGAACCCTTACTGGTTCGCTGCAGTACACCTGCTGAACTTACGGGCGCGCGGTATAGACCAGACATTCCTACCTGACCCTCCAGGCTAGGCCCGGTATCCCTACCTATTGCTCTGCGGTAGGCCTGGCCCCCTACCCGACAATCTCGGGTAGTACCGGTACACCCACTGGTACTCCGCGGTAGTTTTGCTATACCCACCGGTACTCCTGGATTGTACCGGAACACTTACTGGTGCTCCGGGGTACACCTGCTGACCCTACGGGCGCGACGCTTTACGCCCACCCTTCCTACCTGACCCGCCGGAGTAGGACCGGTATCCCTACCCGATGGTTCGAGGTAGAACCGGTTCCCCCACAAGTACTCTGGGGTTGGAACGGAACCCTTTGTGATGCGCCAGAGAACACCAGCTGTCCCTTCGTGCGCGCTGGACTAGACCCGGCCTCCCTACCGGACCCCACAGGTTAGACCCGGTATCCCTACCTGATGCTCCGCATTAGGCTTGGCACCCATACCCGATCTTCTGCGGTAGTAGCGGTACCCCCACCGTTACTCTGCGGTAGTATCGGTACACCCACCGTTACTCCGGGGTAGTACGTGAACCCTTACTGGTTCACTGGGGTACACATGATGACGTTACTGGCGCGCGGTGTAGACCAGACATTCCTAGCAGACCCTCCGTGTTAGGCCCGGTATCCCTACCTGATGCTCCATTGTTGGCCTGGCACCCATACCTGATATTCTGGGGTAGTACCGGTACCCCCACCGTTACTCTGCGGTAGTATCGGTACACCCACCGGTACTCCGAGGTAGTGCGTGAACCCTTACTGGTTCACTGGGTTACTCCTCCTGACTTTACGGGTGCGCGGTGTAGAGCAGACATTCCTACATGACCCTCCGTGTTAGGCCCGGTATCCCTACCTGATGCTCCGTTGTTGGCCTGGCACCCCTACCTGATATTCTGGGGTAGTACCGCCACCCCCACCGGTACTCTGCAGTAGTATCAGAACACCCACCGGTACTCCAGGGTAGTACCTGAACCCTTACTGGTTCGCTGCAGTACACCTGCTGAACTTACGGGCGCGCGGTATAGACCAGACATTCCTACCTAACCCTCCAGGCTAGGCCCGGTATCCCTACCTATTGCTCTGCGGTAGGCCTGGCCCCCTACCCGACAATCTGGGTTAGTACCGGTACACCCACCCGTACTCCGCGGTAGTTTTGCTATACCCACCGGTATTCCTGGATTTTACCGGAACACTTACTGGTGCGCCGGGGTACACCTGCTGATCCTACGGGCGCCCCGCTATACGCCCACCCTTCCTACCTGACCCGCCGGAGTAGGCCCGGTATATGTACCTGATGTTTCGATGTAGAACCAGTTCCCCCACCAGTACTCTGGGGTTGGAACGGAACCCTTTGTGATGCGCCAGAGAACACCAGCTGTCCCTTGGTGCGCGCTGGACTAGACCCGGCCTCCCTACCGGACCCCACAGGTTAGACCCGGTATCCCTACCTGATGCTCCGCATTAGGCTTGGCAGCCATAACCGATCTTCTGGGGTAGTAGCGGTACTCCCACCGTTACTCTGCGGTAGTATCGGTACACCCACCGGTACTCCGAGGTAGTACGTGAACCCTTACTGGTTCACTGGGTTACTCCTGCTGACTTTACGGGTGCGCGGTGTAGACCAGACATTCCTAGCTGACCCTCCGTGTTAGGCCCGGTATCCCTACCTGATGCTCCGTTTTTGGCCTGGCACCCATACCCGATATTCTGGGGTAGTACCGGTACCCCCACCGGTACTCTGCAGTAGTATCGGTATACCCGCCGGTACTCCAGGGTAGTACCTGAACCCTTACTGGTTCGCTGCAGTACACCTGCTGAACTTACGGGCGCGCGGTATAGACCAGACATTCCTACCTGACCCTCCAGGCTAGGCCCGGTATCCCTACCTATTGCTCTGCGGTAGGCCTGGCCCCCTACCCGACAATCTGGGTTAGTACCGGTACACCCACCCGTACTCCACGGTAGTTTTGCTATACCCACCGGTATTCCTGGATTTTACCGGAACACTTACTGGTGCGCCGGGGTACACCTGCTGATCCTACGGGCGCCCCGCTTTACGCCCACCCTTCCTACCTGACCCGCCGGAGTAGGCCCGGTATATGTACCTGATGTTTCGATGTAGAACCAGTTCCCCCACCAGTACTCTGGGGTTGGAACGGAACCCTTTGTGATGCGCCAGAGAACACAAGCTGTCCCTTCGTGCGCGCTGGACTAGACCCGGCCTCCCTACCGGACCCCACAGGTTAGACCCGGTATCCCTACCTGATGCTCCGCATTAGGCTTGGCAGCCATAACCGATCTTCTGGGGTAGTAGCGGTACTCCCACCGTTACTCTACCGTACTATCGGTACACCCACCGGTACTCCGAGGTAGTACGTGAACCCTTACTGGTTCACTGGGTTACTCCTGCTGACTTTACGGGTGCGCGGTGTAGACCAGACATTCCTAGCTGACCCTCCGTGTTAGGCCCGGTATCCCTACCTGATGCTCCGTTGTTGGCCTGGCACCCCTACCTGATATTCTGGGGTAGTACCGGTACCCCCACCGGTACTCTGCAGTAGTATCGGTACACACACCGGTACTCCAGGGTAGTACCTGAACCCTTAATGTTTCACTGGGGAACACCTGCTGAACTTACGGGCGCGCGGTATAGACCAGACATTCCTACCTGACCCTCCAGGCTAGGCCCGGTATCCCTACCTGATTCTCTGCGGTAGGCCTGGCCCCCTACCCGACAATCTGGGTTAGTACCGGTACACCCACTGGTACTCCGCGGTAGTTTTGCTATAACCACCGGTACTCCTGGATTGTACCGGAACACTTACTGGTGCGCCGGGGTACACCTGCTGACCCTACGGGCGCGACGCTTTACGCCCACCCTTCCTACCTGACCCGCCGGAGTAGGACCGGTATCCCTACCCGATGGTTCGAGGTAGAACCGGTTCACCCACCAGTACTCTGGGGTTGGAACGGAACCCTTTGTGATGAGCCAGAGAACACCAGCTGTCCCTTCGTGCGCGCTGTACTAGACCCGGCCTCCCTACCGGACCCCCCAGGTTAGACCCGGTATCCCTACCTGATGCTCCGCATTAGGCTTGGCACCCATACCCGATGTTCTGGGGTAGTAGCGGTACTCCCACCGTTACTCTGCGGTAGTATCGGTACACCCACCGGTACTCCGAGGTAGTGCGTGAACCCTTACTGGTTCACTGGGTTACTCCTCCTGACTTTACGGGTGCGCGGTGTAGACCAGACATTCCTACCTGACCCTCCGTGTTAGGCCCGGTATCCCTACCTGATGCTCCGTTGTTGGCCTGGCACCCCTACCTGATATTCTGGGGTAGTACCGGTACCCCCACCGGTACTCTGCAGTAGTATCGGTACACCCACCGGTACTCCAGGGTAGTACCTGAACCCTTACTGGTTCGCTGCAGTACACCTGCTGAACTTACGGGCGCGCGGTATAGACCAGACATTCCTACCTGACCCTCCAGGCTAGGCCCGGTATCCCTACCTGATGCTCTGCGGTAGGCCTGGCCCCCTACCCGACAATCTGGGTTAGTACCGGTACACCCACTGGTACTCCGCGGTAGTTTTGCTATACCCACCGGTACTTCTGGATTGTACTGGAACACTTACTGGTACGCCGGGGTACACCTGCTGACCCTACGGGCGTCCCGCTTTACGCCCACCCTTCCTACCTGACCCGCCGGAGTAGGCCCGGTACACGTACCCGATGTTTCGAGGTAGAACCGGTTCACCCACCAGTACTCTGGGGTTGGAACGGAACCCTTTGTGATGAGCCAGAGAACACCAGCTGTCCCTTCGTACACGCTGGACTAGACCCGGCCTCCCTACCGGACCCCACAGGTTAGACCAGGAATCCCTACCTGATGCTCCGCATTAGGCTTGGCACCCATAACTGATCTTCTGGAGTAGTAGCGGTACTCCCACCGTTACTCTGCGGTAGTATCGGTACACCCACCGGTACTCCGAGGTAGTACGTGAACCCTTACTGGTTCACTGGGTTACTCCTGCTGACTTTACGGGCGCGCGGTGTAGACCAGACATTCCTACCTGACCCTCCGTGTTAGGCCCGGTATCCCTACCTGATGCTCCGTTGTTTGGCCTGGCACCCATACCTGATATTCTGGGGTAGTACCGGTACCCCCACCGGTACTCTGCAGTAGTATCGGTACACCCACCGGTACTCCAGGGTAGTACCTGAACCCTTACTGGTTCGCTGCAGTACACCTGCTGAACTTACGGGCGCGCGGTATAGACCAGACATTCCTACCTGACCCTCCAGGCTAGGCCCGGTATCCCTACCTATTGCTCTGCGGTAGGCCTGGCCCCCTACCCGACAATCTGGGGTAGTACCGGTACACCCACTGGTACTCCGCGGTAGTTTTGCTATTACCACCAGTACTCCTGGATTTTACCGGAACACTTACTGGTGCGCCGAGGTACACCTGCTGATCCTACGGGCGCCCCGCTTTACGCCCACCCTTCCTACCTGACCCGCCGGAGTAGGCCCGGTATATGTACCTGATGTTTCGATGTAGAACCAGTTCCACCACCAGTACTCTGGGCTTGGAACGGAACCCTTTGTGATGCGTCAGAGAACACCAGCTGTCCCTTGGTGCGCGCTGGACTAGACCCGGCCTCCCTACCGGACCCCACAGCTTAGACCAGGAATCCCTACCTGATGCTCCGCATTAGGCTTGGCACCCATAACTGATCTTCTGGGGTAGTAGCGGTACTCCCACCGTTACTCTGCGGTAGTATCGGTACACCCACCGGTACTCCGAGGTCGTACGTGAACCCTTACTGGTTCACTGGGTTACTCCTGCTGACTTTACGGGCGCGTGGTGTAGACCAGACATTCCTACCTGACCCTCCGTGTTAGGCCCGGTATCCCTACCTGATGCTCCGTTGTTTGGCCTGGCACCCATACCTGATATTCTGGGGTAGTACCGGTACCCCCACCGGTACTCTGCAGTAGTATCGGTACACCCACCGGTACTCCAGGGTAGTACCTGAACCCTTACTGGTTCGCTGCAGTACACCTGCTGAACTTATGGGCGCGCGGTATAGACCAGACATTCCTACCTGACCCTCCAGGCTAGGCCCGGTATCCCTACCTATTGCTCTGCGGTAGGCCTGGCCCCCTACCCGACAATCTGGGGTAGTACCGGTACACCCACTGGTACTCCGCGGTAGTTTTGCTATTACCACCAGTACTCCTGGATTTTACCGGAACACTTACTGGTGCGCCGAGGTACACCTGCTGATCCTACGGGCGCCCCGCTTTACGCCAACCCTTCCTACCTGACTCGCCGGAGTAGGCCCAGTATACGTACCCGATGTTTCGAGGTAGAACCGGTTCCCCCACCAGGACTCTGGGGTTGGAACGGAACCCATTGTGATGCGCCAGAGAACACCAGCTGTCCCTTGGTGCGCGCTGGACTAGACCCGGCCTCCCTACCGGACCCCACAGGTTAGACCCGGTATCCCTACCTGATGCTCCGCATTAGGCTTGGCACCCTTAACCGATCTTCTGGGGTAGTAGCGGTACTCCCACCGTTACTCTGCGGTAGTATCGGTACACCCACCGGTACTCCGAGGTAGTATGTGAACCCTTACTGGTTCACTGGGTTACTCCTGCTGACTTTACGGGTGCGCGGTGTAGACCAGACATTCCTACCTGACCCTCCGTGTTAGGCCCGGTATCCCTACCTGATGCTCCGTTGTTGGCCTGGCACCCATACCTGATATGCTGGGGTAGTACCGGTACCCCCACCGGTACTCTGCAGTATTATCGGTACACCCACCGGTACTCCAGGGTAGTACCTGAACACTTACTGGTTCGCTGCAGTACACCTGCTGAACTTACGGTCGCGCGGTATAGACCAGACATTCCTACCTGACCCTCCAGGCTAGGCCCGGTATCCCTACCTATTGCTCTGCGGTAGGCCTGGCCCCCTACCCGACAATCTGGGGTAGTACCGGTACACCCACTGGTACTCCGCGGTAGTTTTGCTATACCCACCGGTACTCCTGGATTTTACCGGAACACTTACTGGTGCGCCGGGGTACACCTGCTGATCCTACGGGCGCGCCGCTTTACGCCCACCCTTCCTACCTGACCCTCCGGAGTAGGCGCGGTATACGTACCCGATGTTTCGAGGTAGAACCCGTTCCCCCACCAGTACTCTGGGGTTGGAACGGAACCCTTTGTGATGCGCCAGAGAACACCAGCTGTCCCTTCGTGCGCGCTGGACTAGACCCGGCCTCCCTACCGGACCCCACAGGTTAGACCCGGTATCCCTACCTGATGCTCCGCATTAGGCTTGGCACCCATACCCGATCTTCTGGGGTAGTAGCGGTACCCCCACAGTTACTCTGCGGTAGTATCGGTACACCCACCGGTACTCCGAGGTAGTACGTGAACCCTTACTGGTTCACTGGGTTACTCCTGCTGACTTTACGGGTGCGCGGTGTAGACCAGACATTCCTACCTGACCCTCTGTGTTAGGCCCGGTATCCCTACCTGATGCTCCGTTGTTGGCCTGGCACCCATACCTGATATTCTGGGGTAGAACCGGTACCCCCACCGGTACTCTGCGGTAGTATTGGTACACCCACCGGTACTCCAGGGTAGTAACTGAACCCTTACTGGTTCGCTGCAGTACACCTGCTGAACTTACGGGCGCGCGGTATAGACCAGACATTCCTACCTGACCCTCCAGGCTAGGCCCGGTATCCCTACCTATTGCTCTGCGGTAGGCCTGGCCCCCTACCCGACAATCTGGGGTAGTACCGGTACACCCACTGGTACTCCGCGGTAGTTTTGCTATACCCACCGGTACTCCTGGATTGTACCGGAACACTTACTGATGCTCCGGGGTACACCTGCTGATCCTACGGGCGCCCCGCTTTACGCCCACCCTTCCTACCTGACCCGCCGGAGTAGGCCCAGTATACGTACCCGATGTTTCGAGGTAGAACCGGTTCACCAACCAGTACTCTGGGGTTGGAACGGAACCCTTTGTGATGCGCCAGAGAACACCAGCTGTCCCTTCGTGCGCGCTGGACTAGACCCGGCCTCCCTACCGGACCCAACAGGTTAGACCCGGTATCCCTACCTGATGCTCCGCATTAGGCTTGGCACCCATAACCGATCTTCTGGGGTAGTAGCGGTACTCCCACCGTTACTCTGCGGTAGTATCGGTACACCCACCGGTACTCCGAGGTAGTACGTGAACCCTTATTGGTTCACTGGGTTACTCCTGCTGACTTTACGGGTGCGCGGTGTAGACCAGACATTCCTAGCTGACCCTCCGTGTTAGGCCCGGTATCCCTACCTGATGCTCCGTTGTTGGCCTGGCACCCCTACCTGATATTCTGGGGTAGTACCGGTACCCCCACCGGTACTCTGCAGTAGTATCGGTCCACCCACCGGTACTCCAGCGTAGTACCTGAACCCTTACTGGTTCGCTGCGGTACACCTGCTGAACTTACGGGTGCGCGGTATAGACCAGACATTCCTACCTGACCCTCCAGGCTAGGCCCGGTATCCCTACCTATTGCTCTGCGGTAGGCCTGGCCCCCTACCCAACAATCTGGGTTAGTACCGGTACACCCACTGGTACTTCGCGGTAGTTTTGCTATACCCACCGGTACTCCTGGATTGTACCGAAACACTTACTGGTGCGCCGGGGTACACCTGCTGACCCTACGGCGTGCCGCTTTACGCCCACCCTTCCTACCTGACCCGCCGGAGTAGGCCCGGTATACTTACCCGATGTTTCGAGGTAGAACCCGTTCCCCCACAAGTACTCTGGGGTTGGAACGGAACCCTTTGTGATGCGCCAGAGAACACCAGCTGTCCCTTCGTGCGCGCTGGACTAGACCCGGCCTCCCTACCGGACCCCACAGGTTAGACCCGGTATCCCTACCTGATGCTCCGCATTAGGCTTGGCACCCATACCCGATCTTCTGGGGTAGTAGCGGTACTCCCACCGTTACTCTGCCGTAGTATCGGTACACCCACCGGTACTCCGAGGTAGTACGTGAACCCTTACTGGTTCACTGGGTTACTCCTGCTGACTTTACGGGTGCGCGGTGTAGACCAGACATTCCTAGCTGACCCTCCGTGTTAGGCCTTTTATCCCTACCTGATGCTCCGTTGTTGGCCTGGCACCAATACCTGATATTCTGGGGTAGTACCCGTACCTCCACCGGTACTCTGCAGTATTATCGGTACACCCACCGGTACTCCAGGGTAGTACCTGAACCCTTAATGGTTCGCTGCAGTACACCTGCTGAACTTACGGGCGCGCGGTATAGACCAGACATTCCTACCTGACCCTCCAGGCTAGGCCCGGTATCCCTACCTATTGCTCTGCGGTAGGCCTGGCCCCCTACCCGACAATCTGGGGTAGTACCGGTACACCCACTGGTACTCCGCGGTAGTTTTGCTATACCCACCGGTACTCCTGGATTGTACCGGAACACTTACTGGTGCGCCGGGGTACACCTGCTGACCCTACGGGCGCGACGCTTTACGCCCACCCTTCCTGACCCGCCTGAGTAGGACCGGTATCGCTACCCGATGTTTCGAGGTAGAAGCGGTTCCCCCACCAGTACTCTGGGGTTGGAACGGAACCCTTTGTGATGCGCCAGAGAACACCAGCTGTCCCTTCGTGAGCGCTGGACTAGACACGGCCTCCCTACCGGACCCCACAGGTTAGACCCGGTATCCCTACCTGATGCTCCGCATTAGGCTTGGCACCCTTAACCGATCTTCTGGGGTAGTAGCGGTACTCCCACCGTTACTCTGCGGTAGTATCGGTACACCCACCGGTACTCCGAGGTAGTACGTGAACCCTTACTGGTTCACTGGGTTACTCCTGCTGACTTTACGGGTGCGCGGTGTAGACCAGACATTCCTACCTGACCCTCCGTGTTAGGCCCGGTATCCCTACCTGATGCTCCGTTGTTGGCCTGGCACCCCTACCCGATATTCTGGGGTAGTACCGGTACCCCCACCAGTACTCTGCAGTAGTATCGGTACACCCACCGGTACTCCAGGGTAGTACCTGAAACCTTACTGGTTCGCTGCAGTACACCTGCTGAACTTACGGGCGCGCGGTATAGACCAGACATTCCTACCTGACCCTCCAGGCTAGGCCCGGTATCCCTACCTATTGCTCTGCGGTAGGCCTGGCCCCCTACCCAACAATCTGGGTTAGTACCGGTACACCCACTGGTACTCCGCGGTAGTTTTGCTATACCCACCGGTACTCCTGGATTGTACCGGAACACTTACTGGTGTGCCGGAGTACACCTGCTGATCCTACGTGCTCACCGCTTTACACCCACCCTTCCTACCTGACCCGCCGGAGTAGACCCGTTATTCCTACCCGATGTTTCGAGGTAGAACCCGTTCCCCCACCAGTACTCTGGGGTTGGAACGGAACCCTTTGTGATGCGCCAGAGAACACCAGCTGTCCCTTCGTGCGCGCTGGACTAGACCCGGCCTCCCTACCGGACCCCAGAGGTTAGACCCGGTATCCCTACCTGATGCTCCGCATTAGGCTTGGCACCCATACCGGATGTTCTGGGGTAGTAGCGGTACCCCCACCGTTACTCTGCGGTAGTATCGGTACACCCACCGTTACTCCGAGGTAGTACGTGAACCCTTACTTGTTCACTGGGGTACACATGATGACGTTACAGGCGCGCGGTGTAGACCAGACATTCCTAGCTGACCCTCCGTGTTAGGCCCGGTATCCCTACCTGATGCTCCGTTGTTGGCCTGGCACCCATACCTGATATTCTGGGGTAGTACCGGTACCCCCACCGGTACTCTGCAGTAGTATCAGAACACCAACCGGTACTCCAGGGTAGTACCTGAACCCTTACTGGTACGCTGCAGTACACCTGCTGAACTTACGGGCGCGCGGTATAGACCAGACATTCCTACCTAACCCTCCAGGCTAGGCCCGGTATCCCTACCTGATGCTCTGCGGTAGGCCTGGCCCCCTACCCGACAATCTGGGCTAGTACCGGTACACCCACTGGTACTCCGCGGTAGTTTTGCTATACCCACCGGTACTCCTGGATTGTACCGGAACACTTACTGGTGCGCCGGGGTACACCTGCTGATCCTACGGGCGCCCCGCTTTACGTCCACCCTTCCTACCTGACCCGCCGGAGTAGGCCCGGTATCCCTACCCGATGTTTCGAGGTAGAACCGGTTCACCCACCAGTACTCTGGGGTTGGAACGGAACCCTTTGTGATGCGCCAGAGAACACCAGCTGTCCCTTCGTGCGCGCTGGACTAGACCCGGCCTCCCTACCGGACCCCAGAGGTTAGACCCGGTATCCCTACCTGATGCTCCGCATTAGGCTTGGCACCCATACCCGATCTTCTGGGGTAGTAGCGGTACTCCCACCGTTACTCTGCTGTAGTATCGGTACACCCACCGGTACTCCGAGGTAGTGCGTGAACCCTTACTGGTTCACTGGGTTACTCCTCCTGACTTTACGGGTGCGCGGTGTAGACCAGACATTCCTACCTGACCCTCCGTGTTAGGCCCGGTATCCCTACCTGATGCTCCGTTGTTGGCCTGGCACCCATACCTGATATGCTGGGGTAGTACCGGTACCCCCACCGGTACTCTGCAGTAGTATCGGTATACCCGCCGGTACTCCAGGGTAGTACCTGAACCCTTACTGGTTCGCTGCAGTACACCTGCTGAACTTACGGGCGCGCGGTATAGACCAGATATTCCTACCTGACCCTCCAGGCTAGGCCCGGTATCCCTACCTATTGCTCTGCGGTAGGCCTGGCCCCCTACCCGACAATCTGGGGTAGTACCGGTACACCCACTGGTACTCCGCGGTAGTTTTGCTATACCCACCGGTACTCCTGGATTTTACCGGAACACTTACTGGTGCGCCGGGGTACACCTGCTGATCCTACGGGCTCGCTGCTTTACGCCCACCCTTCCTACCTGACCCTCCGGAGTAGGCGCGGTATACGTACCCGATGTTTCGAGGTAGAACCCGTTCCCCCACCAGTACTCTGGGGTTGGAACGGAACCCTTTGTGATGCGCCAGAGAACACCAGCTGTCCCTTCGTGCGCGCTGGACTAGACCCGGCCTCCCTACCGGACCCCAGAGGTTAGACCCGGTATCCCTACCTGATGCTCCGCATTAGGCTTGGCACCCATACCCGATCTTCTGGGGTAGTAGCGGTACCCCCACCGTTACTCTGCGGTAGTATCGGTACACCCACCGGTACTCCGAGGTAGTACGTGAACCCTTACTGGTTCACTGGGTTACTCCTCCTGACTTTACGGGTGCGCGGTGTAGACCAGACATTCCTACCTGACCCTCCGTGTTAGGCCCGGTATCCCTACCTGATGCTCCGTTGTTGGCCTGGCACCCATACCTGATATTCTGGGGTAGTACCGGTACCCCCACCGGTACTCTGCAGTAGTATCAGAACACCCACCGGTACTCCAGTGTAGTAACTGAACCCTTACTGGTTCGCTGCAGTACACCTGCTGAACTTACGGGCGCGCGGTATAGACCAGACATTCCTACCTGACCCTCCAGGCTAGGCCCGGTATCCCTACCTATTGCTCTGCGGTAGGCCTGGCCCCCTACCCGACAATCTGGGTTAGTACCGGTACACCCACTGGTACTCCGCGGTAGTTTTGCTATACCCACCGGTACTCCTGGATTGTACCGGAACACTTACTGGTGCTCCGGGGTACACCTGCTGACCCTACGGGCGCAACGCTTTACGCCCACCCTTCCTACCTGACCCGCCGGAGTAGGACCGGTATCCCTACCCGATGGTTCGAGGTAGAACCGGTTCCCCCACCAGTACTCTGGGGTTGGAACGGAACCCATTGTGATGCGCCAGAGAACACCAGCTGTCCCTTCGTGCGCGCTGGACTAGACCCGGCCTCCCTACCGGACCCCACAGGTTAGACCCGGTATCCCTACCTGATGCTCCGCATTAGGCTTGGCACCCATAACCGATGTTCTGGGGTAGTAGCGGTACCCCCACCGTTACTCTGCGGTAGTATCGGTACACCCACCGTTACTCCGGGGTAGTACGTGAACCCTTACTGGTTCACTGGGGTACACTTGATGACGTTACTGGCGCGCGGTGTAGACCAGACATTCCTAGCAGACCCTCCGTGTTAGGCCCGGTATCCCTACCTGATGCTCCATTGTTGGCCTGGCACCCATACCTGATATTCTGGGGTAGTACCGGTACCCCCACCGTTACTCTGCGGTAGTATCGGTACACCCACCGGTACTCCGAGATAGTGCGTGAACCCTTACTGGTTCCCTGGGTTACTCCTCCTCACTTTACGGGTGCGCGGTGTAGACCAGACATTCCTACCTGACCCTCCGTGTTAGGCCCGGTATCCCTACCTGATGCTCCGTTGTTGGCCTGGCACCCATACCTGATATTCTGGGGTAGTACCGGTACCCCCACCGGTACTCTGCAGTAGTATCGGTATACCCACCGTTACTCCAGGGTAGTACCTGAACCCTTACTGGTTCGCTGCAGTACACCTGCTGAACTTACGGGCGCGCGGTATACACCAGACATTCCTACCTAACCCTCCAGGCTAGGCCCGGTATCCCTACCTATTGCTCTGCGGTAGGCCTGGCCCCCTACCCGACAATCTGGGTTAGTACCGGTACACCCACCCGTACTCCGCGGTAGTTTTGCTATACCCACCGGTACTCCTGGATTTTACCGGAACACTTACTGGTGCGCCGGGGTACACCTGCTGATCCTACGGGCGCCCCGCTATACGCCCACCCTTCCTACCTGACCCGCCGGATTAGGCCCGGTATATGTACCTGATGTTTCGATGTAGAACCAGTTCCCCCACCAGTACTCTGGGGTTGGAACGGAACCCTTTGTGATGCGCCAGAGAACACCAGCTGTCCCTTCGTGCGCGCTGGACTAGACCCGGCCTCCCTACCGGACCCCACAGGTTAGACCCGGTATCCCTACCTGATGCTCCGCATTAGGCTTGGCACCCTTAACCGATCTTCTGGGGTAGTAGCGGTACTCCCACCGTTACTCTGCGGTAGTATCGGTACACCCACCGGTACTCCGAGGTAGTACGTGAACCCTTACTGGTTCACTGGGTTACTCCTGCTGACTTTACGGGTGCGCGGTGTAGACCAGACATTCCTACCTGACCCTCCGTGTTAGGCCCGGTATCCCTACCTGATGCTCCGTTGTTGGCCTGGCACCCATACCTGATATTCTGGGGTAGTACCGGTACCCCCACCGGTACTCTGCAGTAGTATCGGTATACCCACCGGTACTCCAGGGTAGTACCTGAACCCTTACTGGTTCGCTGCAGTACACCTGCTGAACTTACGGGCGCGCGGTATAGACCAGACATTCCTACCTGACCCTCCAGGCTAGGCCCGGTATCCCTACCTATTGCTCTGCGGTAGGCCTGGCCCCCTACCCGACAATCTGGGTTAGTACCGGTACACCCACCCGTACTCCACGGTAGTTTTGCTATACCCACCGGTATTCCTGGATTTTACCGGAACACTTACTGGTGCGCCGGGGTACACCTGCTGATCCTACGGGCGCCCCGCTTTACGCCCACCCTTCCTACCTGACCCGCCGGAGTAGGCCCGGTATATGTACCTGATGTTTCGATGTAGAACCAGTTCCCCCACCAGTACTCTGGGGTTGGAACGGAACCCTTTGTGATGCGCCAGAGAACACCAGCTGTCCCTTCGTGCGCGCTGGACTAGACCCGGCCTCCCTACCGGACCCCACAGGTTAGACCCGGTATCCCTACCTGATGCTCCGCATTAGGCTTGGCAGCCATAACCGATCTTCTGGGGTAGTAGCGGTACTCCCACCGTTACTCTACCGTAGTATCGGTACACCCACCGGTACTCCGAGGTAGTACGTGAACCCTTACTGGTTCACTGGGTTACTCCTGCTGACTTTACGGATGCGCGGTGTAGACCAGACATTCCTAGCTGACCCTCCGTGTTAGGCCCGGTATCCCTACCTGATGCTCCGTTGTTGGCCTGGCACCCCTACCTGATATTCTGGGGTAGTACCGGTACCCCCACCGGTACTCTGCAGTAGTATCGGTACACACACCGGTACTCCAGCGTAGTACCTGAACCCTTAATGGTTCATTGGGGTACACCTGCTGAACTTACGGGCGCGCGGTATAGACCAGACATTCCTACCTGACCCTCCAGGCTAGGCCCGGTATCCCTACCTGATGCTCTACGGTAGGCCTGGCCCCCTACCCGACAATCTGGGTTAGTACCGGTACACCCACTGGTACTCCGCGGTAGTTTTGCTATACCCACCGGTACTCCTGGATTGTACCGGAACACTTACTGGTGCGCCGGGGTACACCTGCTGACCCTACGGGCGCGACGCTTTACGCCCACCCTTCCTACCTGACCCGCCGGAGTAGGACCAGTATCCCTACCCGATGGTTCGAGGTAGAACCGGTTCACCCACCAGTACTCTGGGGTTGGAACGGAACCCTTTGTGATGAGCCAGAGAACACCAGCTGTCCCTTCGTGCGCGCTGTACTAGACCCGTCCTCCCTACCGGACCCCACAGGTTAGACCCGGTATCCCTACCTGATGCTCCGCATTAGGCTTGGCACCCATACCCGATCTTCTGGGGTAGTAGCGGTACTCCCACCGTTACTCTGCGGTAGTATCGGTACACCCACCGGTACTCCGAGGTAGTGCGTGAACCCTTACTGGTTCACTGGGATACTCCTGCTGACTTTACGGGTGCGCGGTGTAGACCAGACATTCCTACCTGACCCTCCGTGTTAGGCCCGGTATCCCTACCTGATGCTCCGTTGTTGGCCTGGCACCCCTACCTGATATTCTGGGGTAGTACCGGTACCCCCACCGGTACTCTGCAGTAGTATCGGTACACCCACCGGTACTCCAGGGTAGTACCTGAACCCTTACTGGTTCGCTGCAGTACACCTGCTGAACTTACGGGCGCGCGGTATAGACCAGACATTCCTACCTAACCCTCCAGGCTAGGCCCGGTATCCCTACCTATTGCTCTGCGGTAGGCCTGGCCCCCTACCCGACAATCTGGGTTAGTACCGGTACACCCACCCGTACTCCACGGTAGTTTTGCTATACCCACCGGTATTCCTGGATTTTACCGGAACACTTACTGGTGCGCCGGGGTACACCTGCTGATCCTACGGGCGCCCCGCTTTACGCCCACCCTTCCTACCTGACCCGCCGGAGTAGGCCCGGTATATGTACCTGATGTTTCGATGTAGAACCAGTTCCCCCACCAGTACTCTGGGGTTGGAACGGAACCCTTTGTGATGCGCCAGAGAACACCAGCTGTCCCTTCGTGCGCGCTGGACTAGACCCGGCCTCCCTACCGGACCCCACAGGTTAGACCCGGTATCCCTACCTGATGCTCCGCATTAGGCTTGGCAGCCATAACCGATCTTCTGGGGTAGTAGCGGTACTCCCACCGTTACTCTGCGGTAGTATCGGTACACCCACCGGTACTCCGAGGTAGTACGTGAACCCTTACTGGTTCACTGGGTTACTCCTGCTGACTTTACGGGTGCGCGGTGTAGACCAGACATTCCTACCTGACCCTCCGTGTTAGGCCCGGTATCCCTACCTGATGCTCCGTTGTTGGCCTGGCACCCATACCTGATATTCTGGGGTAGTACCGGTACCCCCACCGGTACTCTGCAGTAGTATCGGTATACCCACCGGTACTCCAGGGTAGTACCTGAACCCTTACTGGTTCGCTGCAGTACACCTGCTGAACTTACGGGCGCGCGGTATAGACCAGACATTCCTACCTAACCCTCCAGGCTAGGCCCGGTATCCCTACCTATTGCTCTGCGGTAGGCCTGGCCCCCTACCCGACAATCTGGGTTAGTACCGGTACACCCACCCGTACTCCGCGGTAGTTTTGCTATACCCACCGGTACTCCTGGATTTTACCGGAACACTTACTGGTGCGCCGGGGTACACCTGCTGATCCTACGGGCGCCCCGCTATACGCCCACCCTTCCTACCTGACCCGCCGGAGTAGGCCCGGTATATGTACCTGATGTTTCGAGGTAGAACCGGTTCACCCACCAGTACTCTGGGGTTGGAACGGAACCCTTTGTGATGCGCCAGAGAACACCAGCTGTCCCTTCGTGCGCGCTGGACTAGACCCGGCCTCCCTACCGGACCCCACAGGTTAGACCCGGTATCCCTACCTGATGCTCCGCATTAGGCTTGGCAGCCATAACCGATCTTCTGGGGTAGTAGCGGTACTCCCACCGTTACTCTGCGGTAGTATCGGTACACCCACCGGTACTCCGAGGTAGTACGTGAACCCTTACTGGTTCACTGGGTTACTCCTGCTGACTTTACGGGTGCGCGGTGTAGACCAGACATTCCTAGCTGACCCTCCGTGTTAGGCCCGGTATCCCTACCTGATGCTCCGTTGTTGGCCTGGCACCCATACCTGATATTCTGGGGTAGTACCGGTACCCCCACCGGTACTCTGCAGTAGTATCGGTATACCCACCGGTACTCCAGGGTAGTACCTGAACCCTTACTGGTTCGCTGCAGTACACCTGCTGAACTTACGGGCCCGCGGTATAGACCAGACATTCCTACCTGACCCTCCAGGCTAGGCCCGGTATCCCTACCTATTGCTCTGCGGTAGGCCTGGCCCCCTACCCGACAATCTGGGTTAGTACCGGTACACCCACCCGTACTCCACGGTAGTTTTGCTATACCCACCGGTATTCCTGGATTTTACCGGAACACTTACTGGTGCGCCGGGGTACACCTGCTGATCCTACGGGCGCCCCGCTTTACGCCCACCCTTCCTACCTGACCCGCCGGAGTAGGCCCGGTATATGTACCTGATGTTTCGATGTAGAACCAGTTCCCCCACCAGTACTCTGGGGTTGGAACGGAACCCTTTGTGATGCGCCAGAGAACACCAGCTGTCCCTTCGTGCGCGCTGGACTAGACCCGGCCTCCCTACCGGACCCCACAGGTTAGACCCGGTATCCCTACCTGATGCTCCGCATTAGGCTTGGCAGCCATAACCGATCTTCTGGGGTAGTAGCGGTACTCCCACCGTTACTCTACCGTAGTATCGGTACACCCACCGGTACTCCGAGGTAGTACGTGAACCCTTACTGGTTCACTGGGTTACTCCTGCTGAATTTACGGGTGCGCGGTGTAGGCCAGACATTCCTAGCTGACCCTCCGTGTTAGGCCCGGTATCCCTACCTGATGCTCCGTTGTTGGCCTGGCACCCCTACCTGATATTCTGGGGTAGTACCGGTACCCCCACCGGTACTCTGCAGTAGTATCGGTACACACACCGGTACTCCAGGGTAGTACCTGAACCCTTAATGGTTCACTGGGGTACACCTGCTGAACTTACGGGCGCGCGGTATAGACCAGACATTCCTACCTGACCCTCCAGGCTAGGCCCGGTATCCCTACCTGATGCTCTACGGTAGGCCTGGCCCCCTACCCGACAATCTGGGTTAGTACCGGTACACCCACTGGTACTCCGCGGTAGTTTTGCTATACCCACCGGTACTCCTGGATTGTACCGGAACACTTACTGGTGCGCCGGGGTACACCTGCTGACCCTACGGGCGCGACGCTTTACGCCCACCCTTCCTACCTGACCCGCCGGAGTAGGACCGGTATCCCTACCCGATGGTTCGAGGTAGAACCGGTTCACCCACCAGTACTCTGGGGTTGGAACGGAACCCTTTGTGATGAGCCAGAGAACACCAGCTGTCCCTTCGTGCGCGCTGTACTAGACCCGGCCTCCCTACCGGACCCCACAGGTTAGACCCGGTATCCCTACCTGATGCTCCGCATTAGGCTTGGCACCCATACCCGATCTTCTGGGGTAGTAGCGGTACTCCCACCGTTACTCTGCGGTAGTATCGGTACACCCACCGGTACTCCGAGGTAGTGCGTGAACCCTTACTGGTTCACTGGGTTACTCCAGCTGACTTTACAGGTGCGCGGTGTAGACCAGACATTCCTACCTGACCCTCCGTGTTAGGCCCGGTATCCCTACCTGATGCTCCGTTGTTGGCCTGGCACCCCTACCTGATATTCTGGGGTAGTACCGGTACCCCCACCGGTACTCTGCAGTAGTATCGGTACACCCACCGGTACTCCAGGGTAGTACCTGAACCCTTACTGGTTCGCTGCAGTACACCTGCTGAACTTACGGGCGCGCGGTATAGACCAGACATTCCTACCTGACCCTCCAGGCTAGGCCCGGTATCCCTACCTGATGCTCTGCGGTAGGCCTGGCCCCCTACCCGACAATCTGGGTTAGTACCGGTACACCCACTGGTACTCCGCGGTAGTTTTGCTATACCCACCGGTACTTCTGGATTGTACTGGAACACTTACTGGTACGCCGGGGTACACCTGCTGACCCTACGGGCGTCCCGCTTTACGCCCACCCTTCCTACCTGACCCGCCGGAGTAGGCCCGGTACACGTACCCGATGTTTCGAGGTAGAACCGGTTCACCCACCAGTACTCTGGGGTTGGAACGGAACCCTTTGTGATGCGCCAGAGAACACCAGCTGTCCCTTCGTACACGCTGGACTAGACCCGGCCTCCCTACCGGACCCCACAGGTTAGACCAGGAATCCCTACCTGATGCTCCGCATTAGGCTTGGCACCCATAACTGATCTTCTGGGGTAGTAGCGGTACTCCCACCGTTACTCTGCGGTAGTATCGGTACACCCACCGGTACTCCGAGGTAGTACGTGAACCCTTACTGGTTCACTGGGTTACTCCTGCTGACTTTACGGGCGCGCGGTGTAGACCAGACATTCCTACCTGACCCTCCGTGTTAGGCCCGGTATCCCTACCTGATGCTCCGTTGTTTGGCCTGGCACCCATACCTGATATTCTGGGGTAGTACCGGTACCCCCACCGGTACTCTGCAGTAGTATCGGTACACCCACCGGTACTCCAGGGTAGTACCTGAACCCTTACTGGTTCGCTGCAGTACACCTGCTGAACTTACGGGCGCGCGGTATAGACCAGACATTCCTACCTGACCCTCCAGGCTAGGCCCGGTATCCCTACCTATTGCTCTGCGGTAGGCCTGGCCCCCTACCCGACAATCTGGGGTAGTACCGGTACACCCACTGGTACTCCGCGGTAGTTTTGCTATTACCACCAGTACTCCTGGATTTTACCGGAACACTTACTGGTGCGCCGAGGTACACCTGCTGATCCTACTGGCGCCCCGCTTTACGCCAACCCTTCCTACCTGACTCGCCGGAGTAGGCCCAGTATACGTACCCGATGTTTCGAGGTAGAACCGGTTCCCCCACCAGGACTCTGGGGTTGGAACGGAACTCATTGTGATGCGCCAGAGAACACCAGCTGTCCCTTGGTGCGCGCTGGACTAGACCCGGCCTCCCTACCGGACCCCACAGGTTAGACCCGGTACCCCTACCTGATGCTCCGCATTAGGCTTGGCACCCATACCCGATCTTCTGGGGTAGTAGCGGTACTCCCACCGTTACTCTGCGGTAGTATCGGTACACCCACCGGTACTCCGAGGTAGTATGTGAACCCTTACTGGTTCACTGGGTTACTCCTGCTGACTTTACGGGTGCGCGGTGTAGACCAGACATTCCTACCTGACCCTCCGTGTTAGGCCCGGTATCCCTACCTGATGCTCCGTTGTTGGCCTGGCACCCATACCTGATATTCTGGGGTAGTACCGGTACCCCCACCGGTACTCTGCAGTAGTATCGGTATACCCACCGGTACTCCAGGGTAGTACCTTAACCCTTAATGGTTCGCTGCAGTACACCTGCTGAACTTACGGGCGCGCGGTATAGACCAGACATTCCTACCTGACCCTCCAGGCTAGGCCCGGTATCCCTACCTATTGCTCTGCGGTAGGCCTGGCCCCCTACCCGACAATCTGGGTTAGTACCGGTACACCCACCCGTACTCCACGGTAGTTTTGCTATACCCACCGGTATTCCTGGATTTTACCGGAACACTTACTGGTGCGCCGGGGTACACCTGCTGATCCTACGGGCGCCCCGCTTTACGCCCACCCTTCCTACCTGACCCGCCGGAGTAGGCCCGGTATATGTACCTGATGTTTCGATGTAGAACCAGTTCCCCCACCAGTACTCTGGGGTTGGAACGGAACCCTTTGTGATGCGCCAGAGAACACCAGCTGTCCCTTCGTGCGCGCTGGACTAGACCCGGCCTCCCTACCGGACCCCACAGGTTAGACCCGGTATCCCTACCTGATGCTCCGCATTAGGCTTGGCAGCCATAACCGATCTTCTGGGGTAGTAGCGGTACTCCCACCGTTACTCTGCGGTAGTATCGGTACACCCACCGGTACTCCGAGGTAGTACGTGAACCCTTACTGGTTCACTGGGTTACTCCTGCTGACTTTACGGGTGCGCGGTGTAGACCAGACATTCCTAGTTGACCCTCCGTGTTAGGCCCGGTATCCCTACCTGATGCTCCGTTGTTGGCCTGGCACCCCTACCTGATATTCTGGGGTAGTACCGGTACCCCCACCGGTACTCTGCAGTAGTATCGGTACACACACCGGTACTCCAGGGTAGTACCTGAACCCTTAATGGTTCACTGGGGTACACCTGCTGAACTTACGGGCGCGCGGTATAGACCAGACATTCCTACCTGACCCTCCAGGCTAGGCCCGGTATCCCTACCTGATGCTCTACGGTAGGCCTGGCCCCCTACCCGACAATCTGGGTTAGTACCGGTACACCCACTGGTACTCCGCGGTAGTTTTGCTATACCCACCGGTACTCCTGGATTGTACCGGAACACTTACTGGTGCGCCGGGGTACACCTGCTGACCCTACGGGCGCGACGCTTTACGCCCACCCTTCCTACCTGACCCGCCGGAGTAGGACCGGTATCCCTACCCGATGGTTCGAGGTAGAACCGGTTCACCCACCAGTACTCTGGGGTTGGAACGGAACCCTTTGTGATGAGCCAGAGAACACCAGCTGTCCCTTCGTGCGCGCTGTACTAGACCCGGCCTCCCTACCGGACCCCACAGGTTAGACCCGGTATCCCTACCTGATGCTCCGCATTAGGCTTGGCACCCATACCCGATCTTCTGGGGTAGTAGCGGTACTCCCACCGTTACTCTGCGGTAGTATCGGTACACCCACCGGTACTCCGAGGTAGTGCGTGAACCCTTACTGGTTCACTGGGTTACTCCAGCTGACTTTACAGGTGCGCGGTGTAGACCAGACATTCCTACCTGACCCTCCGTGTTAGGCCCGGTATCCCTACCTGATGCTCCGTTGTTGGCCTGGCACCCCTACCTGATATTCTGGGGTAGTACCGGTACCCCCACCGGTACTCTGCAGTAGTATCGGTACACCCACCGGTACTCCAGGGTAGTACCTGAACCCTTACTGGTTCGCTGCAGTACACCTGCTGAACTTACGGGCGCGCGGTATAGACCAGACATTCCTACCTGACCCTCCAGGCTAGGCCCGGTATCCCTACCTGATGCTCTGCGGTAGGCCTGGCCCCCTACCCGACAATCTGGGTTAGTACCGGTACACCCACTGGTACTCCGCGGTAGTTTTGCTATACCCACCGGTACTTCTGGATTGTACTGGAACACTTACTGGTACGCCGGGGTACACCTGCTGACCCTACGGGCGTCCCGCTTTACGCCCACCCTTCCTACCTGACCCGCCGGAGTAGGCCCGGTACACGTACCCGATGTTTCGAGGTAGAACCGGTTCCCCCACCAGGACTCTGGGGTTGGAACGGAACTCATTGTGATGCGCCAGAGAACACCAGCTGTCCCTTGGTGCGCGCTGGACTAGACCCGGCCTCCCTACCGGACCCCACAGGTTAGACCCGGTACCCCTACCTGATGCTCCGCATTAGGCTTGGCACCCATACCCGATCTTCTGGGGTAGTAGCGGTACTCCCACCGTTACTCTGCGGTAGTATCGGTACACCCACCGGTACTCCGAGGTAGTATGTGAACCCTTACTGGTTCACTGGGTTACTCCTGCTGACTTTACGGGTGCGCGGTGTAGACCAGACATTCCTACCTGACCCTCCGTGTTAGGCCTTGTATCCCTACCTGATGCTCCGTTGTTGGCCTGGCACCCATACCTGATATGCTGGGGTAGTACCGGTACCCCCACCGGTACTCTGCAGTATTATCGGTACACCCACCGGTACTCCAGGGTAGTACCTGAACACTTACTGGTTCGCTGCAGTACACCTGCTGAACTTACGGGCGCACGGTATAGACCAGACATTCCTACCTGACCTTCCGTGTTAGGCCCGGTATCCCTACCTGATGCTCTGCGGTAGGCCTGGCCCCCTACCCAACAATCTTAGTTAGTACCGGTACACCCACTGGTACTCTGCGGTAGTTTTGCTATACCCACCGGTACTCCTGGATTGTACCGGAACACTTACTGGTACGCCGGGGTACACCTGCTGACCCTACGGGCGTCCCGCTTTACGCCCACCCTTCCTACCTGACCCGCCGGAGTAGGCCCGGTATACGTACCCGATGTTTCGAGGTAGAACCGGTTCACCAACCAGTACTCTGGGGTTGGAACGGAACCCTTTGTGATGCGCCAGAGAACAGCAGTTGTCCCTTCGTGCACGCTGGATTAGACCCGGCCTCCCTACCGGACCCAACAGGTTAGACCCGGTATCCCTACCTGATGCTCCGCATTAGGCTTGGCACCCATACCCGATCTTCTGGGGTAGTAGCGGTACTCCCACCGTTACTCTGCGGTAGTATCGGTACATCCACCGGTACTCCGAGGTAGTACGTGAACCCTTATTGGTTCACTGGGTTACTCCTGCTGACTTTACGGGTGCGCGGTGTAGACCAGACATTCCTAGCTGACCCTCCGTGTTAGGCCCGGTATCCCTACCTGATGCTCCGTTGTTGGCCTGGCACCCCTACCTGATATTCTGGGGTAGTACCGGTACCCCCACTGGTACTCTGCAGTAGTATCGGTACACCCACCGGTACTCCAGCGTAGTACCTGAACCCTTACTTCTTCGCTGCGGTACACCTGCTGAACTTACGGGTGCGCGGTATAGACCAGACATTCCTACCTGACCCTCCAGGCTAGGCCCGGTATCCCTACCTATTGCTCTGCGGTAGGCCTGGCCCCCTACCCAACAATCTGGGTTAGTACCGGTACACCCACTGGTACTCCGCGGTAGTTTTGCTATACCCACCGGTACTCCTGGATTGTACCGAAACACTTACTGGTGCGCCGGGGTACACCTGCTGACCCTACGGCGTGCCGCTTTACGCCCACCCTTCCTACCTGACCCGCCGGAGTAGGCCTGGTATACTTACCCGATGTTTCGAGGTAGAACCCGTTCCCCCACAAGTACTCTGGGGTTGGAACGGAACCCTTTGTGATGCGCCAGAGAACACCAGCTGTCCCTTCGTGCGCGCTGGACTAGACACGGCCTCCCTACCGGACCCCACAGGTTAGACCCGGTATCCCTACCTGATGCTCCGCATTAGGCTTGGCACCCATACCCGATCTTCTGGGGTAGTAGCGGTACCCCCACCGTTACTCTGCGGTAGTATCGGTACACCCACCGTTACTCCGAGGTAGTGCGTGAACCCTTACTGGTTCACTGGGTTACTCCTGCTGACTTTACGGGTGCGCGGTGTAGACCACACATTCCTACCTGACCCTCCGTGTTAGGCCTGGTATCCCTACCTGATGCTCCGTTGTTGGCCTGGCACCCATACCTGATATTCTGGGGTAGTACCGGTACCCCCACCGGTACTCTGCAGTATTATCGGTACACCCACCGGTACTCCAGGGTAGTACCTGAAACCTTACTGGTTCGCTGCAGTACACCTGCTGAACTTACGGGCGCGCGGTATAGACCAGACATTCCTACCTGACCCTCCAGGCTAGGCCCGGTATCCCTACCTATTGCTCTGCGGTAGGCCTGGCCCCCTACCCGACAATCTGGGTTAGTACCGGTACACCCACCCGTACTCCGCAGTAGTTTTGCTATACCCACCGGTATTCCTGGATTTTACCGGAACACTTACTGGTGCGCCGGGGTACACCTGCTGACCCTACGGGCGCCCCGCTTTACGCCCACCCTTCCTACCTGACCCGCCGGAGTAGGCCCGGTATATGTACCTGATGTTTCGATGTAGAACCAGTTCCCCCACCAGTACTCTGGGCTTGGAACGGAACCCTTTGTGATGCGTCAGAGAACACCAGCTGTCCCTTCGTGCGCGCTGGACTAGACCCGGCCTCCCTACCGGACCCCACAGGTTAGACCCGGTATCCCTACCTGATGCTCCGCATTAGGCTTGGCACCCATAACCGATCTTCTGGGGTAGTAGCGGTACTCCCACCGTTACTCTGCGGTAGTATCGGTACACCCACCGGTACTCCGAGGTAGTACGTGAACCCTTACTGGTTCACTGGGTTACTCCTGCTGACTTTACGGGTGTGCGGTGTAGACCAGACATTCCTACCTGACCCTCCGTGTTAGGCCCGGTATCCCTACCTGATGCTCCGTTGTTGGCCTGGCACCCCTACCTGATATTCTGGGGTAGTACTGGTACCCCCACCGGTACTCTGCAGTAGTATCGGTACACCCACCGGTACTCCAGGGTAGTACCTGAACCCTTACTGGTTCGCTGCAGTACACCTGCTGAACTTACGGGCGCGCGGTATAGACCAGACATTCCTACCTGACCCTCCAGGCTAGGCCCGGTATCCCTACCTGATGCTCTGCGGTAGGCCTGGCCCCCTACCCGACAATCTGGGTTAGTACCGGTACACCCACTGGTACTCCGCGGTAGTTTTGCTATACCCACCGGTACTCCTGGATTGTACTGGAACACTTACTGGTACGCCGGGGTACACCTGCTGACCCTACGGGCGTCCCGCTTTACGCCCACCCTTCCTACCTGACCCGCCGGAGTAGGCCCGGTACACGTACCCGATGTTTCGAGGTAGAACCGGTTCACCCACCAGTACTCTGGGGTTGGAACGGAACCCTTTGTGATGCGCCACAGAACACCAGCTGTCCCTTCGTACACGCTGGACTAGACCCGGCCTCCCTACCGGACCCCACAGCTTAGACCAGGAATCCCTACCTGATGCTCCGCATTAGGCTTGGCACCCATAACTGATCTTCTGGGGTAGTAGCGGTACTCCCACCGTTACTCTGCGGTAGTATCGGTACACCCACCGGTACTCCGAGGTCGTACGTGAACCCTTACTGGTTCACTGGGTTACTCCTGCTGACTTTACGGGCGCGTGGTGTAGACCAGACATTCCTACCTGACCCTCCGTGTTAGGCCCGGTATCCCTACCTGATGCTCCGTTGTTTGGCCTGGCACCCGTACCTGATATTCTGGGGTAGTACCGGTACCCCCACCGGTACTCTGCAGTAGTATCGGTACACCCACCGGTACTCCAGGGTAGTACCTGAACCCTTACTGGTTCGCTGCAGTACACCTGCTGAACTTACGGTCGCGCGGTATAGACCAGACATTCCTACCTGACCCTCCAGGCTAGGCCCGGTATCCCTACCTATTGCTCTGCGGTAGGCCTGGCCCCCTACCCGACAATCTGGGGTAGTACCGGTACACCCACTGGTACTCCGCGGTAGTTTTGCTATTACCACCAGTACTCCTGGATTTTACCGGAACACTTACTGGTGCGCCGAGGTACACCTGCTGATCCTACGGGCGCCCCGCTTTACGCCAACCCTTCCTACCTGACTCGCCGGAGTAGGCCCAGTATACGTACCCGATGTTTCGAGGTAGAACCGGTTCACCCACCAGGACTCTGGGGTTGGAACGGAACCCATTGTGATGCGCCAGAGAACACCAGCTGTCCCTTGGTGCGCGCTGGACTAGACCCGGCCTCCCTACCGGACCCCACAGGTTAGACCCGGTATCCCTACCTGATGCTCCGCATTAGGCTTGGCACCCATACCCGATCTTCTGGGGTAGTAGCGGTACTCCCACCGTTACTCTGCGGTAGTATCGGTACACCCACCGGTACTCCGAGGTAGTATGTGAACCCTTACTGGTTCACTGGGTTACTCCTGCTGACTTTACGGGTGCGCGGTGTAGACCAGACATTCCTACCTGACCCTCCGTGTTAGGCCTTGTATCCCTACCTGATGCTCCGTTGTTGGCCTGGCACCCATACCTGATATGCTGGGGTAGTACCGGTACCCCCACCGGTACTCTGCAGTATTATCGGTACACCCACCGGTACTCCAGGGTAGTACCTGAACACTTACTGGTTCGCTGCAGTACACCTGCTGAACTTACGGTCGCGCGGTATAGACCAGACATTCCTACCTGACCCTCCAGGCTAGGCCCGGTATCCCTACCTATTGCTCTGCGGTAGGCCTGGCCCCCTACCCGACAATCTGGGGTAGTACCGGTACACCCACTGGTACTCCGCGGTAGTTTTGCTATACCCACCGGTACTCCTGGATTTTACCGGAACACTTACTGGTGCGCCGGGGTACACCTGCTGATCCTACGGGCGCGCCGATTTACGCCCACCCTTCCTACCTGACCCGCCGGAGTAGGCCCGGTATACGTACCCGATGTTTCGAGGTAGAACCCGTTCCCCCACCAGTACTCTGGGGTTGGAACGGAACCCTTTGTGATGCGCCAGAGAACACCACCTGTCCCTTCGTGCAGGCTGGACTAGACCCAGCCTCCCTACCAGACCCCACAGGTTAGACCCGGTATTCCTACCTGATTCTCCGCATTAGGCTTGGCACCCATACCCGATCTTCTGCGGTAGTAGCGGTACCCCCACCGTTACTCTGCGGTAGTATCGGTACACCCACCGGTACTCCGAGGTAGTACGTGAACCCTTACTGGTTCACTGGGGTACACCTGCTGACATTACTGGCGCGCGGTGTAGACCAGACATTCCTACCTGACCCTCCGTGTTAGGCCCGGTATCCCTACCTGATGCTCCGTTGTTGGCCAGGCACCCCTACCCGATATGCTGGGGTAGTACCGGTACCCCCACCGTTACTCTGCGGTAGTATCGGTACACCCACCGGTACTCCGAGGTAGTGCGTGAACCCTTACTGGTTCACTGGGTTACTCCTGCTGACTTTACGGGTGCGCGGTGTAGACCAGACATTCCTACCTGACCCTCCGTGTTAGGCCTTGTATCCCTACCTGATGCTCCGTTGTTGGCCTGGCACCCATACCTGATATGCTGGGGTAGTACCGGTACCCCCACCGGTACTCTGCAGTATTATCGGTACACCCACCGGTACTCCAGGGTAGTACCTGAACCCTTACTGGTTCGCTGCAGTACACCTGCTGAACTTACGGGCGCGCGGTATAGACCAGACATTCCTACCTGACCCTCCAGGCTAGGCCCGGTATCCCTACCTATTGCTCTGCGGTAGGCCTGGCCCCCTACCCGACAATCTGGGGTAGTACCGGTACACCCACTGGTACTCCGCGGTAGTTTTGCTATACCCACCGGTACTCCTGGATTGTACCGGAACACTTACTGGTGCGCCGGGGTACACCTGCTGACCCTACGGGCGCGACGCTTTACGCCCACCCTTCCTACCTGACCCGCCGGAGTAGGACCGGTATCCCTACCCGATGTTTCGATGTAGAACCGGTTCCCCCACCAGTACTCTGGGGTTGGAACGGAACCCTTTGTGATGCGCCAGAGAACACCAGCTGTCCCTTCGTGCGCGCTGGACTAGACCCGGCCTCCCTACCGGACCCCACAGGTTAGACCCGGTATCCCTACCTGATGCTCCGCATTAGGCTTGGCACCCATAACCGATGTTCTGGGGTAGTAGCGGTACCCCCACAGTTACTCTGCGGTAGTATCGGTACACCCACCGGTACTCCGGGGTAGTACGTGAACCCTTACTGGTTCACTGGGGTACACATGAGGACGTTACTGGCGCGCGGTGTAGACCATACATTCCTAGCTGACCCTCCGTGTTAGGCCCGGTATCCCTACCTGATGCTCCGTTGTTGGCCTGGCACCCATACCTGATATTCTGGGGTAGTACCGGTACCCCCACCGGTACTCTGCAGTACTATCGGTATACCCACCGGTACTCCAGGGTAGTACCTGAACCCTTACTGGTTCGCTGCAGTACACCTGCTGAACTTACGGGCGCGCGGTATAGACCAGACATTCCTACCTAACCCTCCAGGCTAGGCCCGGTATCCCTACCTGATGCTCTGCGGTAGGCCTGGCCCCCTACCCGACAATCTGGGTTAGTACCGGTACACCCACTGGTACTCCGCGGTAGTTTTGCTATACCCACCGGTACTCCTGGATTGTACCGGAACACTTACTGGTGCGCCGGGGTACACCTGCTGACCCTACGGGTGCGACGCTTTACGCCCACCCTTCCTACCTGACCCGCCGGAGTAGGACCGGTATCCCTACCCGATGGTTCGAGGTAGAACCGGTTCCCCCACCAGTACTCTGGGGTTGGAACGGAACCCTTTGTGATGCGCCAGAGAACACCAGCTGTCCCTTCGTGCGCGCTGTACTAGACCCGGCCTCCCTACCGGACCCCACAGGTTAGACCCGGTATCCCTACCTGATGCTCCGCATTAGGCTTGGCACCCATACCCGATCTTCTGGGGTAGTAGCGGTACTCCCACCGTTACTCTGCGGTAGTATCGGTACACCCACCGGTACTCCGAGGTAGTACGTGAACCCTTACTGGTTCACTGGGTTACTCCTGCTGACTTTACGGGTGAGCGGTGTAGACCAGACATTCCTACCTGACCCTCCGTGTTAGGCCCGGTATCCCTACCTGATGCTCCTTTGTTGGCCTGGCACCCCTACCTGATATTCTGGGGTAGTACCGGTACCCCCACCGGTACTCTGCAGTAGTATCGGTACACCCACCGGTACTCCAGGGTAGTACCTGAACCCTTAATGGTTCGCTGGGGTACACCTGCTGAACTTACGGGCGCGCGGTATAGACCAGACATTCCTACCTAACCCTCCAGGCTAGGCCCGGTATCCCTACCTGATGCTCCGTTGTTGGCCTGGCACCCATACCTGATATTCTGGGGTAGTACCGGTACCCCCACCGGTACTCTGCAGTAGTATCAGAACACCCACCGGTACTCCAGGGTAGTACCTGAACCCTTACTGGTACGCTGCAGTACACCTGCTGAACTTACGGGCGCGCGGTATAGACCAGACATTCCTACCTAACCCTCCAGGCTAGGCCCGGTATCCCTACCTGATGCTCTGCGGTAGGCCTGGCCCCCTACCCGACAATCTGGGGTAGTACCGGTACACCCACTGGTACTCCGCGGTAGTTTTGCTATACCCACCGGTACTCCTGGATTGTACCGGAACACTTACTGGTGCGCCGGGGTACACCTGCTGATCCTACGGGCGCCCCGCTTTACGCCCACCCTTCCTACCTGACCTGCCAGAGTAGGCCCGGTATACGTACCCGATGTTTCGAGGTAGAACCGGTTCCCCCACCAGTACTCTGGGGTTGGAACGGAACCCTTTGTGATGCGCCAGAGAACACCAGCTGTCCCTTCGTGCGCGCTGGACTAGACCCGGCCTCCCTACCGGACCCCAGAGGTTAGACCCGGTATCCCTACCTGATGCTCCGCATTAGGCTTGGCACCCATACCGAATGTTCTGGGGTAGTAGCGGTACCCCCACCGTTACTCTGCGGTAGTATCGGTACACCCACCGTTACTCCGGGGTAGTACGTGAACCCTTACTGGTTCACTGGGGTACACATGATGACGTTACTCGCGCGCGGTGTAGACCAGACATTCCTAGCTGACCCTCCGTGTTAGGCCCGGTATCCCTACCTGATGCTCCGTTGTTGACCTGGCACCCATACCTGATATTCTGGGGTAGTACCGGTACCCCCACCGTTACTCTGCGGTAGTATCGGTACACCCACCGGTACTCCGAGGTAGTGCGTGAACCCTTACTGGTTCACTGGGTTACTCCTCCTGACTTTACGGGTGCGCGGTGTAGACCAGACATTCCTACCTGACCCTCCGTGTTAGGCCTTGTATCCCTACCTGATGCTCCGTTGTTGGCCTGGCACCCATACCTAATATTCTGGGGTAGTACCGGTACCTCCACCGGTACTCTGCAGTATTATCGGTACACCCACCGGTACTCCAGGGTAGTACCTGAACCCTTACTGGTTCGCTGCAGTACACCTGCTGAACTTACGGGCGCGTGGTATAGACCAGACATTCCTACCTGACCCTCCAGGCTAGGCCCGGTATCCCTACCTATTGCTCTGCGGTAGGCCTGTCCCCCTACCCGACAATCTGGGGTAGTACCGGTACACCCACTGGTACTCCGCGGTAGTTTTGCTATACCCACCGGTACTCCTGGATTTTACCGGAACACTTACTGGTGCGCCGGGGTACACCTGCTGATCCTACGGGCGCGCCGCTTTACGCCCACCCTTCCTACCTGACCCTCCGGAGTAGGCGCGGTATACGTCCCCGATGTTTCGAGGTAGAACCGGTTCCCCCACCAGTACTCTGGGGTTGGAACGGAACCCTTTGTGATGCGCCAGAGAACACCAGCTGTCCCTTCGTGCGCGCTGGACTAGACCCGGCCTCCCTACCGGACCCCACAGGTTAGACCCGGTATCCCTACCTGATGCTCCGCATTAGGCTTGGCACCCATAACCGATGTTCTGGGGTAGTAGCGGTACCCCCACAGTTAATCTGCGGTAGTATCGGTACACCCACCGGTACTCCGAGGTAGTACGTGAACCCTTACTGGTTCACTGGGTTACTCCTGCTGACTTTACGGGTGCGCGGTGTAGACCAGACATTCCTACCTGACCCTCCGTGTTAGGCCCGGTATCCCTACCTGATGCTCCGCATTAGGCTTGGCACCCATAACCGATGTTCTGGGGTAGTAGCGGTACCCCCACAGTTACTCTGCGGTAGTATCGGTACACCCACCGGTACTCCGAGGTAGTACGTGAACCCTTACTGGTTCACTGGGTTACTCCTGCTGACTTTACGGGTGCGCGGTGTAGACCAGACATTCCTACCTGACCCTCCGTGTTAGGCCCGGTATCCCTACCTGATGCTCCGTTGTTGGCCTGGCACCCATACCTGATATTCTGGGGTAGTACCGGTACCCCCACCGGTACTCTGCAGTAGTATCGGTACACCCACCGGTACTCCAGGGTAGTACCTGAGCCCTTAATGGTTCACTGGGGTACACCTGCTGAACTTACGGGCGCGCGGTATAGACCAGACATTCCTACCTGACCCTCCAGGCTAGGCCCGGTATCCCTACCTGATGCTCTGCGGTAGGCCTGGTCCCCTACCCGACAATCTGGGTTAGTACCGGTACACCCACTGGTACTCCGCGGTAGTTTTGCTATACCCACCGGTACTCCTGGATTGTACCGGAACACTTACTGGTGCGCCGGGGTACACCTGCTGATCCTACGGGCGCGCCGCTTTACGCCCACCCTTCCTACCTGACCCTCCGGAGTAGGCGCGGTATACGTACCCGATGTTTCGAGGTAGAACCCGTTCCCCCACCAGTACTCTGGGGTTGGAACGGAACCCTTTGTGATGCGCCAGAGAACACCAGCTGTCCCTTCGTGCGCGCTGTACTAGACCCGGCCTCCCTACCGGACCCCACAGGTTAGACCCGGTATCCCTACCTGATGCTCCGCATTAGGCTTGGCACCCATAACCGATGTTCTGGGGTAGTAGCGGTACCCCCACAGTTACTCTGCGGTAGTATCGGTACACCCACCGGTACTCCGGGGTAGTACGTGAACCCTTACTGGTTCACTGGGTTACTCCTGCTGACTTTACGGGTGCGCGGTGTAGACCATACATTCCTAGCTGACCCTCCGTGTTAGGCCTTGTATCCCTACCTGATGCTCCGTTGTTGGCCTGGCACCCATACCTGATATTCTGGGGTAGTACCGGTACCCCCACCGGTACTCTGCAGTAGTATCGGTATACCCACCGGTACTCCAGGGTAGTACCTGAACCCTTACTGGTTCGCTGCAGTACACCTGCTGAACTTACGGGCGCGCTGTATAGACCAGACATTCCTACCTAACCCTCCAGGCTAGGCCCGGTATCCCTACCTGATGCTCTGCGGTAGGCCTGGCCCCCTACCCGACAATCTGGGTTAGTACCGGTACACCCACTGGTACTCCGCGGTAGTTTTGCTATACCCACCGGTACTCCTGGATTGTACCGGAACACTTACTGGTGCGCCGGGGTACACCTGCTGACCCTACGGGAGCGACGCTTTACGCCCACCCTTCCTACCTGACCCGCCGGAGTAGGACCGGTATCCCTACCCGATGGTTCGAGGTAGAACCGGTTCCCCCACCAGTACTCTGGGGTTGGAACGGAACCCTTTGTGATGCGCCAGAGAACACCAGCTGTCCCTTCGTGCGCGCTGGACTAGACCCGGCCTCCCTACCGGACCCCACAGGTTAGACCCGGTATCCCTACCTGATGCTCCGCATTAGGCTTGGCACCCATACCCGATCTTCTGGTGTAGTAGCGGTACTCCCACCGTTACTCTGCGGTAGTATCGGTACACCCACCGGTACTCCGAGGTAGTACATGAACCCTTACTGGTTCACTGGGTTACTCCTCCTGACTTTACGGGTGCGCGGTGTAGACCAGACATTCCTACCTGACCCTCCGTGTTAGGCCCGGTATCCCTACCTGATGCTCCGTTGTTGGCCTGGCACCCCTACCTGATATTCTGGGGTAGTACCGGTACCCCCACCGGTACTCTGCAGTAGTATCGGTACACCCACCGGTACTCCAGGGTAGTACCTGAACCCTTAATGGTTCGCTGGGGTACACCTGCTGAACTTACGGGCGCGCGGTATAGACCAGACATTCCTACCTAACCCTCCAGGCTAGGCCCGGTATCCCTACCTGATGCTCCGTTGTTGGCCTGGCACCCATACCTGATATTCTGGGGTAGTACCGGTACACCCACCGGTACTCTGCAGTAGTATCAGAACACCAACCGGTACTCCAGGGTAGTACCTGAACCCTTACTGGTACGCTGCAGTACACCTGCTGAACTTACGGGCGCGCGGTATAGACCAGACATTCCTACCTAACCCTCCAGGCTAGGCCCGGTATCCCTACCTGATGCTCTGCGGTAGGCCTGGCCCCCTACCCGACAATCTGGGGTAGTACCGGTACACCCACTGGTACTCCGCGGTAGTTTTGCTATACCCACCGGTACTCCTGGATTGTACCGGAACACTTACTGGTGCGCCGGGGTACACCTGCTGATCCTACGGGCGCCCCGCTTTACGCCCACCCTTCCTACCTGACCTGCCAGAGTAGGCCCGGTATACGTACCAGATGTTTCGAGGTAGAACCGGTTCCCCCACCAGTACTCTGGGGTTGGAACGGAACCCTTTGTGATGCGCCAGAGAACACCAGCTGTCCCTTCGTGCGCGCTGGACTAGACCCGGCCTCCCTACCGGACCCCAGAGGTTAGACCCGGTATCCCTACCTGATGCTCCGCATTAGGCTTGGCACCCATACCCGATGTTCTGGGGTAGTAGCGGTACCCCCACCGTTACTCTGCGGTAGTATCGGTACACCCACCGTTACTCCGGGGTAGTACGTGAACCCTTACTGGTTCACTGGGGTACACAAGATGACGTTACTCGCGCGCGGTGTAGACCAGACATTCCTAGCTGACCCTCCGTGTTAGGCCCGGTATCCCTACCTGATGCTCCGTTGTTGGCCTGGCACCCATACCTGATATTCTGGGGTAGTACCGGTACCCCCACCGTTACTCTGCGGTAGTATCGGTACACCCACCGGTACTCCGAGGTAGTGCGTGAACCCTTACTGGTTCACTGGGTTACTCCTCCTGACTTTACGGGTGCGCGGTGTAGACCAGACATTCCTACCTGACCCTCCGTGTTAGGCCTTGTATCCCTACCTGATGCTCCGTTGTTGGCCTGGCACCCATACCTGATATTCTGGGGTAGTACCGGTACCCCCACCGGTACTCTGCAGTAGTATCGGTACACCCACCGGTACTCCAGGGTAGTACCTGAGCCCTTAATGGTTCACTGGGGTACACCTGCTGAACTTACGGGCGCGCGGTATAGACCAGACATTCCTACCTGACCCTCCAGGCTAGGCCCGGTATCCCTACCTGATGCTCTGCGGTAGGCCTGGTCCCCTACCCAACAATCTGGGTTAGTACCGGTACACCCACTGGTACTCCGCGGTAGTTTTGCTATACCCACCGGTACTCCTGGATTGTACCGGAACACTTACTGGTGCGCCGGGGTACACCTGCTGATCCTACGGGCGCGCCGCTTTACGCCCACCCTTCCTACCTGACCCTCCGGAGTAGGCGCGGTATACGTACCCGATGTTTCGAGGTAGAACCGGTTCCCCCACCAGTACTCTGGGGTTGGAACGGAACCCTTTGTGATGCGCCAGAGAACACCAGCTGTCCCTTCGTGCGCGCTGTACTAGACCCGGCCTCCCTACCGGACCCCACAGGTTAGACCCGGTATCCCTACCTGATGCTCCGCATTAGGCTTGGCACCCATAACCGATGTTCTGGGGTAGTAGCGGTACCCCCACAGTTACTCTGCGGTAGTATCGGTACACCCACCGGTACTCCGGGGTAGTACGTGAACCCTTACTGGTTCACTGGGTTACTCCTGCTGACTTTACGGGTGCGCGGTGTAGACCAGACATTCCTAGCTGACCCTCCGTGTTAGGCCTTGTATCCCTACCTGATGCTCCGTTGTTGGCCTGGCACCCATACCTGATATTCTGGGGTAGTACCGGTACCCCCACCGGTACTCTGCAGTAGTATCGGTACACACACCGGTACTCCAGGGTAGTACCTGAGCCCTTAATTGTTCACTGGGGTACACCTGCTGAACTTACGGGCGCGCGGTATAGACCAGACATTCCTACCTGACCCTCCAGGCTAGGCCCGGTATCCCTACCTATTGCTCTGCGGTAGGCCTGGCCCCCTACCCGACACTCTGGGTTAGTACCGGTACACCCACTGGTACTCCGCGGTAGTTTTGCTATACCCACCGGTACTCCTGGATTGTACCGGAACACTTACTGGTGCGCCGGGGTACACCTGCTGACCCTACGGGCGCGACACTTTACGCCCACCCTTCCTACCTGACCCGCCGGAGTAGGACCGGTATCCCTACCCGATGTTTCGATGTAGAACCGGTTCCGCCACCAGTACTCTGGGGTTGGAACGGAACTCTTTGTGATGCGCCAGAGAACACCAGCTGTCCCTTCGTGCGCGCTGGACTAGACCCGGCCTCCCTACCGGACCCCAGAGGTTAGACCCGGTATCCCTACCTGATGCTCCGCATTAGGCTTGGCACCCATACCCGATCTTCTGGGGTAGTAGCGGTACCCCCACCGTTACTCTGCGGTAGTATCGGTACACCCACCGTTACTCCGGGGTAGTACGTGAACCCTTACTGGTTCACTGGGGTACACATGATGACGTTACTGGCGCGCGGTGTAGACCAGACATTCCTAGCTGACCCTCCGTGTTAGGCCTGGTATCCCTACCTGATGCTCCGTTGTTGGCCTGGCACCCATACCTGATATTCTGGGGTAGTACCGGTACCCCCACCGGTACTCTGCAGTAGTATCGGTATACCCACCGGTACTCCAGGGTAGTACCTGAACCCTTACTGGTTCGCTGCAGTACACCTGCTGAACTTACGGGTGCGCTGTATAGACCAGACATTCCTACCTAACCCTCCAGGCTAGGCCCGGTATCCCTACCTGATGCTCTGCGGTAGGCCTGGCCCCCTACCCGATAATCTGGGTTAGTACCGTTACACCCACTGGTACTCCGCGGTAGTTTTGCTATACCCACCGGTACTCCTGGATTGTACCGGAACACTTACTGGTGCGCCGGGGTACACCTGCTGACCCTACGGGCGCGACGCTTTACGCCCACCCTTCCTACCTGACCCGCCGGAGTAGGACCGGTATCCCTACCCGATGGTTCGATGTAGAACCGGTTCCCCCACCAGTACTCTGGGGTTGGAACGGAACCCTTTGTGATGCGCCAGAGAACACCAGCTGTCCCTTCGTGCGCGCTGGACTAGACCCGGCCTCCCTACCGGACCCCACAGGTTAGACCCGGTATCCCTACCTGATGCTCCGCATTAGGCTTGGCACCCATACCCGATCTTCTGGGGTAGTAGCGGTACTCCCACCGTTACTCTGCGGTAGTATCGGTACACCCACCGGTACTCCGAGGTAGTATGTGAACCCTTACTGGTTCACTGGGTTACTCCTGCTGACTTTACGGGTGCGCGGTGTAGACCAGACATTCCTACCTGACCCTCCGTGTTAGGCCCGGTATCCCTACCTGATGCTCCGTTGTTGGCCTGGCACCCCTACCTGATATTCTGGGGTAGTACCGGTACCCCCACCGGTACTCTGCAGTAGTATCGGTACACCCACCGGTACTCCAGGGTAGTACCTGAACCCTTAATGGTTCGCTGGGGTACACCTGCTGAACTTACGGGCGCGCGGTATAGACCAGACATTCCTACCTGACCCTCCAGGCTAGGCCCGGTATCCCTACCTATTGCTCTGCGGTAGGCCTGGCCCCCTACCCGACAATCTGGGGTAGTACCGGTACACCCACCCGTACTCCGCGGTAGTTTTGCTATACCCACCGGTATTCCTGGATTTTACCGGAACACTTACTGGTGCGCCGGGGTACACCTGCTGATCCTACGGGCGCCCCGCTATACGCCCACCCTTCCTACCTGACCCGCCGGAGTAGGCCCGGTATATGTACCTGATGTTTCGATGTAGAACCAGTTCCCCCACCAGTACTCTGGGGTTGGAACGGAACCCTTTGTGATGCGCCAGAGAACACCAGCTGTCCCTTCGTGCGCGCTGGACTAGACCCGGCCTCCCTACCGGACCCCACAGGTTAGACCCGGTATCCCTACCTGATGCTCCGCATTAGGCTTGGCAGCCATAACCGATCTTCTGGGGTAGTAGCGGTACTCCCACCGTTACTCTGCCGTAGTATCGGTACACCCACCGGTACTCCGAGGTAGTACGTGAACCCTTACTGGTTCACTGGGTTACTCCTGCTGACTTTACGGGTGCGCGGTGTAGACCAGACATTCCTACCTGACCCTCCGTGTTAGGCCCGGTATCCCTACCTGATGCTCCGTTGTTGGCCTGGCACCCATACCTGATACTCTGGGGTAGTACCGGTACCCCCACCGGTACTCTGCAGTAGTATCGGTACACACACCGGTACTCCAGGGTAGTACCTGAACCCTTAATGGTTCACTGGGGTACACCTGCTGAACTTACGGGCGCGCGGTATAGACCAGACATTCCTACTTGACCCTCCAGGCTAGGCCCGGTATCCCTACCTGATGCTCTGCGGTAGGCCTGGCCCCCTACCCGACAATCTGGGTTAGTACCGGTACACCCACTGGTACTCCGCGGTAGTTTTGCTATACCCACCGGTGCTCCTGGATTGTACCGGAACACTTACTGGTGCGCCGGGGTACACCTGCTGACCCTACGGGCGCGACGCTTTACGCCCACCCTTCCTACCTGACCCGCCGGAGTAGGACCGGTATCCCTACCCGATGGTTCGATGTAGAACCGGTTCCCCCACCAGTACTCTGGGGTTGGAACGGAACCCTTTGTGATGCGCCAGAGAACAGCAGCTGTCCCTTCGTGCGCGCTGGACTAGACCCGGCCTCCCTACCGGACCCCACAGGTTAGACCCGGTATCCCTACCTGATGCTCCGCATTAGGCTTGGCACCCATACCCGATCTTCTGGGGTAGTAGCGGTACTCCCACCGTTACTCTGCGGTAGTATCGGTACACCCACCGGTACTCCGAGGTAGTGCGTGAACCCTTACTGGTTCACTGGGTTACTCCTGCTGACTTTACGGGTGTGCGGTGTAGACCAGACATTCCTACCTGACCCTCCGTGTTAGGCCCGGTATCCCTACCTGATGCTCCGTTGTTGGCCTGGCACCCCTACCTGATATTCTGGGGTAGTACCGGTACCCCCACCGGTACTCTGCAGTAGTATCGGTACACCCACCGGTACTCCAGGGTAGTACCTGAACCCTTACTGGTTCGCTGCAGTACACCTGCTGAACTTACGGGCGCGCGGTATAGACCAGACATTCCTACCTGACCCTCCAGGCTAGGCCCGGTATCCCTACCTGATGCTCTGCGGTAGGCCTGGCCCCCTACCCGACAATCTGGGTTAGTACCGGTACACCCACTGGTACTCCGCGGTAGTTTTGCTATACCCACCGGTACTTCTGGATTGTACTGGAACACTTACTGGTACGCCGGGGTACACCTGCTGACCCTACGGGCGTCCCGCTTTACGCCCACCCTTCCTACCTGACCCGCCGGGGTAGGCCCGGTACACGTACCCGATGTTTCGAGGTAGAACCGGTTCACCCACCAGTACTCTGGGGTTGGAACGGAACCCTTTGTGATGAGCCAGAGAACACCAGCTGTCCCTTCGTACACGCTGGACTAGACCCGGCCTCCCTACCGGACCCCACAGGTTAGACCAGGAATCCCTACCTGATGCTCCGCATTAGGCTTGGCACCCATAACTGATCTTCTGGGGTAGTAGCGGTACTCCCACCGTTACTCTGCGGTAGTATCGGTACACCCACCGGTACTCCGAGGTAGTACGTGAACCCTTACTGGTTCACTGGGTTACTCCTGCTGACTTTACGGGCGCGCGGTGTAGACCAGACATTCCTACCTGACCCTCCGTTTTAGGCCCGGTATCCCTACCTGATGCTCCGTTGTTTGGCCTGGCACCCATACCTGATATTCTGGGGTAGTACCGGTACCCCCACCGGTACTCTGCAGTAGTATCGGTACACCCACCGGTACTCCAGGGTAGTACCTGAACCCTTACTGGTTCGCTGCAGTACACCTGCTGAACTTACGGGCGCGCGGTATAGACCAGACATTCCTACCTGACCTTCCAGGCTAGGCCCGGTATCCCTACCTATTGCTCTGCGGTAGGCCTGGCCCCCTACCCGACAATCTGGGGTAGTACCGGTACACCCACTGGTACTCCGCGGTAGTTTTGCTATTACCACCAGTACTCCTGGATTTTACCGGAACACTTACTGGTGCGCCGAGGTACACCTGCTGATCCTACGGGCGCCCCGCTTTACGCCAACCCTTCCTACCTGACTCGCCGGAGTAGGCCCAGTATACGTACCCGATGTTTCGAGGTAGAACCGGTTCCCCCACCAGGACTCTGGGGTTGGAACGGAACTCATTGTGATGCGCCAGAGAACACCAGCTGTCCCTTGGTGCGCGCTGGACTAGACCCGGCCTCCCTACCGGACCCCACAGGTTAGACCCGTTACCCCTACCTGATGCTCCGCATTAGGCTTGGCACCCATACCCGATCTTCTGGGGTAGTAGCGGTACTCCCACCGTTACTCTGCGGTAGTATCGGTACACCCACCGGTACTCCGAGGTAGTATGTGAACCCTTACTGGTTCACTGGGTTACTCCTGCTGACTTTACGGGTGCGCGGTGTAGACCAGACATTCCTACCTGACCCTCCGTGTTAGGCCTTGTATCCCTACCTGATGCTCCGTTGTTGGCCTGGCACCCATACCTGATATGCTGGGGTAGTACCGGTACCCCCACCGGTACTCTGCAGTAGTATCGGTACACCCACCGGTACTCCAGGGTAGTACCTGAACCCTTACTGGTTCGCTGCAGTACACCTGCTGAACTTACGGGCGCGCGGTATAGACCAGACATTCCTACCTGACCCTCCAGGCTAGGCCCGGTATCCCTACCTATTGCTCTGCGGTAGGCCTGGCCCCCTACCCGACAATCTGGGGTAGTACCGGTACACCCACCCGTACTCCGCGGTAGTTTTGCTATACCCACCGGTATTCCTGGATTTTACCGGAACACTTACTGGTGCGCCGGGGTACACCTGCTGATCCTACGGGCGCCCCGCTTTACGCCCACCCTTCCTACCTGACCCGCCGGAGTAGGCCCGGTATATGTACCTGATGATTCGATGTAGAACCAGTTCCCCCACCAGTACTCTGGGGTTGGAACGGAACCCTTTGTGATGCGCCAGAGAACACCAGCTGTCCCTTGGTGCGCGCTGGACTAGACCCGGCCTCCCTACCGGACCCCACAGATTAGACCCGGTATCCCTACCTGATGCTCCGCATTAGGCTTGGCACCCATAACCGATCTTCTGGGGTAGTAGCGGTACTCCCACCGTTACTCTGCGGTAGTATTGGTACACCCACCGGTACTCCGAGGTAGTATGTGAACCCTTACTGGTTCACTGGGTTACTCCTGCTGACTTTACGGGTGCGCGGTGTAGACCAGACATTCCTACCTGACCCTCCGTGTTAGGCCCGGTATCCCTACCTGATGCTCCATTGTTGGCCAGGCACCCCTACCCGATATGCTGGGGTAGTACCGGTACCCCCACCGGTACTCTGCAGTAGTATCGGTACACCCACCGGTACTCCAGGGTAGTACCTGAGCCCTTAATGGTTCACTGGGGTACACCTGCTGAACTTACGGGCGCGCGGTATAGACCAGACATTCCTACTTGACCCTCCAGGCTAGGCCCGGTATCCCTACCTGATGCTCTGCGGTAGGCCTGGCCCCCTACCCGACAATCTGGGTTAGTACCGGTACACCCACTGGTACTCTGCGGTAGTTTTGCTATACCCACCGGTACTCCTGGATTGTACCGGAACACTTACTGGTACGCCGGGGTACACCTGCTGACCCTACGGGCGTCCCGCTTTACGCCCACCCTTCCTACCTGATCCGCCGGAGTAGCCCCGGTATACGTACCCGATGTTTCGAGGTAGAACCGGTTCACCAACCAGTACTCTGGGGTTGGAACGGAACCCTTTGTGATGCGCCAGAGAACAGCAGCTGTCCCTTCGTGCACGCTGGACTAGACCCGGCCTCCCTACCGGACCCCAGAGTTTAGACCCGGTATCCCTACCTGATGCTCCGCATTAGGCTTGGCACCCATAACCAATCTTCTGGGGTAGTAGCGGTACTCCCACCGTTACTCTGCGGTAGTATCGGTACATCCACCGGTACTCCGAGGTAGTACGTGAACCCTTATTGGTTCACTGGGTTACTCCTGCTGACTTTACGGGTGCGCGGTGTAGACCAGACATTCCTAGCTGACCCTCCGTGTTAGGCCCGGTATCCCTACCTGATGCTCCGTTGTTGGCCTGGCACCCCTACCTGATATTCTGGGGTAGTACCGGTACCCCCACCGGTACTCTGCAGTAGTATCGGTACACCCACCGGTACTCCAGCGTAGTACCTGAACCCTTACTGGTTCGCTGCGGTACACCTGCTGAACTTACGGGTGCGCGGTATAGACCAGACATTCCTACCTGACCCTCCAGGCTAGGCCCGGTATCCCTACCTATTGCTCTGCGGTAGGCCTGGCCCCCTACCCAACAATCTGGGTTAGTACCGGTACACCCACTGGTACTCCGCGGTAGTTTTGCTATACCCACCGGTACTCCTGGATTGTACCGAAACACTTACTGGTGCGCCGGGGTACACCTGCTGACCCTACGGCGTGCCGCTTTACGCCCACCCTTCCTACCTGACCCGCCGGAGTAGGCCCGGTATACTTACCCGATGTTTCGAGGTAGAACCCGTTCCCCCACAAGTACTCTGGGGTTGGAACGGAACCCTTTGTGATGCGCCAGAGAACACCAGCTGTCCCTTCGTGCGCGCTGGACTAGACACGGCCTCCCTACCGGACCCCACAGGTTAGACCCGGTATCCCTACCTGATGCTCCGCATTAGGCTTGGCACCCATAACCGATCTTCTGGGGTAGTAGCGGTACTCCCACCGTTACTCTGCCGTAGTATCGGTACACCCACCGGTACTCCGAGGTAGTGCGTGAACCCTTACTGGTTCACTGGGTTACTCCTGCTGACTTTACGGGTGCGCGGTGTAGACCAGACATTCCTACCTGACCCTCCGTGTTAGGCCTGGTATCCCTACCTGATGCTCCGTTGTTGGCCTGGCACCCATACCTGATATTCTGGGGTAGTACCGGTACCCCCACCGGTACTCTGCAGTATTATCGGTACACCCACCGGTACTCCAGGGTAGTACCTGAACCCTTACTGGTTCGCTGCAGTACACCTGCTGAACTTACGGGCGCGCGGTATAGACCAGACATTCCTACCTGACCCTCCAGGCTAGGCCCGGTATCCCTACCTATTGCTCTGCGGTAGGCCTGGCCCCCTACCCGACAATCTGGGTTAGTACCGGTACACCCACCCGTACTCCGCGGTAGTTTTGCTATACCCACCGGTATTCCTGGATTTTACCGGAACACTTACTGGTGCGCCGGGGTACACCTGCTGATCCTACGGGCGCCCCGCTTTACGCCCACCCTTCCTACCTGACCCGCCGGAGTAGGCCCGGTATATGTACCTGATGTTTCGATGTAGAACCAGTTCCCCCACCAGTACTCTGGGCTTGGAACGGAACCCTTTGTGATGCGTCAGAGAACACCAGCTGTCCCTTGGTGCGCGCTGGACTAGACCCGGCCTCCCTACCGGACCCCACAGGTTAGACCCGGTATCCCTACCTGATGCTCCGCATTAGGCTTGGCACCCATAACCGATCTTCTGGGGTAGTAGCGGTACTCCCACCGTTACTCTGCGGTAGTATCGGTACACCCACCGGTACTCCGAGGTAGTACGTGAACCCTTACTGGTTCACTGGGTTACTCCTGCTGACTTTACGGGTGTGCGGTGTAGACCAGACATTCCTAGCTGACCCTCCGTGTTAGGCCCGGTATCCCTACCTGATGCTCCGTTGTTGGCCTGGCACCCCTACCTGATATTCTGGGGTAGTACCGGTACCCCCACCGGTACTCTGCAGTAGTATCGGTACACCCACCGGTACTCCAGCGTAGTACCTGAACCCTTACTGGTTCGCTGCGGTACACCTGCTGAACTTACGGGTGCGCGGTATAGACCAGACATTCCTACCTGACCCTCCAGGCTAGGCCCGGTATCCCTACCTATTGCTCTGCGGTAGGCCTGGCCCCCTACCCAACAATCTGGGTTAGTACCGGTACACCCACTGGTACTCCGCGGTAGTTTTGCTATACCCACCGGTATTCCTGGATTTTACCGGAACACTTACTGGTGCGCCGGGGTACACCTGCTGATCCTACGGGCGCCCCGCTTTACGCCCACCCTTCCTACCTGACCCGCCGGAGTAGGCCCGGTATATGTACCTGATGTTTCGATGTAGAACCAGTTCCCCCACCAGTACTCTGGGGTTGGAACGGAACCCTTTGTGATGCGCCAGAGAACACCAGCTGTCCCTTGGTGCGCGCTGGACTAGACCCGGCCTCCCTACCGGACCCCACAGGTTAGATCTGGTATCCCTACCTGATGCTCCGCATTAGGCTTGGCACCCATAACCGATCTTCTGGGGTAGTAGCGGTACTCCCACCGTTACTCTGCCGTAGTATCGGTACACCCACCGGTACTCCAAGGTAGTACGTGAACCCTTACTGGTTCACTGGGTTACTCCTGCTGACTTTACGGGTGCGCGGTGTAGACCAGACATTCCTACCTGACCCTCCGTGTTAGGCCCGGTATCCCTACCTGATGCTCCGTTGTTGGCCTGGCACCCCTACCTGATATTCTGGGGTAGTACCGGTACCCCCACCGGTACTCTGCAGTAGTATCGGTACACCCACCGGTACTCCAGGGTAGTACCTGAACCCTTACTGGTTCGCTGCAGTACACCTGCTGAACTTACGGGCGCGCGGTATAGACCAGACATTCCTACCTGACCCTCCAGGCTAGGCCCGGTATCCCTACCTGATGCTCTGCGGTAGGCCTGGCCCCCTACCCGACAATCTGGGTTAGTACCGGTACACCCACTGGTACTCCGCGGTAGTTTTGCTATACCCACCGGTACTCCTGGATTGTACCGGAACACTTACTGGTACGCCGGGGTACACCTGCTGACCCTACGGGCGTCCCGCTTTACGCCCACCCTTCCTACCTGACCCGCCGGAGTAGGCCCGGTACACGTACCCGATGTTTCGAGGTAGAACCGGTTCACCCACCAGTACTCTGGGGTTGGAACGGAACCCTTTGTGATGCGCCAGAGAACACCAGCTGTCCCTTCGTGCGCGCTGGACTAGACCCGGCCTCCCTACCGGACCCCACAGGTTAGACCAGGAATCCCTACCTGATGCTCCGCATTAGGCTTGGCACCCATAACCGATCTTCTGGGGTAGTAGCGGTACTCCCACCGTTACTCTGCGGTAGTATCGGTACACCCACCGGTACTCCGAGGTAGTATGTGAACCCTTACTGGTTCACTGGGTTACTCCTGCTGACTTTACGGGTGCGCGGTGTAGACCAGATATTCCTACCTGACCCTCCGTGTTAGGCCCGGTATCCCTACCTGATGCTCCATTGTTGGCCAGGCACCCCTACCCGATATGCTGGGGTAGTACCGGTACCCCCACCGGTACTCTGCAGTAGTATCGGTACACCCACCGGTAATCCACGGTAGTACCTGAACCCTTACTGGTTCGCTGCAGTACACCTGCTGAACTTACGGGCGCACGGTATAGACCAGACATTCCTACCTGACCCTCCGTGTTAGGCCCGGTATCCCTACCTGATGCTCTGCGGTAGGCCTGGCCCCCTACCCGACAATCTGGGCTAGTACCGGTACACCCACTGGTACTCCGCGGTAGTTTTGCTATACCCACCGGTACTCCTGGATTGTACCGGAACACTTACTGGTACGCCGGGGTACACCTGCTGACCCTACGGGCGTAACGCTTTACGCCCACCCTTCCTACCTGACCCGCCGGAGTAGGCCCGGTATACGTACCCGATGTTTCGAGGTAGAACCGGTTCACCAACCAGTACTCTGGGGTTGGAACGGAACCCTTTGTGATGCGCCAGAGAACACCAGCTGTCCCTTCGTGCGCGCTGGACTAGACACGGCCTCCCTACCGGACCCCACAGGTTAGACCCGGTATCCCTACCTGATGCTCCGCATTAGGCTTGGCACCCATACCCGATCTTCTGGGGTAGTAGCGGTACTCCCACCGTTACTCTGCGGTAGTATCGGTACACCCACCGGTACTCCGAGGTAGTGCGTGAACCCTTACTGGTTCACTGGGTTACTCCTACTGACTTTACGGGTGCGCGGTGTAGACCAGACATTCCTACCTGACCCTCCGTGTTAGGCCCGGTATCCCTACCTGATGCTCCGTTGTTGACCTGGCACCCATACCTGATATTCTGGGGTAGTACCGGTACCCCCACCGGTACTCTGCAGTATTATCGGAACACCCACCGGTACTCCAGGGTAGTACCTGAACCCTTACTGGTTCGCTGCAGTACACCTGCTGAACTTACGGGCGCGCGGTATAGACCAGACATTCCTACCTGACCCTCCAGGCTAGGCCCGGTATCCCTACCTATTGCTCTGCGGTAGGCCTGGCCCCCTACCCGACAATCTGGGTTAGTACCGGTACACCCACCCGTACTCCGCGGTAGTTTTGCTATACCCACCGGTATTCCTGGATTTTACCGGAACACTTACTGGTGCTCCGGGGTACACCTGCTGATCCTACGGGCGCCCCGCTTTACGCCCACACTTCCTACCTGACCCGCCGGAGTAGGCCCGGTATATGTACCTGATGTTTCGATGTAGAACCAGTTCCCCCACCAGTACTCTGGGCTTGGAACGGAACCCTTTGTGATGCGTCAGAGAACACCAGCTGTCCCTTGGTGCGCGCTGGACTAGACCCGGCCTCCCTACCGGACCCCACAGGTTAGACCCGGTATCCCTACCTGATGCTCCGCATTAGGCTTGGCACCCATAACCGATCTTCTGGGGTAGTAGCGGTACTCCCACCGTTACTCTGCGGTAGTATCGGTACACCCACCGGTACTCCGAGGTAGTACGTGAACCCTTACTGGTTCACTGGGTTACTCCTGCTGACTTTACGGGTGTGCGGTGTAGACCAGACATTCCTAGCTGACCCTCCATGTTAGGCCCGGTATCCCTACCTGATGCTCCGTTGTTGGCCTGGCACCCCTACCTGATATTCTGGGGTAGTACCGGTACCCCCACCGGTACTCTGCAGTAGTATCGGTACACCCACCGGTACTCCAGGGTAGTACCTGAACCCTTACTGGTTCGCTGCAGTACACCTGCTGAACTTACGGGCGCGCGGTATAGACCAGACATTCCTACCTGACCCTCCAGGCTAGGCCCGGTATCCCTACCTGATGCTCTGCGGTAGGCCTGGCCCCCTACCCGACAATCTGGGGTAGTACCGGTACACCCACTGGTACTCCGCGGTAGTTTTGCTATACCCACCGGTACTCCTGGATTTTACCGGAACACTTACTGGTGCGCCGAGGTACACCTGCTGATCCTACGGACGCCCCGCTTTACGCCAACCCTTCCTACCTGACTCGCCGGAGTAGGCCCAGTATACGTACCCGATGTTTCGAGGTAGAACCGGTTCCCCCACCAGGACTCTGGGGTTGGAACGGAACCCATTGTGATGCGCCAGAGAACACCAGCTGTCCCTTGGTGCGCGCTGGACTAGACCCGGCCTCCCTACCGGACCCCACAGGTTAGACCCGGTATCCCTACCTGATGCTCCGCATTAGGCTTGGCACCCATACCCGATCTTCTGGGGTAGTAGCGGTACTCCCACCGTTACTCTGCGGTAGTATCGGTACACCCACCGGTACTCCGAGGTAGTATGTGAACCCTTACTGGTTCACTGGGTTACTCCTGCTGCCTTCACGGGTGCGCGGTGTAGACCAGACATTCCTACCTGACCCTCCGTGTTAGGCCTTGTATCCCTACCTGATGCTCCGTTGTTGGCCTGGCACCCATACCTGATATGCTGGGGTAGTACCGGTACCCCCACCGGTACTCTGCAGTATTATCGGTACACCCACCGGTACTCCAGGGTAGTACCTGAACACTTACTGGTTCGCTGCAGTACACCTGCTGAACTTACGGGCGCGCGGTATAGACCAGACATTCCTACCTGACCCTCCAGGCTAGGCCCGGTATCCCTACCTATTGCTCTGCGGTAGGCCTGGCCCCCTACCCGACAATCTGGGGTAGTACCGGTACACCCACTGGTACTCCGCGGTAGTTTTGCTATACCCACCGGTACTCCTGGATTTTACCGGAACACTTACTGGTGCGCCGGGGTACACCTGCTGATCCTACGGGCGCGCCGCTTTACGCCCACCCTTCCTACCTGACCCTCCGGAGTAGGCGCGGTATACGTACCCGATGTTTCGAGGTAGAACCCGTTCCCCCACCAGTACTCTGGGGTTGGAACGGAACCCTTTGTGATGCGCCAGAGAACACCAGCTGTCCCTTCGTGCGCGCTGGACTAGACCCGGCCTCCCTACCGGACCCCACAGGTTAGAACCGGTATCCCTACCTGATGCTCCGCATTAGGCTTGGCACCCATACCCGATGTTCTGGGGTAGTAGCGGTACCCCCACAGTTACTCTGCGGTAGTATCGGTACACCCACCGGTACTCCGAGGTAGTACGTGAACCCTTACTGGTTCACTGGGTTACTCCTGCTGACTTTACGGGTGCGCGGTGTAGACCAGACATTCCTACCTGACCCTCTGTGTTAGGCCCGGTATCCCTACCTGATGCTCCGTTGTTGGCCTGGCACCCATACCTGATATTCTGGGGTAGTACCGGTACCCCCACCGGTACTCTGCGGTAGTATTGGTACACCCACCGGTACTCCAGGGTAGTACCTGAACCCTTACTGGTTCGCTGCAGTACACCTGCTGAACATACGGGCGCGCGGTATAGACCAGACATTCCTACCTGACCCTCCAGGCTAGGCCCGGTATCCCTACCTGATGCTCTGCGGTAGGCCTGGACCCCTACCCGACAATCTGGTTTAGTACCGGTACACCCACTGGTACTCCGCGGTAGTTTTGCTATACCCACCGGTACTCCTGGATTGTACCGGAACACTTACTGGTACGCCGGGATACACCTGCTGACCCTACGGGCGTCCCGCTTTACGCCCACCCTTCCTACCTGACCCGCCGGAGTAGGCCCGGTATACGTACCCGATGTTTCGAGGTAGAACCGGTTCACCAACCAGTACTCTGGGGTTGGAACGGAACCCTTTGTGATGCGCCAGAGAACACCAGCTGTCCCTTCGTGCGCGCTGGACTAGACCCGGCCTCCCTACCGGACCCAACAGGTTAGACCCGGTATCCCTACCTGATGCTCCGCATTAGGCTTGGCACCCATACCCGATCTTCTGGGGTAGTAGCGGTACTCCCACCGTTACTCTGCGGTAGTATCGGTACACCCACCGGTACTCCGAGGTAGTTTGTGAACCCTTACTGGTTCACTGGGTTACTCCTGCTGACTTTACGGGTGCGCGGTGTAGACCAGACATTCCTAGCTGACCCTCCGTGTTAGGCCCGGTATCCCTACCTGATGCTCCGTTGTTGGCCTGGCACCCCTACCTGATATTCTGGGGTAGTACCGGTACCCCCACCGGTACTCTGCAGTAGTATCGGTACACCCACCGGTACTCCAGCGTAGTACCTGAACCCTTACTGGTTCGCTGCGGTACACCTGCTGAACTTACGGGTGCGCGGTATAGACCAGACATTCCTACCTGACCCTCCAGGCTAGGCCCGGTATCCCTACCTGATGCTCTGCGGTAGGCCTGGCCCCCTACCGGACAATCTGTGTTAGTACCGGTACACACACTGGTACTCCGCGGTAGTTTTGCTATACCCACCGGTACTCCTGGATTTTACCGGAACACTTACTGGTGCGCCGGGGTACACCTGCTGATCCTACGGGCGCCCCGCTTTACGCCCACACTTCCTACCTGACCCGCCGGAGTAGACCCGGTGTACGTATCCCATGTTTCGAGGTAGAACCGGTTCCCCCACAAGTACTCTGGGGTTGGAACGGAACCCTTTGTGATGCGCCAGAGAACACCAGCTGTCCCTTCGTGCGCGCTGGACTAGACACGGCCTCCCTACCAGACGCCACAGGTTAGACCCGCTATCCCTACCTGATGCTCCGCGTTAAGCTTGGCACCCATAACAGATCTTCTGGGGTAGTAGTGGTACTCCCACCGTTACTCTGCGGTAGTATCGGTACACCCACCGGTACTCCGGGGTAGTACGTGAACCCTTATTGGTTCACTGGGGTACACCAGCTGACTTTACAGGTGCGCGGTGTAGACCAGACATTCCTAGCTGACCCTCCGTGTTAGGCCCGGTATCCCTACCTGATGCTCCGTTGTTGGCCTGGCACCCATACCTGATATGCTGGGGTAGTACCGGTACCCCCACCGGTACTCTGCAGTAGTATCGGTACACCCACCGGTACTCCAGCGTAGTACCTGAACCCTTACTGGTTCGCTGCGGTACACCTGCTGAACTTACGGGTGCGCGGTATAGACCAGACATTCCTACCTGACCCTCCAGGCTAGGCCCGGTATCCCTACCTGATGCTCTGCGGTAGGCCTGGCCCCCTACCGGACAATCTGTGTTAGTACCGGTACACACACTGGTACTCCGCGGTAGTTTTGCTATACCCACCGGTACTCCTGGATTTTACCGGAACACTTACTGGTGCGCCGGGGTACACCTGCTGATCCTACGGGCGCCCCGCTTTACGCCCACACTTCCTACCTGACCCGCCGGAGTAGACCCGGTGTACGTATCCCATGTTTCGAGGTAGAACCGGTTCCCCCACAAGTACTCTGGGGTTGGAACGGAACCCTTTGTGATGCGCCAGAGAACACCAGCTGTCCCTTCGTGCGCGCTGGACTAGACACGGCCTCCCTACCAGACGCCACAGGTTAGACCCGCTATCCCTACCTGATGCTCCGCGTTAAGCTTGGCACCCATAACAGATCTTCTGGGGTAGTAGTGGTACTCCCACCGTTACTCTGCGGTAGTATCGGTACACCCACCGGTACTCCGGGGTAGTACGTGAACCCTTATTGGTTCACTGGGGTACACCAGCTGACTTTACAGATGCGCGGTGTAGACCAGACATTCCTACCTGACCCTCCGTGTTAGGCCCGGTATCCCTACCTGATGCTCCGTTGTTGGCCTGGCACCCATACCTGATATGCTGGGGTAGTACCGGTACCCCCACCGGTACTCTGCAGTAGTATCGGTACACCCACCGGTACTCCAGGGTAGTACCTGAACCCTTACTGGTTCACTGGGGTACACCTGCTGAACTTACGGGCGCGCGGTATAGACCAGACATTCCTACCTGACCCTCCAGGCTAGGCCCGGTATCCCTACCTGATGCTCTGCGGTAGGCCTGGCCCCCTACCCCACAATCTGGGTTAGTACCGGTACACCCACTGGTACTCCGCGGTAGTTTTGCTATACCCACCGGTACTCCTGGATTGTACCGGAACACTTACTGGTGCGCCGGGGTACACCTGCTGACCCTACGGGCGCGACGCTTTACGCCCTCCCTTCCTACCTGACCCGCCAGAGTAGGCACGGTATCCCTACCCGATGTTTCAATGTAGAACCGGTTCCCCCACCAGTACTCTGGGGTTGGAACGGAACCCTTTGTGATGCGCCAGAGAACACCAGCTGTCCCTTCGTGCGCGCTGGACTAGACCCGGCCTCCCTACCGGACCCCAGAGGTTAGACCCGGTATCCCTACCTGATGCTCCGCATTAGGCTTGGCACCCATACCCGATCTTCTGGGGTAGTAGCGGTACTCCCACCGTTACTCTGCGGTAGTATCGGTACACCCACTGGTACTCCGAGGTAGTACGTGAACCCTTACTGGTTCACTGTGTTACTCCTGCTGACTTTACGGGTGCGCGGTGTAGACCAGACATTCCTACCTGACCCTCCGTGTTAGGCCCGGTATCCCTACCTGATGCTCCGTTGTTGGCCTGGCACCCATACCTGATATGCTGGGGTAGTACCGGTACCCCCACCGTTACTCTGCGGTAGTATCGGTACACCCACCGGTACTCCAGGGTAGTACCTGAACCCTTACTGGTCCGCTGCAGTACACCTGCTGAACTTACGGGCGCGCGGTGTAGACCAGACATTCCTACCTGACCCTCCAGGCTAGGCCCGGTATCCCTACCTATTGCTCTGCGGTAGGCCTGGCCCCCTACCCAACAATCTGGGTTAGTACCGGTACACCCACTGGTACTCCGCGGTAGTTTTGCTATACCCACCGGTACTCCTGGATTGTACCGGAACACTTACTGGTGCGCCGGGGTACACCTGCTGATCATACGGGCGCCCCGCTTTACGCCCACCCTTCCTACCTGACCCGCCGGAGTAGGCCCGGTATACGTACCCGATGTTTCGAGGTAGAACCGGTTCACCCACCAGTACTCTGGGGTTGGAACGGAACCCTTTGTGATGCGCCAGAGAACAGCAGCTGTCCCTTCGTGCGCGCTGGACTAGACCCGGCCTCCCTACCGGACCCCACAGGTTAGACCAGGAATCCCTACCTGATGCTCCGCATTAGTCTTGGCACCCATAACTGATCTTCTGGGGTAGTAGCGGTACTCCCACCGTTACTCTGCGGTAGTATCGGTACACCCACCGGTACTCCGAGGTAGTACGTGAACCCTTATTGGTTCACTGGGTTACTCCTGCTGACTTTACGGGTGCGCGGTGTAGACCAGACATTCCTAGCTGACCCTCCGTGTTAGGCCCGGTATCCCTACCTGATGCTCCGTTGTTGGCCTGGCACCCCTACCCGATATGCTGGGGTAGTACCGGTACCCCCACCGGTACTCTGCAGTAGTATCGGTACACCCACCGGTAATCCAGGGTAGTACCTGAACCCTTACTGGTTCGCTGCAGTACACCTGCTGAACTTACGGGCCCACGGTATAGACCAGACATTCCTACTTGACCCTCCAGGCTAGGCCCGGTATCCCTACCTGATGCTCTGCGGTAGGCCTGGCCCCCTACACAACAATCTCGGTTAGTACCGGTACACCCACTGGTACTCCGCGGTAGTTTTGCTATACCCACCGGTACTCCTGGATTGTACCGGAACACTTACTGGTACGCCGGGGTACACCTGCTGACCCTACGGGCGTCCCGCTTTACGCCCACCCTTCCTACCTGACCCGCCGGATTAGGCCCGGTATACGTACCCGATGTTTCGAGGTAGAACCAGTTCACCAACCAGTACTCTGGGGTTGGAACGGAACCCTTTGTGATGCGCCAGAGAACACCAGCTGTCCCTTCGTGCGCGCTGGACTAGACCCGGCCTCCCTACCGGACCCAACAGGTTAGACCCGGTATCCCTACCTGATGCTCCGCATTAGGCTTGGCACCCATAACCGATCTTCTGGGGTAGTAGCGGTACTCCCACCGTTACTCTGCGGTAGTATCGGTACATCCACCGGTACTCCGAGGTAGTACGTGAACCCTTATTGGTTCACTGGGTTACTCCTGCTGACTTTACGGGTGCGCGGTGTAGACCAGACATTCCTACCTGACCCTCCGTGTTAGGCCCGGTATCCCTACCTGATGCTCCGTTGTTGGCCTGGCACCCCTACCTGATATTCTGGGGTAGTACCGGTACCCCCACCGGTACTCTGCAGTAGTATCGGTACACCCACCGGTACTCCAGCGTAGTACCTGAACCCTTACTGGTTCGCTGCGGTACACCTGCTGAACTTACGGGTGCACGGTATAGACCAGACATTCCTACCTGACCCTCCAGGCTAGGCCCGGTATCCCTACCTATTGCTCTGCGGTAGGCCTGGCCCCCTACCCAACAATCTGGGTTAGTACCGGTACACCCACTGGTACTCCGCGGTAGTTTTGCTATACCCACCGGTACTCCTGGATTGTACCGAAACACTTAATGGTGCGCCGGGGTACACCTGCTGACCCTACGGCGTGCCGCTTTACGCCCACCCTTCCTACCTGACCCGCCGGAGTAGGCCCGGTATACTTACCCGATGTTTCGAGGTAGAACCCGTTCCCCCACAAGTACTCTGGGGTTGGAACGGAACCCTTTGTGATGCGCCAGAGAACACCAGCTGTCCCTTCGTGCGCGCTGGACTACACCCGGCCTCCCTACCGGACCCCACAGGTTAGACCCGGTATCCCTACCTGACACTCCGCATTAGGCTTGGCACCCATACCCGACCTTCTGGGTAGTAGCGGTACCCCCACCGTTACTCTGCGGTAGTATCGGTACACCCACCGGTACTCCGAGGTAGTACGTGAACCCTTACTGGTTCACTGGGGTACACCTGCTGACATTACTGGCGCGCGGTGTAGACCAGACATTCCTACCTGACCCTCCGTGTTAGGCCCGGTATCCCTACCTGATGCTCCATTGTTGGCCAGGCACCCCTACCCGATATGCTGGGGTAGTACCGCTACCCCCACCGGTACTCTGCGGTAGTATTGGTACACCCACCGGTACTCCAGGGTAGACCTGAACCCTTACTGGTTCGCTGCGGTACACCTGCTGAACTTACGGGCGCGCGGTATAGACCAGACATTCCTACCTGACGCTCCAGGCTAGGCCCGGTATCCCTACCTGATGCTCTGCGGTAGGCCTGGCCCCCTACCGGACAATCTGTGTTAGTACCGGTACACACACTGGTACTCCGCGGTAGTTTTGCTATACCCACCGGTACTCCTGGATTTTACCGGAACACTTACTGGTGCGCCGGGGTACACCTGCTGATCCTACGGGCGCCCCGCTTTACGCCCACACTTCCTACCTGAAACCGCCGGAGTAGACCCGGTGTACGTATCCCATGTTTCGAGGTAGAACCGGTTCCCCCACAAGTACTCTGGGGTTGGAACGGAACCCTTTGTGATGCGCCAGAGAACACCAGCTGTCCCTTCGTGCGCGCTGGACTAGACCCGGCCTCCCTACCAGACGCCACAGGTTAGACCCGCTATCCCTACCTGATGCTCCGCGTTTAAGCTTGGCACCCATAACAGATCTTCTGGGGTAGTAGTGGTACTCCCACCGTTACTCTGCGGTAATATCGGTACACCCACCGGTACTCCGGGGTAGTACGTGAACCCTTACTGGTTTACTGGGGTACACCAGCTGACTTTACAGGTGCGCGGTGTAGACCAGACATTCCTACCTGACCCTCCGTGTTAGGCCCGGTATCCCTACCTGATGCTCCGTTGTTGGCCTGGCACCCATACCTGATATTCTGGGGTAGTACCGGTACCCCCACCGGTACTCTGCAGTAGTATCGGTACACCCACCGGTACTCCAGGGTAGTACCTGAACCCTTACTGGTTCGTTGTGGTACACCTGCTGAACTTACGGGCGCGCGGTATAGACCAGACATTCCTACCTGACCCTCCAGGCTAGGCCCGGTATCCCTACCTGATGCTCTGCGGTAGGCCTGGCCCCCTACGCGACAATCTGGGTTAGTACCGGTACACCCACTGGTACTCTGCGGTAGCTTTGCTATACCCACCGGTACTCCTGGATTTTACCGGAACACTTACTGGTGCGCCGGGGTACACCTGCTGATCCTACGGGCGCCCCGCTTTACGCCCACCCTTCCTACCTGACCCGCCAGAGTAGGCACGGTATACGTACCCGATGTTTCGAGGTAGAACCGGTTCCCCCACCAGTACTCTGGGGTTGGAACGGAACCCTTTGTGATGCGCCAGAGAACACCAGCTGTCCCTTCGTGCGCGCTGGACTAGACCCGGCCTCCCTACCGGACCCCAGAGGTTAGACCCGGTATCCCTACCTGATGCTCCGCATTAGGCTTGGCACCCATAACCGATATTCTGGGGTAGTAGAGGTACCCCCACCGTTACTCTGCGGTAGTATTGGTACACACACCGGTACTCCGAGGTAGTACGTGAACCCTTACTGGTTCACTGGGTTACTCCTGCTGCCTTCACGGGTGCGCGGTGTAGACCAGACATTCCTACCTGACCCTCCGTGTTAGGCCCGGTATCCCTACCTGATGCTCCGTTGTTGGCCTGGCACCCATGCCTGATATTCTGGGGTAGTACCGGTACCCCCACCGGTACTCTGCAGTAGTATCGGTACACCCACCGGTACTCCAGGGTAGTACCTGGACCCTTACTGGTTCGCTGCAGTACACCTGCTGAACTTACGGGCGCGAGGTATAGACCAGACATTCCTACCTGACCCTCCAGGCTAGGCCCGGTATCCCTACCTGATGCTCTGCGGTAGGCCTGGCCCCCTACCCGACAATCTGGGTTAGTACCGGTACACCCACTGGTACTCCGCGGTAGTTTTGCTATACCCACCGGTACTCCTGGATTGTACCGGAACACTTACTGGTGCGCCGGGGTACACCTGCTGACCCTACGGGCGCGATGCTTTACGCCCACCCTTCCTACCTGACCCGCCAGAGTAGGCACGGTATCCCTACCCGATGTTTCGATGTAGAACCGGTTCCCCCACCAGTACTCTGGGGTTGGAACGGAACCCTTTGTGATGCGCCAGAGAACACCAGCTGTCCCTTCGTGCGCGCTGGACTAGACCCGGCCTCCCTACCGGACCCCACAGGTTAGACCAGGAATCCCTACCTGATGCTCCGCATTAGGCTTGGCACCCATAACCGATCTTCTGGGGTAGTAGCGGTACCCCCACCGTTACTCTGCGGTAGTATCGGTACACCCACCGGTACTCCGAGGTAGTACGTGAACCCTTACTGGTTCACTGGGTTACTCCTGCTGACTTTACGGGTGCGCGGTGTAGACCAGACATTTCTAGCTGACCCTCCGTGTTAGGCCCGGTATCCCTACCTGATGCTCCGTTGTTGGCCTGGCACCCCTACCTGATATGCTGGGGTAGTACCGGTACCCCCACCGGTACTCTGCAGTAGTATCGGTACACCCACTGGTACTCCAGGGTAGTACCTGAACCCTTACTGGTTCGCTGCGGTACACCTGCTGAACTTACGGGCGCGCGGTATAGACCAGACATTCCTACCTGACCCTCCGTGTTAGGCCCGGTATCCCTACCTGATGCTCTGCGGTAGGCCTGGCCCCCTACCCAACAATCTGGGTTAGTACCGGTACACCCACTGGTACTCTGCGGTAGTTTTGCTATACCCACCGGTACTCCTGGATTGTACCGGAACACTTACTGGTATGCCGGGGTACACCTGCTGACCCTACGAGCGTCCCGCTTTACGCCCACCCTTCCTACCTGACCCGCCGGAGTAGGCCCGGTATACGTACCCGATGTTTCGAGGTAGAACCGGTTCACCCACCAGTACTCTGGGGTTGGAACGGAACCCTTTGTGATGCGCCAGAGAACAGCAGCTGTCCCTTCGTGCGCGCTGGACTAGACCCGGCCTCCCTACCGGACCCCACAGGTTAGACCAGGAATCCCTACCTGATGCTCCGCATTAGTCTTGGCACCCATAACTGATCTTCTGGGGTAGTAGCGGTACTCCCACCGTTACTCTGCGGTAGTATCGGTACACCCACCGGTACTCCGAGGTAGTACGTGAACACTTACTGGTTCACTGGGTTCCTCCTGGTGACTTTACGGGTGCGCGGTGTAGACCAGACATTCCTAGCTGACCCTCCGTGTTAGGCCCGGTATCCCTACCTGATGCTCCGTTGTTGGCCTGGCACACCTACCTGATATGCTGGGGTAGTACCGGTACCCCCACCGGTACTCTGCAGTAGTATCGGTACACCCACTGGTACTCCAGGGTAGTACCTGAACCCTTACTGGTTCGCTGCGGTACACCTGCTGAACTTACGGGCGCGCGGTATAGACCAGACATTCCTACCTGACCCTCCAGGCTAGGCCCGGTATCCCTACCTATTGCTCTGCGGTAGGCCTGGCCCCTTACCCGACAATCTGGGGTAGTACCGTTACACCCACTGGTACTCCGCGGTAGTTTTGCTATACCCACCGGTACTCCTGGATTGTACCGGAACACTTACTGGTGCGCCGGGATACACCTGCTGATCCTACGGGCGTCCCGCTTTACGCCCACCCTTCCTACCTGAACCGCCGGAGTAGGCCCAGTACACGTACCCGATGTTTCGAGGTAGAACCGGTTCCCCCACCAGTACTCTGGGGTTGGAACGGAACCCTTTGTGATGCGCCAGAGAACACCAGCTGTCCCTTCGTGCGCGCTGGACTAGACCCGGCCTCCCTACCGGACCCCAGAGGTTAGACCCGGTATCCCTACCTGATGCTCCGCATTAGGCTTGGCACCCATACCCGACCATCTGGGTAGTAGCGGTACCCCCACCGTTACTCTGCGGTAGTATCGGTACACCCACCGGTACTCCGAGGTAGTACGTGAACCCTTACTGGTTCACTGGGGTACACCTGCTGACATTACTGGCGCGCTGGGTAGACCAGACATTCCTACCTGACCCTCCGTGTTAGGCCCGGTATCCCTACCTGATGCTCCATTGTTGGCCAGGCACCCCTACCTGATATGCTGGGGTAGTACCGCTACCCCCACCGGTACTCTGCGGTAGTATTGGTACACCCACCGGTACTCCAGGGTAGACCTGAACCCTTACTGGTTCGCTGCGGTACACCTGCTGAACTTACGGGCGCGCGGTATAGACCAGACATTCCTACCTGACCCTCCAGGCTAGGCCCGGTATCCCTACCTGATGCTCTGCGGTAGGCCTGGCCCCCTACCCTACAATCTGGGGTAGTACCGGTACACCCACTGGTACTCCGCGGTAGTTTTGCTATACCCACCGGTACTCCTGGATTTTACCGGAACACTTACTGGTGCGCCGGGGTACACCTGTTGATCCTACGGGCGCCCCGCTTTACGCCCACACTTCCTACCTGACCCGCCGGAGTAGACCCGGTGTACGTACCCCATGTTTCGAGGTAGAACCGGTTCCCCCACCAGTACTCTGGTGTTGGAACGGAACCCTTTGTGATGCGCCAGAGAACACCAGCTGTCCCTTCGTGCGCGCTGGACTAGATACGGCCTCCCTACCAGATGCCACAGGTTAGACCCGCTATCCCTACCTGATGCTCCGCGTTAAGCTTGGCACCCATAACTGATCTTCTGGGGTAGTAGCGGTACTCCCACCGTTACCCTGCGGTAGTATCGGTACACCCACCGGTACTCCGGGGTAGTACGTGAACCCTTACTGGTTTACTGGGGTACACCAGCTCACTTTACAGGTGCGCGGTGTAGACCAGACATTCCTACCTGACCCTCCGTGTTAGGCCCGGTATCCCTACCTGATGCTCCGTTGTTGGCCTGGCACCCCTACCTGATATTCTGGGGTAGTACCGGTACCCCCACCGGTATTCTGCAGTAGTATCGGTACACCCACCGGTACTCCAGAGTAGTACCTGAACCCTTACTGGTTCGTTGCGGTACACCAGCTGAACTTACGGGCGCGCGGTATAGACCAGACATTCCTACCTGACCCTCCAGGCTAGGCCCGGTATCCCTACCTGATGCTCTGCGGTAGGCCTGGCCCCCTACCCGACAATCTGGGCTAGTACCGGTACACCCACTGGTACTCCGCGGTAGTTTTGCTATACCCACCGGTACTCCGGGATTGTACCGGAACACTTACTGGTGCGCCGGGGTATACCTGCTGATCCTACGGGCGCCCCGCTTTACGCCCACCCTTCCTACCTGACCCGCCAGAGTAGGCCCGGTATACGTACCCGATGTATCGAGGTAGAACCGGTTCCCCCACCAGTACTCTGGGGTTGGAACGGAACCCTTTGTGATGCGCCAGAGAACACCAGCTGTCCCTTCGTGCGCGCTGGACTAGACCCGGCCTCCCTACCGGACCCCAGAGGTTAGACCCGGTATCCCTACCTGATGCTCCGCATTAGGCTTGGAACCCATACCCGATGTTCTGGGGTAGTAGCGGTACCCCCACCGTTACTCTGCGGTAGTATTGGTACACCCACCGGTACTCCGAGGTAGTACGTGAACCCTTACTGGTTCACTGGGTTACTCCTGCTGCCTTCACGGGTGCGCGGTGTAGACCAGACATTCCTACCTGACCCTCCGTGTTAGGCCCGGTATCCCTACCTGATGCTCTACGGTAGCCTGGCCCCCTACCGGACAATCTGTGTTAGTACCGGTACACACACTGGTACTCCGCGGTAGTTTTGCTATACCCACCGGTACTCCTGGATTTTACCGGAACACTTACTGGTGCGCCGGGGTACACCTGCTGATCCTACGGGCGCCCCGCTTTACGCCCACACTTCCTACCTGACCCGCCGGAGTAGACCCGGTGTACGTACCCCATGTTTCGAGGTAGAACCGGTTCCCCCACCAGTACTCTGGTGTTGGAACGGAACCCTTTGTGATGCGCCAGAGAACACCAGCTGTCCCTTCGTGCGCGCTGGACTAGACACGGCCTCCCTACCAGATGCCACAGGTTAGACCCGCTATCCCTACCTGATGCTCCGCGTTAAGCTTGGCACCCATAACTGATCTTCTGGGGTAGTAGCGGTACTCCCACCGTTACTCTGCGGTAGTATCGGTACACCCACCGGTACTCCGGGGTAGTACGTGAACCCTTACTGGTTTACTGGGGTACACCAGCTGACTTTACAGGTGCGCGGTGTAGACCAGACATTCCTACCTGACCCTCCGTGTTAGGCCCGGTATCCCTACCTGATGCTCCGTTGTTGGCCTGGCACCCCTACCCGATATGCTGGGGTAGTACCGGTACCCCCACCGGTACTCTGCGGTAGTATCGGTACACCCACCGGTACTCCAGGGTAGTACCTGAACCCTTAATGGTTCACTGAGGTACACCTGCTGAACTTACGGGCGCGCGGTATAGACCAGAAATTCCTACCTGACCCTCCGTGTTAGGCCCGGTATCCCTACCTGATGCTCTGTGGTAGGCCTGGCCCCCTACCCGACAATCTGGGTTAGTACCGGTACACCCACTGGTACTCCGCGGTAGTTTTGCTATACCCACCGGTACTCCTGGATTGTACCGGAACACTTACTGGTGCGCCGGGGTACACCTGCTGACCCTACGGGCGTGACGCTTTACGCCCACCCTTCCTACCTGACCCGCCGGAGTAGGACCGGTATCCCTACCCAATGTTTCGATGTAGTACCGGTTCCCCCACCAGTACTCTGGGGTTGGAACGGAACCCTTTGTGATGCGCCAGAGAACACCAGCTGTCCCTTCCTGCGCGCTGGACTAGACCCGGCCTCCCTACCGGACCCCACAGGTTAGACCCGTTACCCCTACCTGATGCTCCGCATTAGGCTTGGCACCCATACCCGATCTTCTGGGTTAGTAGCGGTACTCCCACCGTTACTCTGCGGTAGTATCGGTACACCCACCGGTACTCCGAGGTAGTACGTGAACCCTTACTGGTTCACTGTGTTACTCCTGCTGACTTTACGGGTGCGCGGTGTAGACCAGACATTCCTACCTGACCCTCCGTGTTAGGCCCGGTATCCCTACCTGATGCTCCGTTGTTGGCCTGGCACCCCTACCTGATATTCTGGGGTAGTACCGGTACCCCCACCGGTACTCTGCAGTAGTATCGGTACACCCACCGGTACTCCAGGTTAGTACCTGAACCCTTAATGGTTCGCTGGGGTACACCTACTGAACTTACGGGCGCGCGGTATAGACCAGATATTCCTACCTGACCCTCCAGGCTAGGCCCGGTATCCCTACCTGATGCTCTGCGGTAGGCCTGGCCCCCTACCCGACAATCTGGGGTAGTACCGGTACACCCACTGGTACTCCGCGGTAGTTTTGCTATACCCACCGGTACTCCTGGATTTTACCGGAACACTTACTGGTGCGCCGGGGTACACCTGCTGACCCTACGGGCACACTGCTTTGGACCCACTCTTCCTACCTGACCCGCCGGGGTAGGCCTGGTATACCTACCCGATGTTTCGAGGTAGAACCGGTTCCCCCACCGGTACTCTGGGTTTGGAACGGAACCCTTTGTGATGCGCCAGAGAACACCAGCTGTCCCATCGTGCGCGCTGGACTAGACCCGACCTCCCTACCGGACCCCACATGTTACACCCAGTATCCCTACCTGATGCTCCGCATTAGGCTTGGCACCCATACCCGATCTTCTGGGGTACTAGCGGTACACCCACCGTTACGCTGCGGTAGTATCGGTACACCCACCGGTACTCCGGGGTAGTACGTGAACCCTTACTGGTTCACTGGGGTACACCTGCTGACGTTATGGGCACGCGGTATAGACCAGACATTCCTACCTGACCCTCCGTGTTAGGCCCGGTATCCCTACCTGATGCTCCGTTGTTGGCTTGGCACCCCTACCCGATATGCTGGGGTAGTACCGGTACCCCCACCGGTACTCTGCGGTAGTATTGGTACACCCACCGGTACTCCAGGGCAGTACCTGAACCCTTACTGGTTCGCTGGGGTACACCTGCTGACCTTACGGGCTTGCTGTGTAGAGCAGACATTCCTACCTGACCCTCCAGGCTAGGCCCGGTATCCCTACCTGATGCTCTGCGGTAGGCCTGGCCCCCTACCCGACAATCTGGGTAGTACCGGTACACCCACAGGTTCTCCGCGGTAGTTTTGCTATACCCACCGGTACTCCTGGATTGTACCGGAACCCTTACTGGTGCGCCGGGGTACACCTGCTGACCCTACGGGCGCGCCGCTTTACGCCCACCCTTCCTACCTGACCCGCCGGGGTAGGCCTGGTATACCTACCCGATGTTTCGAGGTAGAACCCGTTCCCCCACCAGTACTCTGGGGTTGGAACGGAACCCTTTGTGATGCGCCAGAGAACACCAGCTGTCCCTTCGTGTGCGCTGGACTAGACCCGGCCTCCCTACCGGACCCCACAGGTTAGATCCGATATCCCTACCTGATGCTCCGCATTAGGCTTGGCACCCATACCCGATGTTCTGGGGTAGTAGCGGTACCCCCACCGTGACTCTGCGGTAGTATCGCTACACCCACCGGTACTCCGGGGTAGTACGTGAACCCTTACTGGTTCACTGGGGTACACCTGATGACGTTACGGGCACGCGGTATAGACCAGACATTCCTACCTGACCCTCCGTGTTAGGCCCGGTATCCCTACCTGATGCTCCGCATTAGGATTGGCACCCATACCCGATGTTCTGGGGTAGTAGCGGTACCCCCACCGTTACTCTGCGGTAGTATCGGTACACCCACCGGTACTCCGGGGTAGTACGTGAACCCTTACTGGTTCACTGGGGTACGCCTGCTGACGTTAGTGGCGCGCGGTATAGACCAGACATTCCTACCTGACCCTCCAGGCTAGGCCCGGTATCCCTACCTGATGCTCCGTTGTTGGCCTGGCACCCCTACCCGATATACTGGGGTAGTACCGGTACTCCCACCGGTACTCTGCGGTAGTATTGGTACACCCACCGGTACTCCAGGGCAGTACCTGAACCCTTACTGGTTCGCTGGGGTACACCTGCTGACCTTACGGGCGTGCTGTGTAGAGCAGACATTCCTACCTGACCCTCCAGGCTAGGCCCGGTATCCCTACCTGATGCTCTGCGCTACGCCTGGCCCCCTACCCGACAATCTGGGGTAGTACCGGTACACCCACCGGTACTCCGCGGTAGTTTTGCTATACCCACCGGTACTCCTGGATTGTACCGGAACCCTTACTGGTGCGCCGGGGTACACCTGCTGGCCCTACGGGCGCGCCGCTTTACGCCCACGCTTCCTACCTGACCCGCCGGGGTAGGCCTGGTATATCTACCCGATGTTTCGAGGTAGAACCGGTTCCCCCACCGGTACTCTGGGGTTGGAACGGAACCCTTTGTGATGCGCCAGAGAACACCAGCTGTCCCTTCGTGCGCGCTGGACTAGACCCGGCCTCCCTACCGGACCCCACAGGTTAGACCCGCTATCCCTACCTGATGCTCCGCATTAGGCTTGGCACCCATACCCGATGTTCTGGGGTAGTAGCGGTACCCCCACCGTTACTCTGCGGTAGTATCGGTACACCCACCGGTACTCCGGGGTAGTACGTGAACCCTTACTGGTTCACTGGGGTACACCTGATGATGTTTCGGGCACGCGGTATAGACCAGACATTCTTCCTGACCCTCCGTGTTAGTCCCGGTATCCCTACCTGATGCTCCGTTGTTGGCCTGGCACCCCTACCCGATATGCTGGGGTAGTACCAGTACCCGCACCGGTACTCTGCGGTAGTATTGGTACACCCTCCGGTACTCCAGGGCAGTACCTGAACACTTACTGGTTCGCTGGGGTACACCTGCTGACCTTACCAGCGTGCTGTGTAGACCAGACATTCCTACCTGACCCTCCAGGCTAGGCCCGGTATCCCTACCTGATGCTCTGCGCTACGCCTGGCCCCCTACCCGACAATCTGGGGTAGTACCGGTACACCCACCGGTACTCCGCGGTAGTTTTGCTATACCCACCGGTACTCCTGGATTGTACCGGAACCCTTACTGGTGCGCCGGGTCACACCTGCTGACCCTACGGGCACACTGCTTTGGACCCACCCTTCCTACCTGACCCGCCGGGGTAGGCCTGGTATACCTACCCGAAGTTTCGAGGTAGAACCGGTTCCCCCACCGGTACTCTGGGGTTGGATCGGAACCCTTTGTGATGCGCCAGAGAACACCAGCTGTCCCTTCGTGCGCGTTGGACTAGACCTGGACTCCCTACCGGACTCCACATGTTACACACCGTATCCCTACCTGAAGCTCTGCATTAGGCTTGGCACCCATACCCGATGATCTGGGGTACTAGCGGTACCCCCACCGTTACGCTGCGGTAGTATCGGTACACCCACCGGTACTCCGGGGTAGTACGTGAACCCTTACTGGTTCACTGGGGTACACCTGATGACGTTACGGGCACGCGGTATAGAACAGACATTCCTACATGACCCTCCGTGTTAGGCCCGGTATCCCTAACTGGTGCTCCGTTGTTGGCTTGGCACACCTACCCGATATGCTGGGGTAGTACCGGTACCCCCACCGGTACTCTGCGGTAGTATTGGTACACCCACCGGTACTCCAGGGCAGTACCTGAACCCTTACTGGTTCGCTGGGGTACACCTGCTGACCTTACGGGCGTGCTGTGTAGACCAGACATTCCTACCTGACCCTCCAGGCTAGGCCCGGTATCCCTACCTGATGCTCTGCGGTAGGCCTGGCCCCCTACCCGACAATCTGGGGTAGTACCGGTACACCCACCAGTACTCCGCGGTACTTTTGCTATACCCACCGGTACTCCTGGATTGTACCGGAACCCTTACTGGTGCGCCGGGGTACACCTGCTGACCCTACGGGCGCGCCGCTTTACGCCCACCCTTCCTACCTGACCCGCCGGGCTAGGCCTGGTATACCTACCCGATGTTTCGAGGTAGAACCGGTTCCCCCAACGGTACTCTGAGCTTGGAACGGAACCCTTTGTGATGCACCAGAGAACACCAGCTGTCCCTTCGTGCGCGCTGGACTAGACCCGGCCTCACTACCGGACCCCACAGGTTACACCCCGTATCCCTACCTGATGCTCCGCATTAGGCTTGGCACCCATACCCGATGTTCTGGGGTAGTAGCGGTACCCCCACCGTTACTCTGCGGTAGTATCGGTACACCCACCGGTACTCCGGGGTAGTACGTGAACCCTTACTGGTTCACTGGGGTACACCTGCTGACGTTACTGGCGCGCGGTGTAGACCAGACATTCCTACGTGACCCTCCGTTTTAGGCCCGGTATCCCTACCTGATGCTCCGTTGTTGGCCTGGCACCCCTACCCGATATGCTGGGGTAGTACCAGTACCCCCACCGGTACTCTGCGGTAGTATTGGTACACCCACCGGTACTCCAGGGCAGTACCTGAACACTTACTGGTTCGCTGGGGTACACCTGCTGACCTTACGGGCGTGCTGTGTACACCAGACATTCCTACCTGACCCTCCAGGCTAGGCCCGGTATCCCTACCTGATGCTCTGCGCTACGCCTGGCCCCCTACCCGACAATCTGGGGTAGTACCGGTACAGCCACCAGTACTCCGCGGTAGTTTTGCTATACCCAGCGGTACTCCTGGATTGTACCGGAACCCTTACTGCTGCGCCGGGACACACCTGCTGACCCTACGGGCACACTGCTTTGGACCCACCCTTCCTACCTGACCCGCCGGGGTAGGCCTGGTATACCTACCCGATGTTTCGAGGTAGAACCGGTTCCCCCACCGGTACTCTGGGGTTGGATCGGAACCCTTTGTGATGCGCCAGAGAACACCAGCTGTCCCTTCGTGCGCGCTGGACTAGACCTGGACTCCCTACCGGACCCCACAGGTTACACACCGTATCCCTACCTGATGCTCCGCATTAGGCTTGGCACCCATACCCGATGTTCTGGGGTAGTATCGGTACCCCCACCGGTACTCTGCGGTAGTATCGGTACACCCACTGGTACTCCAGGGTAGTACCTGAACCCTTAATGGTTCGCTGGGGTACACCTGCTGACCTTACGGGCGTGCTGTGTAGACCAGACATTTCTATCTGACCCTCCAGGCTAGGCCCGGTATCCCTACCTGATGCTCTGCGGTAGGCCTGGCCCCCTACCCGACAATCTGGGGTAGTACCGCTACACCCACCGGTACTCAGCGGTAGTTTTGCTATAGCCACCGGTACTCCTGGATTGTACCGGAACCCTTACTGGTGCGCCGGGGTACACCTGCTGACCCTACGGGCGCGCCGCTTTACGCCCACCCTTTCTACCTTACCCGCCGGGGTAGGCCTGGTATACCTAAAAGATGTTTTGAGTTAGAACCGGTTCCCCCACCGGTACTCTGGGTTTGGAACGGAACCCTTTGTGATGCGCCAGAGAACACCAGCTGTCCCTTCGTGCGCGCTGGACTAGACCTGGCCTCTCTACCAGAACCCACAGGTTAGACCCGCTATCACTACCTGATGCTCCGCATTAGGCTTGGCACCCATACCCGATGTTCTGGGGTAGTAGCGGTACCCCCACCGTTACTCTGCGGTAGTATCGGTACACACACCGGTACTCCGGGGTAGTACGTGAACCCTTACTGGTTCACTGGGGTACACCTGATGACGTTTCGGGCACGCGGTATAGACCAGACATTCCTACCTGACCCTCCGTGTTAGTCCCGGTATCCCTACCTGATGCTCCGTTGTTGGCCTGGCACCCCTACCCGATATGCTGGGGTAGTACCGGTACCCCCACTGGTACTCTGCGGTAGTATTGGTACACCCACCGGTACTCCAGGGTAGTACCTGAACCCTTACTGGTTCGCTGGGGTACACCTGCTGACCTTACGGGCGTGCTGTATAGACCAGACATTCCTACCTGACCCTCCAGGCTAGGCCCGGTATCCCTACCTGATGCTCTGCGGTAGGCCTGGCCCCCTACCCGACAATCTGGGGTAGTACCGGTACAACCAGAGGTACTCTGCTGTACTTTTGCAATACCCACCGGTACTCCTGGATTGTACCGGAACCCTTACTGGTGCGCCGGGGTACACCTGCTGACCCTACGGGCGCGCCGATTTACGCCCACCCTTCCTACCTGACCTGCCAGGGTAGGCCTTGTATACCTACCCGATGTTTCGTGGTAGAACCGGTTCCCCCACCGGTACTCTGGGTTTGGAACGGAACCCTTTGTGATGCGCCAGAGAACACCAGCTGTCCCTTCGTGCGCGCTGGACTAGACCCGGCCTCCCTACCGGACCCCACAGGTTAGACCCGCTATCCCTACCTGATGCTCCGTTGTTGGCCTGGCACCCCTACCCGATATGCTGGGGTAGTACCAGTACCCCCACCGGTACTCTGCGGTAGTATTGGTACACCCACCGGTACTCCAGGGCAGTACCTGAACACTTACTGGTTCGCTGGGGTACACCTGCTAACCTTACGGGCGTGCTGTGTAGACCAGACATTCCTACCTGACCCTACAGGCTAGGCCCGGTATCCCTACCTGATGCTCTGCGCTACGCCTGGCCCCCTACCCGACAATCTGGGGTAGTACCGGTACAGCCACCAGTACTCCGCGGTAGTTTTGCTATACCCAGCGGTACTCCTGGATTGTACCGGAACCCTTACTGCTGCGCCGGGTCACACCTGCTGACCCTACGGGCACACTGCTTTGGACCCACCCTTCCTACCTGACCCGCCGGGGTAGGCCTGGTATACCTACCCGATGTTTCGAGGTAGAACCGGTTGCCCCACCGGTACTCTGGGGTTGGAACGGAACCCTTTGTGATGCGCCAGAGAACACCAGCTGTCCCTTCGTGCGCGCTGGACTAGACCTGGACTCCCTACCGGACCCCACAGGTTACACACCGTATCCCTACCTGATGCTCCGCATTAGGCTTGGCACCCATACCCGATGTTCTGGGGTAGTATCGGTACCCCCACCGGTACTCTGCGGTAGTATCGGTACACCCACTGGTACTCCAGGGTAGTACCTGAACCCTTAATGGTTCGCTGGGGTACACCTGCTGACCTTACGGGCGTGCTGTGTAGACCAGACATTTCTATCTGACCCTCCAGGCTAGGCCCGGTATCCCTACCTGATGCTCTGCGGTAGGCCTGGCCCCCTACCCGACAATCTGGGGTAGTACCGCTACACCCACCGGTACTCAGCGGTAGTTTTGCTATAGCCACCGGTACTCCTGGATTGTACCGGAACCCTTACTGGTGCGCCGGGGTACACCTGCTGACCCTACGGGCGCGCCGCTTTACGCCCACCCTTTCTACCTTACCCGCCGGGGTAGGCCTGGTATACCTAAAAGATGTTTTGAGTTAGAACCGATTCCCCCACCGGTACTCTGGGTTTGGAACGGAACCCTTTGTGATGCGCCAGAGAACACCAGCTGTCCCTTCGTGCGCGCTGGACTAGACCTGGCCTCTCTACCAGAACCCACAGGTTAGACCCGCTATCACTACCTGATGCTCCGCATTAGGCTTGGCACCCATACCCGATGTTCTGGGGTAGTAGCGGTACCCCCACCGTTACTCTGCGGTAGTATCGGTACACACACCGGTACTCCGGGGTAGTACGTGAACCCTTACTGGTTCACTGGGGTACACCTGATGACGTTTCGGGCACGCGGTATAGACCAGACATTCCTACCTGACCCTCCGTGTTAGTCCCGGTATCCCTACCTGATGCTCCGTTGTTGGCCTGGCACCCCTACCCGATATGCTGGGGTAGTACCGGTACCCCCACTGGTACTCTGCGGTAGTATTGGTACACCCACCGGTACTCCAGGGTAGTACCTGAACCCTTACTGGTTCGCTGGGGTACACCTGCTGACCTTACGGGCGTGCTGTATAGACCAGACATTCCTACCTGACCCTCCAGGCTAGGCCCGGTATCCCTACCTGATGCTCTGCGGTAGGCCTGGCCCCCTACCCGACAATCTGGGGTAGTACCGGTACAACCAGAGGTACTCTGCTGTACTTTTGCAATACCCACCGGTACTCCTGGATTGTACCGGAACCCTTACTGGTGCGCCGGGGTACACCTGCTGACCCTACGGGCGCGCCGATTTACGCCCACCCTTCCTACCTGACCTGCCAGGGTAGGCCTTGTATACCTACCCGATGTTTCGTGGTAGAACCGGTTCCCCCACCGGTACTCTGGGTTTGGAACGGAACCCTTTGTGATGCGCCAGAGAACACCAGCTGTCCCTTCGTGCGCGCTGGACTAGACCCGGCCTCCCTACCGGACCCCACAGGTTAGACCCGCTATCCCTACCTGATGCTCCGCATTAGGCTTGGCACCCATACCCGATGTTCTGGGGTAGTAGCGGTACCCCCACCGTTACTCTGCGGTAGTATCGGTACACCCACCGGTACTCCGGGGTAGTACGTGAACCCTTACTGGTTCACTGGGGTACACCTGCTGAAGTTACTGGCGCGCGGTACAGACCAGACATTCCTAACTGAAGCTCCGTGTTAGGCCCGGTATCCCTACCTGATGCTCCGTTGTTGGCCTGGCACCCATACCCTATATGCTAGGGTAGTACCGGTACCCCCACCGGTACTCTGCGGTAGTATTGGTACACCCACCGGTACTCCAGGGTAGTACCTGGTCCCTTACTGGTTCGCTGGGGTACACCTGCTGACCTTACGGGCGTGCTCTGTAGACCAGACATTCCTACCTGACCCTCCAGGCTAGGTCCGGTATCCCTACCTGATGCTCTGCGGTAGGCATGGCCCCCTACCCGACAATCTGGGGTAGTATACCGGTACACCCACCGGTACTCCGCGGTAGTTTTGCTATACCCACCGGTACTCCTGGATTGTACCGGAACCCTTACAGGTGCGCCGGGGTACACCTGCTGACCCTACGGGCACACTGCTTTGGACCCACCCTTCCTACCTGACCCGCCGGGGTAGGCCTGGTATACCTACCCGATGTTTCGAGGTAGAATCGTTTCCCCCACCGGTACTCTGGGTTTGGAACGGAACCCTTTGTGATGCACCAGAGAACACCAGCTGTCCCTTCGTGCGCGCTGGACTAGACCCAGCCTCCCTACCGGACCCCACAGGTTAGACCCGCTATCCCTACCTGATGCTCCGCATTAGGCTTGGCACCCATACCCGATGTCCTGGGGTAGTAGCGGTACCCCCACCGTTACTCTGCGGTAGTATCGGTACACCCACCGATACTCCGAGGTAGTACGTGACGCCCTTACTGGTTCACTGGGGTACACCTGATGACGTTACAGGCACGCGGTATAGAACAGACATTCTTCCTGACCCTCCGTGTTAGGCCCGGTATCCCTACCTGATGCTCCGTTGTTGGCCTGGCACCCCTACCCGATATGCTGGGGTAGTACCGGTACCCCCACCGGTACTCTGCGGTAGTATTGGTACACCCACCGGTACTCCAGGGCAGTACCTGAACACCTACTGGTTCGCTGGGGTACACCTGCTGACCTTACGGGCGTGCTGTGTAGATCAGACATTCCTACCTGACCCTCCAGGCTAGGCCCAGTATCCCTACCTGATGCTCTGCGGTAGGCCTGGCCCCCTACCCGACAATCTGGGGTAGGACCGGTACACCCAGAGGTACTCCGCGGTAGTTTTGCTATACCCACCGGTACTCCTGGATTGTACCGGAACCCTTACTGGTGCGCCGGGGTACACCTGCTGACCCTACGGGCGCGCCGCTTTACGCCCACCCTTCCTACCTGACCCGCCGGGGTAGGCCTGGTATACCTACCCGATGTTTCGAGGTAGAACCGGTTCCCCCACCGGTACTCTGGGTTTGGAACGGAACCCTTTGTGATGCGCCAGAGAACACCAGCTGTCCCTTCGTGCGCGCTGGACTAGACCCGGCCTCCCTACCGGACCCCACAGGTTAGACCCGCTATCCCTACCTGATGTTCCGCATTAGGCTTGGCACCCATACCCGATGTCCTGGGGTACTAGCGGTACCCCCACCGTTACTCTGCGGTAGTATCGGTACACCCACCGGTACTCCGCGGTAGTACGTGACGCCCTTACTGGTTCACTGGGGTACACCTGATGACGTTACAGGCACGCGGTATAGAACAGACATTCTTCCTGACCCTCCGTGTTAGGCCCGGTATCCCTACCTGATGCTCTGTTGTTGGCCTTGCACCCCTACCCGATATGCTGGGGTAGTACCGCAACCCCCACCGGTACTCTGCGGTAGTATTGGTACACCCACCGGTACTCCAGGGCAGTACCTGAACACCTACTGGTTCGCTGGGGTACACCTGCTGACCTTACGGGCGTGCTGTGTAGATCAGACATTCCTACCTGACCCTCCAGGCTAGGCCCGGTATCCCTACCTGATGCTCTGCGGTAGGCCTGGCCCCATACCCGACAATCTGGGTAGGACCGGTACACCCAGAGGTACTCCGCGGTAGTTTTGCTATACCCACCGGTACTCCTGGATTGTACCGGAACCCTTACTGGTGCGCCGGGGTACACCTGCTGACCCTACGGGCGCGCCGATTTACGCCCACCCTTCCTTCCTGACCCGCCGGGGTAGGCCTGGTATACCTACCCGATGTTTCGAGGTAGAACCGGTTCCCCCACCGGTACTGTGGGTTTGGAACGGAACCCTTTGTGATGCGCCAGAGAACACCAGCTGTCCCTTCGTGCACACTGGATTAGACCTGGCCTCCCTACCGGACCCCACATGTTAAACCCGGTATCCCTACCTGATGCTCCGCATTAGGCTTGGCACCCATACCCGATGTTCTGGGGTAGTAGCGGTACCCCCACCGTTACGCTGCGGTAGTATCGGTTCACCCACCGGTACTCCGCGGTAGTACGTGACGCCCTTACAGGTTCACTGGGGTACACCTGCTGACGTTACTGGCACGCGGTGTAGACCAGACATTCCTACCTGACCCTCCGTTTTAGGCCTGGTATCCCTACCTGATGCTCCGTTGTTGCCTGGCACCCCTACCCGATATGCTGGGGTAGTACCGGTACCCCCACCGGTACTCTGCGGTAGTATTGGTACACCCACCGGTACTCCAGGGTAGTACCTGGTCCCTTACTGGTTCGCTGGGGTACACCTGCTGACCTTACGGGCGTGCTCTGTAGACCAGACATTCCTATCTGACCCTCCAGGCTAGGCCCGGTATCCCTACCTGATGCTCTGCGGTAGGCCTGGCCCCCTACCCGACAATCTGGGGTAGTATACCGGTACACCCACCGGTACTCCGCGGTAGTTTTGCTATACCCACCGGTACTCCTGGATTGTACCGGAACCCTTACTGGTGCGCCGGGGTACACCTGCTGACCCTACGGGCACACTGCTTTGGACCCACCCTTCCTACCTGACCCGCCGGGGTAGGCCTGGTATACCTACCCGATGTTTCGCGGTAGAACCGGTTCCCCCACCGGTACTCTGGGTTTGGAACGGAACCCTTTGTGATGCGCCAGAGAACACCAGCTGTCCCTTCGTGCGCGCTGGACTAGACCCGGCCTCCATACCGGACCCCACAGGTTAGACCCGCTATCCCTACCTGATGCTCCGCATTAGGCTTGGCACCCATACCCGATGTCCTGGGGTACTAGCGGTACCTCCACCGTTACTCTGCGGTAGTATCGGTACACCCACCGGTACTCCGCGGTAGTACGTGACGCCCTTACTGGTTCACTGGGGTACACCTGATGACGTTACAGGCACGCGGTATAGAACAGACATTCTTCCTGACCCTCCGTGTTAGGCCCGGTATCCCTACCTGATGCTCCGTTGTTGGCCTGGCACCCCTACCCGATATGCTGGGGTAGTACCGGTACCCCCACCGGTACTCTGCGGTAGTATTGGTACACCCACCGGTACTCCAGGGCAGTACCTGAACACCTACTGGTTCGCTGGGGTACACCTGCTGACCTTACGGGCGTGCTGTGTAGATCAGACATTCCTACCTGACCCTCCAGGCTAGGCCCGGTATCCCTACCTGATGCTCTGCGGTAGGCCTGGCCCCCTACCTGACAATCTGGGGTAGGACCGGTACACCCAGAGGTACTCCGCGGTAGTTTTGCTATACGCACCGGTACTCCTGGATTGTACCGGAACCCTTACTGGTGCGCCGGGGTACACCTGCTGACCCTATGGGCGCGCCAATTTACGCCCACCCTTCCTACCTGACCTGCCGGGGTAGGCCTGGTATACCTACCCGATGTTTCGAGGTAGAACCGGTTCCCCCACCGGTACTCTGTGTTTGGAACGGAACCCTTTGTGATGCGCCAGAGAACACCAGCTGTCCCTTCGTGCGCGCTGGACTAGACCCGGCCTCCCTACCGGACCCCACAGGTTAGACCCGCTATCCCTACCTGATGCTCCGCATTAGGCTTGGCACCCATACCCGATGTTCTGGGGTAGTAGCGGTACCCCCACCGTTACTCTGCAGTAGTATCGGTACACCCACCGGTACTCCGGGGTAGTACGTGAACCCTTACTGGTTCACTGGGGTACACCTGCTGAAGTTACTGGCACGCGGTACAGACCAGACATTCCTAACTGAAGCTCCGTGTTAGTCCCGGTATCCCTACGTGATGCTCCGTTGTTGGCCTGGCACCCATACCCTATATGCTAGGGTAGTACCGGTACCCCCACCGGTACTCTGCGGTAGTATTGGTACACCCACCGGTACTCCAGGGTAGTACCTGAACCCTTTCTGGTTTGCTGGGGTACACCTGCTGACCTTACGGGCGTGCTGTGTAGACCAGACATTCCTACCATACCCTCCAGGCTAGGCCCGGTATCCCTACCTGATGCTCTGCGCTACGCCTGGCCCCCTACCCGACAATCTGGGGTAGAACCGGTACACCCACCGGTACTCCGCGGTAGTTTTGCTATACCCACCGGTACTCCTGGATTGTACCGGAACCCTTACTGGTGCGCCGGGGTACACCTGCTGACCCTACGGGCACACTGCTTTGGACCCACCCTTCCTACCTGACCCGCCGGGGTAGGCCTGGTATACCTACCCGATGTTTCGAGGTAGAACCGGTTCCCCCACCGGTACTCTGGGTTTGGAACGGAACCCTTTGTGATGCGCCAGAGAACACCAGCTGTCCCTTCGTGCGCGCTGGACTAGACCCGGCCTCCCTACCGGACCCCACAGGTTAGACCCGCTATCCCTACCTGATGCTCCGCATTAGGCTTGGCACCCATACCCGATGTTCTGGGGTAGTAGCGCTACCCCCACCGTTACTCTGCGGTAGTATCAGTACACCCACCGGTACTCCGCGGTAGTACGTGAACCCTTACTGGTTCACTGGGGTACACTTGCTGACATTACTGGAGCGCGGTGTAGACCAGACATTCCTACCTGACCCTCCGTTTTAGGCCCGGTATCCCTACCTGATGCTCCGTTGTTGGCCTGGCACCTCTACCCGATATGCTGGGGTAGTACCGGTACCCCCACCGGTACTCTGCGGTAGTATTGGTACACCCACCGGTACTCCAGGGCAGTACCTGAATACCTACTGGTTCGCTGGGGTACACCTGCTGACCTTACGGGCGTGCTGTGTAGACCAGACATTCCTACCTGACCCTCCAGGCTAGGCCCGGTATCCCTACCTGATGCTCTGCGGTAGGCCTGGCCCCCTACCCGACAATCTGGGGTAGTACCGGTACACCCACAGGTACTCGGCGGTACTTTTGCTATACCCACCGGTACTCCTGGATTGTACCGGAACCCTTACTGGTGCGCCGGGGTACACCTGCTGACCCTACGGGCGCGCCGATTTACGCCCACCCTTCCTACCTGACCCGCCGGGGTAGGCCTGGTATACCTACCCGATGTTTCGAGGTAGAACCGGTTCCCCCACCGGTACTCTGGGTTTGGAACGGAACCCTTTGTGATGCGCCAGAGAACACTAGCTGTCCTTTCGTGCGCGCTGGACTAGACCCGGCCTCCCTACCGGACCCCACATGTTACACCCGGTATCCCTACCTGATGCTCCGCATTAGGCTTGGCACCCATACCCGATGTTCTGGGGTAGTAGCGCTACCCCCACCATTACTCTGCGGTAGTATCAGTACACCCACCGGAACTCCGGGGTAGTACGTGAACCCTTACTGGTTCACTGGGGTACACCTGATGACTTTACTGGTGCGCGGTGTAGACCAGACATTCCTACCTGACCCTCCGTTTTAGGCCCGGGATCCCTACCTGATGCTCCGTTGTTGCCTGGCACCCCTACCCGATATGCTGGGGTAGTACCGGTACCCCCACCGGTACTCTGCGGTAGTATTGGTACACCCACCGGTACTCCAGGGCAGTACCTGAACACCTACTGGTTCGCTGGGGTACACCTGCTGACCTTACGGGCGTGCTGTGTAGACCAGACATTCCTACCTGACCCTCCAGGCTAGGCCCGGTATCCCTACCTGATGCTCTGCGGTAGGCCTGGCCCCCTACCCGACATTCTGGTGTAGTACCGGTACACCCAGAGGTACTCCGCGGTAATTTTGCTATACCCACCGGTACTCCTGGATTGTACCGGAACCCTTACTGGTGCGCCGGGGTACACCTGCTGACCCTACGGGCACACTGCTTTGGACCCACCCTTCCTACCTGACCCGCCGGGGTAGGCCTGGTATACCTACCCGATGTTTCGCGGTAGAACCGGTTCCCCCACCGGTACTCTGGGGTTGGAACAGAACCCTTTGTGATGCGCCAGAGAACACCAGCTGTCCCTTCGTGCGCGCTGGACTAGACCCGGCCTCCCTACCGGACCCCACAGGTTAGACCCGCTATCCCTACCTGATGCTCCGCATTAGGCTTGGCACCCATACCCGATGTTCTGGGGTACTAGCGGTACCCCCACCGTTACGCTGCGGTAGTATCGGTACACCCACCGGTACTCCGGGGTAGTACGTGAACCCTTACTGGTTCACTGGGTAACACTTGCTGACGTTACTGGCGCGCGGTATAGACCAGACACTCCTACCTGACCCTCCGTGTTAGGCCCGGTATCCCTACCTGATGCTCCGTTGTTGGCCTGGCACCCCTACCCGATATGCTGGGGTCGTACCGGTACCCCCACCGGTACTCTGTGGTAGTATCGGTACACCCACCGGTACTCCAGGGTAGTACCTGAACCCTTACTGGTTCGCTGGCGTACACCTGCTGACCTTATGGGCGTGCTGTGTAGACCAGACATTCCTACCTGACCCTCTAGGCTAGGCCCGGTATCCCTACCTGATGCTCTGCGGTAGGCCTGGCCCCCTACCCGACAATCTGGGGTAGTACCTGTACACCCACCGGTACTCCGCGGTAGCTTTGCTATACCCACCGGTACTCCTGGATTGTACCGGAACCCTTACTGGTGCGCCGGGGTACACCTGCTGACCTTACGGGCACACTGCTTTGGACCCACCCTTCCTACCAGACCCGCCAGGGTAGGCCTGGTATACCTACCCGATGTTTCGCGGTAGAACCGGTTCCCCCACCGGTACTCTGGTGTTGGAACGGAACCCTTTGTGATGCGCCAGAGAACACCAGCTGTCCCTTCGTGCGCGCTGGACTAGACCCGGCCTCCCTACCGGACCCCACAGGTTAGACCCGCTATCCCTACCTGATGCTCCGCATTAGGCTTGGCACCCATACCCGATATGCTGGGGTAGTAGCGGTACCCCCACCGTTACTCTGCGGTAGTATCGGTACACCCACCGGTACTCCGAGGTAGTACGTGAACCCTTACTGGTTCACTGGGGTACACCTGATGACGTTACGGGCACGCGGTATAGACGACACATTCCTACCTGACCCTCCGTGTTAGTCCCGGTATCCCTACCTGATGCTCCATTGTTGGCCTGGCACCCCTACCCGATATGCTGGGGTAGTACCGGTACCCCCACCGGTACTCTGCGGTAGTATTGGTACACCCACCGGTACTCCAGGGTAGTACCTGGTCCCTTACTGGTTCGCTGGGGTACACCTGCTGACCTTACGGGCGTGCTGTGTAGACCAGACATTCCTACCTGACCCTCCAGGCTAGGCCCGGTATCCCTACCTGATGCTCCGCATTAGGCTTGGAACCCATACCCGATGTTCTGGGGTACTAGCGGTACCCCCACCGTTACTCTGCTGTAGTATCGGTACACACACCGGTACTCCGGGGTAGTACCTGAACACTTACTGGTTCACTGGGGTACACCTGATGACGTTACTGGCGCACGGTGTAGACCAGACATTCCTACCTGACCCTCCGTTTTAGGCCTTTATCCCTACCTGATTCTCCGTTGTTGGCCTGGCACCCCTACCCGATATGCTGGGCTAAGTACCGGTACCCCCACCGGTACTCTGCGGTAGTATTGGTACACCCACCGGAACTCCAGAGTAGCACCTGAACACTTAATGGTTTGCTGGGGTACCCCTGCTGACCTTACGGGCGCGCGGTGTAGACCAGACATTCCTACCTGAACCTCCGGGTTAGCCCCGGTATCCCTACCTGATGCTCTGCGGTAGGCCTGGCCCCCTACCCGACAATCTGGGGTAGTACCGGTACACCCACAGGTACTCCGCGGTACTTTTGCTATACCCACCGGTAATCCTGGATTGTACCGGAACGCTTAATGGTGCGCCGGGGTACACCTGCTGACCCTACGGGCACACTGCTTTGGACCCACCCTTCCTACCTGACCCGCCGGGGTAGGCCTGGTATACCTACCCGATGTTTCGAGGTAGAACCGGTTCCCCCACCGGTACTCTGGGGTTGGAACGGAACCCTTTGTGATGCGCCAGAGAACACCAGGTGTCCCTTAGTGCGCGCTGGACTAGACCCGGCCTCCCTACCGGACCCCACAGGTTAGACCCGCTATCCCTACCTGATGCTCCGCATTAGGCCTGGCACCCATACCCGATGTTCTGGGGTACTAGCGGTACCCCCACCGTTACTCTGCGGTAGTATTGGTACACCCACCGGTACTCCGGGGTAGTACGTGAACCCTTACTGGTTCACTGGGGTACACCTGCTGACGTTACTGGCGCGCGGTGTAGACCAGACATTCCTACCTGACCCTCCGTTTAAGTCCCGGTATCCCTACCTGATGCTCCGTTGTTGGCCTGGCACCCCTACCCGATATGCTGGGGTAGTACCGGTACCCCCACCGGTACTCTGCGGTAGTATTGGTACACCCACCGGTACTCTAGGTTAGTACGTGAACCCTTACTGGTTCGCTGGGGTACACCTGCTGACCTTACGGGCGTGCTGTGTAGACCAGACATTCCTACCATACCCTCCAGGCTAGGCCCGGTATCCCTACCTGATGCTCTGCGGTATGCCTGGCCCCCTACCCGACAATCTGGGGTAGTACCTGTACACCCACAGGTACTACGTGGTAGCTTTGCTATACCCACCGGTATTCCTGGACTGTACCGGAACCCTTACTGGTGCGCCGGGGTACACCTGCTCTCCCTACGGGCACACTGCTTTGCCCCCCCCTTCCTACCTGACCCGCCGGGGTAGGCCTGGTATACCTACCCGATGTTTCGAGGTAGAAGCGGATCCCCCACCGGTACTCTGGGTTTGGAACGGAACCCTTTGTGATGCGCCAGAGAACACCAGCTGTCCCTTCGTGCGCGCTGGACTAGACCCGGCCTCCCTACCGGACCCCACAGGTTAGACCCGCTATCCCTACCTGATGCTCCGCATTAGGCTTGGCACCCATACCCGATGTTCTGGGGTAGTAGCGGTACCCCCATCGTTACTCTATGGTAGTATCGGTACACCCACCGGTACTCCGGGGTAGTACGTGAACCCTTACTGGTTCACTGGGGTACACCTGCTGACGTTACGGGCACGCGGTATAGACCAGACATTCCTACCTGACCCTCCGTGTTAGTCCCGGTATCCCTACCTGATGCTTCGTTGTTGGCCTGGCACCCCTACCCGATATGCTGGGGTAGTACCGGTACCCCCACCGGTATTCTTCGGTAGTATTGGTACACCCACCGGTACTCCAGGGCAGTACCTGAACACTTACGGGTACGCTGGGGTACACCTGCTGACCTTACGGGCGTGCTCTGTAGACCAGACATTCCTACCTGACCCTCCAGGCTAGGCCCGGTATCCCTACCTGATGCTCTGCGCTACGCCTGGCCCCCTACCCGACAATCTGGGGTAGTACCGGTACACCTACAGGTACTCCGCGGTAGTTTTGCTATACCCACCGGTACTCCTGGATTGTACCGGAACCCTTACTGGTGCGCCGGGGTACACCTCCTGACCCTACGGGCGCGCCGCTTTTCACCCACCCTTCCTAAATGACCCGCCGGGGTAGGCCTGGTATACCTACCAGATGTTTTGAGTTAGAACCGGTTCCACCACCAGTACTCTGGGGTTGGAACGGAAACCTTTGTGATGCGCCAGAGAACACCAGCTGTCCCTTCGTGCGTGCTGGACTAGACCTGGCCTCCCTAGCGGACCCCACAGGTTAGACCCGCTATCCCTACCTGATGCTCCGCATTAGGCTTGGCACCCATACCCGATGTTCTGGGGTAGTAGCGATACCCCCACCGTTACTCTGCGGTAGTATCAGTACACCCACAGGTACTCCGGGGTAGTACGTGAACACTTAATGGTTCACTGGGGTACACCTGCTGACGTTACTGGCGCGCGGTGTAGACCAGACATTCCTACCTGACCCTCCGTGTTAGTCCCGGTATCCCTACCTGATGCTCCGTTGTTGGCCTGGCACCCCTACCCGATATGCTGGGGTAGTACCGGTACCCCCACCGGTACTCTGCGGTAGTATTGGTACACCCACCGGTACTCCAGGGTAGTACCTGAACCCTTACTGGTTCGCTGGGGTACACCTGTTGACCTTATGGGCGAGCTGTGTAGACCAGACATTCCTACCTGACCCTCCAGGCTAGGCCCCGTATCCCTACCTGATGCTCCGTTGTTGGCCTGGCACCCCTACCCGATATGCTGGGGTAGTACCGGTACACCCACCGGTATTCCGCGGTAGTTTAGCTATACCCACCGGTACTCCTGGATTGTACCGGAACCCTTACTGGTGCGCCGGGGTACACCTGCTGGCCCTACGGGCACACTGCTTTGGACCCACCCTTCCTACCTACACCCGCCGGGGTAGGCCTGGTATACCTACCCGATGTTTCGAGGTAGAACCGCTTCCCCTACCGGTACTCTGGGGTTGGAACGGAACCCTTTGTGATGCGCCAGAGAACACCAGCTGTCCCTTCATGCGCGCTGGACTAGACCTGGCCGCCCTACCGGACCCCACAGGTTAGACCCGCTATCCCTACCTGATGCTCTGCTTTAAGCTTGGTACCCATACCCCATGTTCTGGGGTACTAGCGGTACCCCCACCGTTACTCTGCGGTAGTATCGGTACACCCACCGGTACTCCGGGGTAGTACGTGAACCCTTACTGGTTCACTGGGGTACACCTGCTGACGTTAGTGGCGCGCGGTATAGACCAGACATTCCTACCTGACCCTCCGTGTTAGTCCCGGTATCCCTACCTGATGCTCCGTTGTTGACCTGGCACCCCTACCCGATATGCTGGGGTAGTACCGATACCCCCACCGGTACTCTGCGGTAGAATTGGTGCACCCACCGGTACTCCAGGATAGTACGTGAAACCTTACTGGTTCGCTGGGGTACACCTGCTGACCTTACGGGCGTGCTGTGTAGACCAGACATTCCTACCATACCCTCCAGGCTAGGCCCGGTATCCCTACCTGATGCTCTGCGGTAGGCCTGGCCCCCTAACCGACAATCTGGGGTAGTACCGGTACACCCACCGGTATTCCGCGGTAGTTTTGCTATACCCACCGGTACTCCTGGATTGTACCTGAACCCTTACTGGTGCGCCGGGGTACACCTGCTGACCCTATGGGCTCGCCGCTTTACGCCCACCCTTCCTACCTGACCCGCCGGGGTAGGCCTGGTATACCTACCCGATGTTTCGAGGTAGAACCGGTTCCCCCACCGGTACTCTGGTGTTGGAACGGAACCCTTTGTGATGCGCCAGAGAACACCAGCTGTCCCTTCGTGCGCGCTGGACTAGACCCGGCCTCCCTACCGGACCCCACAGGTTAGACCCGCTATCCCTACCTGATGCTCCGCATTAGGCTTGGCACCCATACCCGATGTTCTGGGGTACTAGCGGTACCCCCACCGTTACTCTGCGGTAGTATTGGTACACCCACCGGTACTCCAGGGTAGTACCTGGTCCCTTACTGGTTCGCTGGGGTACACCTGCTGACCTTACGGGCGTGCTGTGTAGACCAGACATTCCTACCTGACCCTCCAGGCTAGGTCCGGTATCCCTACCTGATGCTCTGCGCTACGCCTGGCCCCCTACCCGATATGCTGGGGTAGTACCGGTACCCCCACCGGTACTCTGCGGTAGTATTGGTACACCCACCGGTACTCCAGGGCAGTACCTGAACCCTTACTGGTGCGCCAGGGTACACCTGGTAACCCTACGGGCGCGTCGGTATACGCCCACCCTTCCTACCTGACCCGCCGGGTTAGTCCTGGTATACCTACCCGATGTTTCGAGGTAGAACCGGTTCCCCCACCAGTACTCTGGGGTTGGATCGGAACCCTTTGTTATGCGCCAGAGAACACCAGCTGTCCCTTCGTGCGCGCTGGACTAGACCCGGCCTCCCTACCGGACCCCACAGGTTAGACCCGCTATCCCTACCTGATGCTCTGAATTAGGCTTGGCACCCATACCCGATGTTCTGGGGTACTAGCGGTACCCCCACCGTTACTCTGCCGTAGTATCGGTACACCCACCGGTACTCCGGGGTAGTACCTGAACCCTTACTGGTTCACTGGGGTACACCTGATGACGTTACTGGCGCGCGGTATAGACCAGACATTCCTACCTGACCCTCCGTGTTAGTCCCGGTATCCCTACCTGATGCTCCATTGTTGGCCTGGCACCCCTACCCGATATGCTGGGGTAGTACCGGTACCTCCACCGGTACTCTGCGGTAGTATTGGTACACCCACTGGTATTCCAGGGTAGCACCTGAACCCTTACTGGTTTGCTGGGGTACCCCTGCTGACCTTACGGGCGCGCGGTGTAGACCAGACATTCCTACCTGAACCTCCGGGTTAGCCCCGGTATCCCTACGTGATGCTCTGCGGTAGGCCTGGCCCCCTACCCGACAATCTGGGTTAGTACCGTTACACCCACAGGTACTCCGCGGTACTTTTGCTATACCCACCGGTAATCCTGGATTGTACCGGAACCCTTAATGGTGCGCCGGGGTACACCTGCTGACCCTACGGGCACACTGCTTTGGACCCACCCTTCCTTCCTGACCCGCCGGGGTAGGCCTGGTATACCTACCCGATGTTTCGAGGTAGAACCGGTTCCCCCACCGGTACTCTGGGGTTGGAACGGAACCCTTTGTGATGCGCCAGAGAACAACAGCTGTCCCTTCGTGCGCGCTGGACTAGACCCGGCCTCCCTACCGGACCCCACAGGTTAGACCCGCTATCCCTACCTGATTCTCCGCATTAGGCTTGGCACCCATACCCGATGTTCTGGGGTACTAGCGGTACCCCCACCGGTACTCTGCGGTAGTATTTGTACACCCTCCGGTACTCCAGGGCAGTACCTGAACACTTACTGGTTCGCTGGGGTACACCTGCTGACGTTACTGGCGCAAGGTGTAGACCAGACATTCCTACCTGACCCTCCGTTTTAGGCCCGGTATCCCTACCTGATGCTCCGTTGTTGGCCTGGCACCCCTACCCGATATGCTGGGGGAGTACCGGTACCCCCACCGGTATTCTGCGGTAGTATTGGTACACCCACCGGTAGTCCAGGGCAGTACCTGAACACTTACTGGTTCACTGGGGTACGCCTGCTGACGTTAGTGGCGCGCGGTATAGACCAGACATTCCTACCTGACCCTCCAGGCTAGGCCCGGTATCCCTACCTGATGCTCCGTTGTTGGCCTGGCACCCCTAACCGATATGCTGGGGTAGTACCGGTACACCCACCGGTACTCTGCGGTAGTTTTGCTATACCCACCGGTACTCCTGGATTGTACCGTAACCCTTACTGGTGCGCCGGGGTACACCTGCTGACCCTACGAGCACTCTGCTTTCAACCCACCCTTCCTACCTGACCCGCCGGGGTAGGCCTGGTATACCTACCCGATGTTTCGAGGTAGAACCGGTTCCCCCACCGGTACTCTGGGGTTGGAACGGAACCCTTTGTGATGAGCCAGAGAACACCAGCTGTCCCTTCGTGCGCGCTGGACTAGACCTGGCCTCCCTACCGGACCCCACAGGTTAGACCCGCTATCCCTACCTGATGCTCTGCTTTAGGCTTGGTACCCATACCCCATGTTCTGGGGTACTAGCGGTACCCCCACCGTTACTCTGCGGTAGTATCGGTACACCCACCGGTACTCCGGGGTAGTACCTGAACCCTTACTGGTTCGCTGGGGTACACCTTCTGACGTTACTGGCGCGCGGTGTAGACCAGACATTCCTACCTGACCCTCCGTTTTAGGCCCGGTATCCCTACCTGATGCTCCGCATATAGGCTTGGCACCCATACCCGATGTTCTGGGGTAGTAGCGGTACCCCCACCGGTACTCTGCGGTAGTACCGGTACACCCACCGGTACTCCGGGGTAGTACGTGAACCCTTACTGGTTCACTGGGGTACACCTGATGACGTTTCGGGCACGCGGTATAGACCAGACATTCTTCCTGACCCTCCGTGTTAGTCCCGGTATCCCTACCTGATGCTTCGTTGTTGGCCTGGCACCCCTACCCGATATGCTGGGGTAGTACCGGTACCCCCACCGGTACTCTGCGGTAGTATTGGTACACCCACCGCTACTCCAGGCTAGTACCTGGTCCGTTACTGGTTCGCTGGGGTACACCTGCTGACCTTACGGGCGTGCTGTGTAGACCAGACATTCCTACCTGACCCTCCAGGCTAGGCCCGGTATCCCTACCTGATGCTCTGCGGTAGGCCTGGCCCCCTACCCGATAATCTGGGGTAGTACCGGTACACCCACCGGTATTCCGCGCTAGTTTTGCTATAGCCACCGGTACTCCTGGATTGTAGCGGAACCCTTACTTGTGTGCTGGGGTACACCTGCTGACCCTACGGGCACACTGCTTTGGACCCACCCTTCCTACCTGACCCGCCGGTGTAGGCCTGGTATACCTACCCGATGTTTCGAGGTAGAACCGGTTCCCCCACCGGTACTCTGGGTTTGGAACGGAACCCTTTGTGATGCGCCAGAGAACACCAGCTGTCCCTTCGTGAGCGCTGGACTAGACCCGGCCTCCCTACCGGACCCCACAGGTTAGACCCGGTATCCCTACCTGATGCTTTGAATTAGGCTTGGCACCCATACCCGATGTTCTGGGGTACTAGCGGTACCCCCACCTTTACTTTGCCGTAGTATCGGAACACCCACCGTTACTCCGGGGTAGTACCTGAACCCTTACTGGTTCACTGGGGTACACCTGCTGACGTTACTGGCACGCGGTTTAGACCAGACATTCCTACCTGGCCCTCCGTGTTAGGCCCGGTATCCCTACCTGATGCTCCGTTGTTGGCCTGGCACCCCTACCCGATATGCTGGGGTAGTACCGGTACCCCCACCGGTACTCTGCGGTAGTATTGGTACACCCACCGGTACTCCAGGGTAGTACCTGAACCCTTACTGGTTCGCTGGGTTACCCTTGCTGACCTTACGGGCGTGCTGTGTAGACCTGACATTCCTACCTGACCCTCCAGGCTAGGCCCGGTATCCCTATCTGATGCTCTGCGGTAGGCCTGGCCCCCTACCCGACAATCTGGGGTAGTACCGGTACACCCACCGGTATTCCGCGGTAGTTTTGCTATACCCACCGGTACTCCTGGATTGTACCGGAACCCTTACTGGTGCGCCGGGGTACACCTGCTGACCCTACGGGCTCGCCGCTTTACGCCCACCCTTCCTACCTGACCCGCCGGGGTAGGCCTGGTATACCTACCCGATGTTTCGAGGTAGAACCGGTTCCCCCACCGGTACTCTGGGTTTGGAACGGAACCCTTTCTGATGCGCCAGAGAACACCAGCTGTCCCTTCGTGCGCGCTGGACTAGACCCGGCCTCCCTACTGGACCCCACAGGTTAGACCCGCTATCCCTACCTGATGCTCCGCATTAGGCTTGGCACCCATACCCGATGTTCTGGGGTACTAGCGGTACCCCACCGTTACTCTGCCGTTGTATCGGTACACCCACCGGTACTCCGGGGTAGTACGTGAACCCTTACTGGTTCACTGGGGTACACCTGATGACGTTACTGGCGCGCGGTATAGACCAGACATTCCTACCTGACCCTCCGTGTTAGTCCCGGTATCCCTACCTGATGCTCCATTGTTGGCCTGGCACCCCTACCCGATATGCTGGGGGAGTACCGGTACCCCCACCGGTACTCTGCGGTAGTATTGGTACACCCACCGGTACTCCAGGGTAGTACCTGAACCCTTACTGGTTCGCTGGGGTACACCTGCTGACCTTACGGGCGTGCTGTGTAGACCAGACATTCCTACCTGACCCTCCAGGCTAGGCCCGGTATCCCTATCTGATGCTCTGCGGTAGGCCTGGCCCCCTACCCGACAATCTGGGGTAGTACCGGTACACCCACCGGTATTCCGCGGTAGTTTTGCTATACCCACCGGTACTCCTGGATTGTACCGGAACCCTTACTGGTGCGCCGGGGTACACCTGCTGACCCTACGGGCTCGCCGCTTTACGCCCACCCTTCCTACCTGACCCGCCGGGGTAGGCCTGGTATACCTACCCGATGTTTCGAGGTAGAACCGGTTCCCCCACCGGTACTCTGGGTTTGGAACGGAACCCTTTCTGATGCGCCAGAGAACACCAGCTGTCCCTTCGTGCGCGCTGGACTAGACCCGGCCTCCCTACTGGACCCCACAGGTTAGACCCGCTATCCCTACCTGATGCTCCGCATTAGGCTTGGCACCCATACCCTATGTTCTGGGGTACTAGCGGTACCCCACCGTTACTCTGCCGTTGTATCGGTACACCCACCGGTACTCCGGGGTAGTACGTGAACACTTACTGGTTCACTGGGGTACACCTGATGACGTTACTGGCGCGCGGTATAGACCAGACATTCCTACCTGACCCTCCGTGTTAGTCCCGGTATCCCTACCTGATGCTCCATTGTTGGCCTGGCACCCCTACCCGATATGCTGGGGGAGTACCGGTACCCCCACCAGTACTCTGCGGTAGTATTGGTACACCCACCGGTACTCCAGGGTAGTACCTGAACCCTTACTGGTTCGCTGGGGTACACCTGCTGACCTTACGGGCGTGCTGTGTAGACCAGACATTCCTACCTGACCCTCCAGGCTAGGCCCGGTATCCCTACCTGATGCTCTGCGGTAGGCCTGGCACCCTACCCGACAATCTGGGATAGTACCGGTACACCCACAGGTACTCCGCGGTACATGTGCTATACCCACCGGTAATCCTGGATTGTACCGGAACCCTTACTGGTGCGCCGGGGTACACCTGCTGACCCTACGGGCACACTGCTTTAGACCCACGCTTCCTACCTGACCCGCCGGGGTAGGCCCGGTATCCCTACCCGATGTTTCGAGGTAGAACCGGTTCCCCCACCGGTACTCTGGGGTTGGAACGGAAACCTTTGTGATGCGCCAGAGAACACCAGCTGTCCCTTCGTGCGCGCTGGACTAGACCTGGCCTCCCTACCGGACCCCACAGGTTAGACCCGGTATCCCTACCTGATGCTCCGCATTAGTCTTGGCACCCATACCCAACCTTCTGGGGTAGTAGCGGTACCCCCACCGTTACTCTGCGGTAGTATCGGTAAACCCACCGGTACTCCAGGGTAGTACCTGAACACTTAATGGTTTGCTGGGGTACCCCTGCTGACCTTACGGGCGCGCGGTGTAGACCAGACATTCCTACCTGAACCTCCGGGTTAGCCCCGGTATCCCTACCTGATACTCTGCGGTAGGCTTGGCACCCTACCCGACCTTCTGGGGTAGTAGCGGTACCCCCACCGTTACTCTATGGTAGTATCGGTACACCCACCGGTACTCCAAGGTAGTACGTGAACCCTTACTGGTTCACTGGGTTACACCTGATGACGTTACGGGTGCGCGGTGTAGACCAGACATTCCTACCTGACCCTCCATGTTAGACCCGGTATCCCTACCTGATGCTCTGTTGTTGGCCTGGCACCCCTATCTGATATGCTGGGGTAGAACCAGTACACCCACCGGTACTCTGCGGTAGTATTGGTACACCCACCGGTACTCCAGGGTAGTACCTGAACACTTCATGGTTTGCTGGGGTACCCCTGCTGACCTTACGGGCGCGCGGTGTAGACCAGACATTCCTACCTGAACCTCCGGGTTAGCCCCGGTATCCCTACCTGATGCTCTGCGGTAGGCCTGGCCCCCTACCCGACAATCTGGGGTAGTACCGGTACACCCAACGGTACTCCGCGGTAGTTTTTCTATACCCACCGGTACTCCTGGATTGTACCAGAACCCTTACTGGTGCGCCGGGGTACTCCTGCTGACCCTACGGGCGCGCCGCTTTAGACACACCCTTCCTACCTGACCCGCCGGGGTAGGCCCGGTATCCCTACCCGATGTTTCGAGGTAGAACCGGTTCCCCCACCGGTACTCTGGGGTTGGAACGGAACTCTTTGTGATGCGCCAGAGAACACCAGCTGTCCCTTCGTGCACGCTGGATTAGACCTGGCCTCCCTACCTTACCCCACAGGTTAGACCCGCTATCCCTACCTGATGCTCGGCTTTAGGCTTGGAACCCATACCCCATGTTCTGGGGTACTAGCGGTACCCCCACCGTTACTCTATGGTAGTATCGGTACACCCACCGGTACTCTGAGGTAGTACGTGAACCCTTACTGGTTCACTGGGTTACTCCTGCTGACTTTACGGGTGTGCGGTGTAGACCAGACATTCCTACCTGACCTTCCGTGTTAGGCCCGGTATCCCTACCTGATGCTCCGTTGTTGGCCTGGCACCCCTACCCGATATGCTGGGGTAGTACCGGTCCCCCCACCGGTACTCTGCGGTAGTATTGGTACACCCACCGGTACTCCAGGCTAGTACCTGAACACTTAATGGTTTGCTGTGGTACCCCTGCTGACCTTACGGGCGCGCGGTGTAGACCAGACATTCCTACCTGAACCTCCGGGTTAGCCCCGGTATCCCTACCTGATGCTCTGCGGTAGGCCTGGCACCCTACCCGACAATCTGGGGTAGTACCGGTACACCCACCAGTACTCCGCGGTAGTTTTTCTATACCCACCGGTACTCCTGGATTGTACCAGAACCCTTACTGGTGCGCCGGGGTACTCCTGCTGACCCTACGGGCGCGCCGCTTTAGACACACCCTTCCTACCTGACCCGCCTGGTTTGCCCCGGTATCCCTACCCGATGTTTCGAGGTAGAACCGGTTCCCCCACCGGTACTCTGGGGTTGGAACGGAACCCTTTGTGATGCGCCAGAGAACACCAGCTGTCCCTTCGTGCACACTGGATTAGACCTGGCCTCCCTACCGGACCCCACAGGTTAGACCCGCTATCCCTACCTGATGCTTTGAATTAGGCTTGGCACCCATCCCCGACCTTCTGGGGTTGTAGCGGTACCCCCACCGTTACTCTGCGGTAGTATTGTTACACCCACCGGTACTCTGCGGTAGTATTGGTACACCCACCGGTACTCCAGGGTAGTACCTGAACACTTAATGGTTTGCTGGGGTACCCCTGCTGACCTTACGGGCGCGCGGTGTAGACCAGACATTCCTACCTGAACCTCCGGGTTAGCCCCGGTATCTTTACCTGATGCTCTGCGGTAGGCTTGGCACCCTACCTGACAATCTGGGGTAGTACCGGTACCCCCACCATTACTCTATGGTAGTATCGGTACACCCACCGGTACTCCAAGGTAGTACGTGAACCCTTACTGGTTCATTGGGTTACACATGATGACGTTACGGGTGCGCGGTGTAGACCAGACATTCCTACCTGACCCTCCAGGCTAGGCCCGGTATCCCTACCTGATGCTCTGTTGTTGGCCTGGCACCCCTACCCGATATGCTGGGGTAGAACCAGTACACCCACCGGTACTCTGCGGTAGTATTGGTACACCCACCGGTACTCCAGGCTAGTACCTGAACACTTAATGGTTTGCTGGGGTACACCTGCTGACCTTACGGGCGCGCGGTGTAGACCAGACATTCCTACCTGAACCTCCGGGTTAGAGCCGGTATCCCTACCTGATGCTCTGCGGTAGGCCTGGCCCCCTACCCGACAATCTGGGGTAGTACCGGTACACCCACCAGTACTCCGCGGTAGTTTTTCTATACCCACTGGTACTCCTGGATTGTACCAGAACCCTTACTGGTGCGCCGGGGTACACCTGCTGACCCTACGGGCGCGCCGCTTTACACCCACCCTTCCTACCTGACCCGCCGGGGTAGGCCCGGTATCCCTACCCGATGTTTCGAGTTAGAACCGGTTCCCCCACCGGTACTCTGGGGTTGGAACGGAACCCTTTGTGATGCGCCAGAGAACACCAGCTGTCCCTTCGTGCACGCTGGATTAGACCTGGCCTCCCTACCGGACCCCACAGGTTAGACCCGGTATCCCTACCTGATGCTCCGCATTAGGCTTTGCACCCATACCCGACCTTCTGGGGTAGTAGCGGTACCCCCACCGTTACTCTGCGGTAGTGTCGGTACACCCACCGGTACTCTGCGGTAGTATTGGTACACGCACCGGTACTCCAGGGTAGTACATGAACACTTAATGGGTTGCTGCGGTACCCCTGCTGACCTTACGGGCACGCGGTGTAGACCAGACATTCCTACCTGAACCTCCGGGTTAGCCCCGGTATCCCTACCTGATGCTCTGCGGTAGGCCTGGCACCCTACCCGACAATCTGGGGTAGTACCGGTACACCCACCGGTATTCCGCGCTAGTTTTGCTATAGCCACCGGTACTCCTGGATTGTAGCGGAACCCTTACTTGTGTGCTGGGGTACACCTGCTGACCCTACGGGCACACTGCTTTGGACCCACCCTTCCTACCTGACCCGCCGGTGTAGGCCTGGTATACCTACCCGATGTTTCGAGGTAGAACCGGTTCCCCCACCGGTACTCTGGGTTTGGAACGGAACCCTTTGTGATGCGCCAGAGAACACCAGCTGTCCCTTCGTGAGCGCTGGACTAGACCCGGCCTCCCTACCGGACCCCACAGGTTAGACCCGGTATCCCTACCTGATGCTTTGAATTAGGCTTGGCACCCATACCCGATGTTCTGGGGTACTAGCGGTACCCCCACCTTTACTTTGCCGTAGTATCGGAACACCCACCGTTACTCCGGGGTAGTACGTGAACCCTTAATGGTTCACTGGGGTACACCTGCTGACGTTACTGGCACGCGGTTTAGACCAGACATTCCTACCTGGCCCTCCGTGTTAGGCCCGGTATCCCTACCTGATGCTCCGTTGTTGGCCTGGCACCCCTACCCGATATGCTGGGGTAGTACCGGTACCCCCACCGGTACTCTGCGGTAGTATTGGTACACCCACCGGTACTCCAGGGTAGTACCTGAACCCTTACTGGTTCGCTGGGTTACCCTTGCTGACCTTACGGGCGTGCTGTGTAGACCTGACATTCCTACCTGACCCTCCAGGCTAGGCCCGGTATCCCTATCTGATGCTCTGCGGTAGGCCTGGCCCCCTACCCGACAATCTGGGGTAGTACCGGTACACCCACCGGTATTCCGCGGTAGTTTTGCTATACCCACCGGTACTCCTGGATTGTACCGGAACCCTTACTGGTGCGCCGGGGTACACCTGCTGACCCTACGGGCTCGCCGCTTTACGCCCACCCTTCCTACCTGACCTGCCGGGGTAGGCCTGGTATACCTACCCGATGTTTCGAGGTAGAACCGGTTCCCCCACCGGTACTCTGGGTTTGGAACGGAACCCTTTCTGATGCGCCAGAGAACACCAGCTGTCCCTTCGTGCGCGCTGGACTAGACCCGGCCTCCCTACTGGACCCCACAGGTTAGACCCGCTATCCCTAACTGATGCTTTGAATTAGGCTTGGCACCCATACCCGATGTTCTGGGGTACTAGCGGTACCCCACCGTTACTCTGCCGTTGTATCGGTACACCCACCGGTACTCCGGGGTTGTACGTGAACCCTTACTGGTTCACTGGGGTACACCTGATGACGTTACTGGCGCGCGGTATAGACCAGACATTCCTACCTGACCCTCCGTGTTAGTCCCGGTATCCCTACCTGATGCTCCGTTGTTGGCCTGGCACCCCTACCCGATATGCTGGGGTAGTACCGGTCCCCCCACCGGTACTCTGCGGTAGTATTGGTACACCCACCGGTACTCCAGGCTAGTACCTGAACACTTAATGGTTTGCTGTGGTACCCCTGCTGACTTTACGGGTGTGCGGTGTAGACCAGACATTCCTACCTGACCTTCCGTGTTAGGCCCGGTATCCCTACCTGATGCTCCGTTGTTGGCCTGGCACCCCTACCCGATATGCTGGGGTAGTACCGGTCCCCCCACCGGTACTCTGCGGTAGTATTGGTACACCCACCGGTACTCCAGGCTAGTACCTGAACACTTAATGGTTTGCTGTGGTACCCCTGCTGACCTTACGGGCGCGCGGTGTAGACCAGACATTCCTACCTGAACCTCCGGGTTAGCCCCGGTATCCCTACCTGATGCTCTGCGGTAGGCCTGGCACCCTACCCGACAATCTGGGGTAGTACCGGTACACCCACCAGTACTCCGCGGTAGTTTTTCTATACCCACCGGTACTCCTGGATTGTACCAGAACCCTTACTGGTGCGCCGGGGTACTCCTGCTGACCCTACGGGCGCGCCGCTTTAGACACACCCTTCCTACCTGACCCGCCTGGTTTGCCCCGGTATCCCTACCCGATGTTTCGAGGTAGAAGCGGTTCCCCCACCGGTACTCTGGGGTTGGAACGGAACCCTTTGTGATGCGCCAGAGAACACCAGCTGTCCCTTCGTGCACACTGGATTAGACCTGGCCTCCCTACCGGACCCCACAGGTTAGACCCGCTATCCCTACCTGATGCTTTGAATTAGGCTTGGCACCCATCCCCGACCTTCTGGGGTTGTAGCGGTACCCCCACCGTTACTCTGCGGTAGTATTGTTACACCCACCGGTACTCTGCGGTAGTATTGGTACACCCACCGGTACTCCAGGGTAGTACCTGAACACTTAATGGTTTGCTGGGGTACCCCTGCTGACCTTACGGGCGCGCGGTGTAGACCAGACATTCCTACCTGAACCTCCGGGTTAGCCCCGGTATCTTTACCTGATGCTCTGCGGTAGGCTTGGCACCCTACCTGACAATCTGGGGTAGTACCGGTACCCCCACCATTACTCTATGGTAGTATCGGTACACCCACCGGTACTCCAAGGTAGTACGTGAACCCTTACTGGTTCATTGGGTTACACATGATGACGTTACGGGTGCGCGGTGTAGACCAGACATTCCTACCTGACCCTCCAGGCTAGGCCCGGTATCCCTACCTGATGCTCTGCGGTAGGCCTGGCACCCCTACCCGATATGCTGGGGTAGAACCAGTACACCCACCGGTACTCTGCGGTAGTATTGGTACACCCACCGGTACTCCAGGCTAGTACCTGAACACTTAATGGTTTGCTGGGGTACACCTGCTGACCTTACGGGCGCGCGGTGTAGACCAGACATTCCTACCTGAACCTCCGGGTTAGAGCCGGTATCCCTACCTGATGCTCTGCGGTAGGCCTGGCCCCCTACCCGACAATCTGGGGTAGTACCGGTACACCCACCAGTACTCCGCGGTAGTTTTTCTATACCCACTGGTACTCCTGGATTGTACCAGAACCCTTACTGGTGCGCCGGGGTACACCTGCTGACCCTACGGGCGCGCCGCTTTACACCCACCCTTCCTACCTGACCCGCCGGGGTAGGCCCGGTATCCCTACCCGATGTTTCGAGTTAGAACCGGTTCCCCCACCGGTACTCTGGGGTTGGAACGGAACCCTTTGTGATGCGCCAGAGAACACCAGCTGTCCCTTCGTGCACGCTGGATTAGACCTGGCCTCCCTACCGGACCCCACAGGTTAGACCCGGTATCCCTACCTGATGCTCCGCATTAGGCTTTGCACCCATACCCGACCTTCTGGGGTAGTAGCGGTACCCCCACCGTTACTCTGCGGTAGTGTCGGTACACCCACCGGTACTCTGCGGTAGTATTGGTACACGCACCGGTACTCCAGGGTAGTACATGAACACTTAATGGGTTGCTGCGGTACCCCTGCTGACCTTACGGGCACGCGGTGTAGACCAGACATTCCTACCTGAACCTCCGGGTTAGCCCCGGTATCCCTACCTGATGCTCTGCGGTAGGCCTGGCACCCTACCCGACAATCTGGGGTAGTACCGGTACACCCACCGGTATTCCGCGCTAGTTTTGCTATAGCCACCGGTACTCCTGGATTGTAGCGGAACCCTTACTTGTGTGCTGGGGTACACCTGCTGACCCTACGGGCACACTGCTTTGGACCCACCCTTCCTACCTGACCCGCCGGTGTAGGCCTGGTATACCTACCCGATGTTTCGAGGTAGAACCGGTTCCCCCACCGGTACTCTGGGTTTGGAACGGAACCCTTTGTGATGCGCCAGAGAACACCAGCTGTCCCTTCGTGAGCGCTGGACTAGACCCGGCCTCCCTACCGGACCCCACAGGTTAGACCCGGTATCCCTACCTGATGCTTTGAATTAGGCTTGGCACCCATACCCGATGTTCTGGGGTACTAGCGGTACCCCCACCTTTACTTTGCCGTAGTATCGGAACACCCACCGTTACTCCGGGGTAGTACGTGAACCCTTAATGGTTCACTGGGGTACACCTGCTGACGTTACTGGCACGCGGTTTAGACCAGACATTCCTACCTGGCCCTCCGTGTTAGGCCCGGTATCCCTACCTGATGCTCCGTTGTTGGCCTGGCACCCCTACCCGATATGCTGGGGTAGTACCGGTACCCCCACCGGTACTCTGCGGTAGTATTGGTACACCCACCGGTACTCCAGGGTAGTACCTGAACCCTTACTGGTTCGCTGGGTTACCCTTGCTGACCTTACGGGCGTGCTGTGTAGACCTGACATTCCTACCTGACCCTCCAGGCTAGGCCCGGTATCCCTATCTGATGCTCTGCGGTAGGCCTGGCCCCCTACCCGACAATCTGGGGTAGTACCGGTACACCCACCGGTATTCCGCGGTAGTTTTGCTATACCCACCGGTACTCCTGGATTGTACCGGAACCCTTACTGGTGCGCCGGGGTACACCTGCTGACCCTACGGGCTCGCCGCTTTACGCCCACCCTTCCTACCTGACCTGCCGGGGTAGGCCTGGTATACCTACCCGATGTTTCGAGGTAGAACCGGTTCCCCCACCGGTACTCTGGGTTTGGAACGGAACCCTTTCTGATGCGCCAGAGAACACCAGCTGTCCCTTCGTGCGCGCTGGACTAGACCCGGCCTCCCTACTGGACCCCACATGTTAGACCCGCTATCCCTAACTGATGCTTTGAATTAGGCTTGGCACCCATACCCGATGTTCTGGGGTACTAGCGGTACCCCACCGTTACTCTGCCGTTGTATCGGTACACCCACCGGTACTCCGGGGTTGTACGTGAACCCTTACTGGTTCACTGGGGTACACCTGATGACGTTACTGGCGCGCGGTATAGACCAGACATTCCTACCTGACCCTCCGTGTTAGTCCCGGTATCCCTACCTGATGCTCCATTGTTGGCCTGGCACCCCTACCCGATATGCTGGGGGAGTACCGGTACCCCCACCGGTACTCTGCGGTAGTATTGGTACACCCACCGGTACTCCAGGGTAGTACCTGAACCCTTACTGGTTCGCTGGGGTACACCTGCTGACCTTACGGGCGTGCTGTGTAGACCAGACATTCCTACCTGACCCTCCAGGCTAGGCCCGGTATCCCTACCTGATGCTCTGCGGTAGGCCTGGCACCCTACCCGACAATCTGGGGTAGTACCGGTACACCCACAGGTACTCCGCGGTACATGTGCTATACCCACCGGTAATCCTGGATTGTACCGGAACCCTTACTGGTGCGCCGGGGTACACCTGCTGACCCTACGGGCACACTGCTTTAGACCCACGCTTCCTACCTGACCCGCCGGGGTAGGCCCGGTATCCCTACCCGATGTTTCGAGGTAGAACCGGTTCCCCCACCGGTACTCTGGGGTTGGAACGGAAACCTTTGTGATGCGCCAGAGAACACCAGCTGTCCCTTCGTGCGCGCTGGACTAGACCTGGCCTCCCTACCGGACCCCACAGGTTAGACCCGGTATCCCTACCTGATGCTCCGCATTAGTCTTGGCACCCATACCCAACCTTCTGGGGTAGTAGCGGTACCCCCACCGTTACTCTGCGGTAGTATCGGTAAACCCACCGGTTCTCCAGGGTAGTACCTGAACACTTAATGGTTTGCTGGGGTACCCCTGCTGACCTTACGGGCGCGCGGTGTAGACCAGACATTCCTACCTGAACCTCCGGGTTAGCCCCGGTATCCCTACCTGATGCTCCGCGGTAGGCTTGGCACCCTACCCGACCTTCTGGGGTAGTAGCGGTACCCCCACCGTTACTCTATGGTAGTATCGGTACACCCACCGGTACTCCAAGGTAGTACGTGAACCCTTACTGGTTCACTGGGTTACACCTGATGACGTTACGGGTGCGCGGTGTAGACCAGACATTCCTACCTGACCCTCCATGTTAGACCCGGTATCCCTACCTGATGCTCTGTTGTTGGCCTGGCACCCCTATCTGATATGCTGGGGTAGAACCAGTACACCCACCGGTACTCTGCGGTAGTATTGGTACACCCACCGGTACTCCAGGGTAGTACCTGAACACTTCATGGTTTGCTGGGGTACCCCTGCTGACCTTACGGGCGCGCGGTGTAGACCAGACATTCCTACCTGAACCTCCGGGTTAGCCCCGGTATCCCTACCTGATGCTCTGCGGTAGGCCTGGCCCCCTACCCGACAATCTGGGGTAGTACCGGTACACCCACCGGTACTCCGCGGTAGTTTTTCTATACCCACCGGTACTCCTGGATTGTACCAGAACCCTTACTTGTGCGCCGGGGTACACCTGCTGACCCTACGGTCGCGCCGCTTTAGACCCACCCTTCCTACCTGACCCGCCGGGTTAGGCCCGTTATCCCTACCCGATGTTTCGAGGCAGAACCGGTTCCCCCACCGGTACTCTGGGGTTGGAACGGAACCCTTTGTGATGCGCCAGAGAACACCAGCTGTCCCTTCGTGCACGCTGGATTAGACCTGGCCTCCCTACCGGACCCCACAGGTTAGACCCGGTATCCCTACCTGATGCTCCGCATTAGGCTTGGCACCCATACCCGATCTTCTGCGGTAGTAGCGGTACCCCCACCGTTACTCTATGGTAGTATCGGTACACCCACCGGTACTCCGAGGTAGTACGTGAACCCTTACTGGTTCACTGGGTTACACCTGATGACGTTACGGGTGCGCGGTGTAGACCAGACATTCCTACCTGACCCTCCATGTTAGGCCCGGTATCCCTACCTGATGCTCTGTTGTTGGCCTGGCACCCCTACCCGATATGCTGGGGTAGAACCAGTACACCCACCGGTACTCTGCGGTAGTATTGGTACACCCACCGGTACTCCAGGCTAGTACCTGAACACTTCATGGTTTGCTGGGGTACCCCTGCTGACCTTACGGGCGCGCAGTGTAGACCAGACATTCCTACCTGAACCTCCGGGTTAGCCCTGGTATCCCTACCTGATGCTCTGCGGTAGGCCTGGCCCCCTACCCGACAATCTGGGGTAGTACCGGTACACCCACCGGTACTCCGCGGTAGTTTTTCTATACCCACCGGTACTCCTGGATTGTACCAGAACCCTTACTGGTGCGCCGGGGTACTCCTGCTGACCCTACGGGCGCGACGATTTACACCCACCCTTCCTACCTGACCCGCCGGGGTAGGCCCGGTATCCCTACCCGATGTTTCGAGGTAGAACCGGTTCCCCCACCGGTACTCTGGGGTTGGAACGGAACCCTTTGTGATGCGCCAGAGAACACCAGCTGTCCCTTCGTGCACGCTGGATTAGACCTGGCCTCCCTACCGGACCCCACAGGTTAGACCCGCTATCCCTACCTGATGCTCTGCTTTAGGCTTGGTACCCATACCCCATGTTCTGGGGTACTAGCGGTACCCCCACCGTTACTCTATGGTAGTATCGGTACACCCACCGGTACTCTGAGGTAGTACGTGAACCCTTACTGGTTCACTGGGTTACTCCTGCTGACTTTACGGGTGTGCGGTGTAGACCAGACATTCCTACCTGACCTTCCGTGTTAGGCCCGGTATCCCTACCTGATGCTCCGTTGTTGGCCTGGCACCCCTACCCGATATGCTGGGGTAGTACCGGTCCCCCCACCGGTACTCTGCGGTAGTATTGGTACACCCACCGGTACTCCAGGCTAGTACCTGAACACTTAATGGTTTGCTGTGGTACCCCTGCTGACCTTACGGGCGCGCGGTGTAGACCAGACATTCCTACCTGAACCTCCGGGTTAGAGGCGGTATCCCTACCTGATGCTCTGCGGTAGGCCTGGCACCCTACCCGACAATCTGGGGTAGTACCGGTACACCCACCAGTACTCCGCGGTAGTTTTTCTATACCCACCGGTACTCCTGGATTGTACCAGAACCCTTACTGGTGCGCCGGGGTACACCTGCTGACCCTACGGGCGCGCCGCTTTACACCCACCCTTCCTACCTGACCCGCCGGGGTAGGCCTGGTATACCTACCCGATGTTTCGAGTTAGAACCGGTTCCCCCACCGGTACTCTGGGGTTGGAACGGAACCCTTTGTGATGCGCCAAAGAACACCAGCTGTCCCTTCGTGCACGCTGGATTAGACCTGGCCTCCCTACCGGACCCCACAGGTTAGACCCGGTATCCCTACCTGATGCTCCGCATTAGGCTTTGCACCCATACCCGACCTTCTGGGGTAGTAGCGGTACCCCCACCGTTACTCTGCGGTAGTGTCGGTACACCCACCGGTACTCTGCGGTAGTATTGGTAGACCCACCGGTACTCCAGGGTAGTACCTGAACACTTAATGGTTTGCTGGGGTACCCCTGCTGACCTTACGGGCGCGCGGTGTAGACCAGACATTCCTACCTGAACCTCCGGGTTAGCCCCGGTATCCCTACCTGATGCTCTACGGTAGGCCTGGCACCCTACCCGACAATCTGGGGTTGTACCGGTACACCCACCAGTACTCCGCGGTAGTTTTTCTATACCCACCGGTACTCCTGGATTGTACCAGAACCCTTACTTGTGCGCCGGGGTACACCTGCTGACCCTACGGTCGCGCCGCTTTAGACCCACCCTTCCTACCTGACCCGCCGGGTTAGGCCCGTTATCCCTACCCGATGTTTCGAGGCAGAACCGGTTCCCCCACCGGTACTCTGGGGTTGGAACGGAACCCTTTGTGATGCGCCAGAGAACACCAGCTGTCCCTTCGTGCACGCTGGATTAGACCTGGCCTCCGTACCGGACCCCACAGGTTAGACCCGGTATCCCTACCTGATGCTCCGCATTAGGCTTGGCACCCATACCCGATCTTCTGGGGTACTAGCGGTACCCCCACCGTTACTCTATGGTAGTATCGGTACACCCACCGGTACTCCGAGGTAGTACGTGAACCCTTACTGGTTCACTGGGTTACACCTGATGACGTTACGGGTGCGCGGTGTAGACCAGACATTCCTACCTGACCCTCCATGTTAGGCCCGGTATCCCTACCTGATGCTCTGTTGTTGGCCTGGCACCCCTACCCGATATGCTGGGGTAGAACCAGTACACCCACCGGTACTCTGCGGTAGTATTGGTACACCCACCGGTACTCCAGGCTAGTACCTGAACACTTCATGGTTTGCTGGGGTACCCCTGCTGACCTTACGGGCGCGCAGTGTAGACCAGACATTCCTACCTGAACCTCCGGGTTAGCCCTGGTATCCCTACCTGATGCTCTGCGGTAGGCCTGGCCCCCTACCCGACAATCTGGGGTAGTACCGGTACACCCACCGGTACTCCGCGGTAGTTTTTCTATACCCACCGGTACTCCTGGATTGTACCAGAACCCTTACTGGTGCGCCGGGGTACTCCTGCTGACCCTACGGGCGCGACGATTTACACCCACCCTTCCTACCTGACCCGCCTGGTTCTGCCCGGTATCCCTACCCGATGTTTCGAGGTAGAACCGGTTCCCCCACCGGTACTCTGGGGTTGGAACGGAACCCTTTGTGATGCGCCAGAGAACACCAGCTGTCCCTTCGTGCACGCTGGATTAGACCTGGCCTCCCTACCGGACCCCACAGGTTAGACCCGGTATCCCTACCTGATGCTCTGCTTTAGGCTTGGTACCCATACCCCATGTTCTGGGGTACTAGCGGTACCCCCACCGTTACTCTATGGTAGTATCGGTACACCCACCGGTACTCTGAGGTAGTACGTGAACCCTTACTGGTTCACTGGGTTACTCCTGCTGACTTTACGGGTGTGCGGTGTAGACCAGACATTCCTACCTGACCTTCCGTGTTAGGCCCGGTATCCCTACCTGATGCTCCGTTGTTGGCCTGGCACCCCTACCCGATATGCTGGGGTAGTACCGGTCCCCCCACCGGTACTCTGCGGTAGTATTGGTACACCCACCGGTACTCCAGGCTAGTACCTGAACACTTAATGGTTTGCTGTGGTACCCCTGCTGACCTTACGGGCGCGCGGTGTAGACCAGACATTCCTACCTGAACCTCCGGGTTAGAGGCGGTATCCCTACCTGATGCTCTGCGGTAGGCCTGGCACCCTACCCGACAATCTGGGGTAGTACCGGTACACCCACCAGTACTCCGCGGTAGTTTTTCTATACCCACCGGTACTCCTGGATTGTACCAGAACCCTTACTGGTGCGCCGGGGTACACCTGCTGACCCTACGGGCGCGCCGCTTTAGACACACCCTTCCTACCTGACCCGCCTGGTTTGCCCCGGTATCCCTACCCGATGTTTCGAGGTAGAACCGGTTCCCCCACCGGTACTCTGGGGTTGGAACGGAACCCTTTGTGATGCGCCAGAGAACACCAGCTGTCCCTTCGTGCACGCTGGATTAGACCTGGCCTCCCTACCGGACCCCACAGGTTAGACCCGCTATCCCTACCTGATGCTTTGAATTAGGCTTGGCACCCATACCCGACCTTCTGGGGTAGTAGCGGTACCCCCACCGTTACTCTGCGGTAGTATCGTTACACCCACCGGTACTCTGCGGTAGTATTGGTACACCCACCGGTACTCCAGGGTAGTACCTGAACACTTAATGGTTTGCTGGGGTACCCCTGCTGACCTTACGGGCGCGCGGTGTAGACCAGATATTCCTACCTGAACCTCCGGGTTAGCCCCGGTATCTTTACCTGATGCTCTGCGGTAGGCTTGGCACCCTACCTGACAATCTGGGGTAGTACCGGTACCCCCACCGTTACTCTATGGTAGTATCGGTACACCCACCGGTACTCCAAGGTAGTACGTGAACCCTTACTGGTTCACTGGGTTACACCTGATGACGTTACGGGTGCGCGGTGTAGACCAGACATTCCTACCTGACCCTCCATGTTAGGCCCGGTATCCCTACCTGATGCACTGTTGTTGGCCTGGCACCCCTACCTGATATGCTGGGGTAGAACCAGTACACCCGCCGGTACTCTGCGGTAGTATTGGTACACCCACCGGTACTCCAGGCTAGTACCTGAACACTTAATGGTTTGCTGGGGTACACCTGCTGACCTTACGGGCGCGCGGTGTAGACCAGACATTCCTACCTGAACCTCCGGGTTAGAGCCGGTATCCCTACCTGATGCTCTGCGGTAGGCCTGGCCCCCTACCCGACAATCTGGGGTAGTACCGGTACACCCACCAGTACTCCGCGGTAGTTTTTCTATACCCACCGGTACTCCTGGATTGTACCAGAACCCTTACTGGTGCGCCGGGGTACACCTGCTGACCCTACGGGCGCGCCGCTTTACACCCACCCTTCCTACCTGACCCGCCGGGGTAGGCCTGGTATACCTACCCGATGTTTCGAGTTAGAACCGGTTCCCCCACCGGTACTCTGGGGTTGGAACGGAACCCTTTGTGATGCGCCAAAGAACACCAGCTGTCCCTTCGTGCACGCTGGATTAGACCTGGCCTCCCTACCGGACCCCACAGGTTAGACCCGGTATCCCTACCTGATGCTCCGCATTAGGCTTTGCACCCATACCCGATCTTCTGAGGTAGTAGCGGTACCCCCACCGTTACTCTGCGGTAGTGTCGGTACACCCACCGGTACTCTGCGGTAGTATTGGTAGACCCACCGGTACTCCAGGGTAGTACCTGAACACTTAATGGTTTGCTGGGGTACCCCTGCTGACCTTACGGGCGCGCGGTGTAGACCAGACATTCCTACCTGAACCTCCGGGTTAGCCCCGGTATCCCTACCTGATGCTCTACGGTAGGCCTGGCACCCTACCCGACAATCTGGGGTTGTACCGGTACACCCACCAGTACTCCGCGGTAGTTTTTCTATACCCACCGGTACTCCTGGATTGTACCAGAACCCTTACTTGTGCGCCGGGGTACACCTGCTGACCCTACGGTCGCGCCGCTTTAGACCCACCCTTCCTACCTGACCCGCCGGGTTAGGCCCGTTATCCCTACCCGATGTTTCGAGGCAGAACCGGTTCCCCCACCGGTACTCTGGGGTTGGAACGGAACCCTTTGTGATGCGCCAGAGAACACCAGCTGTCCCTTCGTGCACGCTGGATTAGACCTGGCCTCCGTACCGGACCCCACAGGTTAGACCCGGTATCCCTACCTGATGCTCCGCATTAGGCTTGGCACCCATACCCGATCTTCTGGGGTACTAGCGGTACCCCCACCGTTACTCTATGGTAGTATCGGTACACCCACCGGTACTCCGAGGTAGTACGTGAACCCTTACTGGTTCACTGGGTTACACCTGATGACGTTACGGGTGCGCGGTGTAGACCAGACATTCCTACCTGACCCTCCATGTTAGGCCCGGTATCCCTACCTGATGCTCTGTTGTTGGCCTGGCACCCCTACCCGATATGCTGGGGTAGAACCAGTACACCCACCGGTACTCTGCGGTAGTATTGGTACACCCACCGGTACTCCAGGCTAGTACCTGAACACTTCATGGTTTGCTGGGGTACCCCTGCTGACCTTACGGGCGCGCAGTGTAGACCAGACATTCCTACCTGAACCTCCGGGTTAGCCCTGGTATCCCTACCTGATGCTCTGCGGTAGGCCTGGCCCCCTACCCGACAATCTGGGGTAGTACCGGTACACCCACCGGTACTCCGCGGTAGTTTTTCTATACCCACCGGTACTCCTGGATTGTACCAGAACCCTTACTGGTGCGCCGGGGTACTCCTGCTGACCCTACGGGCGCGACGATTTACACCCACCCTTCCTACCTGACCCGCCGGGGTAGGCCCGGTATCCCTACCCGATGTTTCGAGGTAGAACCGGTTCCCCCACCGGTACTCTGGGGTTGGAACGGAACCCTTTGTGATGCGCCAGAGAACACCAGCTGTCCCTTCGTGCACGCTGGATTAGACCTGGCCTCCCTACCGGACCCCACAGGTTAGACCCGGTATCCCTACCTGATGCTCTGCTTTAGGCTTGGTACCCATACCCCATGTTCTGGGGTACTAGCGGTACCCCCACCGTTACTCTATGGTAGTATCGGTACACCCACCGGTACTCTGAGGTAGTACGTGAACCCTTACTGGTTCACTGGGTTACTCCTGCTGACTTTACGGGTGTGCGGTGTAGACCAGACATTCCTACCTGACCCTCCGTGTTAGGCCCGGTATCCCTACCTGATGCTCCGTTGTTGGCCTGGCACCCCTACCCGATATGCTGGGGTAGTACCGGTCCCCCCACCGGTACTCTGCGGTAGTATTGGTACACCCACCGGTACTCCAGGCTAGTACCTGAACACTTAATGGTTTGCTGTGGTACCCCTGCTGACCTTACGGGCGCGCGGTGTAGACCAGACATTCCTACCTGAACCTCCGGGTTAGAGGCGGTATCCCTACCTGATGCTCTGCGGTAGGCCTGGCACCCTACCCGACAATCTGGGGTAGTACCGGTACACCCACCAGTACTCCGCGGTAGTTTTTCTATACCCACCGGTACTCCTGGATTGTACCAGAACCCTTACTGGTGCGCCGGGGTACACCTGCTGACCCTACGGGCGCGCCGCTTTAGACACACCCTTCCTACCTGACCCGCCTGGTTTGCCCCGGTATCCCTACCCGATGTTTCGAGGTAGAACCGGTTCCCCCACCGGTACTCTGGGGTTGGAACGGAACCCTTTGTGATGCGCCAGAGAACACCAGCTGTCCCTTCGTGCACGCTGGATTAGACCTGGCCTCCCTACCGGACCCCACAGGTTAGACCCGCTATCCCTACCTGATGCTTTGAATTAGGCTTGGCACCCATACCCGACCTTCTGGGGTAGTAGCGGTACCCCCACCGTTACTCTGCGGTAGTATCGTTACACCCACCGGTACTCTGCGGTAGTATTGGTACACCCACCGGTACTCCAGGGTAGTACCTGAACACTTAATGGTTTGCTGGGGTACCCCTGCTGACCTTACGGGCGCGCGGTGTAGACCAGATATTCCTACCTGAACCACCGGGTTAGCCCCGGTATCTTTACCTGATGCTCTGCGGTAGGCTTGGTACCCTACCTGACAATCTGGGGTAGTACCGGTACCCCCACCGTTACTCTATGGTAGTATCGGTACACCCACCGGTACTCCAAGGTAGTACGTGAACCCTTACTGGTTCACTGGGTTACACCTGATGACGTTACGGGTGCGCGGTGTAGACCAGACATTCCTACCTGACCCTCCATGTTAGGCCCGGTATCCCTACCTGATGCACTGTTGTTGGCCTGGCACCCCTACCTGATATGCTGGGGTAGAACCAGTACACCCGCCGGTACTCTGCGGTAGTATTGGTACACCCACCGGTACTCCAGGCTAGTACCTGAACACTTAATGGTTTGCTGGGGTACACCTGCTGACCTTACGGGCGCGCGGTGTAGACCAGACATTCCTACCTGAACCTCCGGGTTAGAGCCGGTATCCCTACCTGATGCTCTGCGGTAGGCCTGGCCCCCTACCCGACAATCTGGGGTAGTACCGGTACACCCACCAGTACTCCGCGGTAGTTTTTCTATACCCACCGGTACTCCTGGATTGTACCAGAACCCTTACTGGTGCGCCGGGGTACACCTGCTGACCCTACGGGCGCGCCGCTTTACACCCACCCTTCCTACCTGACCCGCCGGGGTAGGCCCGGTATCCCTACCCGATGTTTCGAGTTAGAACCGGTTCCCCCACCGGTACTCTGGGGTTGGAACGGAACCCTTTGTGATGCGCCAAAGAACACCAGCTGTCCCTTCGTGCACGCTGGATTAGACCTGGCCTCCCTACCGGACCCCACAGGTTAGACCCGGTATCCCTACCTGATGCTCCGCATTAGGCTTTGCACCCATACCCGACCTTCTGGGGTAGTAGCGGTACCCCCACCGTTACTCTGCGGTAGTGTCGGTACACCCACCGGTACTCTGCGGTAGTATTGGTAGACCCACCGGTACTCCAGGATAGTACCTGAACACTTAATGGTTTGCTGGGGTACCCCTGCTGACCTTACGGGCGCGCGGTGTGGACCAGACATTCCTACCTGAACCTCCGGGTTAGCCCCGGTATCCCTACCTGATGCTCCATTGTTGGCCTGGCACCCCTACCCGATATGCTGGGGTAGTACCGGTACCCCCACCGGTACTCTGCGGTAGTATTGGTACACCCACCGGTACTCCAGGGTAGTACCTGAACCCTTACTGGTTCGCTGGGGTACAACTGCTGACCTTACGGGCGTGCTGTGTAGACCAGACATTCCTACCTGACCCTCCAGGGTAGGCCCGGTATCCCTACCTGATGCTCTGCGGTAGGCCAGGCCCCCTATCCGACAATCTGGGGTAGTACCGGTACACCCACCAGTACTCCGCGGTAGTTTTTCTATACCCACCGGTACTCCTGGATTGTACCAGAACCTTTACTGGTGCGCCGGGGTACACCTGCTGACCCTACGGGCGCGCCGCTTTAGACCCACCCTTCCTACCTGACCCGCCGGGGTAGGCCTGGTATACCTACCCGATGTTTCGAGGTAGAACCGGTTCCCCCACCGGTACTCTGGGGTTGGAACGGAACCCTTTGTGATGCGCCAGAGAACACCAGCTGTCCCTTCGTGCACGCTGGATTAGACCTGGCCTCCCTACCGGTCCCCACAGGTTAGACACGGTATCCCTACCTGATGCTCTGCATTAGGCTTGGCACCCATAGCCGACCTTCTGGGGTAGTAGCGGTACCCCCACCGATACTCTGCGGTAGTATCGGTACACCCACCGGTACTCTGCGGGGTAGTACCTGAACCCTTACTGGTTCACTGGGTTTGAAATGCTGACCTTATGGGCGCGCGGTGTAGACCAGACATTCGTACCTGACACTCCGTGTTAGGCCCGGTATCCCTACCTGATGCTCCGTTGTTGGCCTGGCAGCCCTACCCGATATTCTGGGGTAGTACCGGTACCCCTACCGGTACTCTGCGGTAGTATTGGTACAACCACCGGTACTCCAGGTTATTACCTGAACCCTCACTGGTTGGCTGCGGTACACCTGCTGAACTTACGGGCGCGCGGTATAGACCAGACATTCCTACCTGACCCTCCAGGCTAGGCCTAGTATTCCTACCTATTGCTATGCGGTAGGCCTGGCACCCTACCCGACAATCTGGGGTAGTACCGGTACACCCACCGGTACTGCGCTGTACTTTGCTATACCCACCGGTACTCCTGGATTGTACCAGAACCCTTACTGATGCGCCGGGGTACACCTGCTGACCCTACGGGCGCGCCGCTTTAGACCCACCCTTCCTATCTGACCCGCCGGGTTAGGCCCGGTATCCCTACCCGATGTTTCGAGGTAGAACCGGTTCCCCCGCCGGTACTCTGGGTTTGGAATGGAACCCTTTGTGATGCGCCAGAGAACACCAGCTGTCCCTTCGTGCACGCTGGATTAGACCTGGCCTCCCTACCGGACCCCACAGGTTAGACCCGGTATCCCTACCTGATGCTCCGCATTAGGCTTGGCACCCATACCCGACATTCTGGGGTAGTAGCGGTACCCCCACCGTTACTCTGCGGTAGTATCGGTACACCCACCGGTAATCTGCGGTAGTATTAGTACACCCACCGGTACTCCAGGATAGTACCTGAACACTTAATGGTTTGCTGGGGTACCCCTGCTGACCTTACGGGCGCGCGGTGTGGACCAGACATTCCTACCTGAACCTCCGGATTAGCCCCGGTATCCCTACCTGATGCTCTGCGGTAGGCCTGGCACCCTACCCGACAATCTGGGGTAGTACCGGTACACCCACCAGTACTCCGCGGTAGTTTTTCTATACCCACCGGTACTCCTGGATTGTACCAGAACCTTTACTGGTGCGCCGGGGTACACCTGCTGGCCCTACGGGCGCGCCGCTTTAGACCCACCCTTCCTACCTGACCCTCCGTGGTAGGCCTGGTATACCTACCCGATGTTTCGAGGTAGAACCGGTTCCCCCACCGGTACTCTGGGGTTGGAACGGAACCCTTTGTGATGCGCCAGAGAACACCAGCTGTCCCTTCGTGCACGCTGGATTAGACCTGCCCTCCCTACCGGACCCCACAGGTTAGACCCGGTATTCCTACCTGATGCTCTGCATTAGGCTTGGCACCCATACCCGATGTTCTGGGGTACTAGCGGTACACCCACCGGTACTCTGCGGTAGTATTGGTACACCCACCGGTACTCCAGGGTAGTACCTGAACACTTAATGGTTTGCTGGGGTACCCCTGTTGACCTTACGGGCGCGCGGTGTAGACCAGACATTCCTACCTGAACCTCCGGGTTAGCCCCGGTATCCCTACCTGATGCTCTGCGGTAGGCCTGGCACCCTACCCGACAATCTGGGGTAGTACCGGTACACCCACCAGTACTCCGCGGTACTTTTGCTATACCCACCGGTACTCCTGGATTGTACCAGAACCCTTACTGGTGCGCCGGGGTACACCTGCTGACCCTACGGGCGCGCCGCTTTACACCCACCCTTCCTACCTGACCCGCCGGGGTAGGCCCGGTATACCTACCCGATGTTTCGAGGTAGTACCGGTTCCCCCACCGGTACTCTGGGGTTGGAACGGAACCCTTTGTGATGCGCCAGAGAACACCAGCTGTCCCTTCGTGCACGCTGGATTAGACCTGGCCTCCCTACCGGACCCCACAGGTTAGACCCGGTATCCCTACCTGATCCTCCGCATTAGGCTTGGCACCCATACCCGGTCTTCTGGGGTAGTAGCGGTACCCCCACCGTTACTCTGCGGTAGTATCGGTACACCCACCGGTACTCTGCGGTAGTATTGGTACACCCACCGGTACTCCAGGGTAGTACCTGAACACTTAATGTTTTGCTGGGGTACCCCTGTGTCGTGGTTTCAGCCCGGCCGGTAACAAAGGACCACGCAGCCGCTCGCTCACTCCTCTGCCCCCCTCCGGTGGGATGGGGAGGAGACGGAGGAGAGAAAAGGAAAAGAAACTGGAACCTCGAGAGTTGAGATAAAGGCAGTTTACTGGGACAAACACAAAAGAGATTACAACAATAACAACGGCACTAATGAAAAAAGTATACAAAAAGAGTGATGCACAGTGCAACTGCTCACCACCCGGGACCCGACGCTCCACCACTTCCCCCATCGAAAACAGAGACCACCCCCCGGCCCGCTCCCCATTTATATACTGGGCAGGATGTCACATGGTATGGAATAGCTCCTTGGCTTGTTCAGGTCAGCTGCCCCGGCTATGCCTTCACCTCCCAGTTTCCTGTGAAAATTAACTCTATCCCAGCTGAACCCAGGACATTATCCACCCCTTATTCTATACCATCTACATCATGCCCAGATCTTACTTTTTTTTTTTTTTTTTTTTTTTCCAATCAACCACTACAACTTTCGTTGTCTTATATATAAGTATATGGACTCCACCCCCTGACCTCGCACACACACACACGGTGTTCCTTTAGCCTATGGGCTATCCCTCTAATGTGTCCATCAATTTTGGGGCTCTATCTGTTGTAACAGTTCTTCAGTATAAGAGAGAGATTGTGTGAGATGTTGGGTTGTTGTACGCTGCCTCTGGAACTTGTGGCTAGTACATTTGGTGCAACTCATGCCCCTGGTCTGCAGGTCGAAGATGTTGTTCTTGAGGAAATTGGTGGGTGCCAGTTCAAGTTCTATCGCTGTTGTACTTGGCTCAGTTTCAATAGTCCATCCTGTAGTCATTTGGATAATTCTCACAATAATACCCTTGATATGGCATATAGACTCTATAGATACAATGACATGCATTGGCAGGTTATTTAGCAGTTAAATATCATACAGCCCAATTCACTGGCTATTCTCTCCCAAAATCAAATCTCCCTGAGGTACATATCGAACCTCCCCATCCTTCTGCATCACCCACCAGGTGTACCCAGGTCCTTGAGCAAAAACAACCCCTTGAATGGGTTTGCTTCTGCTTGAGGGAGGACTAACCCAAACTGTCTTTCCTAACATACTCCTCATGTGCACTACAGGGACTTTATCCCCTTCTACAGTATGTGGAACTCTTGGTTGGGCGGGGCCAGTCCGATTGGCGGATCCTCTAGTATTAACTAACCAGGTGGCTTTTGTTAAATGTGTATCCCAATGCTTGAAAGTTCCACCCCCCATCGCTCTCAATGTAGTTTTCAGCAGTCCATTGTACCGTTCAATTTTTCCGGAGGCTGGTGCGTGATAAGGGATGTGATACACCCACTCAATGCCATGTTCTTTGGCCCAGGTGTCTACGAGGTTGTTTCGGAAGTGAGTCCCGTTGTCCGACTCGATTCTTTCTGGGGTGCCGTGTTGCCATAAAATTTTCTCTTCAAGGCCCAGGATAGTGTTCTGGGCAGTGGCATGGGACACAGGGTATGTTTCCAGCCACCCAGTAGTTGCTTCCACCATTGTAAGCACATGGCACTTGCCTTGGCGTGTTCGTGGGATTGTGATATAGTCAATCTGCCAGGCCTCCCACTGTTTATATTTCAGCCATCGTCCTCCATGCGACAGGGGTTTTTGCCGCTTGGCTTGCTTAATTGCAGCACATGTTTCACATTCATGGATGACCTGTGCGATAGTGTCCATGGTCAAGTCCACCCCTCGATCTCGAGCCCATCTATATGTTGCATCTCTTCCCTGATGGCCTGAGGTATCGTGGGCCCACTGAGCCATAAATAGCTCACCTCTACGTTGCCAGTCCAGGTCCACCTGAGACACTTCAATCTTGGCGGCCTGATCTGCCTGGTGGTTGTTTTGATGTTCTTCAGTGGCTCGACTCTTGGGTACATGAGCATCTACGTGACGTACTTTTACCACTAGCTTCTCTATCCGAACAGCGATATCTTGCCACAGTGCGGCAGCCCAGATGGGTTTACCTCTGCGCTGCCAATTGCCCTTCTTCCATTGCTGTAGCCACCCCCATAGGGCATTTGCCACCATCCACGAGTCAGTATAGAGATAGAGCACTGGCCACTTTTCTCTTTCAGCAATGTCTAACGCTAGCTGGATGGCTTTCACCTCTGCAAACTGACTCGATTCACCTTCTCCTTCAGCAGTTTCTGCGACTAGTCGTGTAGGACTCCATACAGCAGCCTTCCACCTTCGATGTTTTCCCACAATGCGACAGGACCCATCAGTGAACAGGGCATATTGCCTCTCATTTTCTGGCAGTTTATTATACAGCGGGGCTTCTTCGGCCCGTGTCACCTCTTTCTCTGGCGACATTCCAAAATCTTTGCCTTCTGGCCAGTCCGTGATCACTTCTAACATTCCTGGGCGACTGGGGTTTCCTAGGCGAGCTCGCTGTGTGATCAGTGCGATCCTTTTACTCCACTTGGCGTCAGTCGCGTGATGCGTAGAGGAAACTTTCCCTTTGAACATCCAGCCCAGCACTGGCAGTCGAGGTGCTAAGAAGAGCTGTGTTTCAGTACCAACCACTTCTGAGGCGGCTCGAACTCCTTCATATGCTGCCAAGATCTCTTTTTCAGTTGGAGTATAGCGAGCCTCGGATCCTCGATATCCCTGACTCCAAAACCCCAGAGGTCGGCCACGGGTCTCCCCAGGTGCTTTCTGCCAAAGGCTCCAGGTAGGGCCATTCTCCCCAGCTGCAGTGTAGAGCATATTTTTAATATCTTGTCCTGTCCGGACTGGCCCAAGAGCTACTGCGTGAACAATCTCCTGCTTAATCTGTTCAAAGGCTTGTTGTTGCTCAGGCCCCCATTTAAAACTGTTCTTCTTCCGAGTAACTTGGTAAAGAGGGCTTACAATTTGACTGTAATTTGGAATATGCATTCTCCAAAAACCCACAACACCTAAGAAAGCCTGTGTTTCCTTTTTATTAGTCGGTGAGGACATAGCTGCTATTTTGTTGATGACGTCCACAGGGATCTGACGACGCCCATCTTGCCATTTTACTCCTAAGAACTGGATCTCCTGCGCAGGTCCCTTGACCTTACTTTCTTTTATGGCAAAACCAGCCTTCAAAAGGATTTGGATTATTTTCTTCCCTTTCTCAAAAACTTCTTCTGCCGTGTTGCCCCATACGATGATGTCATCAATATATTGCAGGTGCTCTGGAGCTTCACCTTTTTCTAGTGCAGCCTGGATCAGTCCATGACAAATGGTGGGGCTGTGTTTCCACCCCTGGGGCAGTCGATTCCAGGTGTACTGGACGCCCCTCCAAGTGAAAGCAAACTGAGGCCTGCACTCCGCTGCCAAGGGAATGGAGAAAAATGCATTAGCAATGTCAATTGTGGCATACCACTTAGCTGCCTTTGATTCCAGTTCATATTGAAGCTCTAACATATCTGGCACAGCAGCGCTCAGCGGTGGCGTGACTTCATTCAGCCCACGATAATCTACTGTTAGTCGCCATTCCCCACTGGATTTCTGCACGGGCCATATGGGACTATTAAAGGGTGAGTGAGTCTTGCTGATCACTCCTTGGCTCTCCAGTTGGCAAATCAGCTTATGGATTGGGATCAGGGAGTCTCGGTTGGTGCGATATTGTCGCCGGTGCACCGTCGTGGTAGCAATTGGCACCTGTTGTTCTTCAACCTTCAGCAACCCCACAACCGAAGGGTCTTGGGAGAGACCCGGCAGGGTAGACAGCTGTTCAATCTCCTCCGTCTCCGATGCAGCTATACCAAAGGCCCAACGGTACCCTTTTGGGTCCTTGAAATACCCCCTCCTGAGATAATCTATACCAAGGATGCACGGGGCCTCTGGGCCAGTCGCAATGGGGTGTTTATGCCACTCATTCCCGGTTAGACTCATTTCAGCTTCCAATACGGTTAGCTCTTGGGATCCCCCTGTCACACCAGAGATACAGATGGGTTCTGCCCCTTTTATAACTAGATGGCATTAGGGTACATTGTGCACCAGTGTCCACTAGAGCCTTATATTCCTGTGGGTCTGATGTGCCAGGCCATCGAATCCACACTGTCCAGTAGACTCGGTTGTCCCTCTCCTCCACCTGGCTGGAGGCAGGGCCCCTCTAATCCTGGTTAGAACATCTGTTACTCACTTTCTGCACACGTAAATCGGAAGTCCCTTCAAGGGGATCAGAAATGAGATCAGCCCATCTACTGCGTCTGGGGGACTGCTCACGGGAAACTGGAGCAGCAGTTTTCCAAGAATTCTCTTTTCTGGTTGCTTTTTCTCGCAACTCCTGTACCCATGCATCCAAGACTGAAGTGGGTTTTCCATCCCACTTCCTCATGTCCTCTCCATGGTCACGCAGGTAAAACCACAGGTTAGCCCGTCGAGTGTACTTTCTCTCTCCTCTCTCTTGGGCAGAGGAACGCTTACTCCCAATAACTGCAATGCGGGCCTGTACAGGTGAGGAGGAGGACAGATCCACTTTGAATTGCTGGAACTCTCGGGACAACTCCTCTACAGCTGAGACACAGGCCCGTAGGGAGGAAGAGAGACTCCCTTCGTATTGCCGGAGTTGGACAGCCAATTCATCCACCGTTTGTCCATAGCCTTCTCTCCAGGACATTACAGCCAATGAGTTGGCATAGGTTGGTGGTGCACTTCATAGAAACTTCCGCCACATGGGTTGTGTGCATTGGACTTCATCTGGATCTGTGGGTGACTGCCCATTTTCTGGATCATTGTAAATCACCTCCAGCACGTCTAATTCTCTCAGGTACTGAATACCTCTCTCCATGGTGGTCCACTTGCCTTGGTGACATGTAACTTCATCCCTGAAGGGGTATCTTTCCTTTACACCTAACAGAAGTCGCCTCCAGAGGCTGAGGACTTGTGTTTTTCTCCCAATCGCCTTGTCGATGCCCCCTTCCCTAGACAGAGATCCCAGCTGTTTGGCTTCCTTACCCTCTAATTCCACACTACTAGCCCCGCTATCCCAGCATCGGAGCAGCCAGATAACAATGTGCTCACCTGGGTGGCGGCTAAAATCTTTTCGCATGTCACGCAACTCACTCATAGATAGAGATCGGGTAATTATTTCAGGTTCTGCCTCTACCTCCTGTTCTCGCGATGACCCTGGTTCATCTTCATCTCTCGCTAAGCGAACTGATTTCTTTGTGTGTTTCTTTTTCTGTACAGGGGCGACTGATACTGGCACAGGCTGGTTCTCTGGTTCAGCTGCAGTGTCTGTCACCGGGGTAGGGGTAGTCATGGTACCTGTTGTCATGGTAGGGGCAGCCACGGTGCTTGTTGTCGGGGTAGGGGCAGCCACGGTGTCTGTTGTCAGGGTTTGGGTAGCCACTGTACATGTTGTCCTGTTTTCCATCTTTTCCCCCTTTTCCCCCCGAGGGTGCTGCATAATATCAAGCAGTGTTTGGTAAATACTGGCCAGGGCCCAGCACAGTGCAGCGAGTTGTATGTCTTTGGAATAGCCACAGCATTTTTCTTTCAAATATTCTGTCACTTCATAAGGGTTCTGTAGTTGTTCGGGAGTGAACTTCCAAGTCACTGGCGGTGAGAAGTTCTCTAGATACTTGCCCATATGCTCCCACATGCCGTGCCACCCATGAGTATCCAGCTTTGGGGGAGATCTCTGAGTTGTACTCTTAAAGAGCCTCTTTGTAGCCCTAAAGAAGACCTGAAACATATTCAGGAGGCATAGCACTAACAGCACACTGGCTTGCGCATCCCAAGGATATTCAAAATTCTCAAAAGCTGTTGTAATTAGTCGGAAGGAGAAGAGGGAGGTGAACGGATGGGGGGAGGTATCCCCCCCTAATTTCCCCATGGATTGGGTGTAATTACCAATAAAATCCGACAGAAGGCGCCCAAAGTATGGAAATTATATCACTGCCTCATACAGATACCAGCTTAACCTCATGACCAGTGATGTAATCATTTCATAAGTCGACATTGCCCAGTACAGCAAAATGATAATCCCAATCACTCTCCCAGAGATGAGATAAGCAACTACAGGCAATACATAGAGCATATAAGAGCTTACAAAACACCACCATGTAAACAAATGAAACAACATTGTGACTAACATCTATATATCTAAGAAATGCGTTTGGCAAATTTGTTTCAACACGCTCTGGCCAGATCTGTCGTTATCTCAACCCTTCTGCCCCACGTTGGGCGCCAAAAAAGGACTGTCGTGGTTTCAGCCCGGCCGGTAACAAAGGACCACGCAGCCGCTCGCTCACTCCTCCGCCCCCCTCCGGTGGGATGGGGAGGAGACGGAGGAGAGAAAAGGAAAAGAAACTGGAACCTCGAGGGTTGAGATAAAGGCAGTTTACTGGGACAAACACAAGAGAGATTACAACAACAACAACGGCACTAATGAAAAAAGTATACAAAAAGAGTGATGCACAGTGCAACTGCTCACCACCCGGGACCCGACGCTCCGCCACTTCCCCCACCGAAAACAGAGACCACCCCCCGGCCCGCTCCCCATTTATATACTGGGCAGGATGTCACATGGTATGGAATAGCTCCTTGGCTAGTTCAGGTCAGCTGCCCCGGCTATGCCCCCACCTCCCAGGTTCCTGTAAAAATTAACTCTATCCCAGCTGAACCCAGGACACCCTGCTGACCTTACGGGCGCGCGGTGTAGACCAGACATTCCTACCTGAACCTCCGGGTTAGCCCCGGTATCCCTACCTGATGCTCTGCGGTAGGCCTGGCACCCTACCCGACAATCTGGGGTAGTACCGGTACACCCACCGGTACTCCGCGGTAGTTTTGCTATACCCACCGTTACTCCTGGATTGTACCGGAACCCTGTATTGGTTTTGTTTGGCTATGTTTTGGTAACGGGGGAGGTTACAGGGGTGGCTTTTTTAAGAAGCTGCTGGAAGCTTCCCCTGTGTTCGAGAGAGAGCGAGCCCATACCAGCCGGCTCTAAGACGGACCCGCCGCTGGCCAAGGCCGAGCCAATCAGTGATAGTGGTAACGCCTCTGTGATAACATTTTTAAGAAGAAAAAATAAGTTGGGACTGGGAGAAACCACCGCCGGAGTGAGGAGTGAGAACATGTAAGAGAAACAAGCCTGCGGACAGCAACGTCAGTGAAGAAGGAGGTGGAGTAGATGCTCCAGGCGCCGGAGCGAAGATTCCCCTGCAGCCCGTGGTGAAGACCCTGGTGAGGCAGGCTGTCCCCCTGCAGTCCAGGGAGGTCCACGGTGGAGCAGATATCCACTTGTAGCCCGTGGAGGACCCTACGCCGGAGCAGGTGGGTTCCCGAAGGAGGCTGTGACCCCGTGGGAACCCCGCGCAGGAGCAGGCTCCTGGCAGGACCTGCGGATCTGTGGAGAGAGGAGCCCACGGAGCAGGTTTTCTGGCAGGACTTGTGACCCCGTGGGGGACCCGCACTGCAGCAGTGTGATCCTGAAGGACTGCACACCGTGGAATGGGCCCATGCTGGAGCAGTTCGTGAAGAACTGCAGCCCGTGGGAATGCCCCACGTTGGAGGAGTTCGTGGAGGACTGTCTCCCGTGGGTGGGACCAAACGCTGGAGCAGGGGAAGAGTGTGATCAGCCCTCGCCCTGAGGAGGTGAAGCGGCAGAAAATAACGTGTGATGACCATAAATCCCATCCCTGTCCCCCTGTGCCGCTGGGGGGATTGGTGGTGAAATCCGGGAGTGTGGTTGTGTCCAGGAAGAAGGGAGGGGTGGTGGGAAGGTGTTCTGAGATTTCATTTTAATTCTCATTACCTTGATCTGGTTGATTTGTAATAAATTGAGTTAATTTTGAAAACTGAGTCTGTTTTGCCCTTGACGTTAATAGTGAATGATCTCTACTGTCTTTATCTCGAACCGCGAGCCTTTTGTTATATTTTCTCTCCCCTATCCAGCTGAGGATGGGGGAGTGATAGAACGGCTTTGGTGGGCACCTGGTGTTCAGCCAGGGTCAACCCGTCACAAGGGAGAAGGAGCCAGACGTTTGCCTTTTCAGAAAAAGTTTCTGGCGAGAATGAGCACCGTGACATGCGGAGTCTCTGGGAAAGCAGAGATCCCCAGTGCTGTTGTGCCTGTGGATAGGCTGCAGGGGGACGGTGAAGACCAGCAAGAGCTTTCAGGGCTGGCACATTCCTTGTGTGAGAAGGAGCCATACGTTTGCCTTTTCAGAAAAAGGCTCTGGTGAGATCGACCACTGTGCTTTGCTGAGTCTCTGAGAAAGCGGAGATGCCCAGTGCTGTTGTGCCTGGGGGTAGGCTGCAGGGGACAAAGAAGAGCAGCAAGATCTCCCCAGCCTGCAGCTTCCTTGTGGGATCAGGGGCAGGCGGTTTGCTCTTTCGTAAAAAACCCATGTCAAGAAAGAGCACCGTGAGGTGCTGAGTCTCTGAGAAAGCGGAGATGCCCAGTGCTGTTGTGCCTGAAGATAGGCTGCAGGGTGACGGTTAAGCCCAGCAAGATCTTTCAGGGCTGGAACCATACTTGTCGATAAGGAGACGGATGTTTGCCTTTTCAGAAAAAGGCTCTGCCGAGAGCGAGCACCATGAGATGCTGAGTCTCTGGGAAAGCAGAGATCCCCAGTGCTGTTGTGCCTGTGGATAGGCTGCAGGGGGACGGTGAAGACCAGCAAGATCTTTCAGGGCTGGCACCTTCCTTGTGGGAGAAGGAGCCAGACGTTTGCCTTTTCAGAAAAAGTTTCTGCCGAGAACGAGCACCGTGACATGCTGAGTCTCTGCGAAAGCAGAGATCCCCAGTGCTGTTGCGCCTGTGGACAGGCTGCAGGGGGACGGTGAAGACCAGCAAGAGCTTTCAGGGCTGGCACCTTCCTTGTGGGAGAAGGAGCCAGATGTTTGCCTTTTCAGAAAAAGGCTCTGCCGAGAGCGAGCACCGTGACATGCTGAGTCTCTGGGAAAGCAGAGATCCCCAGTGCTGTTGTGCCTGTGGATAGGCTGCAGGGGGACGGTGAAGACCAGCAAGATCTTTCAGGGCTGGCACCTTCCTTGTGGGAGAAGGAGCCAGACGTTTGCCTTTTCAGAAAAAGTTTCTGCCGAGAACGAGCACCGTGACATGCTGAGTCTCTGGGAAAGCAGAGATCCCCAGTGCTGTTGCGGCTAAAGATAGGCTGCAGGGGGACGGTGAAGACCAGCAAGATCTTTCAGGGCTGGCACCTTCCTTGTGGGAGAAGGAGCCAGACGTTTGCCTTTTGAGAAAAAGTTTCTGCCGAGAACGAGCACCGTGACATGCTGAGTCTCTGGGAAAGCAGAGATCCCCAGTGCTGTTGTGCCTGTGGATAGGCTGCAGGGGGACGGTGAAGACCTGCAAGAGCTTTCAGGGCTGGCACCTTCCTTGTGGGAGAAGGAGCCAGACGTTTGCCTTTTCAGAAAAAGTTTCTGCCGAGAACGAGCACCGTGACATGCTGAGTCTCTGGGAAACCAGAGATCCCCAGTGCTGTAGCGGCTAAAGATAGGCTGAAGAGGGATAGTGAAGACGAGCAAGATCTTTCAGGGCTGGCACCTTCCTTGTGGAAGAAGGAGCCAGACGTTTGCCTTTTCAGAAAAAGTTTCTGCCGAGAACGAGCACCGTGACATGCTGAGTCTCTGGGAAAGCAGAGATCCCCACTGCTGTTGAGGCTAAAGATAGGCTGCAGAGGGATAGTGAAGACCAGCAAGAGCTTTCAGGGCTGGCACCTTCCTTGTGGGAGAAGGAGCCAGACGTTTGCCTTTTCAGAAAAAGGCTCTGGTGAGATCGACCACTGTGCTTTGCTGAGTCTCTGAGAAAGCGGAGATGCCCAGTGCTGTTGTGCCTGGGGGTAGGCTGCAGGGGACAAAGAAGAGCAGCAAGATCTCCCCAGCCTGCAGCTTCCTTGTGGGATCAGGGGCAGGCGGTTTGCTCTTTCGTAAAAAACCCATGTCAAGAAAGAGCACCGTGAGGTGCTGAGTCTCTGAGAAAGCGGAGATGCCCAGTGCTGTTGTGCCTGAAGATAGGCTGCAGGGTGACGGTTAAGCCCAGCAAGATCTTTCAGGGCTGGAACCATACTTGTCGATAAGGAGACGGATGTTTGCCTTTTCAGAAAAAGGCTCTGCCGAGAGCGAGCACCATGAGATGCTGAGTCTCTGGGAAAGCAGAGATCCCCAGTGCTGTTGTGCCTGTGGATAGGCTGCAGGGGGACGGTGAAGACCAGCAAGATCTTTCAGGGCTGGCACCTTCCTTGTGGGAGAAGGAGCCAGACGTTTGCCTTTTCAGAAAAAGTTTCTGCCGAGAACGAGCACCGTGACATGCTGAGTCTCTGCGAAAGCAGAGATCCCCAGTGCTGTTGCGCCTGTGGATAGGCTGCAGGGGGACGGTGAAGACCAGCAAGAGCTTTCAGGGCTGGCACCTTCCTTGTGGGAGAAGGAGCCAGACGTTTGCCTTTTCAGAAAAAGGCTCTGCCGAGAGCGAGCACCGTGACATGCTGAGTCTCTGGGAAAGCAGAGATCCCCAGTGCTGTTGTGCCTGTGGATAGGCTGCAGGGGGACGTTGAAGACGAGCAAGATCTTTCAGGGCTGGCACCTTCCTTGTGGGAGAAGGAGCCAGACGTTTGCCTTTTCAGAAAAAGTTTCTGCCGAGAACGAGCACCGTGACATGCTGAGTCTCTGGGAAAGCAGAGATCCCCAGTGCTGTTGCGGCTAAAGATAGGCTGCAGGGGGACGGTGAAGACCAGCAAGGTCTTTCAGGGCTGGCACCTTCCTTGTGGGAGAAGGAGCCAGACGTTTGCCTTTTCAGAAAAAGTTTCTGCCGAGAACGAGCACCGTGACATGCTGAGTCTCTGGGAAACCAGAGATCCCCAGTGCTGTAGCGGCTAAAGATAGGCTGAAGAGGGATAGTGAAGACGAGCAAGATCTTTCAGGGCTGGCACCTTCCTTGTGGAAGAAGGAGCCAGACGTTTGCCTTTTCAGAAAAAGTTTCTGCCGAGAACGAGCACCGTGACATGCTGAGTCTCTGGGAAAGCAGAGATCCCCACTGCTGTTGAGGCTAAAGATAGGCTGCAGAGGGATAGTGAAGACCAGCAAGAGCTTTCAGGGCTGGCACCTTCCTTGTGGGAGAAGGAGCCAGACGTTTGCCTTTTCAGAAAAAGGCTCTGCCGAGAGCGAGCACCATGAGATGCTGAGTCTCTGGGAAAGCAGAGATCCCCAGTGCTGTTGTGCCTGTGGATAGGCTGCAGGGGGACGGTGAAGACCAGCAAGATCTTTCAGGGCTGGCACCTTCCTTGTGGGAGAAGGAGCCAGACGTTTGCCTTTTCAGTAAAAGTTTCTGCCGAGAACGAGCACCGTGACATGCTGAGTCTCTGGGAAAGCAGAGATCCCCAGTGCTGTTGTGCCTGTGGATAGGCTGCAGAGGGATAGTGAAGACCTGCAATAGCTTTCAGGGCTGGCACCTTCCTTGTGGGAGAAGGAGCCAGACGTTTGCCTTTTCAGAAAAAGTTTCTGCCGAGAACGAGCACCGTGACATGCTGAGTCTCTGGGAAAGCAGAGATCCCCAGTGCTGTTGTGCCTGTGGATAGGCTGCAGAGGGATAGTGAAGACCTGCAAGAGCTTTCAGAGCTGGCACCTTCCTTGTGGGAGAAGGAGCCAGACGTTTGCCTTTTCAGAAAAAGTTTCTGCCGAGAACGAGCACCGTGACATGCTGAGTCTCTGGGAAAGCAGAGATCCCCAGTGCTGTTGCGGCTAAAGATAGGCTGCAGAGGGATAGTGAAGACCAGCAAGAGCTTTCAGGGCTGGCACCTTCCTTGTGGGAGAAGGAGCCAGACGTTTGCCTTTTGAGAAAAAGTTTCTGCCGAGAACGAGCACCGTGACATGCTGAGTCTCTGGGAAAGCAGAGATCCCCAGTGCTGTTGTGCCTGTGGATAGGCTGCAGGGGGACGGTGAAGACGAGCAAGATCTTTCAGGGCTGGCACCTTCCTTGTGGGAGAAGGAGCCAGACGTTTGCCTTTTCAGAAAAAGTTTCTGCCGAGAACGAGCACCGTGACATGCTGAGTCTCTGGGAAAGCAGAGATCCCCAGTGCTGTTGTGCCTGTGGATAGGCTGCAGGGGGACGGTGAAGACCAGCAAGAGCTTTCAGGGCTGGCACCTTCCTTGTGGGAGAAGGAGCCAGACGTTTGCCTTTTCAGAAAAAGTTTCTGCCGAGAACGAGCACCGTGACATGCTGAGTCTCTGGGAAAGCAGAGATCCCCAGTGCTGTTGCGGCTAAAGATAGGCTGCAGAGGGATAGTGAAGACCAGCAAGAGCTTTCAGGGCTGGCACCTTCCTTGTGGGAGAAGGAGCCAGACGTTTGCCTTTTCAGAAAAAGGCTCTGCCGAGAGCGAGCACCATGAGATGCTGAGTCTCTGGGAAAGCAGAGATCCCCAGTGCTGTTGTGCCTGTGGATAGGCTGCAGGGGGACGGTGAAGACCAGCAAGATCTTTCAGGGCTGGCACCTTCCTTGTGGGAGAAGGAGCCAGACGTTTGCCTTTTCAGAAAAAGTTTCTGCCGAGAACGAGCACCGTGACATGCTGAGTCTCTGGGAAAGCAGAGATCCCCAGTGCTGTTGTGCCTGTGGATAGGCTGCAGGGGGACGGTGAGGACCTGCAAGAGCTTTCAGGGCTGGCACCTTCCTTGTGGGAGAAGGAGCCAGACGTTTGCCTTTTCAGAAAAAGTTTCTGCCGAGAACGAGCACCGTGACATGCTGAGTCTCTGGGAAAGCAGAGATCCCCAGTGCTGTTGCGGCTAAAGATAGGCTGTAGAGGGATATTGAAGACCAGCAAGAGCTTTCAGGGCTGGCACCTTCCTTGTGGGAGAAGGAGCCAGACGTTTGCCTTTTCAGAAAAAGGCTCTGCCGAGAGCGAGCACTATGAGATGCTGAGTCTCTGGGAAAGCAGAGATCCCCAGTGCTGTTGTGCCTGTGGATAGGCTGCAGGGGGACGGTGAAGACCAGCAAGATCTTTCAGGGCTGGCACCTTACTTGTGGGAGAAGGAGCCAGACGTTTGCCTTTTCAGAAAAAGTTTCTGCCGAGAACGAGCACCGTGACATGCTGAGTCTCTGGAAAAGCAGAGATCCCCACTGCTGTTGAGGCTAAAGATAGGCTGCAGAGGGATAGTGAAGACCAGCAAGAGCTTTCAGGGCTGGCAACTTCCTTGTGGGAGAAGGAGCCAGACGTTTGCCTTTTCAGAAAAAGTTTCTGCCGAGAACGAGCACCGTGACATGCTGAGTCTCTGGGAAAGCAGAGATCCCCAGTGCTGTTGTGCCTGTGGATAGGCTGCAGAGGGATAGTGAAGACCTGCAATAGCTTTCAGGGCTGGCACCTTCCTTGTGGGAGAAGGAGCCAGACATTTGCCTATTCAGAAAAAGTTTCTGCCGAGAACGAGCACCGTGACATGCTGAGTCTCTGGGAAAGCAGAGATCCCCAGTGCTGTTGTGTCTGTGGATAGGCTGCAGAGGGATAGTGAAGACCTGCAAGATCTTTCAGGGCTGGCACCTTCCTTGTGGGAGAAGGAGCCAGACGTTTGCCTTTTGAGAAAAAGTTTCTGCCGAGAACGAGCACCGTGACATGCTGAGTCTCTGGGAAAGCAGAGATCCCCAGTGCTGTTGTGTCTGTGGATAGGCTGCATGGGGACGGTGAAGACCAGCAAGATCTTTCAGGGCTGGCACCTTCCTTGTGGGAGAAGGAGCCAGACGTTTGCCTTTTGAGAAAAAGTTTCTGCCGAGAACGAGCACCGTGACATGCTGAGTCTCTGGGAAAGCAGAGATCCCCAGTGCTGTTGTGCCTGTGGATAGGCTGCAGGGGGACGGTGAAGACCAGCAAGAGCTTTCAGGGCTGGCACCTTCCTTGTGGGAGAAGGAGCCAGACGTTTGCCTTTTCAGAAAAAGGCTCTGCCGAGAGCGAGCACCGTGACATGCTGAGTCTCTGGGAAAGCAGAGATCCCCAGTGCTGTTGTGCCTGTGGATAGGCTGCAGGGGGACGGTGAAGACCAGCAAGAGCTTTCAGGGCTGGCACCTTCCTTGTGGGAGAAGGAGCCAGACGTTTGCCTTTTCAGAAAAAGTTTCTGCCGAGAACGAGCACCGTGACATGCTGAGTCTCTGGGAAAGCAGAGATCCCCAGTGCTGTTGCGGCTAAAGATAGGCTGCAGAGGGATAGTGAAGACCAGCAAGAGCTTTCAGGGCTGGCACCTTCCTTGTGGGAGAAGGAGCCAGACGTTTGCCTTTTCAGAAAAAGGCTCTGCCGAGAGCGAGCACCATGAGATGCTGAGTCTCTGGGAAAGCAGAGATCCCCAGTGCTGTTGTGCCTGTGGATAGGCTGCAGAGGGATAGTGAAGACCTGCAATAGCTTTCAGGGCTGGCACCTTCCTTGTGGGAGAAGGAGCCAGACATTTGCCTTTTCAGAAAAAGTTTCTGCCGAGAACGAGCACCGTGACATGCTGAGTCTCTGGGAAAGCAGAGATCCCCAGTGCTGTTGCGGCTAAAGATAGGCTGCAGAGGGATAGTGAAGACCTGCAAGAGCTTTCAGAGCTGGCACCTTCCTTGTGGGAGAAGGAGCCAGACGTTTGCCTTTTCAGAAAAAGTTTCTGCCGAGAACAAACACCGTGACATGCTGAGTCTCTGGGAAAGCAGAGATCCCCAGTGCTGTTGTGCCTGTGGATAGGCTGCAGGGGGACGGTGAAGACCAGCAAGATCTTTCAGGGCTGGCACCTTCCTTGTGGGAGAAGGAGCCAGACGTTTGCCTTTTCAGAAAAAGGCTCTGCCGACAGCGAGCACAATGAGATGCTGAGTCTCTGGGAAAGCAGAGATCCCCAGTGCTGTTGTGCCTGTGGATAGGCTGCAGGGGGATGGTGAGGACCTGCAAGAGCTTTCAGGGCTGGCACCTTCCTTGTGGGAGAAGGAGCCAGACGTTTGCCTTTTCAGAAAAAGTTTCTGCCGAGAACGAGCACCGTGACATGCTGAGTCTCTGGGAAAGCAGAGATCCCCAGTGCTGTTGCGGCTATAGATAGGCTGCAGAGGGATAGTGAAGACCAGCAAGAGCTTTCAGGGCTGGCACCTTCCTTGTGGGAGAAGGAGCCAGACGTTTGCCTTTTCAGAAAAAGTTTCTGCCGAGAACGAGCACCGTGACATGCTGAGTCTCTGGGAAAGCAGAGATTCCCAGTGCTGTTGTGCCTCTGGATAGGCTGCAGGGACGCGGTGAAGACCAGCAAGAGCTTTCAGGGCTGGCACCTTCCTTGTGGGAGAAGGAGCCAGACGTTTGCCTTTTCAGAAAAAGTTTCTGCCGAGAACGAGCACCGTGACATGCTGAGTCTCTGGAAAAGCAGAGATCCCCAGTGCTGTTGCGGCTAAAGATAGGCTGCAGGGGGACGGTGAAGACCAGCAAGAGCTTTCAGGGCTGGCACCTTCCTTGTGGGAGAAGGTGCCAGACGTTTGCCTTTTCAGAAAAAGTTTCTGCCGAGAACGAGCACCGTGACATGCTGAGTCTCTGGGAAAGCAGAGATCCCCAGTGCTGTTGCGGCTAAAGATAGGCTGCAGAGGGATAGTGAAGACCTGCAAGAGCTTTCAGAGCTGGCACCTTCCTTGTGGGAGAAGGAGCCAGACGTTTGCCTTTTCAGAAAAAGTTTCTGCCGAGAACGAGCACCGTGACATGCTGAGTCTCTGGGAAAGCAGAGATCCCCAGTGCTGTTGTGCCTGTGGATAGGCTGCAGGGGGACGGTGAGGACCTGCAAGAGCTTTCAGGGCTGGCACCTTCCTTGTGGGAGAAGGAGCCAGACGTTTGCCTTTTCAGAAAAAGTTTCTGCCGAGAACGAGCACCGTGACATGCTGAGTCTCTGGGAAAGCAGAGATCCCCAGTGCTGTTGCGGCTAAAGATAGGCTGTAGAGGGATATTGAAGACCAGCAAGAGCTTTCAGGGCTGGCACCTTCCTTGTGGGAGAAGGAGCCAGACGTTTGCCTTTTCAGAAAAAGGCTCTGCCGAGAGCGAGCACTATGAGATGCTGAGTCTCTGGGAAAGCAGAGATCCCCAGTGCTGTTGTGCCTGTGGATAGGCTGCAGGGGGACGGTGAAGACCAGCAAGATCTTTCAGGGCTGGCACCTTACTTGTGGGAGAAGGAGCCAGACGTTTGCCTTTTCAGAAAAAGTTTCTGCCGAGAACGAGCACCGTGACATGCTGAGTCTCTGGAAAAGCAGAGATCCCCACTGCTGTTGAGGCTAAAGATAGGCTGCAGAGGGATAGTGAAGACCAGCAAGAGCTTTCAGGGCTGGCAACTTCCTTGTGGGAGAAGGAGCCAGACGTTTGCCTTTTCAGAAAAAGTTTCTGCCGAGAACGAGCACCGTGACATGCTGAGTCTCTGGGAAAGCAGAGATCCCCAGTGCTGTTGTGCCTGTGGATAGGCTGCAGAGGGATAGTGAAGACCTGCAATAGCTTTCAGGGCTGGCACCTTCCTTGTGGGAGAAGGAGCCAGACATTTGCCTATTCAGAAAAAGTTTCTGCCGAGAACGAGCACCGTGACATGCTGAGTCTCTGGGAAAGCAGAGATCCCCAGTGCTGTTGTGTCTGTGGATAGGCTGCAGAGGGATAGTGAAGACCTGCAAGATCTTTCAGGGCTGGCACCTTCCTTGTGGGAGAAGGAGCCAGACGTTTGCCTTTTCAGAAAAAGTTTCTGCCGAGAACGAGCACCGTGACATGCTGAGTCTCTGGGAAAGCAGAGATCCCCAGTGCTGTTGTGTCTGTGGATAGGCTGCATGGGGACGGTGAAGACCAGCAAGATCTTTCAGGGCTGGCACCTTCCTTGTGGGAGAAGGAGCCAGACGTTTGCCTTTTGAGAAAAAGTTTCTGCCGAGAACGAGCACCGTGACATGCTGAGTCTCTGGGAAAGCAGAGATCCCCAGTGCTGTTGTGCCTGTGGATAGGCTGCAGGGGGACGGTGAAGACCAGCAAGAGCTTTCAGGGCTGGCACCTTCCTTGTGGGAGAAGGAGCCAGACGTTTGCCTTTTCAGAAAAAGGCTCTGCCGAGAGCGAGCACCGTGACATGCTGAGTCTCTGGGAAAGCAGAGATCCCCAGTGCTGTTGTGCCTGTGGATAGGCTGCAGGGGGACGGTGAAGACCAGCAAGAGCTTTCAGGGCTGGCACCTTCCTTGTGGGAGAAGGAGCCAGACGTTTGCCTTTTCAGAAAAAGTTTCTGCCGAGAACGAGCACCGTGACATGCTGAGTCTCTGGGAAAGCAGAGATCCCCAGTGCTGTTGCGGCTAAAGATAGGCTGCAGAGGGATAGTGAAGACCAGCAAGAGCTTTCAGGGCTGGCACCTTCCTTGTGGGAGAAGGAGCCAGACGTTTGCCTTTTCAGAAAAAGGCTCTGCCGAGAGCGAGCACCATGAGATGCTGAGTCTCTGGGAAAGCAGAGATCCCCAGTGCTGTTGTGCCTGTGGATAGGCTGCAGAGGGATAGTGAAGACCTGCAATAGCTTTCAGGGCTGGCACCTTCCTTGTGGGAGAAGGAGCCAGACATTTGCCTTTTCAGAAAAAGTTTCTGCCGAGAACGAGCACCGTGACATGCTGAGTCTCTGGGAAAGCAGAGATCCCCAGTGCTGTTGCGGCTAAAGATAGGCTGCAGAGGGATAGTGAAGACCTGCAAGAGCTTTCAGAGCTGGCACCTTCCTTGTGGGAGAAGGAGCCAGACGTTTGCCTTTTCAGAAAAAGTTTCTGCCGAGAACAAACACCGTGACATGCTGAGTCTCTGGGAAAGCAGAGATCCCCAGTGCTGTTGTGCCTGTGGATAGGCTGCAGGGGGACGGTGAAGACCAGCAAGATCTTTCAGGGCTGGCACCTTCCTTGTGGGAGAAGGAGCCAGACGTTTGCCTTTTCAGAAAAAGGCTCTGCCGACAGCGAGCACAATGAGATGCTGAGTCTCTGGGAAAGCAGAGATCCCCAGTGCTGTTGTGCCTGTGGATAGGCTGCAGGGGGACGGTGAGGACCTGCAAGAGCTTTCAGGGCTGGCACCTTCCTTGTGGGAGAAGGAGCCAGACGTTTGCCTTTTCAGAAAAAGTTTCTGCCGAGAACGAGCACCGTGACATGCTGAGTCTCTGGGAAAGCAGAGATCCCCAGTGCTGTTGCGGCTATAGATAGGCTGCAGAGGGATAGTGAAGACCAGCAAGAGCTTTCAGGGCTGGCACCTTCCTTGTGGGAGAAGGAGCCAGACGTTTGCCTTTTCAGAAAAAGTTTCTGCCGAGAACGAGCACCGTGACATGCTGAGTCTCTGGGAAAGCAGAGATTCCCAGTGCTGTTGTGCCTCTGGATAGGCTGCAGGGACGCGGTGAAGACCAGCAAGAGCTTTCAGGGCTGGCACCTTCCTTGTGGGAGAAGGAGCCAGACGTTTGCCTTTTCAGAAAAAGTTTCTGCCGAGAACGAGCACCGTGACATGCTGAGTCTCTGGAAAAGCAGAGATCCCCAGTGCTGTTGCGGCTAAAGATAGGCTGCAGGGGGACGGTGAAGACCAGCAAGAGCTTTCAGGGCTGGCACCTTCCTTGTGGGAGAAGGTGCCAGACGTTTGCCTTTTCAGAAAAAGTTTCTGCCGAGAACGAGCACCGTGACATGCTGAGTCTCTGGGAAAGCAGAGATCCCCAGTGCTGTTGCGGCTAAAGATAGGCTGCAGAGGGATAGTGAAGACCTGCAAGAGCTTTCAGAGCTGGCACCTTCCTTGTGGGAGAAGGAGCCAGACGTTTGCCTTTTCAGAAAAAGTTTCTGCCGAGAACGAGCACCGTGACATGCTGAGTCTCTGGGAAAGCAGAGATCCCCAGTGCTGTTGTGCCTGTGGATAGGCTGCAGGGGGACGGTGAAGACCAGCAAGAGCTTTCAGGGCTGGCACCTTCCTTGTGGGAGAAGGAGCCAGACGTTTGCCTTTTCAGAAAAAGTTTCTGCCGAGAACGAGCACGGTGACATGCTGAGTCTCTGGGAAAGCAGAGATCCCCAGTGCTGTTGCGGCTAAAGATAGGCTGTAGAGGGATAGTGAAGACCAGCAAGAGCTTTCAGGGCTGGCACCTTCCTTGTGGGAGAAGGAGCCAGACGTTTGCCTTTTCAGAAAAAGGCTCTGCCGAGAGCGAGCACCATGAGATGCTGAGTCTCTGGGAAAGCAGAGATCCCCAGTGCTGTTGTGCCTGTGGATACGCTGCAGGGGGACGGTGAAGACCAGCAAGATCTTTCAGGGCTGGCACCTTCCTTGTGGGAGAAGGAGCCAGACGTTTGCCTTTTGAGAAAAAGTTTCTGCCGAGAACGAGCACAGTGACATGCTGAGTCTCTGGGAAAGCAGAGATCCCCAGTGCTGTTGCGCCTGTGGATAGGCTGCAGGGGGACGGTGAAGACGAGCAAGATCTTTCAGGGCTGGCACCTTCCTTGTGGGAGAAGGAGCCAGACGTTTGCCTTTTCAGAAAAAGTTTCTGCCGAGAACGAGCACCGTGACATGCTGAGTCTCTCGGAAAGCAGAGATCCCCAGTGCTGTTGCGGCTAAAGATAGGCTGCAGAGGGATAGTGAAGACCTGCAAGAGCTTTCAGGGCTGGCACCTTCCTTGTGGGAGAAGGAGCCAGACGTTTGCCTTTTCAGAAAAAGGCTCTGCCGAGAGCGAGCACCATGAGATGCTGAGTCTCTGGGAAAGCAGAGATCCCCAGTGCTGTTGTGCCTGTGGATAGGCTGCAGGGGGACGGTGAAGACCAGCAAGAGCTTTCAGGGCTGGCACCTTCCTTGTGGGAGAAGGAGCCAGACGTTTGCCTTTTCAGAAAAAGTTTCTGCCGAGAACGAGCACCGTGACATGCTGAGTCTCTGGGAAAGCAGAGATCCCCAGTGCTGTTGCGGCTAAACATAGGCTGCAGGGGGACGGTGAAGACCAGCAAGATCTTTCAGGGCTGGCACCTTCCTTGTGGGAGAAGGAGCCAGACGTTTGCCTCTTCAGAAAAAGGCTCTGCCGAGAGCGAGCACCATGAGATGCTGAGTCTCTGGGAGCAGAGATCCCCAGTGCTGTTGTGCCTGTGGATAGGCTGCAGGGGGACGGTGAAGACCAGCAAGATCTTTCAGGGCTGGCACCTTCCTTGTGGGAGAAGGAGCCAGACGTTTGCCTTTTCAGAAAAAGTTTCTGCCGAGAACGAGCACCGTGACATGCTGAGTCTCTGGGAAAGCAGAGATCCCCAGTGCTGTTGCGGCTATAGATAGGCTGCAGAGGGATAGTGAAGACCAGCAAGAGCTTTCAGGGCTGGCACCTTCCTTGTGGGAGAAGGAGCCAGACGTTTGCCTTTTCAGAAAAAGTTTCTGCCGAGAACGAGCACGGTGACATGCTGAGTCTCTGGGAAAGCAGAGATTCCCAGTGCTGTTGTGCCTCTGGATAGGCTGCAGGGACGCGGTGAAGACCAGCAAGAGCTTTCAGGGCTGGCACCTTCCTTGTGGGAGAAGGAGCCAGACGTTTGCCTTTTCAGAAAAAGTTTCTGCCGAGAACGAGCACCGTGACATGCTGAGTCTCTGGGAAAGCAGAGATCCCCAGTGCTGTTGTGTCTGTGGATAGGCTGCATGGGGACGGTGAAGACCAGCAAGATCTTTCAGGGCTGGCACCTTCCTTGTGGGAGAAGGAGCCAGACGTTTGCCTTTTCAGAAAAAGTTTCTGCCGAGAACGAGCACCGTGACATGCTGAGTCTCTGGGAAAGCAGAGATCCCCAGTGCTGTTGTGCCTGTGGATAGGCTGCAGGGGGACGGTGAAGACCAGCAAGAGCTTTCAGGGCTGGCACCTTCCTTGTGGGAGAAGGAGCCAGACGTTTGCCTTTTCAGAAAAAGGCTCTGCCGAGAGCGAGCACCGTGACATGCTGAGACTCTGGGAAAGCAGAGATCCCCAGTGCTGTTGTGCCTGTGGATAGGCTGCAGGGGGACGGTGAAGACCAGCAAGATCTTTCAGGGCTGGCACCTTCCTTGTGGGAGAAGGAGCCAGACGTTTGCCTTTTCAGAAAAAGTTTCTGCCGAGAACGAGCACCGTGACATGCTGAGTCTCTGGGAAAGCAGAGATCCCCAGTGCTGTTGCGGCTAAAGATAGGCTGCAGAGGGATAGTGAAGACCAGCAAGAGCTTTCAGGGCTGGCACCTTCCTTGTGGGAGAAGGAGCCAGACGTTTGCCTTTTCAGAAAAAGGCTCTGCCGAGAGCGAGCACCATGAGATGCTGAGTCTCTGGGAAAGCAGAGATCCCCAGTGCTGTTGTGCCTGTGGATAGGCTGCAGAGGGATAGTGAAGACCTGCAATAGCTTTCAGGGCTGGCACCTTCCTTGTGGGAGAAGGAGCCAGACATTTGCCTTTTCAGAAAAAGTTTCTGCCGAGAACGAGCACCGTGACATGCTGAGTCTCTGGGAAAGCAGAGATCCCCAGTGCTGTTGCGGCTAAAGATAGGCTGCAGAGGGATAGTGAAGACCTGCAAGAGCTTTCAGAGCTGGCACCTTCCTTGTGGGAGAAGGAGCCAGACGTTTGCCTTTTCAGAAAAAGTTTCTGCCGAGAACAAACACCGTGACATGCTGAGTCTCTGGGAAAGCAGAGATCCCCAGTGCTGTTGTGCCTGTGGATAGGCTGCAGGGGGACGGTGAAGACCAGCAAGATCTTTCAGGGCTGGCACCTTCCTTGTGGGAGAAGGAGCCAGACGTTTGCCTTTTCAGAAAAAGGCTCTGCCGACAGCGAGCACAATGAGATGCTGAGTCTCTGGGAAAGCAGAGATCCCCAGTGCTGTTGTGCCTGTGGATAGGCTGCAGGGGGACGGTGAGGACCTGCAAGAGCTTTCAGGGCTGGCACCTTCCTTGTGGGAGAAGGAGCCAGACGTTTGCCTTTTCAGAAAAAGTTTCTGCCGAGAACGAGCACCGTGACATTCTGAGTCTCTGGGAAAGCAGAGATCCCCAGTGCTGTTGCGGCTATAGATAGGCTGCAGAGGGATAGTGAAGACCAGCAAGAGCTTTCAGGGCTGGCACCTTCCTTGTGGGAGAAGGAGCCAGACGTTTGCCTTTTCAGAAAAAGTTTCTGCCGAGAACGAGCACCGTGACATGCTGAGTCTCTGGGAAAGCAGAGATTCCCAGTGCTGTTGTGCCTCTGGATAGGCTGCAGGGACGCGGTGAAGACCAGCAAGAGCTTTCAGGGCTGGCACCTTCCTTGTGGGAGAAGGAGCCAGACGTTTGCCTTTTCAGAAAAAGTTTCTGCCGAGAACGAGCACCGTGACATGCTGAGTCTCTGGAAAAGCAGAGATCCCCAGTGCTGTTGCGGCTAAAGATAGGCTGCAGGGGGACGGTGAAGACCAGCAAGAGCTTTCAGGGCTGGCACCTTCCTTGTGGGAGAAGGTGCCAGACGTTTGCCTTTTCAGAAAAAGTTTCTGCCGAGAACGAGCACCGTGACATGCTGAGTCTCTGGGAAAGCAGAGATCCCCAGTGCTGTTGCGGCTAAAGATAGGCTGCAGAGGGATAGTGAAGACCTGCAAGAGCTTTCAGAGCTGGCACCTTCCTTGTGGGAGAAGGAGCCAGACGTTTGCCTTTTCAGAAAAAGTTTCTGCCGAGAACGAGCACCGTGACATGCTGAGTCTCTGGGAAAGCAGAGATCCCCAGTGCTGTTGTGCCTGTGGATAGGCTGCAGGGGGACGGTGAAGACCAGCAAGAGCTTTCAGGGCTGGCACCTTCCTTGTGGGAGAAGGAGCCAGACGTTTGCCTTTTCAGAAAAAGTTTCTGCCGAGAACGAGCACGGTGACATGCTGAGTCTCTGGGAAAGCAGAGATCCCCAGTGCTGTTGCGGCTAAAGATAGGCTGTAGAGGGATAGTGAAGACCAGCAAGAGCTTTCAGGGCTGGCACCTTCCTTGTGGGAGAAGGAGCCAGACGTTTGCCTTTTCAGAAAAAGGCTCTGCCGAGAGCGAGCACCATGAGATGCTGAGTCTCTGGGAAAGCAGAGATCCCCAGTGCTGTTGTGCCTGTGGATAGGCTGCAGGGGGACGGTGAAGACCAGCAAGATCTTTCAGGGCTGGCACCTTCCTTGTGGGAGAAGGAGCCAGACGTTTGCCTTTTGAGAAAAAGTTTCTGCCGAGAACGAGCACCGTGACATGCTGAGTCTCTGGGAAAGCAGAGATCCCCAGTGCTGTTGTGCCTGTGGATAGGCTGCAGGGGGACGGTGAAGACGAGCAAGATCTTTCAGGGCTGGCACCTTCCTTGTGGGAGAAGGAGCCAGACGTTTGCCTTTTCAGAAAAAGTTTCTGCCGAGAACGAGCACCGTGACATGCTGAGTCTCTCGGAAAGCAGAGATCCCCAGTGCTGTTGCGGCTAAAGATAGGCTGCAGTGGGATAGTGAAGACCTGCAAGAGCTTTCAGGGCTGGCACCTTCCTTGTGGGAGAAGGAGCCAGACGTTTGCCTTTTCAGAAAAAGGCTCTGCCGAGAGCGAGCACCATGAGATGCTGAGTCTCTGGGAAAGCAGAGATCCCCAGTGCTGTTGTGCCTGTGGATAGGCTGCAGGGGGACGGTGAAGACCAGCAAGAGCTTTCAGGGCTGGCACCTTCCTTGTGGGAGAAGGAGCCAGACGTTTGCCTTTTCAGAAAAAGTTTCTGCCGAGAACGAGCACCGTGACATGCTGAGTCTCTGGGAAAGCAGAGATCCCCAGTGCTGTTGCGGCTAAAGATAGGCTGCAGGGGGACGGTGAAGACCAGCAAGATCTTTCAGGGCTGGCACCTTCCTTGTGGGAGAAGGAGCCAGACGTTTGCCTCTTCAGAAAAAGGCTCTGCCGAGAGCGAGCACCATGAGATGCTGAGTCTCTGGGAGCAGAGATCCCCAGTGCTGTTGTGCCTGTGGATAGGCTGCAGGGGGACGGTGAAGACCAGCAAGATCTTTCAGGGCTGGCACCTTCCTTGTGGGAGAAGGAGCCAGACGTTTGCCTTTTCAGAAAAAGTTTCTGCCGAGAACGAGCACCGTGACATGCTGAGTCTCTGGGAAAGCAGAGATCCCCAGTGCTGTTGCGGCTATAGATAGGCTGCAGAGGGATAGTGAAGACCAGCAAGAGCTTTCAGGGCTGGCACCTTCCTTGTGGGAGAAGGAGCCAGACGTTTGCCTTTTCAGAAAAAGTTTCTGCCGAGAACGAGCACGGTGACATGCTGAGTCTCTGGGAAAGCAGAGATTCCCAGTGCTGTTGTGCCTCTGGATAGGCTGCAGGGACGCGGTGAAGACCAGCAAGAGCTTTCAGGGCTGGCACCTTCCTTGTGGGAGAAGGAGCCAGACGTTTGCCTTTTCAGAAAAAGTTTCTGCCGAGAACGAGCACCGTGACATGCTGAGTCTCTGGAAAAGCAGAGATCCCCAGTGCTGTTGCGGCTAAAGATAGGCTGCAGGGGGACGGTGAAGACCAGCAAGAGCTTTCAGGGCTGGCACCTTCCTTGTGGGAGAAGGTGCCAGCCGTTTGCCTTTTCAGAAAAAGTTTCTGCCGAGAACGAGCACCGTGACATGCTGAGTCTCTGGGAAAGCAGAGATCCCCAGTGCTGTTGCGGCTAAAGATAGGCTGCAGAGGGATAGTGAAGACCTGCAAGAGCTTTCAGAGCTGGCACCTTCCTTGTGGGAGAAGGAGCCAGACGTTTGCCTTTTCAGAAAAAGTTTCTGCCGAGAACGAGCACCGTGACATGCTGAGTCTCTGGGAAAGCAGAGATCCCCAGTGCTGTTGTGCCTGTGGATAGGCTGCAGGGGGACGGTGAAGACCAGCAAGAGCTTTCAGGGCTGGCACCTTCCTTGTGGGAGAAGGAGCCAGACGTTTGCCTTTTCGAAAAAGTTTCTGCCGAGAACGAGCACGGTGACATGCTGAGTCTCTGGGAAAGCAGAGATCCCCAGTGCTGTTGCGGCTAAAGATAGGCTGTAGAGGGATAGTGAAGACCAGCAAGAGCTTTCAGGGCTGGCACCTTCCTTGTGGGAGAAGGAGCCAGACGTTTGCCTTTTCAGAAAAAGGCTCTGCCGAGAGCGAGCACCATGAGATGCTGAGTCTCTGGGAAAGCAGAGATCCCCAGTGCTGTTGTGCCTGTGGATACGCTGCAGGGGGACGGTGAAGACCAGCAAGATCTTTCAGGGCTGGCACCTTCCTTGTGGGAGAAGGAGCCAGACGTTTGCCTTTTGAGAAAAAGTTTCTGCCGAGAACGAGCACCGTGACATGCTGAGTCTCTGGGAAAGCAGAGATCCCCAGTGCTGTTGTGCCTGTGGATAGGCTGCAGGGGGACGGTGAAGACGAGCAAGATCTTTCAGGGCTGGCACCTTCCTTGTGGGAGAAGGAGCCAGACGTTTGCCTTTTCAGAAAAAGTTTCTGCCGAGAACGAGCACCGTGACATGCTGAGTCTCTCGGAAAGCAGAGATCCCCAGTGCTGTTGCGGCTAAAGATAGGCTGCAGAGGGATAGTGAAGACCTGCAAGAGCTTTCAGGGCTGGCACCTTCCTTGTGGGAGAAGGAGCCAGACGTTTGCCTTTTCAGAAAAAGGCTCTGCCGAGAGCGAGCACCATGAGATGCTGAGTCTCTGGGAAAGCAGAGATCCCCAGTGCTGTTGTGCCTGTGGATAGGCTGCAGGGGGACGGTGAAGACCAGCAAGAGCTTTCAGGGCTGGCACCTTCCTTGTGGGAGAAGGAGCCAGACGTTTGCCTTTTCAGAAAAAGTTTCTGCCGAGAACGAGCACCGTGACATGCTGAGTCTCTGGGAAAGCAGAGATCCCCAGTGCTGTTGCGGCTATAGATAGGCTGCAGAGGGATAGTGAAGACCAGCAAGAGCTTTCAGGGCTGGCACCTTCCTTGTGGGAGAAGGAGCCAGACGTTTGCCTTTTCAGAAAAAGTTTCTGCCGAGAACGAGCACGGTGACATGCTGAGTCTCTGGGAAAGCAGAGATTCCCAGTGCTGTTGTGCCTCTGGATAGGCTGCAGGGACGCGGTGAAGACCAGCAAGAGCTTTCAGGGCTGGCACCTTCCTTGTGGGAGAAGGAGCCAGACGTTTGCCTTTTCAGAAAAAGTTTCTGCCGAGAACGAGCACCGTGACATGCTGAGTCTCTGGAAAAGCAGAGATCCCCAGTGCTGTTGCGGCTAAAGATAGGCTGCAGGGGGACGGTGAAGACCAGCAAGAGCTTTCAGGGCTGGCACCTTCCTTGTGGGAGAAGGTGCCAGACGTTTGCCTTTTCAGAAAAAGTTTCTGCCGAGAACGAGCACCGTGACATGCTGAGTCTCTGGGAAAGCAGAGATCCCCAGTGCTGTTGCGGCTAAAGATAGGCTGCAGAGGGATAGTGAAGACCTGCAAGAGCTTTCAGAGCTGGCACCTTCCTTGTGGGAGAAGGAGCCAGACGTTTGCCTTTTCAGAAAAAGTTTCTGCCGAGAACGAGCACCGTGACATGCTGAGTCTCTGGGAAAGCAGAGATCCCCAGTGCTGTTGTGCCTGTGGATAGGCTGCAGGGGGACGGTGAAGACCAGCAAGAGCTTTCAGGGCTGGCACCTTCCTTGTGGGAGAAGGAGCCAGACGTTTGCCTTTTCAGAAAAAGTTTCTGCCGAGAACGAGCACGGTGACATGCTGAGTCTCTGGGAAAGCAGAGATCCCCAGTGCTGTTGCGGCTAAAGATAGGCTGTAGAGGGATAGTGAAGACCTGCAAGAGCTTTCAGAGCTGGCACCTTCCTTGTGGGAGAAGGAGCCAGACGTTTGCCTTTTCAGAAAAAGTTTCTGCCGAGAACAAACACCGTGACATGCTGAGTCTCTGGGAAAGCAGAGATCCCCAGTGCTGTTGTGCCTGTGGATAGGCTGCAGGGGGACGGTGAAGACCAGCAAGATCTTTCAGGGCTGGCACCTTCCTTGTGGGAGAAGGAGCCAGACGTTTGCCTTTTCAGAAAAAGGCTCTGCCGACAGCGAGCACAATGAGATGCTGAGTCTCTGGGAAAGCAGAGATCCCCAGTGCTGTTGTGCCTGTGGATAGGCTGCAGGGGGACGGTGAGGACCTGCAAGAGCTTTCAGGGCTGGCACCTTCCTTGTGGGAGAAGGAGCCAGACGTTTGCCTTTTCAGAAAAAGTTTCTGCCGAGAACGAGCACCGTGACATGCTGAGTCTCTGGGAAAGCAGAGATCCCCAGTGCTGTTGCGGCTATAGATAGGCTGCAGAGGGATAGTGAAGACCAGCAAGAGCTTTCAGGGCTGGCACCTTCCTTGTGGGAGAAGGAGCCAGACGTTTGCCTTTTCAGAAAAAGTTTCTGCCGAGAACGAGCACGGTGACATGCTGAGTCTCTGGGAAAGCAGAGATTCCCAGTGCTGTTGTGCCTCTGGATAGGCTGCAGGGAAGCGGTGAATACCAGCAAGAGCTTTCAGGGCTGGCACCTTCCTTGTGGGAGAAGGAGCCAGACGTTTGCCTTTTCAGAAAAAGTTTCTGCCGAGAACGAGCACCGTGACATGCTGAGTCTCTGGAAAAGCAGAGATCCCCAGTGCTGTTGCGGCTAAAGATAGGCTGCAGGGGGACGGTGAAGACCAGCAAGAGCTTTCAGGGCTGGCACCTTCCTTGTGGGAGAAGGTGCCAGACGTTTGCCTTTTCAGAAAAAGTTTCTGCCGAGAACGAGCACCGTGACATGCTGAGTCTCTGGGAAAGCAGAGATCCCCAGTGCTGTTGCGGCTAAAGATAGGCTGCAGAGGGATAGTGAAGACCTGCAAGAGCTTTCAGAGCTGGCACCTTCCTTGTGGGAGAAGGAGCCAGACGTTTGCCTTTTCAGAAAAAGTTTCTGCCGAGAACGAGCACCGTGACATGCTGAGTCTCTGGGAAAGCAGAGATCCCCAGTGCTGTTGTGCCTGTGGATAGGCTGCAGGGGGACGGTGAAGACCAGCAAGAGCTTTCAGGGCTGGCACCTTCCTTGTGGGAGAAGGAGCCAGACGTTTGCCTTTTCAGAAAAAGTTTCTGCCGAGAACGAGCACCGTGACATGCTGAGTCTCTCGGAAAGCAGAGATCCCCAGTGCTGTTGCGGCTAAAGATAGGCTGCAGAGGGATAGTGAAGACCTGCAAGAGCTTTCAGGGCTGGCACCTTCCTTGTGGGAGAAGGAGCCAGACGTTTGCCTTTTCAGAAAAAGGCTCTGCCGAGAGCGAGCACCATGAGATGCTGAGTCTCTGGGAAAGCAGAGATCCCCAGTGCTGTTGTGCCTGTGGATAGGCTGCAGGGGGACGGTGAAGACCAGCAAGAGCTTTCAGGGCTGGCACCTTCCTTGTGGGAGAAGGAGCCAGACGTTTGCCTTTTCAGAAAAAGTATCTGCCGAGAACGAGCACCGTGACATGCTGAGTCTCTGGGAAAGCAGAGATCCCCAGTGCTGTTGCGGCTAAAGATAGGCTGCAGGGGGACGGTGAAGACCAGCAAGATCTTTCAGGGCTGGCACCTTCCTTGTGGGAGAAGGAGCCAGACGTTTGCCTCTTCAGAAAAAGGCTCTGCCGAGAGCGAGCACCATGAGATGCTGAGTCTCTGGGAGCAGAGATCCCCAGTGCTGTTGTGCCTGTGGATAGGCTGCAGGGGGACGGTGAAGACCAGCAAGATCTTTCAGGGCTGGCACCTTCCTTGTGGGAGAAGGAGCCAGACGTTTGCCTTTTCAGAAAAAGTTTCTGCCGAGAACGAGCACCGTGACATGCTGAGTCTCTGGGAAAGCAGAGATCCCCAGTGCTGTTGCGGCTATAGATAGGCTGCAGAGGGATAGTGAAGACCAGCAAGAGCTTTCAGGGCTGGCACCTTCCTTGTGGGAGAAGGAGCCAGACGTTTGCCTTTTCAGAAAAAGTTTCTGCCGAGAACGAGCACGGTGACATGCTGAGTCTCTGGGAAAGCAGAGATTCCCAGTGCTGTTGTGCCTCTGGATAGGCTGCAGGGACGCGGTGAAGACCAGCAAGAGCTTTCAGGGCTGGCACCTTCCTTGTGGGAGAAGGAGCCAGACGTTTGCCTTTTCAGAAAAAGTTTCTGCCGAGAACGAGCACCGTGACATGCTGAGTCTCTGGAAAAGCAGAGATCCCCAGTGCTGTTGCGGCTAAAGATAGGCTGCAGGGGGACGGTGAAGACCAGCAAGAGCTTTCAGGGCTGGCACCTTCCTTGTGGGAGAAGGTGCCAGACGTTTGCCTTTTCAGAAAAAGTTTCTGCCGAGAACGAGCACCGTGACATGCTGAGTCTCTGGGAAAGCAGAGATCCCCAGTGCTGTTGCGGCTAAAGATAGGCTGCAGAGGGATAGTGAAGACCTGCAAGAGCTTTCAGAGCTGGCACCTTCCTTGTGGGAGAAGGAGCCAGACGTTTGCCTTTTCAGAAAAAGTTTCTGCCGAGAACGAGCACCGTGACATGCTGAGTCTCTGGGAAAGCAGAGATCCCCAGTGCTGTTGTGCCTGTGGATAGGCTGCAGGGGGACGGTGAAGACCAGCAAGAGCTTTCAGGGCTGGCACCTTCCTTGTGGGAGAAGGAGCCAGACGTTTGCCTTTTCAGAAAAAGTTTCTGCCGAGAACGAGCACGGTGACATGCTGAGTCTCTGGGAAAGCAGAGATCCCCAGTGCTGTTGCGGCTAAAGATAGGCTGTAGAGGGATAGTGAAGACCAGCAAGAGCTTTCAGGGCTGGCACCTTCCTTGTGGGAGAAGGAGCCAGACGTTTGCCTTTTCAGAAAAAGGCTCTGCCGAGAGCGAGCACCATGAGATGCTGAGTCTCTGGGAAAGCAGAGATCCCCAGTGCTGTTGTGCCTGTGGATACGCTGCAGGGGGACGGTGAAGACCAGCAAGATCTTTCAGGGCTGGCACCTTCCTTGTGGGAGAAGGAGCCAGACGTTTGCCTTTTGAGAAAAAGTTTCTGCCGAGAACGAGCACCGTGACATGCTGAGTCTCTGGGAAAGCAGAGATCCCCAGTGCTGTTGTGCCTGTGGATAGGCTGCAGGGGGACGGTGAAGACGAGCAAGATCTTTCAGGGCTGGCACCTTCCTTGTGGGAGAAGGAGCCAGACGTTTGCCTTTTCAGAAAAAGTTTCTGCCGAGAACGAGCACCGTGACATGCTGAGTCTCTCGGAAAGCAGAGATCCCCAGTGCTGTTGCGGCTAAAGATAGGCTGCAGAGGGATAGTGAAGACCTGCAAGAGCTTTCAGGGCTGGCACCTTCCTTGTGGGAGAAGGAGCCAGACGTTTGCCTTTTCAGAAAAAGGCTCTGCCGAGAGCGAGCACCATGAGATGCTGAGTCTCTGGGAAAGCAGAGATCCCCAGTGCTGTTGTGCCTGTGGATAGGCTGCAGGGGGACGGTGAAGACCAGCAAGAGCTTTCAGGGCTGGCACCTTCCTTGTGGGAGAAGGAGCCAGACGTTTGCCTTTTCAGAAAAAGTTTCTGCCGAGAACGAGCACCGTGACATGCTGAGTCTCTGGGAAAGCAGAGATCCCCAGTGCTGTTGCGGCTAAAGATAGGCTGCAGGGGGACGGTGAAGACCAGCAAGATCTTTCAGGGCTGGCACCTTCCTTGTGGGAGAAGGAGCCAGACGTTTGCCTCTTCAGAAAAAGGCTCTGCCGAGAGCGAGCACCATTAGATGCTGAGTCTCTGGGAGCAGAGATCCCCAGTGCTGTTGTGCCTGTGGATAGGCTGCAGGGGGACGGTGAAGACCAGCAAGATCTTTCAGGGCTGGCACCTTCCTTGTGGGAGAAGGAGCCAGACGTTTGCCTTTTCAGAAAAAGTTTCTGCCGAGAACGAGCACCGTGACATGCTGAGTCTCTGGGAAAGCAGAGATCCCCAGTGCTGTTGTGCCTGTGGATAGGCTGCAGAGGGATAGTGAAGACCTGCAATAGCTTTCAGGGCTGGCACCTTCCTTGTGGGAGAAGGAGCCAGACATTTGCCTTTTCAGAAAAAGTTTCTGCCGAGAACGAGCACCGTGACATGCTGAGTCTCTGGGAAAGCAGAGATCCCCAGTGCTGTTGCGGCTAAAGATAGGCTGCAGAGGGATAGTGAAGACCTGCAAGAGCTTTCAGAGCTGGCAGCTTCCTTGTGGGAGAAGGAGCCAGACGTTTGCCTTTTCAGAAAAAGTTTCTGCCGAGAACGAGCACCGTGACATGCTGAGTCTCTGGGAAAGCAGAGATCCCCAGTGCTGTTCTGCCTGTGGATAGGCTGCAGGGGGACGGTGAAGACCAGCAAGAGCTTTCAGGGCTGGCACCTTCCTTGTGGGAGAAGGAGCCAGACGTTTGCCTTTTCAGAAAAAGTTTCTGCCGAGAACGAGCACCGTGACATGCTGAGTCTTTGGGAAAGCAGAGATCCCCAGTGCTGTTGCGGCTAAAGATAGGCTGCAGAGGGATAGTGAAGACCTGCAAGAGCTTTCAGGGCTGGCACCTTCCTTGTGGGAGAAGGAGCCAGACGTTTGCCTTTTCAGACAAAGGCTCTGCCGAGAGCGAGCACCATGACATGCTGAGTCTCTGGGAAAGCAGAGATCCCCAGTGCTGTTGTGCCTGTGGATAGGCTGCAGGGGGACGGTGAAGACCAGCAAGATCTTTCAGGGCTGGCACCTTCCTTGTGGGAGAAGGAGCCAGACATTTGCCTTTTCAGAAAAAGTTTCTGCCGAGAACGAGCACCGTGACATGCTGAGTCTCTGGGAAAGCAGAGATTCCCAGTGCTGTTGCGGCTAAAGATAGGCTGCAGAGGGATAGTGAAGACCTGCAAGAGCTTTCAGAGCTGGCACCTTCCTTGTGGGAGAAGGAGCCAGACGTTTGCCTTTTCAGAAAAAGTTTCTGCCGAGAACGAGCACCATGACATGCTGAGTCTCTGGGAAAGCAGAGATCCCCAGTGCTGTTGTGCCTGTGGATAGGCTGCAGGGGGACGGTGAAGACCAGCAAGAGCTTTCAGGGCTGGCACCTTCCTTGTGGGAGAAGGAGCCAGACGTTTGCCTTTTCAGAAAAAGTTTCTGCCGAGAACGAGCACAGTGACATGCTGAGTCTCTGGGAAAGCAGAGATCCCCAGTGCTGTTGCGCCTGTGGATAGGCTGCAGGGGGACGGTGAAGACCAGCAAGAGCTTTCAGGGCTGGCACCTTCCTTGTGGGAGAAGGAGCCAGACGTTTGCCTTTTCAGAAAAAGGATCTGCCGAGAGCGAGCACCATGACATGCTGAGTCTCTGGGAAAGCAGAGATCCCCAGTGCTGTTGTGCCTGTGGATAGGCTGCAGGGGGACGGTGAAGACCAGCAAGATCTTTCAGGGCTGGCACCTTCCTTGTGGGAGAAGGAGCCAGACGTTTGCCTTTTCAGAAAAAGTTTCTGCCGAGAACGAGCACCGTGACATGCTGAGTCTCTGGGAAAGCAGAGATCCCCAGTGCTGTTGTGCCTGTGGATAGGCTGCAGAGGGATATTGAAGACCTGCAATAGCTTTCAGGGCTGGCACCTTCCTTGTGGGAGAAGGAGCCAGACGTTTGCCTTTTCAGAAAAAGGATCTGCCGAGAGCGAGCACCATGACATGCTGAGTCTCTGGGAAAGCAGAGATCCCCAGTGCTGTTGTGCCTGTGGATAGGCTGCAGGGGGACGGTGAAGACCAGCAAGATCTTTCAGGGCTGGCACCTTCCTTGTGGGAGAAGGAGCCAGACGTTTGCCTTTTCAGAAAAAGTTTCTGCCGAGAACGAGCACCGTGACATGCTGAGTCTCTGGGAAAGCAGAGATCCCCAGTGCTGTTGTGCCTGTGGATAGGCTGCAGAGGGATAGTGAAGACCTGCAATAGCTTTCAGGGCTGGCACCTTCCTTGTGGGAGAAGGAGCCAGACATTTGCCTTTTCAGAAAAAGTTTCTGCCGAGAACGAGCACCGTGACATGCTGAGTCTCTGGGAAAGCAGAGATCCCCAGTGCTGTTGCGGCTAAAGATAGGCTGCAGAGGGATAGTGAAGACCTGCAAGAGCTTTCAGAGCTGGCACCTTCCTTGTGGGAGAAGGAGCCAGACGTTTGCCTTTTCAGAAAAAGTTTCTGCCGAGAACGAGCACCGTGACATGCTGAGTCTCTGGGAAAGCAGAGATCCCCAGTGCTGTTCTGCCTGTGGATAGGCTGCAGGGGGACGGTGAAGACCAGCAAGAGCTTTCAGGGCTGGCACCTTCCTTGTGGGAGAAGGAGCCAGACGTTTGCCTTTTCAGAAAACGTTTCTGCCGAGAACGAGCACCGTGACATGCTGAGTCTTTGGGAAAGCAGAGATCCCCAGTGCTGTTGCGGCTAAAGATAGGCTGCAGAGGGATAGTGAAGACCTGCAAGAGCTTTCAGGGCTGGCACCTTCCTTGTGGGAGAAGGAGCCAGACGTTTGCCTTTTCAGACAAAGGCTCTGCCGAGAGCGAGCACCATGACATGCTGAGTCTCTGGGAAAGCAGAGATCCCCAGTGCTGTTGTGCCTGTGGATAGGCTGCAGGGGGACGGTGAAGACCAGCAAGATCTTTCAGGGCTGGCACCTTCCTTGTGGGAGAAGGAGCCAGACATTTGCCTTTTCAGAAAAAGTTTCTGCCGAGAACGAGCACCGTGACATGCTGAGTCTCTGGGAAAGCAGAGATTCCCAGTGCTGTTGCGGCTAAAGATAGGCTGCAGAGGGATAGTGAAGACCTGCAAGAGCTTTCAGAGCTGGCACCTTCCTTGTGGGAGAAGGAGCCAGACGTTTGCCTTTTCAGAAAAAGTTTCTGCCGAGAACGAGCACCATGACATGCTGAGTCTCTGGGAAAGCAGAGATCCCCAGTGCTGTTGTGCCTGTGGATAGGCTGCAGGGGGACGGTGAAGACCAGCAAGAGCTTTCAGGGCTGGCACCTTCCTTGTGGGAGAAGGAGCCAGACGTTTGCCTTTTCAGAAAAAGTTTCTGCCGAGAACGAGCACAGTGACATGCTGAGTCTCTGGGAAAGCAGAGATCCCCAGTGCTGTTGCGCCTGTGGATAGGCTGCAGGGGGACGGTGAAGACCAGCAAGAGCTTTCAGGGCTGGCACCTTCCTTGTGGGAGAAGGAGCCAGACGTTTGCCTTTTCAGAAAAAGGATCTGCCGAGAGCGAGCACCATGACATGCTGAGTCTCTGGGAAAGCAGAGATCCCCAGTGCTGTTGTGCCTGTGGATAGGCTGCAGGGGGACGGTGAAGACCAGCAAGATCTTTCAGGGCTGGCACCTTCCTTGTGGGAGAAGGAGCCAGACGTTTGCCTTTTCCAAAAAGTTTCTGCCGAGAACGAGCACCGTGACATGCTGAGTCTCTGGGAAAGCAGAGATCCCCAGTGCTGTTGTGCCTGTGGATAGGCTGCAGAGGGATAGTGAAGACCTGCAATAGCTTTCAGGGCTGGCACCTTCCTTGTGGGAGAAGGAGCCAGACATTTGCCTTTTCAAAAAAAGTTTCTGCCGAGAACGAGCACCGTGACATGCTGAGTCTCTGGGAAAGCAGAGATCCCCAGTGCTGTTGCGGCTAAAGATAGGCTGCAGAGGGATAGTGAAGACCTGCAAGATCTTTCAGAGCTGGCAGCTTCCTTGTGGGAGAAGGAGCCAGACGTTTGCCTTTTCAGAAAAAGTTTCTGCCGAGAACGAGCACCGTGACATGCTGAGTCTCTGGGAAAGCAGAGATCCCCAGTGCTGTTCTGCCTGTGGATAGGCTGCAGGGGGATGGTGAAGACCAGCAAGAGCTTTCAGGGCTGGCACCTTCCTTGTGGGAGAAGGAGCCAGACGTTTGCCTTTTCAGAAAAAGGCTCTGCCGAGAGCGAGCACCATGAGATGCTGAGTCTCTGGGAAAGCAGAGATCCCCAGTGCTGTTGTGCCTGTGGATAGGCTGCAGAGGGATACTGAAGACCTGCAATAGCTTTCAGGGCTGGCACCTTCCTTGTGGGAGAAGGAGCCAGACATTTGCCTTTTCAGAAAAAGTTTCTGCCGAGAACGAGCACCGTGACATGCTGAGTGTCTGGGAAAGCAGAGATCCCCAGTGCTGTTGCGCCTGTGGATAGGCTGCAGGGGGACGGTGAAGACCAACAAGAGCTTTCAGGGCTGGCACCTTCCTTGTGGGAGAAGGAGCCAGACGTTTGCCTTTTCAGAAAAAGTTTCTGCCGAGAACGAGCACCGTGACATGCTGAGTCTCTGGGAAAGCAGAGATCCCCAGTGCTGTTGCGGCTAAAGATAGGCTGCAGAGGGATAGTGAAGAACAGCAAGAGCTTTCAGGGCTGGCACCTTCCTTGTGGGAGAAGGAGCCAGACGTTTGCCTTTTCAGAAAAAGGCTCTGCCGAGAGCGAGCACCATGAGATGCTGAGTCTCTGGGAAAGCAGAGATCCCCAGTGCTGTTGCGGCTAAAGATAGGCTGCAGAGGGATAGTGAAGACCAGCAAGATCTTTCAGGGCTGGCACCTTCCTTGTGGGAGAAGGAGCCAGACGTTTGCCTTTTGAGAAAAAGTTTCTGCCGAGAACGAGCACCGTGACATGCTGAGTCTCTGGGAAAGCAGAGATTCCCAGTGCTGTTGCGGCTAAAGATAGGCTGCAGAGGGATAGTGAAGACCTGCAAGAGCTTTCAGAGCTGGCACCTTCCTTGTGGGAGAAGGAGCCAGACGTTTGCCTTTTCAGAAAAAGTTTCTGCCGAGAACGAGCACCATGACATGCTGAGTCTCTGGGAAAGCAGAGATCCCCAGTGCTGTTGTGCCTGTGGATAGGCTGCAGGGGGACGGTGAAGACCAGCAAGAGCTTTCAGGGCTGGCACCTTCCTTGTGGGAGAAGGAGCCAGACGTTTGCCTTTTCAGAAAACGTTTCTGCCGAGAACGAGCACCGTGACATGCTGAGTCTCTGGGAAAGCAGAGATCCCCAGTGCTGTTGCGGCTAAAGATAGGCTGCAGAGGAATAGTGAAGACCAGCAAGAGCTTTCAGGGCTGGCACCTTCCTTGTGGGAGAAGGAGCCAGACGTTTGCCTTTTCAGAAAAAGTTTCTGCCGAGAGCGAGCACCATGAGATGCTGAGTCTCTGGGAAAGCAGAGATCCCCAGTGCTGTTGTGCCTGTGGATAGGCTGCAGGGGGACGGTGAAGACCAGCAAGATCTTTCAGGGCTGGCACCTTCCTTGTGGGAGAAGGAGCCAGACGTTTGCCTTTTCAGAAAAAGTTTCTGCCGAGAACGAGCACCGTGACATGCTGAGTCTCTGGGAAAGCAGAGATCCCCAGTGCTGTTGCGCCTGTGGATAGGCTGCAGGGGGACGGTGAAGACCAGCAAGAGCTTTCAGGGCTGGCACCTTCCTTGTGGGAGAAGGAGCCAGACGTTTGCCTTTTCAGAAAAAGGATCTGCCGAGAGCGAGCACCATGACATGCTGAGTCTCTGGGAAAGCAGAGATCCCCAGTGCTGTTGTGCCTGTGGATAGGCTGCAGGGGGACGGTGAAGACCAGCAAGATCTTTCAGGGCTGGCACCTTCCTTGTGGGAGAAGGAGCCAGACGTTTGCCTTTTCAGAAAAAGTTTCTGCCGAGAACGAGCACCGTGACATGCTGAGTCTCTGGGAAAGCAGAGATCCCCAGTGCTGTTGTGCCTGTGGATAGGCTGCAGAGGGATATTGAAGACCTGCAATAGCTTTCAGGGCTGGCACCTTCCTTGTGGGAGAAGGAGCCAGACGTTTGCCTTTTCAGAAAAAGGATCTGCCGAGAGCGAGCACCGTGACATGCTGAGTCTCTGGGAAAGCAGAGATCCCCAGTGCTGTTGTGCCTGTGGATAGGCTGCAGGGGGACGGTGAAGACCAGCAAGATCTTTCAGGGCTGGCACCTTCCTTGTGGGAGAAGGAGCCAGACGTTTGCCTTTTCAGAAAAAGTTTCTGCCGAGAACGAGCACCGTGACATGCTGAGTCTCTGGGAAAGCAGAGATCCCCAGTGCTGTTGTGCCTGTGGATAGGCTGCAGAGGGATAGTGAAGACCTGCAATAGCTTTCAGGGCTGGCACCTTCCTTGTGGGAGAAGGAGCCAGACATTTGCCTTTTCAGAAAAAGTTTCTGCCGAGAACGAGCACCGTGACATGCTGAGTCTCTGGGAAAGCAGAGATCCCCAGTGCTGTTGCGGCTAAAGATAGGCTGCAGAGGGATAGTGAAGACCTGCAAGAGCTTTCAGAGCTGGCACCTTCCTTGTGGGAGAAGGAGCCAGACGTTTGCCTTTTCAGAAAAAGTTTCTGCCGAGAACGAGCACCGTGACATGCTGAGTCTCTGGGAAAGCAGAGATCCCCAGTGCTGTTCTGCCTGTGGATAGGCTGCAGGGGGACGGTGAAGACCAGCAAGAGCTTTCAGGGCTGGCACCTTCCTTGTGGGAGAAGGAGCCAGACGTTTGCCTTTTCAGAAAACGTTTCTGCCGAGAACGAGCACCGTGACATGCTGAGTCTTTGGGAAAGCAGAGATCCCCAGTGCTGTTGCGGCTAAAGATAGGCTGCAGAGGGATAGTGAAGACCTGCAAGAGCTTTCAGGGCTGGCACCTTCCTTGTGGGAGAAGGAGCCAGACGTTTGCCTTTTCAGACAAAGGCTCTGCCGAGAGCGAGCACCATGACATGCTGAGTCTCTGGGAAAGCAGAGATCCCCAGTGCTGTTGTGCCTGTGGATAGGCTGCAGGGGGACGGTGAAGACCAGCAAGATCTTTCAGGGCTGGCACCTTCCTTGTGGGAGAAGGAGCCAGACATTTGCCTTTTCAGAAAAAGTTTCTGCCGAGAACGAGCACCGTGACATGCTGAGTCTCTGGGAAAGCAGAGATTCCCAGTGCTGTTGCGGCTAAAGATAGGCTGCAGAGGGATAGTGAAGACCTGCAAGAGCTTTCAGAGCTGGCACCTTCCTTGTGGGAGAAGGAGCCAGACGTTTGCCTTTTCAGAAAAAGTTTCTGCCGAGAACGAGCACCATGACATGCTGAGTCTCTGGGAAAGCAGAGATCCCCAGTGCTGTTGTGCCTGTGGATAGGCTGCAGGGGGACGGTGAAGACCAGCAAGAGCTTTCAGGGCTGGCACCTTCCTTGTGGGAGAAGGAGCCAGACGTTTGCCTTTTCAGAAAAAGTTTCTGCCGAGAACGAGCACAGTGACATGCTGAGTCTCTGGGAAAGCAGAGATCCCCAGTGCTGTTGCGCCTGTGGATAGGCTGCAGGGGGACGGTGAAGACCAGCAAGAGCTTTCAGGGCTGGCACCTTCCTTGTGGGAGAAGGAGCCAGACGTTTGCCTTTTCAGAAAAAGGATCTGCCGAGAGCGAGCACCATGACATGCTGAGTCTCTGGGAAAGCAGAGATCCCCAGTGCTGTTGTGCCTGTGGATAGGCTGCAGGGGGACGGTGAAGACCAGCAAGATCTTTCAGGGCTGGCACCTTCCTTGTGGGAGAAGGAGCCAGACGTTTGCCTTTTCCAAAAAGTTTCTGCCGAGAACGAGCACCGTGACATGCTGAGTCTCTGGGAAAGCAGAGATCCCCAGTGCTGTTGTGCCTGTGGATAGGCTGCAGAGGGATAGTGAAGACCTGCAATAGCTTTCAGGGCTGGCACCTTCCTTGTGGGAGAAGGAGCCAGACATTTGCCTTTTCAAAAAAAGTTTCTGCCGAGAACGAGCACCGTGACATGCTGAGTCTCTGGGAAAGCAGAGATCCCCAGTGCTGTTGCGGCTAAAGATAGGCTGCAGAGGGATAGTGAAGACCTGCAAGATCTTTCAGAGCTGGCAGCTTCCTTGTGGGAGAAGGAGCCAGACGTTTGCCTTTTCAGAAAAAGTTTCTGCCGAGAACGAGCACCGTGACATGCTGAGTCTCTGGGAAAGCAGAGATCCCCAGTGCTGTTCTGCCTGTGGATAGGCTGCAGGGGGATGGTGAAGACCAGCAAGAGCTTTCAGGGCTGGCACCTTCCTTGTGGGAGAAGGAGCCAGACGTTTGCCTTTTCAGAAAAAGGCTCTGCCGAGAGCGAGCACCATGAGATGCTGAGTCTCTGGGAAAGCAGAGATCCCCAGTGCTGTTGTGCCTGTGGATAGGCTGCAGAGGGATACTGAAGACCTGCAATAGCTTTCAGGGCTGGCACCTTCCTTGTGGGAGAAGGAGCCAGACATTTGCCTTTTCAGAAAAAGTTTCTGCCGAGAACGAGCACCGTGACATGCTGAGTGTCTGGGAAAGCAGAGATCCCCAGTGCTGTTGCGCCTGTGGATAGGCTGCAGGGGGACGGTGAAGACCAACAAGAGCTTTCAGGGCTGGCACCTTCCTTGTGGGAGAAGGAGCCAGACGTTTGCCTTTTCAGAAAAAGTTTCTGCCGAGAACGAGCACCGTGACATGCTGAGTCTCTGGGAAAGCAGAGATCCCCAGTGCTGTTGCGGCTAAAGATAGGCTGCAGAGGGATAGTGAAGAACAGCAAGAGCTTTCAGGGCTGGCACCTTCCTTGTGGGAGAAGGAGCCAGACGTTTGCCTTTTCAGAAAAAGGCTCTGCCGAGAGCGAGCACCATGAGATGCTGAGTCTCTGGGAAAGCAGAGATCCCCAGTGCTGTTGCGGCTAAAGATAGGCTGCAGAGGGATAGTGAAGACCAGCAAGATCTTTCAGGGCTGGCACCTTCCTTGTGGGAGAAGGAGCCAGACGTTTGCCTTTTGAGAAAAAGTTTCTGCCGAGAACGAGCACCGTGACATGCTGAGTCTCTGGGAAAGCAGAGATTCCCAGTGCTGTTGCGGCTAAAGATAGGCTGCAGAGGGATAGTGAAGACCTGCAAGAGCTTTCAGAGCTGGCACCTTCCTTGTGGGAGAAGGAGCCAGACGTTTGCCTTTTCAGAAAAAGTTTCTGCCGAGAACGAGCACCATGACATGCTGAGTCTCTGGGAAAGCAGAGATCCCCAGTGCTGTTGTGCCTGTGGATAGGCTGCAGGGGGACGGTGAAGACCAGCAAGAGCTTTCAGGGCTGGCACCTTCCTTGTGGGAGAAGGAGCCAGACGTTTGCCTTTTCAGAAAACGTTTCTGCCGAGAACGAGCACCGTGACATGCTGAGTCTCTGGGAAAGCAGAGATCCCCAGTGCTGTTGCGGCTAAAGATAGGCTGCAGAGGAATAGTGAAGACCAGCAAGAGCTTTCAGGGCTGGCACCTTCCTTGTGGGAGAAGGAGCCAGACGTTTGCCTTTTCAGAAAAAGTTTCTGCCGAGAGCGAGCACCATGAGATGCTGAGTCTCTGGGAAAGCAGAGATCCCCAGTGCTGTTGTGCCTGTGGATAGGCTGCAGGGGGACGGTGAAGACCAGCAAGATCTTTCAGGGCTGGCACCTTCCTTGTGGGAGAAGGAGCCAGACGTTTGCCTTTTCAGAAAAAGTTTCTGCCGAGAACGAGCACCGTGACATGCTGAGTCTCTGGGAAAGCAGAGATCCCCAGTGCTGTTGCGCCTGTGGATAGGCTGCAGGGGGACGGTGAAGACCAGCAAGAGCTTTCAGGGCTGGCACCTTCCTTGTGGGAGAAGGAGCCAGACGTTTGCCTTTTCAGAAAAAGGCTCTGCCGAGAGCGAGCACCATGAGATGCTGAGTCTCTGGGAAAGCAGAGATCCCCAGTGCTGTTGTGCCTCTGGATAGGCTGCAGGGGGACGGTGAAGACCAGCAAGATCTTTCAGGGCTGGCACCTTCCTTGTGGGAGAAGGAGCCAGACGTTTGCCTTTTCAGAAAACGTTTCTGCCGAGAACGAGCACCGTGACATGCTGAGTCTCTGGGAAAGCAGAGATCCCCAGTGCTGTTCTGCCTGTGGATAGGCTGCAGGGGGATAGTGAAGACCTGCAATAGCTTTCAGGGCTGGCACCTTCCTTGTGGGAGAAGGAGCCAGACATTTGCCTTTTCAGAAAAAGTTTCTGCCGAGAACGAGCACCGTGACATGCTGAGTCTCTGGGAAAGCAGAGATCCCCAGTGCTGTTGCGGCTAAAGATAGGCTGCAGAGGGATAGTGAAGACCTGCAAGAGCTTTCAGAGCTGGCAGCTTCCTTGTGGGAGAAGGAGCCAGACGTTTGCCTTTTCAGAAAAAGTTTCTGCCGAGAACGAGCACCGTGACATGCTGAGTCTCTGGGAAAGCAGAGATCCCCAGTGCTGTTCTGCCTGTGGATAGGCTGCAGGGGGACGGTGAAGACCAGCAAGAGCTTTCAGGGCTGGCACCTTCCTTGTGGGAGAAGGAGCCAGACGTTTGCCTTTTCAGAAAACGTTTCTGCCGAGAACGAGCACCGTGACATGCTGAGTCTCTGGGAAAGCAGAGATCCCCAGTGCTGTTGCGGCTAAAGATAGGCTGCAGAGGGATAGTGAAGACCAGCAAGAGCTTTCAGGGCTGGCACCTTCCTTGTGGGAGAAGGAGCCAGACGTTTGCCTTTTCAGAAAAAGGCTCTGCCGAGAGCGAGCACCATGACATGCTGAGTCTCTGGGAAAGCAGAGATCCCCAGTGCTGTTGTGCCTGTGGATAGGCTGCAGGGGGACGGTGAAGACCAGCAAGATCTTTCAGGGCTGGCACCTTCCTTGTGGGAGAAGGAGCCAGACATTTGCCTTTTCAGAAAAAGTTTCTGCCGAGAACGAGCACCGTGACATGCTGAGTCTCTGGGAAAGCAGAGATTCCCAGTGCTGTTGCGGCTAAAGATAGGCTGCAGAGGGATAGTGAAGACCTGCAAGAGCTTTCAGAGCTGGCACCTTCCTTGTGGGAGAAGGAGCCAGACGTTTGCCTTTTCAGAAAAAGTTTCTGCCGAGAACGAGCACCATGACATGCTGAGTCTCTGGGAAAGCAGAGATCCCCAGTGCTGTTGTGCCTGTGGATAGGCTGCAGGGGGACGGTGAAGACCAGCAAGATCTTTCAGGGCTGGCACCTTCCTTGTGGGAGAAGGAGCCAGACGTTTGCCTTTTCAGAAAAAGTTTCTGCCGAGAACGAGCACAGTGACATGCTGAGTCTCTGGGAAAGCAGAGATCCCCAGTGCTGTTGCGCCTGTGGATAGGCTGCAGGGGGACGGTGAAGACCAGCAAGAGCTTTCAGGGCTGGCACCTTCCTTGTGGGAGAAGTAGCCAGACGTTTGCCTTTTCAGAAAAAGGATCTGCCGAGAGCGAGCACCATGAGATGCTGAGTCTCTGGGAAAGCAGAGATCCCCAGTGCTGTTGTGCCTGTGGATAGGCTGCAGGGGGACGGTGAAGACCAGCAAGATCTTTCAGGGCTGGCACCTTCCTTGTGGGAGAAGGAGCCAGACGTTTGCCTTTTCAGAAAAAGTTTCTGCCGAGAACGAGCACCGTGACATGCTGAGTCTCTGGGAAAGCAGAGATCCCCAGTGCTGTTGTGCCTGTGGATAGGCTGCAGAGTGATAGTGAAGACCTGCAATAGCTTTCAGGGCTGGCACCTTCCTTGTGGGAGAAGGAGCCAGACGTTTGCCTTTTCAGAAAAAGGCTCTGCCGAGAGCGAGCACCATGAGATGCTGAGTCTCTGGGAAAACAGAGATCCCCAGTGCTGTTGTGCCTGTGGATAGGCTGCAGAGGGATACTGAAGACCTGCAATAGCTTTCAGGGCTGGCACCTTCCTTGTGGGAGAAGGAGCCAGACATTTGCCTTTTCAGAAAAAGTTTCTGCCGAGAACGAGCACCGTGACATGCTGAGTCTCTGGGAAAGCAGAGATCCCCAGTGCTGTTGCGCCTGTGGATAGGCTGCAGGGGGACGGTGAAGACCAGCAAGATCTTTCAGGGCTGGCACCTTCCTTGTGGGAGAAGGAGCCAGACGTTTGCCTTTTCAGAAAAAGTTTCTGCCGAGAACGAGCACCGTGACATGCTGAGTCTCTGGGAAAGCAGAGATCCCCAGTGCTGTTGCGGCTAAAGATAGGCTGCAGAGGGATAGTGAAGAACAGCAAGAGCTTTCAGGGCTGGCAGCTTCCTTGTGGGAGAAGGAGCCAGACGTTTGCCTTTTCAGAAAAAGGCTCTGCCGAGAGCGAGCACCATGAGATGCTGAGTCTCTGGGAAAGCAGAGATCCCCAGTGCTGTTGCGGCTAAAGATAGGCTGCAGAGGGATAGTGAAGACCAGCAAGATCTTTCAGGGCTGGCACCTTCCTTGTGGGAGAAGGAGCCAGACGTTTGCCTTTTGAGAAAAAGTTTCTGCCGAGAACGAGCACCGTGACATGCTGAGTCTCTGGGAAAGCAGAGATTCCCAGTGCTGTTGCGGCTAAAGATAGGCTGCAGAGGGATAGTGAAGACCTGCAAGAGCTTTCAGAGCTGGCACCTTCCTTGTGGGAGAAGGAGCCAGACGTTTGCCTTTTCAGAAAAAGTTTCTGCCGAGAACGAGCACCATGACATGCTGAGTCTCTGGGAAAGCAGAGATCCCCAGTGCTGTTGTGCCTGTGGATAGGCTGCAGGGGGACGGTGAAGACCAGCAAGAGCTTTCAGGGCTGGCACCTTCCTTGTGGGAGAAGGAGCCAGACGTTTGCCTTTTCAGAAAACGTTTCTGCCGAGAACGAGCACCGTGACATGCTGAGTCTCTGGGAAAGCAGAGATCCCCAGTGCTGTTGCGGCTAAAGATAGGCTGCAGAGGAATAGTGAAGACCAGCAAGAGCTTTCAGGGCTGGCACCTTCCTTGTGGGAGAAGGAGCCAGACGTTTGCCTTTTCAGAAAAAGTTTCTGCCGAGAGCGAGCACCATGAGATGCTGAGTCTCTGGGAAAGCAGAGATCCCCAGTGCTGTTGTGCCTGTGGATAGGCTGCAGGGGGACGGTGAAGACCAGCAAGATCTTTCAGGGCTGGCACCTTCCTTGTGGGAGAAGGAGCCAGACGTTTGCCTTTTCAGAAAAAGTTTCTGCCGAGAACGAGCACCGTGACATGCTGAGTCTCTGGGAAAGCAGAGATCCCCAGTGCTGTTGCGCCTGTGGATAGGCTGCAGGGGGACGGTGAAGACCAGCAAGAGCTTTCAGGGCTGGCACCTTCCTTGTGGGAGAAGGAGCCAGACGTTTGCCTTTTCAGAAAAAGGCTCTGCCGAGAGCGAGCACCATGAGATGCTGAGTCTCTGGGAAAGCAGAGATCCCCAGTGCTGTTGAGCCTCTGGATAGGCTGCAGGGGGACGGTGAAGACCAGCAAGATCTTTCAGGGCTGGCACCTTCCTTGTGGGAGAAGGAGCCAGACGTTTGCCTTTTCAGAAAAAGTTTCTGCCGAGAACGAGCACCGTGACATGCTGAGTCTCTGGGAAAGCAGAGATCCCCAGTGCTGTTGTGCCTGTGGATAGGCTGCAGAGGGATAGTGAAGACCTGCAATAGCTTTCAGGGCTGGCACCTTCCTTGTGGGAGAAGGAGCCAGACATTTGCCTTTTCAGAAAAAGTTTCTGCCGAGAACGAGCACCGTGACATGCTGAGTCTCTGGGAAAGCAGAGATCCCCAGTGCTGTTGCGGCTAAAGATAGGCTGCAGAGGGATAGTGAAGACCTGCAAGAGCTTTCAGAGCTGGCAGCTTCCTTGTGGGAGAAGGAGCCAGACGTTTGCCTTTTCAGAAAAAGTTTCTGCCGAGAACGAGCACCGTGACATGCTGAGTCTCTGGGAAAGCAGAGATCCCCAGTGCTGTTCTGCCTGTGGATAGGCTGCAGGGGGACGGTGAAGACCAGCAAGAGCTTTCAGGGCTGGCACCTTCCTTGTGGGAGAAGGAGCCAGACGTTTGCCTTTTCAGAAAACGTTTCTGCCGAGAACGAGCACCGTGACATGCTGAGTCTCTGGGAAAGCAGAGATCCCCAGTGCTGTTGCGGCTAAAGATAGGCTGCAGAGGGATAGTGAAGACCTGCAAGAGCTTTCAGGGCTGGCACCTTCCTTGTGGGAGAAGGAGCCAGACGTTTGCCTTTTCAGAAAAAGGCTCTGCCGAGAGCGAGCACCATGACATGCTGAGTCTCTGGGAAAGCAGAGATCCCCAGTGCTGTTGTGCCTGTGGATAGGCTGCAGGGGGACGGTGAAGACCAGCAAGATCTTTCAGGGCTGGCACCTTCCTTGTGGGAGAAGGAGCCAGACATTTGCCTTTTCAGAAAAAGTTTCTGCCGAGAACGAGCACCGTGACATGCTGAGTCTCTGGGAAAGCAGAGATTCCCAGTGCTGTTGCGGCTAAAGATAGGCTGCAGAGGGATAGTGAAGACCTGCAAGGGCTTTCAGAGCTGGCAGCTTCCTTGTGGGAGAAGGAGCCAGACGTTTGCCTTTTCAGAAAAAGTTTCTGCCGAGAACGAGCACCGTGACATGCTGAGTCTCTGGGAAAGCAGAGATCCCCAGTGCTGTTCTGCCTGTGGGTAGGCTGCAGGGGGACGGTGAAGACCAGCAAGAGCTTTCAGGGCTGGCACCTTCCTTGTGGGAGAAGGAGCCAGACGTTTGCCTTTTCAGAAAAAGGCTCTGCCGAGAGCGAGCACCATGAGATGCTGAGTCTCTGGGAAAGCAGAGATCCCCAGTGCTGTTGTGCCTGTGGATAGGCTGCAGAGGGATACTGAAGACCTGCAATAGCTTTCAGGGCTGGCACCTTCCTTGTGGGAGAAGGAGCCAGACATTTGCCTTTTCAGAAAAAGTTTCTGCCGAGAACGAGCACCGTGACATGCTGAGTCTCTGGGAAAGCAGAGATCCCCAGTGCTGTTGCGCCTGTGGATAGGCTGCAGGGGGACGGTGAAGACCAACAAGAGCTTTCAGGGCTGGCACCTTCCTTGTGGGAGAAGGAGCCAGACGTTTGCCTTTTCAGAAAAAGTTTCTGCCGAGAACGAGCACCGTGACATGCTGAGTCTCTGGGAAAGCAGAGATCCCCAGTGCTGTTCTGCCTGTGGATAGGCTGCAGGGGGACGGTGAAGACCAGCAAGAGCTTTCAGGGCTGGCACCTTCCTTGTGGGAGAAGGAGCCAGACGTTTGCCTTTTCAGAAAACGTTTCTGCCGAGAACGAGCACCGTGACATGCTGAGTCTCTGGGAAAGCAGAGATCCCCAGTGCTGTTGCGGCTAAAGATAGGCTGCAGAGGGATAGTGAAGACCTGCAAGAGCTTTCAGAGCTGGCACCTTCCTTGTGGGAGAAGGAGCCAGACGTTTGCCTTTTCAGAAAAAGTTTCTGCCGAGAACGAGCACCATGACATGCTGAGTCTCTGGGAAAGCAGAGATCCCCAGTGCTGTTGTGCCTGTGGATAGGCTGCAGGGGGACGGTGAAGACCAGCAAGAGCTTTCAGGGCTGGCACCTTCCTTGTGGGAGAAGGAGCCAGACGTTTGCCTTTTCAGAAAAAGTTTCTGCCGAGAACGAGCACAGTGACATGCTGAGTCTCTGGGAAAGCAGAGATCCCCAGTGCTGTTGCGCCTGTGGTTAGGCTGCAGGGGGACTGTGAAGACCAGCAAGAGCTTTCAGGGCTGGCACCTTCCTTGTGGGAGAAGGAGCCAGACGTTTGCCTTTTCAGAAAAAGGATCTGCCGAGAGCGAGCACCATGAGATGCTGAGTCTCTGGGAAAGCAGAGATCCCCAGTGCTGTTGTGCCTGTGGATAGGCTGCAGGGGGACGGTGAAGACCAGCAAGATCTTTCAGGGCTGGCACCTTCCTTGTGGGAGAAGGAGCCAGACGTTTGCCTTTTCAGAAAAAGTTTCTGCCGAGAACGAGCACCGTGACATGCTGAGTCTCTGGGAAAGCAGAGATCCCCAGTGCTGTTGTGCCTGTGGATACGCTGCAGAGGGATAGTGAAGACCTGCAATAGCTTTCAGGGCTGGCACCTTCCTTGTGGGAGAAGGAGCCAGACATTTGCCTTTTCAGAAAAAGTTTCTGCCGAGAACGAGCACCGTGACATGCTGAGTCTCTGGGAAAGCAGAGATCCCCAGTGCTGTTGCGGCTAAAGATAGGCTGCAGAGGGATAGTGAAGACCTGCAAGAGCTTTCAGAGCTGGCAGCTTCCTTGTGGGAGAAGGAGCCAGACGTTTGCCTTTTCAGAAAAAGTTTCTGCCGAGAACGAGCACCGTGACATGCTGAGTCTCTGGGAAAGCAGAGATCCCCAGTGCTGTTGTGCCTGTGGATAGGCTGCAGAGGGATAGTGAAGACCTGCAATAGCTTTCAGGGCTGGCACCTTCCTTGTGGGAGAAGGAGCCAGACATTTGCCTTTTCAGAAAAAGTTTCTGCCGAGAACGAGCACCGTGACATGCTGAGTCTCTGGGAAAGCAGAGATCCCCAGTGCTGTTGCGGCTAAAGATAGGCTGCAGAGGGATAGTGAAGACCTGCAAGAGCTTTCAGAGCTGGCAGCTTCCTTGTGGGAGAAGGAGCCAGACGTTTGCCTTTTCAGAAAAAGTTTCTGCCGAGAACGAGCACCGTGACATGCTGAGTCTCTGGGAAAGCAGAGATCCCCAGTGCTGTTGTGCCTGTGGATAGGCTGCAGGGGGACGGTGAAGACCAGCAAGATCTTTCAGGGCTGGCACCTTCCTTGTGGGAGAAGGAGCCAGACATTTGCCTTTTCAGAAAAAGTTTCTGCCGAGAACGAGCACCGTGACATGCTGAGTCTCTGGGAAAGCAGAGATTCCCAGTGCTGTTGCGGCTAAAGATAGGCTGCAGAGGGATAGTGAAGACCTGCAAGAGCTTTCAGAGCTGGCACCTTCCTTGTGGGAGAAGGAGCCAGACGTTTGCCTTTTCAGAAAAAGTTTCTGCCGAGAACGAGCACCATGACATGCTGAGTCTCTGGGAAAGCAGAGATCCCCAGTGCTGTTGTGCCTGTGGATAGGCTGCAGGGGGACGGTGAAGACCAGCAAGATCTTTCAGGGCTGGCACCTTCCTTGTGGGAGAAGGAGCCAGACGTTTGCCTTTTCAGAAAAAGTTTCTGCCGAGAACGAGCACAGTGACATGCTGAGTCTCTGGGAAAGCAGAGATCCCCAGTGCTGTTGCGCCTGTGGATAGGCTGCAGGGGGACGGTGAAGACCAGCAAGAGCTTTCAGGGCTGGCACCTTCCTTGTGGGAGAAGTAGCCAGACGTTTGCCTTTTCAGAAAAAGGATCTGCCGAGAGCGAGCACCATGAGATGCTGAGTCTCTGGGAAAGCAGAGATCCCCAGTGCTGTTGTGCCTGTGGATAGGCTGCAGGGGGACGGTGAAGACCAGCAAGATCTTTCAGGGCTGGCACCTTCCTTGTGGGAGAAGGAGCCAGACGTTTGCCTTTTCAGAAAAAGTTTCTGCCGAGAACGAGCACCGTGACATGCTGAGTCTCTGGGAAAGCAGAGATCCCCAGTGCTGTTGTGCCTGTGGATAGGCTGCAGAGGGATAGTGAAGACCTGCAATAGCTTTCAGGGCTGGCACCTTCCTTGTGGGAGAAGGAGCCAGACGTTTGCCTTTTCAGAAAAAGGCTCTGCCGAGAGCGAGCACCATGACATGCTGAGTCTCTGGGAAAACAGAGATCCCCAGTGCTGTTGTGCCTGTGGATAGGCTGCAGAGGGATACTGAAGACCTGCAATAGCTTTCAGGGCTGGCACCTTCCTTGTGGGAGAAGGAGCCAGACATTTGCCTTTTCAGAAAAAGTTTCTGCCGAGAACGAGCACCGTGACATGCTGAGTCTCTGGGAAAGCAGAGATCCCCAGTGCTGTTGCGCCTGTGGATAGGCTGCAGGGGGACGGTGAAGACCAGCAAGATCTTTCAGGGCTGGCACCTTCCTTGTGGGAGAAGGAGCCAGACGTTTGCCTTTTCAGAAAAAGTTTCTGCCGAGAACGAGCACCGTGACATGCTGAGTCTCTGGGAAAGCAGAGATCCCCAGTGCTGTTGTGGCTAAAGATAGGCTGCAGAGGGATAGTGAAGAACAGCAAGAGCTTTCAGGGCTGGCACCTTCCTTGTGGGAGAAGGAGCCAGACGTTTGCCTTTTCAGAAAAAGGCTCTGCCGAGAGCGAGCACCATGAGATGCTGAGTCTCTGGGAAAGCAGAGATCCCCAGTGCTGTTGCGGCTAAAGATAGGCTGCAGAGGGATAGTGAAGACCAGCAAGATCTTTCAGGGCTGGCACCTTCCTTGTGGGAGAAGGAGCCAGACGTTTGCCTTTTGAGAAAAAGTTTCTGCCGAGAACGAGCACCGTGACATGCTGAGTCTCTGGGAAAGCAGAGATTCCCAGTGCTGTTGCGGCTAAAGATAGGCTGCAGAGGGATAGTGAAGACCTGCAAGAGCTTTCAGAGCTGGCACCTTCCTTGTGGGAGAAGGAGCCAGACGTTTGCCTTTTCAGAAAAAGTTTCTGCCGAGAACGAGCACCATGACATGCTGAGTCTCTGGGAAAGCAGAGATCCCCAGTGCTGTTGTGCCTGTGGATAGGCTGCAGGGGGACGGTGAAGACCAGCAAGAGCTTTCAGGGCTGGCACCTTCCTTGTGGGAGAAGGAGCCAGACGTTTGCCTTTTCAGAAAACGTTTCTGCCGAGAACGAGCACCGTGACATGCTGAGTCTCTGGGAAAGCAGAGATCCCCAGTGCTGTTGCGGCTAAAGATAGGCTGCAGAGGAATAGTGAAGACCAGCAAGAGCTTTCAGGGCTGGCACCTTCCTTGTGGGAGAAGGAGCCAGACGTTTGCCTTTTCAGAAAAAGTTTCTGCCGAGAGCGAGCACCATGAGATGCTGAGTCTCTGGGAAAGCAGAGATCCCCAGTGCTGTTGTGCCTGTGGATAGGCTGCAGGGGGACGGTGAAGACCAGCAAGATCTTTCAGGGCTGGCACCTTCCTTGTGGGAGAAGGAGCCAGACGTTTGCCTTTTCAGAAAAAGTTTCTGCCGAGAACGAGCACCGTGACATGCTGAGTCTCTGGGAAAGCAGAGATCCCCAGTGCTGTTGCGCCTGTGGATAGGCTGCAGGGGGACGGTGAAGACCAGCAAGAGCTTTCAGGGCTGGCACCTTCCTTGTGGGAGAAGGAGCCAGACGTTTGCCTTTTCAGAAAAAGGCTCTGCCGAGAGCGAGCACCATGAGATGCTGAGTCTCTGGGAAAGCAGAGATCCCCAGTGCTGTTGTGCCTCTGGATAGGCTGCAGGGGGACGGTGAAGACCAGCAAGATCTTTCAGGGCTGGCACCTTCCTTGTGGGAGAAGGAGCCAGACGTTTGCCTTTTCAGAAAAAGTTTCTGCCGAGAACGAGCACCGTGACATGCTGAGTCTCTGGGAAAGCAGAGATCCCCAGTGCTGTTGTGCCTGTGGATAGGCTGCAGAGGGATAGTGAAGACCTGCAATAGCTTTCAGGGCTGGCACCTTCCTTGTGGGAGAAGGAGCCAGACATTTGCCTTTTCAGAAAAAGTTTCTGCCGAGAACGAGCACCGTGACATGCTGAGTCTCTGGGAAAGCAGAGATCCCCAGTGCTGTTGCGGCTAAAGATAGGCTGCAGAGGGATAGTGAAGACCTGCAAGAGCTTTCAGAGCTGGCAGCTTCCTTGTGGGAGAAGGAGCCAGACGTTTGCCTTTTCAGAAAAAGTTTCTGCCGAGAACGAGCACCGTGACATGCTGAGTCTCTGGGAAAGCAGAGATCCCCAGTGCTGTTCTGCCTGTGGATAGGCTGCAGGGGGACGGTGAAGACCAGCAAGAGCTTTCAGGGCTGGCACCTTCCTTGTGGGAGAAGGAGCCAGACGTTTGCCTTTTCAGAAAACGTTTCTGCCGAGAACGAGCACCGTGACATGCTGAGTCTCTGGGAAAGCAGAGATCCCCAGTGCTGTTGCGGCTAAAGATAGGCTGCAGAGGAATAGTGAAGACCAGCAAGAGCTTTCAGGGCTGGCACCTTCCTTGTGGGAGAAGGAGCCAGACGTTTGCCTTTTCAGAAAAAGTTTCTGCCGAGAGCGAGCACCATGAGATGCTGAGTCTCTGGGAAAGCAGAGATCCCCAGTGCTGTTGTGCCTGTGGATAGGCTGCAGGGGGACGGTGAAGACCAGCAAGATCTTTCAGGGCTGGCACCTTCCTTGTGGGAGAAGGAGCCAGACGTTTGCCTTTTCAGAAAAAGTTTCTGCCGAGAACGAGCACCGTGACATGCTGAGTCTCTGGGAAAGCAGAGATCCCCAGTGCTGTTGCGCCTGTGGATAGGCTGCAGGGGGACGGTGAAGACCAGCAAGAGCTTTCAGGGCTGGCACCTTCCTTGTGGGAGAAGGAGCCAGACGTTTGCCTTTTCAGAAAAAGGCTCTGCCGAGAGCGAGCACCATGAGATGCTGAGTCTCTGGGAAAGCAGAGATCCCCAGTGCTGTTGTGCCTCTGGATAGGCTGCAGGGGGACGGTGAAGACCAGCAAGATCTTTCAGGGCTGGCACCTTCCTTGTGGGAGAAGGAGCCAGACGTTTGCCTTTTCAGAAAAAGTTTCTGCCGAGAACGAGCACCGTGACATGCTGAGTCTCTGGGAAAGCAGAGATCCCCAGTGCTGTTGTGCCTGTGGATAGGCTGCAGAGGGATAGTGAAGACCTGCAATAGCTTTCAGGGCTGGCACCTTCCTTGTGGGAGAAGGAGCCAGACATTTGCCTTTTCAGAAAAAGTTTCTGCCGAGAACGAGCACCGTGACATGCTGAGTCTCTGGGAAAGCAGAGATCCCCAGTGCTGTTGCGGCTAAAGATAGGCTGCAGAGGGATAGTGAAGACCTGCAAGAGCTTTCAGAGCTGGCAGCTTCCTTGTGGGAGAAGGAGCCAGACGTTTGCCTTTTCAGAAAAAGTTTCTGCCGAGAACGAGCACCGTGACATGCTGAGTCTCTGGGAAAGCAGAGATCCCCAGTGCTGTTCTGCCTGTGGATAGGCTGCAGGGGGACGGTGAAGACCAGCAAGAGCTTTCAGGGCTGGCACCTTCCTTGTGGGAGAAGGAGCCAGACGTTTGCCTTTTCAGAAAACGTTTCTGCCGAGAACGAGCACCGTGACATGCTGAGTCTCTGGGAAAGCAGAGATCCCCAGTGCTGTTGCGGCTAAAGATAGGCTGCAGAGGGATAGTGAAGACCTGCAATAGCTTTCAGGGCTGGCACCTTCCTTGTGGGAGAAGGAGCCAGACGTTTGCCTTTTCAGAAAAAGGCTCTGCCGAGAGCGAGCACCATGACATGCTGAGTCTCTGGGAAAGCAGAGATCCCCAGTGCTGTTGTGCCTGTGGATAGGCTGCAGGGGGACGGTGAAGACCAGCAAGATCTTTCAGGGCTGGCACCTTCCTTGTGGGAGAAGGAGCCAGACATTTGCCTTTTCAGAAAAAGTTTCTGCCGAGAACGAGCACCGTGACATGCTGAGTCTCTGGGAAAGCAGAGATTCCCAGTGCTGTTGCGGCTAAAGATAGGCTGCAGAGGGATAGTGAAGACCTGCAAGGGCTTTCAGAGCTGGCAGCTTCCTTGTGGGAGAAGGAGCCAGACGTTTGCCTTTTCAGAAAAAGTTTCTGCCGAGAACGAGCACCGTGACATGCTGAGTCTCTGGGAAAGCAGAGATCCCCAGTGCTGTTCTGCCTGTGGGTAGGCTGCAGGGGGACGGTGAAGACCAGCAAGAGCTTTCAGGGCTGGCACCTTCCTTGTGGGAGAAGGAGCCAGACGTTTGCCTTTTCAGAAAAAGGCTCTGCCGAGAGCGAGCACCATGAGATGCTGAGTCTCTGGGAAAGCAGAGATCCCCAGTGCTGTTGTGCCTGTGGATAGGCTGCAGAGGGATACTGAAGACCTGCAATAGCTTTCAGGGCTGGCACCTTCCTTGTGGGAGAAGGAGCCAGACATTTGCCTTTTCAGAAAAAGTTTCTGCCGAGAACGAGCACCGTGACATGCTGAGTCTCTGGGAAAGCAGAGATCCCCAGTGCTGTTGCGCCTGTGGATAGGCTGCAGGGGGACGGTGAAGACCAACAAGAGCTTTCAGGGCTGGCACCTTCCTTGTGGGAGAAGGAGCCAGACGTTTGCCTTTTCAGAAAAAGTTTCTGCCGAGAACGAGCACCGTGACATGCTGAGTCTCTGGGAAAGCAGAGATCCCCAGTGCTGTTCTGCCTGTGGGTAGGCTGCAGGGGGACGGTGAAGACCAGCAAGAGCTTTCAGGGCTGGCACCTTCCTTGTGGGAGAAGGAGCCAGACGTTTGCCTTTTCAGAAAAAGTTTCTGCCGAGAACGAGCACAGTGACATGCTGAGTCTCTGGGAAAGCAGAGATCCCCAGTGCTGTTGCGCCTGTGGATAGGCTGCAGGGGGACGGTGAAGACCAGCAAGAGCTTTCAGGGCTGGCACCTTCCTTGTGGGAGAAGGAGCCAGACGTTTGCCTTTTCAGAAAAAGGATCTGCCGAGAGCGAGCACCATGAGATGCTGAGTCTCTGGGAAAGCAGAGATCCCCAGTGCTGTTGTGCCTGTGGATAGGCTGCAGGGGGACGGTGAAGACCAGCAAGATCTTTCAGGGCTGGCACCTTCCTTGTGGGAGAAGGAGCCAGACGTTTGCCTTTTCAGAAAAAGTTTCTGCCGAGAACGAGCACCGTGACATGCTGAGTCTCTGGGAAAGCAGAGATCCCCAGTGCTGTTGTGCCTGCGGATAGGCTGCAGAGGGATAGTGAAGACCTGCAATAGCTTTCAGGGCTGGCACCTTCCTTGTGGGAGAAGGAGCCAGACGTTTGCCTTTTGAGAAAAAGTTTCTGCCGAGAACGAGCACCGTGACATGCTGAGTCTCTGGGAAAGCAGAGATCCCCAGTGCTGTTGCGGCTAAAGATAGGCTGCAGAGGGATAGTGAAGACCTGCAAGAGCTTTCAGAGCTGGCAGCTTCCTTGTGGGAGAAGGAGCCAGACGTTTGCCTTTTCAGAAAAAGTTTCTGCCGAGAACGAGCACCGTGACATGCTGAGTCTCTGGGAAAGCAGAGATCCCCAGTGCTGTTCTGCCTGTGGGTAGGCTGCAGGGGGACGGTGAAGACCAGCAAGAGCTTTCAGGGCTGGCACCTTCCTTGTGGGAGAAGGAGCCAGACGTTTGCCTTTTCAGAAAAAGGCTCTGCCGAGAGCGAGCACCATGAGATGCTGAGTCTCTGGGAAAGCAGAGATCCCCAGTGCTGTTGCGGCTAAAGATAGGCTGCAGAGGGATAGTGAAGACCAGCAAGAGCTTTCAGGGCTGGCACCTTCCTTGTGGGAGAAGGAGCCAGACGTTTGCCTTTTCAGAAAACGTTTCTGCCGAGAACGAGCACCGTGACATGCTGAGTCTCTGGGAAAGCAGAGATCCCCAGTGCTGTTGCGGCTAAAGATAGGCTGCAGAGGGATAGTGAAGACCTGCAAGAGCTTTCAGGGCTGGCACCTTCCTTGTGGGAGAAGGAGCCAGACGTTTGCCTTTTCAGAAATAGGCTCTGCCGAGAGCGAGCACCATGACATGCTGAGTCTCTGGGAAAGCAGAGATCCCCAGTGCTGTTGTGCCTGTGGATAGGCTGCAGGGGGACGGTGAAGACCAGCAAGATCTTTCAGGGCTGGCACCTTCCTTGTGGGAGAAGGAGCCAGACATTTGCCTTTTCAGAAAAAGTTTCTGCCGAGAACGAGCACCGTGACATGCTGAGTCTCTGGGAAAGCAGAGATTCCCAGTGCTGTTGCGGCTAAAGATAGGCTGCAGAGGGATAGTGAAGACCTGCAAGAGCTTTCAGAGCTGGCACCTTCCTTGTGGGAGAAGGAGCCAGACGTTTGCCTTTTCAGAAAAAGTTTCTGCCGAGAACGAGCACCATGACATGCTGAGTCTCTGGGAAAGCAGAGATCCCCAGTGCTGTTGTGCCTGTGGATAGGCTGCAGGGGGACGGTGAAGACCAGCAAGAGCTTTCAGGGCTGGCACCTTCCTTGTGGGAGAAGGAGCCAGACGTTTGCCTTTTCAGAAAAAGTTTCTGCCGAGAACGAGCACAGTGACATGCTGAGTCTCTGGGAAAGCAGAGATCCCCAGTGCTGTTGCGCCTGTGGATAGGCTGCAGGGGGACGGTGAAGACCAGCAAGAGCTTTCAGGGCTGGCACCTTCCTTGTGGGAGAAGGAGCCAGACGTTTGCCTTTTCAGAAAAAGGATCTGCCGAGAGCGAGCACCATGAGATGCTGAGTCTCTGGGAAAGCAGAGATCCCCAGTGCTGTTGTGCCTGTGGATAGGCTGCAGGGGGACGGTGAAGACCAGCAAGATCTTTCAGGGCTGGCACCTTCCTTGTGGGAGAAGGAGCCAGACGTTTGCCTTTTCAGAAAAAGTTTCTGCCGAGAACGAGCACCGTGACATGCTGAGTCTCTGGGAAAGCAGAGATCCCCAGTGCTGTTGTGCCTGTGGATACGCTGCAGAGGGATAGTGAAGACCTGCAATAGCTTTCAGGGCTGGCACCTTCCTTGTGGGAGAAGGAGCCAGACATTTGCCTTTTCAGAAAAAGTTTCTGCCGAGAACGAGCACCGTGACATGCTGAGTCTCTGGGAAAGCAGAGATCCCCAGTGCTGTTGCGGCTAAAGATAGGCTGCAGGGGGATAGTGAAGACCTGCAAGAGCTTTCAGAGCTGGCAGCTTCCTTGTGGGAGAAGGAGCCAGACGTTTGCCTTTTCAGAAAAAGTTTCTGCCGAGAACGAGCACCGTGACATGCTGAGTCTCTGGGAAAGCAGAGATCCCCAGTGCTGTTCTGCCTGTGGGTAGGCTGCAGGGGGACGGTGAAGACCAGCAAGATCTTTCAGGGCTGGCACCTTCCTTGTGGGAGAAGGAGCCAGACGTTTGCCTTTTCAGAAAACGTTTCTGCCGAGAACGAGCACCGTGACATGCTGAGTCTCTGGGAAAGCAGAGATCCCCAGTGCTGTTGCGGCTAAAGATAGGCTGCAGAGGGATAGTGAAGACCTGCAAGAGCTTTCAGAGCTGGCAGCTTCCTTGTGGGAGAAGGAGCCAGACGTTTGCCTTTTCAGAAAACGTTTCTGCCGAGAACGAGCACCGTGACATGCTGAGTCTCTGGGAAAGCAGAGATCCCCAGTGCTGTTGCGGCTAAAGATAGGCTGCAGAGGGATAGTGAAGACCTGCAAGAGCTTTCAAGGCTGGCACCTTCCTTGTGGGAGAAGGAGCCAGACGTTTGCCTTTTCAGAAATAGGCTCTGCCGAGAGCGAGCACCATGACATGCTGAGTCTCTGGGAAAGCAGAGATCCCCAGTGCTGTTGTGCCTGTGGATAGGCTGCAGGGGGACGGTGAAGACCAGCAAGATCTTTCAGGGCTGGCACCTTCCTTGTGGGAGAAGGAGCCAGACATTTGCCTTTTCAGAAAACGTTTCTGCCGAGAACGAGCACCGTGACATGCTGAGTCTCTGGGAAAGCAGAGATTCCCAGTGCTGTTGCGGCTAAAGATAGGCTGCAGAGGGATAGTGAAGACCTGCAAGAGCTTTCAGAGCTGGCACCTTCCTTGTGGGAGAAGGAGCCAGACGTTTGCCTTTTCAGAAAAAGTTTCTGCCGAGAACGAGCACCGTGACATGCTGAGTCTCTGGGAAAGCAGAGATCCCCAGTGCTGTTGTGCCTGTGGATAGGCTGCAGGGGGACGGTGAAGACCAGCAAGAGCTTTCAGGGCTGGCACCTTCCTTGTGGGAGAAGGAGCCAGACGTTTGCCTTTTCAGAAAAAGTTTCTGCCGAGAACGAGCACAGTGACATGCTGAGTCTCTGGGAAAGCAGAGATCCCCAGTGCTGTTGCGCCTGTGGATAGGCTGCAGGGGGACGGTGAAGACCAGCAAGAGCTTTCAGGGCTGGCACCTTCCTTGTGGGAGAAGGAGCCAGACGTTTGCCTTTTCAGAAAAAGGATCTGCCGAGAGCGAGCACCATGAGATGCTGAGTCTCTGGGAAAGCAGAGATCCCCAGTGCTGTTGTGCCTGTGGATAGGCTGCAGGGGGACGGTGAAGACCAGCAAGATCTTTCAGGGCTGGCACCTTCCTTGTGGGAGAAGGAGCCAGACGTTTGCCTTTTCAGAAAAAGTTTCTGCCGAGAACGAGCACCGTGACATGCTGAGTCTCTGGGAAAGCAGAGATCCCCAGTGCTGTTGTGCCTGTGGATAGGCTGCAGAGGGATAGTGAAGACCTGCAATAGCTTTCAGGGCTGGCACCTTCCTTGTGGGAGAAGGAGCCAGACATTTGCCTTTTCAGAAAAAGTTTCTGCCGAGAACGAGCACCGTGACATGCTGAGTCTCTGGGAAAGCAGAGATCCCCAGTGCTGTTGCGGCTAAAGATAGGCTGCAGAGGGATAGTGAAGACCTGCAAGAGCTTTCAGAGCTGGCAGCTTCCTTGTGGGAGAAGGAGCCAGACGTTTGCCTTTTCAGAAAAAGTTTCTGCCGAGAACGAGCACCGTGACATGCTGAGTCTCTGGGAAAGCAGAGATCCCCAGTGCTGTTCTGCCTGTGGGTAGGCTGCAGGGGGACGGTGAAGACCAGCAAGAGCTTTCAGGGCTGGCACCTTCCTTGTGGGAGAAGGAGCCAGACGTTTGCCTTTTCAGAAAAAGGCTCTGCCGAGAGCGAGCACCATGAGATGCTGAGTCTCTGGGAAAGCAGAGATCCCCAGTGCTGTTGTGCCTGTGGATAGGCTGCAGAGGGATACTGAAGACCTGCAATAGCTTTCAGGGCTGGCACCTTCCTTGTGGGAGAAGGAGCCAGACATTTGCCTTTTCAGAAAAAGTTTCTGCCGAGAACGAGCACCGTGACATGCTGAGTCTCTGGGAAAGCAGAGATCCCCAGTGCTGTTGCGCCTGTGGATAGGCTGCAGGGGGACGGTGAAGACCAGCAAGAGCTTTCAGGGCTGGCACCTTCCTTGTGGGAGAAGGAGCCAGACGTTTGCCTTTTCAGAAAAAGTTTCTGCCGAGAACGAGCACAGTGACATGCTGAGTCTCTGGGAAAGCAGAGATCCCCAGTGCTGTTGCGCCTGTGGATAGGCTGCAGGGGGACGGTGAAGACCAGCAAGAGCTTTCAGGGCTGGCACCTTCCTTGTGGGAGAAGGAGCCAGACGTTTGCCTTTTCAGAAAAAGGATCTGCCGAGAGCGAGCACCATGAGATGCTGAGTCTCTGGGAAAGCAGAGATCCCCAGTGCTGTTGTGCCTGTGGATAGGCTGCAGGGGGACGGTGAAGACCAGCAAGATCTTTCAGGGCTGGCACCTTCCTTGTGGGAGAAGGAGCCAGACGTTTGCCTTTTCAGAAAAAGTTTCTGCCGAGATCGAGCACCGTGAGATGCTGAGTCTCTGGGAAAGCAGAGATCCCCAGTGCTGTTGTGCCTGTGGATAGGCTGCAGAGGGATAGTGAAGACCTGCAATAGCTTTCAGGGCTGGCACCTTCCTTGTGGGAGAAGGAGCCAGACATTTGCCTTTTCAGAAAAAGTTTCTGCCGAGAACGAGCACCGTGACATGCTGAGTCTCTGGGAAAGCAGAGATCCCCAGTGCTGTTGCGGCTAAAGATAGGCTGCAGAGGGATAGTGAAGACCTGCAAGAGCTTTCAGAGCTGGCAGCTTCCTTGTGGGAGAAGGAGCCAGACGTTTGCCTTTTCAGAAAAAGTTTCTGCCGAGAACGAGCACCGTGACATGCTGAGTCTCTGGGAAAGCAGAGATCCCCAGTGCTGTTCTGCCTGTGGGTAGGCTGCAGGGGGACGGTGAAGACCAGCAAGAGCTTTCAGGGCTGGCACCTTCCTTGTGGGAGAAGGAGCCAGACGTTTGCCTTTTCAGAAAAAGGCTCTGCCGAGAGCGAGCACCATGAGATGCTGAGTCTCTGGGAAAGCAGAGATCCCCAGTGCTGTTGTGCCTGTGGATAGGCTGCAGAGGGATACTGAAGACCTGCAATAGCTTTCAGGGCTGGCACCTTCCTTGTGGGAGAAGGAGCCAGACATTTGCCTTTTCAGAAAAAGTTTCTGCCGAGAACGAGCACCGTGACATGCTGAGTCTCTGGGAAAGCAGAGATCCCCAGTGCTGTTGCGCCTGTGGATAGGCTGCAGGGGGACGGTGAAGACCAACAAGAGCTTTCAGGGCTGGCACCTTCCTTGTGGGAGAAGGAGCCAGACGTTTGCCTTTTCAGAAAAAGTTTCTGCCGAGAACGAGCACCGTGACATGCTGAGTCTCTGGGAAAGCAGAGATCCCCAGTGCTGTTGTGCCTGTGGATAGGCTGCAGGGGGACGGTGAAGACCAGCAAGAGCTTTCAGAGCTGGCAGCTTCCTTGTGGGAGAAGGAGCCAGACGTTTGCCTTTTCAGAAAAAGGATCTGCCGAGAACGAGCACCGTGACATGCTGAGTCTCTGGGAAAGCAGAGATCCCCAGTGCTGTTGCGGCTAAAGATAGGCTGCAGAGGGATAGTGAAGACCTGCAAGAGCTTTCAGGGCTGGCACCTTCCTTGTGGGAGAAGGAGCCAGACGTTTGCCTTTTCAGAAAAAGGCTCTGCCGAGAGCGAGCACCATGACATGCTGAGTCTCTGGGAAAGCAGAGATCCCCAGTGCTGTTGTGCCTGTGGATAGGCTGCAGGGGGACGGTGAAGACCAGCAAGATCTTTCAGGGCTGGCACCTTCCTTGTGGGAGAAGGAGCCAGACATTTGCCTTTTCAGAAAAAGTTTCTGCCGAGAACGAGCACCGTGACATGCTGAGTCTCTGGGAAAGCAGAGATTCCCAGTGCTGTTGCGGCTAAAGATAGGCTGCAGAGGGATAGTGAAGACCTGCAAGAGCTTTCAGAGCTGGCACCTTCCTTGTGGGAGAAGGAGCCAGACGTTTGCCTTTTCAGAAAAAGTTTCTGCCGAGAACGAGCACCATGACATGCTGAGTCTCTGGGAAAGCAGAGATCCCCAGTGCTGTTGTGCCTGTGGATAGGCTGCAGGGGGACGGTGAAGACCAGCAAGAGCTTTCAGGGCTGGCACCTTCCTTGTGGGAGAAGGAGCCAGACGTTTGCCTTTTCAGAAAAAGTTTCTGCCGAGAACGAGCACAGTGACATGCTGAGTCTCTGGGAAAGCAGAGATCCCCAGTGCTGTTGCGCCTGTGGATAGGCTGCAGGGGGACGGTGAAGACCAGCAAGAGCTTTCAGGGCTGGCACCTTCCTTGTGGGAGAAGGAGCCAGACGTTTGCCTTTTCAGAAAAAGGATCTGCCGAGAGCGAGCACCATGAGATGCTGAGTCTCTGGGAAAGCAGAGATCCCCAGTGCTGTTGTGCCTGTGGATAGGCTGCAGGGGGACGGTGAAGACCAGCAAGATCTTTCAGGGCTGGCACCTTCCTTGTGGGAGAAGGAGCCAGACGTTTGCCTTTTCAGAAAAAGTTTCTGCCGAGAACGAGCACCGTGACATGCTGAGTCTCTGGGAAAGCAGAGATCCCCAGTGCTGTTGTGCCTGTGGATAGGCTGCAGAGGGATAGTGAAGACCTGCAATAGCTTTCAGGGCTGGCACCTTCCTTGTGGGAGAAGGAGCCAGACATTTGCCTTTTCAGAAAAAGTTTCTGCCGAGAACGAGCACCGTGACATGCTGAGTCTCTGGGAAAGCAGAGATCCCCAGTGCTGTTGCGCCTGTGGATAGGCTGCAGGGGGACGGTGAAGACCAACAAGAGCTTTCAGGGCTGGCACCTTCCTTGTGGGAGAAGGAGCCAGACGTTTGCCTTTTCAGAAAAAGTTTCTGCCGAGAACGAGCACCGTGACATGCTGAGTCTCTGGGAAAGCAGAGATCCCCAGTGCTGTTGCGGCTAAAGATAGGCTGCAGAGGGATAGTGAAGACCTGCAAGAGCTTTCAGAGCTGGCACCTTCCTTGTGGGAGAAGGAGCCAGACGTTTGCCTTTTCAGAAAAAGTTTCTGCCGAGAACGAGCACCATGACATGCTGAGTCTCTGGGAAAGCAGAGATCCCCAGTGCTGTTGTGCCTGTGGATAGGCTGCAGGGGGACGGTGAAGACCAGCAAGAGCTTTCAGGGCTGGCACCTTCCTTGTGGGAGAAGGAGCCAGACGTTTGCCTTTTCAGAAAACGTTTCTGCCGAGAACGAGCACCGTGACATGCTGAGTCTCTGGGAAAGCAGAGATCCCCAGTGCTGTTGCGGCTAAAGATAGGCTGCAGAGGAATAGTGAAGACCAGCAAGAGCTTTCAGGGCTGGCACCTTCCTTGTGGGAGAAGGAGCCAGACGTTTGCCTTTTCAGAAAAAGTTTCTGCCGAGAGCGAGCACCATGAGATGCTGAGTCTCTGGGAAAGCAGAGATCCCCAGTGCTGTTGTGCCTGTGGATAGGCTGCAGGGGGACGGTGAAGACCAGCAAGATCTTTCAGGGCTGGCACCTTCCTTGTGGGAGAAGGAGCCAGACGTTTGCCTTTTCAGAAAAAGTTTCTGCCGAGAACGAGCACCGTGACATGCTGAGTCTCTGGGAAAGCAGAGATCCCCAGTGCTGTTGTGCCTGTGGATAGGCTGCAGAGGGATACTGAAAACCTGCAATAGCTTTCAGGGCTGGCACCTTCCTTGTGGGAGAAGGAGCCAGACGTTTGCCTTTTCAGAAAACGTTTCTGCCGAGAACGAGCACCGTGACATGCTGAGTCTCTGGGAAAGCAGAGATCCCCAGTGCTGTTGCGCCTGTGGATAGGCTGCAGGGGGACGGTGAAGACCAGCAAGAGCTTTCAGGGCTGGCACCTTCCTTGTGGGAGAAGGAGCCAGACGTTTGCCTTTTCAGAAAAAGGCTCTGCCGAGAGCGAGCACCATGAGATGCTGAGTCTCTGGGAAAGCAGAGATCCCCAGTGCTGTTGTGCCTGTGGATAGGCTGCAGGGGGACGGTGAAGACCAGCAAGATCTTTCAGGGCTGGCACCTTCCTTATGGGAGAAGGAGCCAGACGTTTGCCTTTTCAGAAAACGTTTCTGCCGAGAACGAGCACCGTGACATGCTGAGTCTCTGGGAAAGCAGAGATCCCCAGTGCTGTTGCGGCTAAAGATAGGCTGCAGAGGGATAGTGAAGAACAGCAAGAGCTTTCAGGGCTGGCACCTTCCTTGTGGGAGAAGGAGCCAGACGTTTGCCTTTTCAGAAAACGTTTCTGCCGAGAACGAGCACCGTGACATGCTGAGTCTCTGGGAAAGCAGAGATCCCCAGTGCTGTTGTGCCTGTGGATAGGCTGCAGAGGGATAGTGAAGAACAGCAAGAGCTTTCAGGGCTGGCACCTTCCTTGTGGGAGAAGGAGCCAGACGTTTGCCTTTTCAGAAAAAGGCTCTGCCGAGAGCGAGCACCATGAGATGCTGAGTCTCTGGGAAAGCAGAGATCCCCAGTGCTGTTGCGGCTAAAGATAGGCTGCAGAGGGATAGTGAAGACCAGCAAGATCTTTCAGGGCTGCCACCTTCCTTGTGGGAGAAGGAGCCAGACGTTTGCCTTTTCAGAAAAAGTTTCTGCCGAGAACGAGCACAGTGACATGCTGAGTCTCTGGGAAAGCAGAGATCCCCAGTGCTGTTGCGCCTGTGGATAGGCTGCAGGGGGACGGTGAAGACCAGCAAGAGCTTTCAGGGCTGGCACCTTCCTTGTGGGAGAAGGAGCCAGACGTTTGCCTTTTCAGAAAAAGTTTCTGCCGAGAACGAGCACAGTGACATGCTGAGTCTCTGGGAAAGCAGAGATCCCCAGTGCTGTTGCGCCTGTGGATAGGCTGCAGGGGGACGGTGAAGACCAGCAAGAGCTTTCAGGGCTGGCACCTTCCTTGTGGGAGAAGGAGCCAGACGTTTGCCTTTTCAGAAAAAGGCTCTGCCGAGAGCGAGCACCATGAGATGCTGAGTCTCTGGGAAAGCAGAGATCCCCAGTGCTGTTGTGCCTGTGGATAGGCTGCAGGGGGACGGTGAAGACCAGCAAGAGCTTTCAGGGCTGGCACCTTCCTTGTGGGAGAAGGAGCCAGACGTTTGCCTTTTCAGAAAAAGTTTCTGCCGAGATCGAGCACCGTGACATGCTGAGTCTCTGGGAAAGCAGAGATCCCCAGTGCTGTTGTGCCTGTGGATAGGCTGCAGAGGGATACTGAAGACCTGCAATAGCTTTCAGGGCTGGCACCTTCCTTGTGGGAGAAGGAGCCTGACGTTTGCCTTTTCAGAAAACGTTTCTGCCGAGAACGAGCACCGTGACATGCTGAGTCTCTGGGAAAGCAGAGATCCCCAGTGCTGTTGCGGCTAAAGATAGGCTGCAGAGGGATAGTGAAGACCAGCAAGAGCTTTCAGGGCTGGCACCTTCCTTGTGGGAGAAGGAGCCAGACGTTTGCCTTTTCAGAAAAAGTTTCTGCCGAGAACGAGCACCGTGACATGCTGAGTCTCTGGGAAAGCAGAGATCCCCAGTGCTGTTCTGCCTGTGGATAGGCTGCAGGGGGACGGTGAAGACCAGCAAGAGCTTTCAGGGCTGGCACCTTCCTTGTGGGAGAAGGAGCCAGACGTTTGCCTTTTCAGAAAACGTTTCTGCCGAGAACGAGCACCGTGACATGCTGAGTCTCTGGGAAAGCAGAGATCCCCAGTGCTGTTGCGGCTAAAGATAGGCTGCAGAGGGATAGTGAAGACCTGCAAGAGCTTTCAGGGCTGGCACCTTCCTTGTGGGAGAAGGAGCCAGACGTTTGCCTTTTCAGAAAAAGGCTCTGCCGAGAGCGAGCACCATGACATGCTGAGTCTCTGGGAAAGCAGAGATCCCCAGTGCTGTTGTGCCTGTGGATAGGCTGCAGGGGGACGGTGAAGACCAGCAAGATCTTTCAGGGCTGGCACCTTCCTTGTGGGAGAAGGAGCCAGACGTTTGCCTTTTCAGAAAAAGGCTCTGCCGAGAGCGAGCACCATGAGATGCTGAGTCTCTGGGAAAGCAGAGATCCCCAGTGCTGTTGTGCCTGTGGATAGGCTGCAGAGGGATACTGAAGACCTGCAATAGCTTTCAGGGCTGGCACCTTCCTTGTGGGAGAAGGAGCCAGACATTTGCCTTTTCAGAAAAAGTTTCTGCCGAGAACGAGCACCGTGACATGCTGAGTCTCTGGGAAAGCAGAGATCCCCAGTGCTGTTGCGCCTGTGGATAGGCTGCAGGGGGACGGTGAAGACCAACAAGAGCTTTCAGGGCTGGCACCTTCCTTGTGGGAGAAGGAGCCAGACGTTTGCCTTTTCAGAAAAAGTTTCTGCCGAGAACGAGCACCGTGACATGCTGAGTCTCTGGGAAAGCAGAGATCCCCAGTGCTGTTGCGGCTAAAGATAGGCTGCAGAGGGATAGTGAAGACCTGCAAGAGCTTTCAGAGCTGGCACCTTCCTTGTGGGAGAAGGAGCCAGACGTTTGCCTTTTCAGAAAAAGTTTCTGACGAGAACGAGCACCATGACATGCTGAGTCTCTGGGAAAGCAGAGATCCCCAGTGCTGTTGTGCCTGTGGATAGGCTGCAGGGGGACGGTGAAGACCAGCAAGATCTTTCAGGGCTGGCACCTTCCTTGTGGGAGAAGGAGCCAGACGTTTGCCTTTTCAGAAAACGTTTCTGCCGAGAACGAGCACCGTGACATGCTGAGTCTCTGGGAAAGCAGAGATCCCCAGTGCTGTTGCGCCTGTGGATAGGCTGCAGGGGGACGGTGAAGACCAGCAAGAGCTTTCAGGGCTGGCACCTTCCTTGTGGGAGAAGGAGCCAGACGTTTGCCTTTTCAGAAAAAGGCTCTGCCGAGAGCGAGCACCATGAGATGCTGAGTCTCTGGGAAAGCAGAGATCCCCAGTGCTGTTGTGCCTGTGGATAGGCTGCAGGGGGACGGTGAAGACCAGCAAGATCTTTCAGGGCTGGCACCTTCCTTGTGGGAGAAGGAGCCAGACGTTTGCCTTTTCAGAAAAAGTTTCTGCCGAGAACGAGCACCGTGACATGCTGAGTCTCTGGGAAAGCAGAGATCCCCAGTGCTGTTGTGCCTGTGGATAGGCTGCAGAGGGATACTGAAGACCTGCAATAGCTTTCAGGGCTGGCACCTTCCTTGTGGGAGAAGGAGCCAGACGTTTGCCTTTTCAGAAAACGTTTCTGCCGAGAACGAGCACCGTGACATGCTGAGTCTCTGGGAAAGCAGAGATCCCCAGTGCTGTTGCGGCTAAAGATAGGCTGCAGAGGGATAGTGAAGACCAGCAAGAGCTTTCAGGGCTGGCACCTTCCTTGTGGGAGAAGGAGCCAGACGTTTGCCTTTTCAGAAAAAGTTTCTGCCGAGAGCGAGCACCATGAGATGCTGAGTCTCTGGGAAAGCAGAGATCCCCAGTGCTGTTGTGCCTGTGGATAGGCTGCAGGGGGACGGTGAAGACCAGCAAGATCTTTCAGGGCTGGCACCTTCCTTGTGGGAGAAGGAGCCAGACGTTTGCCTTTTCAGAAAAAGTTTCTGCCGAGAACGAGCACAGTGACATGCTGAGTCTCTGGGAAAGCAGAGATCCCCAGTGCTGTTGCGCCTGTGGATAGGCTGCAGGGGGACGGTGAAGACGAGCAAGATCTTTCAGGGCTGGCACCTTCCTTGTGGGAGAAGGAGCCAGACGTTTGCCTTTTCAGAAAAAGGCTCTGCCGAGAGCGAGCACCATGAGATGCTGAGTCTCTGGGAAAGCAGAGATCCCCAGTGCTGTTGTGCCTGTGGATAGGCTGCAGGGGGACGATGAAGACCAGCAAGATCTTTCAGGGCTGGCACCTTCCTTGTGGGAGAAGGAGCCAGACGTTTGCCTTTTCAGAAAACGTTTCTGCCGAGAACGAGCACCGTGACATGCTGAGTCTCTGGGAAAGCAGAGATCCCCAGTGCTGTTGCGGCTAAAGATAGGCTGCAGAGGGATAGTGAAGAACAGCAAGAGCTTTCAGGGCTGGCACCTTCCTTGTGGGAGAAGGAGCCAGACGTTTGCCTTTTCAGAAAACGTTTCTGCCGAGAACGAGCACCGTGACATGCTGAGTCTCTGGGAAAGCAGAGATCCCCAGTGCTGTTGCGGCTAAAGATAGGCTGCAGAGGGATAGTGAAGACCAGCAAGAGCTTTCAGGGCTGGCACCTTCCTTGTGGGAGAAGGAGCCAGACGTTTGCCTTTTCAGAAAAAGGCTCTGCCGAGAGCGAGCACCATGAGATGCTGAGTCTCTGGGAAAGCAGAGATCCCCAGTGCTGTTGCGGCTAAAGATAGGCTGCAGAGGGATACTGAAGACCAGCAAGATCTTTCAGGGCTGGCACCTTCCTTGTGGGAGAAGGAGCCAGACGTTTGCCTTTTGAGAAAAAGTTTCTGCCGAGAACGAGCACCGTGACATGCTGAGTCTCTGGGAAAGCAGAGATTCCCAGTGCTGTTGCAGCTAAAGATAGGCTGCAGAGGGATAGTGAAGACCTGCAAGAGCTTTCAGAGCTGGCACCTTCCTTGTGGGAGAAGGAGCCAGACGTTTGCCTTTTCAGAAAAAGTTTCTGCCGAGAACGAGCACCATGACATGCTGAGTCTCTGGGAAAGCAGAGATCCCCAGTGCTGTTGTGCCTGTGGATAGGCTGCAGGGGGACGGTGAAGACCAGCAAGAGCTTTCAGGGCTGGCACCTTCCTTGTGGGAGAAGGAGCCAGACGTTTGCCTTTTCAGAAAAAGTTTCTGCCGAGAACGAGCACCGTGACATGCTGAGTCTCTGGGAAAGCAGAGATCCCCAGTGCTGTTGTGCCTGTGGATAGGCTGCAGAGGGATACTGAAGACCTGCAATAGCTTTCAGGTCTGGCACCTTCCTTGTGGGAGAAGGAGCCAGACGTTTGCCTTTTCAGAAAACGTTTCTGCCGAGAACGAGCACCGTGACATGCTGAGTCTCTGGGAAAGCAGAGATCCCCAGTGCTGTTGCGGCTAAAGATAGGCTGCAGAGGGATAGTGAAGACCAGCAAGAGCTTTCAGGGCTGGCACCTTCCTTGTGGGAGAAGGAGCCAGACGTTTGCCTTTTCAGAAAAAGTTTCTGCCGAGAGCGAGCACCATGAGATGCTGAGTCTCTGGGAAAGCAGAGATCCCCAGTGCTGTTGTGCCTGTGGATAGGCTGCAGGGGGACGGTGAAGACCAGCAAGATCTTTCAGGGCTGGCACCTTCCTTGTGGGAGAAGGAGCCAGACGTTTGCCTTTTCAGAAAAAGTTTCTGCCGAGAACGAGCACAGTGACATGCTGAGTCTCTGGGAAAGCAGAGATCCCCAGTGCTGTTGCGCCTGTGGATAGGCTGCAGGGGGACGGTGAAGACCAGCAAGAGCTTTCAGGGCTGGCACCTTCCTTGTGGGAGAAGGAGCCAGACGTTTGCCTTTTCAGAAAAAGGCTCTGCCGAGAGCGAGCACCATGAGATGCTGAGTCTCTGGGAAAGCAGAGATCCCCAGTGCTGTTGTGCCTGTGGATAGGCTGCAGGGGGACGATGAAGACCAGCAAGATCTTTCAGGGCTGGCACCTTCCTTGTGGGAGAAGGAGCCAGACGTTTGCCTTTTCAGAAAACGTTTCTGCCGAGAACGAGCACCGTGACATGCTGAGTCTCTGGGAAAGCAGAGATCCCCAGTGCTGTTGCGGCTAAAGATAGGCTGCAGAGGGATAGTGAAGAACAGCAAGAGCTTTCAGGGCTGGCACCTTCCTTGTGGGAGAAGGAGCCAGACGTTTGCCTTTTCAGAAAACGTTTCTGCCGAGAACGAGCAGCGTGACATGCTGAGTCTCTGGGAAAGCAGAGATCCCCAGTGCTGTTGCGGCTAAAGATAGGCTGCAGAGGGATAGTGAAGACCAGCAAGAGCTTTCAGGGCTGGCACCTTCCTTGTGGGAGAAGGAGCCAGACGTTTGCCTTTTCAGAAAAAGGCTCTGCCGAGAGCGAGCACCATGAGATGCTGAGTCTCTGGGAAAGCAGAGATCCCCAGTGCTGTTGCGGCTAAAGATAGGCTGCAGAGGGATACTGAAGACCAGCAAGATCTTTCAGGGCTGGCACCTTCCTTGTGGGAGAAGGAGCCAGACGTTTGCCTTTTGAGAAAAAGTTTCTGCCGAGAAAGAGCACCGTGACATGCTGAGTCTCTGGGAAAGCAGAGATTCCCAGTGCTGTTGCAGCTAAAGATAGGCTGCAGAGGGATAGTGAAGACCTGCAAGAGCTTTCAGAGCTGGCACCTTCCTTGTGGGAGAAGGAGCCAGACATTTGCCTTTTCAGAAAAAGTTTCTGCCGAGAACGAGCACCATGACATGCTGAGTCTCTGGGAAAGCAGAGATCCCCAGTGCTGTTGTGCCTGTGGATAGGCTGCAGGGGGACGGTGAAGACCAGCAAGAGCTTTCAGGGCTGGCACCTTCCTTGTGGGAGAAGGAGCCAGACGTTTGCCTTTTCAGAAAAAGTTTCTGCCGAGAACGAGCACCGTGACATGCTGAGTCTCTGGGAAAGCAGAGATCCCCAGTGCTGTTGCGGCTAAAGATAGGCTGCAGAGGGATAGTGAAGACCAGCAAGAGCTTTCAGGGCTGGCACCTTCCTTGTGGGAGAAGGAGCCAGACGTTTGCCTTTTCAGAAAAAGTTTCTGCCGAGAGCGAGCACCATGAGATGCTGAGACTCTGGGAAAGCAGAGATCCCCAGTGCTGTTGTGCCTGTGGATAGGCTGCAGGGGGACGGTGAAGACCAGCAAGATCTTTCAGGGCTGGCACCTTCCTTGTGGGAGAAGGAGCCAGACGTTTGCCTTTTCAGAAAAAGTATCTGCCGAGAACGAGCACAGTGACATGCTGAGTCTCTGGGAAAGCAGAGATCCCCAGTGCTGTTGCGCCTGTGGATAGGCTGCAGGGGGACGGTGAAGACCAGCAAGAGCTTTCAGGGCTGGCACCTTCCTTGTGGGAGAAGGAGCCAGACGTTTGCCTTTTCAGAAAAAGGCTCTGCCGAGAGCGAGCACCATGAGATGCTGAGTCTCTGGGAAAGCAGAGATCCCCAGTGCTGTTGTGCCTGTGGATAGGCTGCAGGGGGACGGTGAAGACCAGCAAGAGCTTTCAGGGCTGGCACCTTCCTTGTGGGAGAAGGAGCCAGACGTTTGCCTTTTCAGAAAAAGTTTCTGCCGAGAACGAGCACCGTGACATGCTGAGTCTCTGGGAAAGCAGAGATCCCCAGTGCTGTTGTGCCTGTGGATAGGCTGCAGAGGGATACTGAAGACCTGCAATAGCTTTCAGGGCTGGCACCTTCCTTGTGGGAGAAGGAGCCTGACGTTTGCCTTTTCAGAAAACGTTTCTGCCGAGAACGAGCACCGTGACATGCTGAGTCTCTGGGAAAGCAGAGATCCCCAGTGCTGTTGCGGCTAAAGATAGGCTGCAGAGGGATAGTGAAGACCAGCAAGAGCTTTCAGGGCTGGCACCTTCCTTGTGGGAGAAGGAGCCAGACGTTTGCCTTTTCAGAAAAAGTTTCTGCCGAGAGCGAGCACCATGAGATGCTGAGTCTCTGGGAAAGCAGAGATCCCCAGTGCTGTTGTGCCTGTGGATAGGCTGCAGAGGGATAGTGAAGACCTGCAATAGCTTTCAGGGCTGGCACCTTCCTTGTGGGAGAAGGAGCCAGACATTTGCCTTTTCAGAAAAAGTTTCTGCCGAGAACGAGCACCGTGACATGCTGAGTCTCTGGGAAAGCAGAGATCCCCAGTGCTGTTGCGGCTAAAGATAGGCTGCAGAGGGATAGTGAAGACCTGCAAGAGCTTTCAGAGCTGGCAGCTTCCTTGTGGGAGAAGGAGCCAGACGTTTGCCTTTTCAGAAAAAGTTTCTGCCGAGAACGAGCACCGTGACATGCTGAGTCTCTGGGAAAGCAGAGATCCCCAGTGCTGTTCTGCCTGTGGATAGGCTGCAGGGGGACGGTGAAGACCAGCAAGAGCTTTCAGGGCTGGCACCTTCCTTGTGGGAGAAGGAGCCAGACGTTTGCCTTTTCAGAAAACGTTTCTGCCGAGAACGAGCACCGTGACATGCTGAGTCTCTGGGAAAGCAGAGATCCCCAGTGCTGTTGCGGCTAAAGATAGGCTGCAGAGGGATAGTGAAGACCTGCAAGAGCTTTCAGGGCTGGCACCTTCCTTGTGGGAGAAGGAGCCAGACGTTTGCCTTTTCAGAAAAAGGCTCTGCCGAGAGCGAGCACCATGACATGCTGAGTCTCTGGTAAAGCAGAGATCCCCAGTGCTGTTGTGCCTGTGGATAGGCTGCAGGGGGACGGTGAAGACCAGCAAGATCTTTCAGGGCTGGCACCTTCCTTGTGGGAGAAGGAGCCAGACATTTGCCTTTTCAGAAAAAGTTTCTGCCGAGAACGAGCACCGTGACATGCTGAGTCTCTGGGAAAGCAGAGATTCCCAGTGCTGTTGCGGCTAAAGATAGGCTGCAGAGGGATAGTGAAGACCTGCAAGAGCTTTCAGAGCTGGCACCTTCCTTGTGGGAGAAGGAGCCAGACGTTTGCCTTTTCAGAAAAAGTTTCTGCCGAGAACGAGCACCATGACATGCTGAGTCTCTGGGAAAGCAGAGATCCCCAGTGCTGTTGTGCCTGTGGATAGGCTGCAGGGGGACGGTGAAGACCAGCAAGAGCTTTCAGGGCTGGCACCTTCCTTGTGGGAGAAGGAGCCAGACGTTTGCCTTTTCAGAAAAAGTTTCTGCCGAGAACGAGCACAGTGACATGCTGAGTCTCTGGGAAAGCAGAGATCCCCAGTGCTGTTGCGCCTGTGGATAGGCTGCAGGGGGACGGTGAAGACCAGCAAGAGCTTTCAGGGCTGGCACCTTCCTTGTGGGAGAAGGAGCCAGACGTTTGCCTTTTCAGAAAAAGGATCTGCCGAAAGCGAGCACCATGAGATGCTGAGTCTCTGGGAAAGCAGAGATCCCCAGTGCTGTTGTGCCTGTGGATAGGCTGCAGGGGGACGGTGTAGACCAGCAAGATCTTTCAGGGCTGGCACCTTCCTTGTGGGAGAAGGAGCCAGACGTTTGCCTTTTCAGAAAAAGTTTCTGCCGAGAACGAGCACCGTGACATGCTGAGTCTCTGGGAAAGCAGAGATCCCCAGTGCTGTTGTGCCTGTGGATAGGCTGCAGGGGGACGGTGAAGACCAGCAAGATCTTTCAGGGCTGGCACCTTCCTTGTGGGAGAAGGAGCCAGACGTTTGCCTTTTCAGAAAAAGTTTCTGCCGAGAACGAGCACAGTGACATGCTGAGTCTCTGGGAAAGCAGAGATCCCCAGTGCTGTTGCGCCTGTGGATAGGCTGCAGGGGGACGGTGAAGACCAGCAAGAGCTTTCAGGGCTGGCACCTTCCTTGTGGGAGAAGGAGCCAGACGTTTGCCTTTTCAGAAAAAGGCTCTGCCGAGAGCGAGCACCATGAGATGCTGAGTCTCTGGGAAAGCAGAGATCCCCAGTGCTGTTGTGCCTGTGGATAGGCTGCAGGGGGACGGTGAAGACCAGCAAGAGCTTTCAGGGCTGGCACCTTCCTTGTGGGAGAAGGAGCCAGACGTTTGCCTTTTCAGAAAAAGTTTCTGCCGAGAACGAGCACCGTGACATGCTGAGTCTCTGGGAAAGCAGAGATCCCCAGTGCTGTTGTGCCTGTGGATAGGCTGCAGAGGGATACTAAAGACCTGCAATAGCTTTCAGGGCTGGCACCTTCCTTGTGGGAGAAGGAGCCTGACGTTTGCCTTTTCAGAAAACGTTTCTGCCGAGAACGAGCACCGTGACATGCTGAGTCTCTGGGAAAGCAGAGATCCCCAGTGCTGTTGCGGCTAAAGATAGGCTGCAGAGGGATAGTGAAGACCAGCAAGAGCTTTCAGGGCTGGCACCTTCCTTGTGGGAGAAGGAGCCAGACGTTTGCCTTTTCAGAAAAAGTTTCTGCCGAGAGCGAGCACCATGAGATGCTGAGTCTCTGGGAAAGCAGAGATCCCCAGTGCTGTTGTGCCTGTGGATAGGCTGCAGAGGGATAGTGAAGACCTGCAATAGCTTTCAGGGCTGGCACCTTCCTTGTGGGAGAAGGAGCCAGACATTTGCCTTTTCAGAAAAAGTTTCTGCCGAGAACGAGCACCGTGACATGCTGAGTCTCTGGGAAAGCAGAGATCCCCAGTGCTGTTGCGGCTAAAGATAGGCTGCAGAGGGATAGTGAAGACCTGCAAGAGCTTTCAGAGCTGGCAGCTTCCTTGTGGGAGAAGGAGCCAGACGTTTGCCTTTTCAGAAAAAGTTTCTGCCGAGAACGAGCACCGTGACATGCTGAGTCTCTGGGAAAGCAGAGATCCCCAGTGCTGTTCTGCCTGTGGATAGGCTGCAGGGGGACGGTGAAGACCAGCAAGAGCTTTCAGGGCTGGCACCTTCCTTGTGGGAGAAGGAGCCAGACGTTTGCCTTTTCAGAAAACGTTTCTGCCGAGAACGAGCACCGTGACATGCTGAGTCTCTGGGAAAGCAGAGATCCCCAGTGCTGTTGCGGCTAAAGATAGGCTGCAGAGGGATAGTGAAGACCTGCAAGAGCTTTCAGGGCTGGCACCTTCCTTGTGGGAGAAGGAGCCAGACGTTTGCCTTTTCAGAAAAAGGCTCTGCCGAGAGCGAGCACCATGACATGCTGAGTCTCTGGGAAAGCAGAGATCCCCAGTGCTGTTGTGCCTGTGGATAGGCTGCAGGGGGACGGTGAAGACCAGCAAGATCTTTCAGGGCTGGCACCTTCCTTGTGGGAGAAGGAGCCAGACATTTGCCTTTTCAGAAAAAGTTTCTGCCGAGAACGAGCACCGTGACATGCTGAGTCTCTGGGAAAGCAGAGATTCCCAGTGCTGTTGCGGCTAAAGATAGGCTGCAGAGGGATAGTGAAGACCTGCAAGAGCTTTCAGAGCTGGCACCTTCCTTGTGGGAGAAGGAGCCAGACGTTTGCCTTTTCAGAAAAAGTTTCTGCCGAGAACGAGCACCATGACATGCTGAGTCTCTGGGAAAGCAGAGATCCCCAGTGCTGTTGTGCCTGTGGATAGGCTGCAGGGGGACGGTGAAGACCAGCAAGAGCTTTCAGGGCTGGCACCTTCCTTGTGGGAGAAGGAGCCAGACGTTTGCCTTTTCAGAAAAAGTTTCTGCCGAGAACGAGCACCGTGACATGCTGAGTCTCTGGGAAAGCAGAGATCCCCAGTGCTGTTGCGCCTGTGGATAGGCTGCAGGGGGACGGTGAAGACCAGCAAGAGCTTTCAGGGATGGCACCTTCCTTGTGGGAGAAGGAGCCAGACGTTTGCCTTTTCAGAAAAAGGATCTGCCGAGAGCGAGCACCATGAGATGCTGAGTCTCTGGGAAAGCAGAGATCCCCAGTGCTGTTGTGCCTGTGGATAGGCTGCAGGGGGACGGTGTAGACCAGCAAGATCTTTCAGGGCTGGCACCTTCCTTGTGGGAGAAGGAGCCAGACGTTTGCCTTTTCAGAAAAAGTTTCTGCCGAGAACGAGCACCGTGACATGCTGAGTCTCTGGGAAAGCAGAGATCCCCAGTGCTGTTGTGCCTGTGGATAGGCTGCAGGGGGACGGTGAAGACCAGCAAGATCTTTCAGGGCTGGCACCTTCCTTGTGGGAGAAGGAGCCAGACGTATGCCTTTTCAGAAAAAGTTTCTGCCGAGAACGAGCACAGTGACATGCTGAGTCTCTGGGAAAGCAGAGATCCCCAGTGCTGTTGCGCCTGTGGATAGGCTGCAGGGGGACGGTGAAGACCAGCAAGAGCTTTCAGGGCTGGCAACTTCCTTGTGGGAGAAGGAGCCAGACGTTTGCCTTTTCAGAAAAAGGCTCTGCCGAGAGCGAGCACCATGAGATGCTGAGTCTCTGGGAAAGCAGAGATCCCCAGTGCTGTTGTGCCTGTGGATAGGCTGCAGGGGGACGGTGAAGACCAGCAAGATCTTTCAGGGCTGGCACCTTCCTTGTGGGAGAAGGAGCCAGACGTTTGCCTTTTCAGAAAACGTTTCTGCCGAGAACGAGCACCGTGACATGCTGAGTCTCTGGGAAAGCAGAGATCCCCAGTGCTGTTGCGGCTAAAGATAGGCTGCAGAGGGATAGTGAAGAACAGCAAGAGCTTTCAGGGCTGGCACCTTCCTTGTGGGAGAAGGAGCCAGACGTTTGCCTTTTCAGAAAACGTTTCTGCCGAGAACGAGCACCGTGACATGCTGAGTCTCTGGGAAAGCAGAGATCCCCAGTGCTGTTGCAGCTAAAGATAGGCTGCAGAGGGATAGTGAAGACCTGCAAGAGCTTTCAGAGCTGGCACCTTCCTTGTGGGAGAAGGAGCCAGACGTTTGCCTTTTCAGAAAAAGTTTCTGCCGAGAACGAGCACCATGACATGCTGAGTCTCTGGGAAAGCAGAGATCCCCAGTGCTGTTGTGCCTGTGGATAGGCTGCAGGGGGACGGTGAAGACCAGCAAGAGCTTTCAGGGCTGGCACCTTCCTTGTGGGAGAAGGAGCCAGACGTTTGCCTTTTCAGAAAAAGTTTATGCCGAGAACGAGCACCGTGACATGCTGAGTCTCTGGGAAAGCAGAGATCCCCAGTGCTGTTGCGGCTAAAGATAGGCTGCAGAGGGATAGTGAAGACCAGCAAGAGCTTTCAGGGCTGGCACCTTCCTTGTGGGAGAAGGAGCCAGACGTTTGCCTTTTCAGAAAAAGGCTCTGCCGAGAGCGAGCACCATGAGATGCTGAGTCTCTGGGAAAGCAGAGATCCCCAGTGCTGTTGTGCCTGTGGATAGGCTGCAGGGGGACGGTGAAGACCAGCAAGATCTTTCAGGGCTGGCACCTTCCTTGTGGGAGAAGGAGCCAGACGTTTGCCTTTTCAGAAAAAGTTTCTGCCGAGAACGAGCACAGTGACATGCTGAGTCTCTGGGAAAGCAGAGATCCCCAGTGCTGTTGCGCCTGTGGATAGGCTGCAGGGGGACGGTGAAGACCTGCAAGAGCTTTCAGGGCTGGCACCTTCCTTGTGGGAGAAGGAGCCAGACGTTTGCCTTTTCAGAAAAAGGCTCTGCCGAGAGCGAGCACCGTGACATGCTGAGTCTCTGGGAAAGCAGAGATCCCCAGTGCTGTTGTGCCTGTGGATAGGCTGCAGGGGGACGGTGAAGACCAGCAAGATCTTTCAGGGCTGGCACCTTCCTTGTGGGAGAAGGAGCCAGACGTTTGCCTTTTCAGAAAAAGTTTCTGCCGAGAACGAGCACCGTGACATGCTGAGTCTCTGGGAAAGCAGAGATCCCCAGTGCTGTTGTGCCTGTGGATAGGCTGCAGAGGGATACTGAAGACCTGCAATAGCTTTCAGGGCTGGCACCTTCCTTGTGGGAGAAGGAGCCTGACGTTTGCCTTTTCAGAAAACGTTTCTGCCGAGAACGAGCATCGTGACATGCTGAGTCTCTGGGAAAGCAGAGATCCCCAGTGCTGTTGCGGCTAAAGATAGGCTGCAGAGGGATAGTGAAGACCAGCAAGAGCTTTCAGGGCTGGCACCTTCCTTGTGGGAGAAGGAGCCAGACGTTTGCCTTTTCAGAAAAAGTTTCTGCCGAGAGCGAGCACCATGAGATGCTGAGTCTCTGGGAAAGCAGAGATCCCCAGTGCTGTTGTGCCTGTGGATAGGCTGCAGAGGGATAGTGAAGACCTGCAATAGCTTTCAGGGCTGGCACCTTCCTTGTGGGAGAAGGAGCCAGACATTTGCCTTTTCAGAAAAAGTTTCTGCCGAGAACGAGCACCGTGACATGCTGAGTCTCTGGGAAAGCAGAGATCCCCAGTGCTGTTGCGGCTAAAGATAGGCTGCAGAGGGATAGTGAAGACCTGCAAGAGCTTTCAGAGCTGGCAGCTTCCTTGTGGGAGAAGGAGCCAGACGTTTGCCTTTTCAGAAAAAGTTTCTGCCGAGAACGAGCACCGTGACATGCTGAGTCTCTGGGAAAGCAGAGATCCCCAGTGCTGTTCTGCCTGTGGATAGGCTGCAGGGGGACGGTGAAGACCAGCAAGAGCTTTCAGGGCTGGCACCTTCCTTGTGGGAGAAGGAGCCAGACGTTTGCCTTTTCAGAAAACGTTTCTGCCGAGAACGAGCACCGTGACATGCTGAGTCTCTGGGAAAGCAGAGATCCCCAGTGCTGTTGCGGCTAAAGATAGGCTGCAGAGGGATAGTGAAGACCTGCAAGAGCTTTCAGGGCTGGCACCTTCCTTGTGGGAGAAGGAGCCAGACGTTTGCCTTTTCAGAAAAAGGCTCTGCCGAGAGCGAGCACCATGACATGCTGAGTCTCTGGGAAAGCAGAGATCCCCAGTGCTGTTGTGCCTGTGGATAGGCTGCAGGGGGACGGTGAAGACCAGCAAGATCTTTCAGGGCTGGCACCTTCCTTGTGGGAGAAGGAGCCAGACATTTGCCTTTTCAGAAAAAGTTTCTGCCGAGAACGAGCACCGTGACATGCTGAGTCTCTGGGAAAGCAGAGATTCCCAGTGCTGTTGCGGCTAAAGATAGGCTGCAGAGGGATAGTGAAGACCTGCAAGAGCTTTCAGAGCTGGCACCTTCCTTGTGGGAGAAGGAGCCAGACGTTTGCCTTTTCAGAAAAAGTTTCTGCCGAGAACGAGCACCATGACATGCTGAGTCTCTGGGAAAGCAGAGATCCCCAGTGCTGTTGTGCCTGTGGATAGGCTGCAGGGGGACGGTGAAGACCAGCAAGAGCTTTCAGGGCTGGCACCTTCCTTGTGGGAGAAGGAGCCAGACGTTTGCCTTTTCAGAAAAAGTTTCTGCCGAGAACGAGCACAGTGACATGCTGAGTCTCTGGGAAAGCAGAGATCCCCAGTGCTGTTGCGCCTGTGGATAGGCTGCAGGGGGACGGTGAAGACCAGCAAGAGCTTTCAGGGCTGGCACCTTCCTTGTGGGAGAAGGAGCCAGACGTTTGCCTTTTCAGAAAAAGGATCTGCCGAGAGCGAGCACCATGAGATGCTGAGTCTCTGGGAAAGCAGAGATCCCCAGTGCTGTTGTGCCTGTGGATAGGCTGCAGGGGGACGGTGTAGACCAGCAAGATCTTTCAGGGCTGGCACCTTCCTTGTGGGAGAAGGAGCCAGACGTTTGCCTTTTCAGAAAAAGTTTCTGCCGAGAACGAGCACCGTGACATGCTGAGTCTCTGGGAAAGCAGAGATCCCCAGTGCTGTTGTGCCTGTGGATAGGCTGCAGGGGGACGGTGAAGACCAGCAAGATCTTTCAGGGCTGGCACCTTCCTTGTGGGAGAAGGAGCCAGACGTATGCCTTTTCAGAAAAAGTTTCTGCCGAGAACGAGCACAGTGACATGCTGAGTCTCTGGGAAAGCAGAGATCCCCAGTGCTGTTGCGCCTGTGGATAGGCTGCAGGGGGACGGTGAAGACCAGCAAGAGCTTTCAGGGCTGGCACCTTCCTTGTGGGAGAAGGAGCCAGACGTTTGCCTTTTCAGAAAAAGGCTCTGCCGAGAGCGAGCACCATGAGATGCTGAGTCTCTGGGAAAGCAGAGATCCCCAGTGCTGTTGTGCCTGTGGATAGGCTGCAGGGGGACGGTGAAGACCAGCAAGATCTTTCAGGGCTGGCACCTTCCTTGTGGGAGAAGGAGCCAGACGTTTGCCTTTTCAGAAAACGTTTCTGCCGAGAACGAGCACCGTGACATGCTGAGTCTCTGGGAAAGCAGAGATCCCCAGTGCTGTTGCGGCTAAAGATAGGCTGCAGAGGGATAGTGAAGAACAGCAAGAGCTTTCAGGGCTGGCACCTTCCTTGTGGGAGAAGGAGCCAGACGTTTGCCTTTTCAGAAAACGTTTCTGCCGAGAACGAGCACCGTGACATGCTGAGTCTCTGGGAAAGCAGAGATCCCCAGTGCTGTTGCAGCTAAAGATAGGCTGCAGAGGGATAGTGAAGACCTGCAAGAGCTTTCAGAGCTGGCACCTTCCTTGTGGGAGAAGGAGCCAGACGTTTGCCTTTTCAGAAAAAGTTTCTGCCGAGAACGAGCACCATGACATGCTGAGTCTCTGGGAAAGCAGAGATCCCCAGTGCTGTTGTGCCTGTGGATAGGCTGCAGGGGGACGGTGAAGACCAGCAAGAGCTTTCAGGGCTGGCACCTTCCTTGTGGGAGAAGGAGCCAGACGTTTGCCTTTTCAGAAAAAGTTTCTGCCGAGAACGAGCACCGTGACATGCTGAGTCTCTGGGAAAGCAGAGATCCCCAGTGCTGTTGCGGCTAAAGATAGGCTGCAGAGGGATAGTGAAGACCAGCAAGAGCTTTCAGGGCTGGCACCTTCCTTGTGGGAGAAGGAGCCAGACGTTTGCCTTTTCAGAAAAAGTTTCTGCTGAGAGCGAGCACCATGAGATGCTGAGACTCTGGGAAAGCAGAGATCCCCAGTGCTGTTGTGCCTGTGGATAGGCTGCAGGGGGACGGTGAAGACCAGCAAGATCTTTCAGGGCTGGCACCTTCCTTGTGGGAGAAGGAGCCAGACGTTTGCCTTTTCAGAAAAAGTTTCTGCCGAGAACGAGCACAGTGACATGCTGAGTCTCTGGGAAAGCAGAGATCCCCAGTGCTGTTGCGCCTGTGGATAGGCTGCAGGGGGACGGTGAAGACCAGCAAGAGCTTTCAGGGCTGGCACCTTCCTTGTGGGAGAAGGAGCCAGACGTTTGCCTTTTCAGAAAAAGGCTCTGCCGAGAGCGAGCACCATGAGATGCTGAGTCTCTGGGAAAGCAGAGATCCCCAGTGCTGTTGTGCCTGTGGATAGGCTGCAGGGGGACGGTGAAGACCAGCAAGATCTTTCAGGGCTGGCACCTTCCTTGTGGGAGAAGGAGCCAGACGTTTGCCTTTTCAGAAAAAGTTTCTGCCGAGAACGAGCACCGTGACATGCTGAGTCTCTGGGAAAGCAGAGATCCCCAGTGCTGTTGTGCCTGTGGATAGGCTGCAGAGGGATACTGAAGACCTGCAATAGCTTTCAGGGCTGGCACCTTCCTTGTGGGAGAAGGAGCCTGACGTTTGCCTTTTCAGAAAACGTTTCTGCCGAGAACGAGCACCGTGACATGCTGAGTCTCTGGGAAAGCAGAGATCCCCAGTGCTGTTGCGGCTAAAGATAGGCTGCAGAGGGATAGTGAAGACCAGCAAGAGCTTTCAGGGCTGGCACCTTCCTTGTGGGAGAAGGAGCCAGACGTTTGCCTTTTCAGAAAAAGTTTCTGCCGAGAGCGAGCACCATGAGATGCTGAGTCTCTGGGAAAGCAGAGATCCCCAGTGCTGTTGTGCCTGTGGATAGGCTGCAGGGGGATAGTGAAGACCTGCAATAGCTTTCAGGGCTGGCACCTTCCTTGTGGGAGAAGGAGCCAGACATTTGCCTTTTCAGAAAAAGTTTCTGCCGAGAACGAGCACCGTGACATGCTGAGTCTCTGGGAAAGCAGAGATCCCCAGTGCTGTTGCGGCTAAAGATAGGCTGCAGAGGGATAGTGAAGACCTGCAAGAGCTTTCAGAGCTGGCAGCTTCCTTGTGGGAGAAGGAGCCAGACGTTTGCCTTTTCAGAAAAAGTTTCTGCCGAGAACGAGCACCGTGACATGCTGAGTCTCTGGGAAAGCAGAGATCCCCAGTGCTGTTCTGCCTGTGGATAGGCTGCAGGGGGACGGTGAAGACCAGCAAGAGCTTTCAGGGCTGGCACCTTCCTTGTGGGAGAAGGAGCCAGACGTTTGCCTTTTCAGAAAACGTTTCTGCCGAGAACGAGCACCGTGACATGCTGAGTCTCTGGGAAAGCAGAGATCCCCAGTGCTGTTGCGGCTAAAGATAGGCTGCAGAGGGATAGTGAAGACCTGCAAGAGCTTTCAGGGCTGGCACCTTCCTTGTGGGAGAAGGAGCCAGACGTTTGCCTTTTCAGAAAAAGGCTCTGCCGAGAGCGAGCACCATGACATTCTGAGTCTCTGGGAAAGCAGAGATCCCCAGTGCTGTTGTGCCTGTGGATAGGCTGCAGAGGGATAGTGAAGACCTGCAATAGCTTTCAGGGCTGGCACCTTCCTTGTGGGAGAAGGAGCCAGACATTTGCCTTTTCAGAAAAAGTTTCTGTCGAGAACGAGCACCGTGACATGCTGAGTCTCTGGGAAAGCAGAGATCCCCAGTGCTGTTGCGGCTAAAGATAGGCTGCAGAGGGATAGTGAAGACCTGCAAGAGCTTTCAGAGCTGGCAGCTTCCTTGTGGGAGAAGGAGCCAGACGTTTGCCTTTTCAGAAAAAGTTTCTGCCGAGAACGAGCACCGTGACATGCTGAGTCTCTGGGAAAGCAGAGATCCCCAGTGCTGTTCTGCCTGTGGATAGGCTGCAGGGGGACGGTGAAGACCAGCAAGAGCTTTCAGGGCTGGCACCTTCCTTGTGGGAGAAGGAGCCAGACGTTTGCCTTTTCAGAAAACGTTTCTGCCGAGAACGAGCACCGTGACATGCTGAGTCTCTGGGAAAGCAGAGATCCCCAGTGCTGTTGCGGCTAAAGATAGGCTGCAGAGGGATAGTGAAGACCTGCAAGAGCTTTCAGGGCTGGCACCTTCCTTGTGGGAGAAGGAGCCAGACGTTTGCCTTTTCAGAAAAAGGCTCTGCCGAGAGCGAGCACCATGACATTCTGAGTCTCTGGGAAAGCAGAGATCCCCAGTGCTGTTGTGCCTGTGGATAGGCTGCAGGGGGACGGTGAAGACCAGCAAGATCTTTCAGGGCTGGCACCTTCCTTGTGGGAGAAGGAGCCAGACATTTGCCTTTTCAGAAAAAGTTTCTGCCGAGAACGAGCACCGTGACATGCTGAGTCTCTGGGAAAGCAGAGATTCCCAGTGCTGTTGCGGCTAAAGATAGGCTGCAGAGGGATAGTGAAGACCTGCAAGAGCTTTCAGAGCTGGCAGCTTCCTTGTTGGAGAAGGAGCCAGACGTTTGCCTTTTCAGAAAAAGTTTCTGCCGAGAACGAGCACCGTGACATGCTGAGTCTCTGGGAAAGCAGAGATCCCCAGTGCTGTTCTGCCTGTGGACAGGCTGCAGGGGGACGGTGAAGACCAGCAAGAGCTTTCAGGGCTGGCACCTTCCTTGTGGGAGAAGGAGCCAGACGTTTGCCTTTTCAGAAAAAGGCTCTGCCGAGATCGAGCACCATGAGATGCTGAGTCTCTGGGAAAGCAGAGATCCCCAGTGCTGTTGTGCCTGTGGATAGGCTGCAGAGGGATACTGAAGACCTGCAATAGCTTTCAGGGCTGGCACCTTCCTTGTGGGAGAAGGAGCCAGACATTTGCCTTTTCAGAAAAAGTTTCTGCCGAGAACGAGCACCGTGACATGCTGAGTCTCTGGGAAAGCAGAGATCCCCAGTGCTGTTGCGCCTGTGGATAGGCTGCAGGGGGACGGTGAAGACCAGCAAGAGCTTTCAGGGCTGGCACCTTCCTTGTGGGAGAAGGAGCCAGACATTTGCCTTTTCAGAAAAAGTTTCTGCCGAGAACGAGCACCGTGACATGCTGAGTCTCTGGGAAAGCAGAGATTCCCAGTGCTGTTGCGGCTAAAGATAGGCTGCAGAGGGATAGTGAAGACCTGCAAGAGCTTTCAGAGCTGGCACCTTCCTTGTGGGAGAAGGAGCCAGACGTTTGCCTTTTCAGAAAAAGTTTCTGCCGAGAACGAGCACCATGACATGCTGAGTCTCTGGGAAAGCAGAGATCCCCAGTGCTGTTCTGCCTGTGGATAGGCTGCAGGGGGACGGTGAAGACCAGCAAGAGCTTTCAGGGCTGGCACCTTCCTTGTGGGAGAAGGAGCCAGACGTTTGCCTTTTCAGAAAAAGTTTCTGCCGAGAACGAGCACAGTGACATGCTGAGTCTCTGGGAAAGCAGAGATCCCCAGTGCTGTTGCGCCTGTGGATAGGCTGCAGGGGGACGGTGAAGACCAGCAAGAGCTTTCAGGGCTGGCACCTTCCTTGTGGGAGAAGGAGCCAGACGTTTGCCTTTTCAGAAAAAGGATCTGCCGAGAGCGAGCACCATGAGATGCTGAGTCTCTGGGAAAGCAGAGATCCCCAGTGCTGTTCTGCCTGTGGGTAGGCTGCAGGGGGACGGTGAAGACCAGCAAGAGCTTTCAGGGCTGCCACCTTCCTTGTGGGAGAAGGAGCCAGACGTTTGCCTTTTCAGAAAAAGGCTCTGCCGAGAGCGAGCACCATGAGATGCTGAGTCTCTGGGAAAGCAGAGATCCCCAGTGCTGTTGTGCCTGTGGATAGGCTGCAGAGGGATACTGAAGACCTGCAATAGCTTTCAGGGCTGGCGCCTTCCTTGTGGGAGAAGGAGCCAGACATTTGCCTTTTCAGAAAAAGTTTCTGCCGAGAACGAGCACCGTGACATGCTGAGTCTCTGGGAAAGCAGAGATCCCCAGTGCTGTTGCGCCTGTGGATAGGCTGCAGGGGGACGGTGAAGACCAACAAGAGCTTTCAGGGCTGGCACCTTCCTTGTGGGAGAAGGAGCCAGACGTTTGCCTTTTCAGAAAAAGTTTCTGCCGAGAACGAGCACCGTGACATGCTGAGTCTCTGGGAAAGCAGAGATCCCCAGTGCTGTTGCGGCTAAAGATAGGCTGCAGAGGGATAGTGAAGACCTGCAAGAGCTTTCAGAGCTGGCACCTTCCTTGTGGGAGAAGGAGCCAGACGTTTGCCTTTTCAGAAAAAGTTTCTGCCGAGAACGAGCACCATGACATGCTGAGTCTCTGGGAAAGCAGAGATCCCCAGTGCTGTTGTGCCTGTGGATAGGCTGCAGGGGGACGGTGAAGACCAGCAAGATCTTTCAGGGCTGGCACCTTCCTTGTGGGAGAAGGAGCCAGACGTTTGCCTTTTCAGAAAACGTTTCTGCCGAGAACGAGCACCGTGACATGCTGAGTCTCTGGGAAAGCAGAGATCCCCAGTGCTGTTGCGGCTAAAGATAGGCTGCAGAGGAATAGTGAAGACCAGCAAGAGCTTTCAGGGCTGGCACCTTCCTTGTGGGAGAAGGAGCCAGACGTTTGCCTTTTCAGAAAAAGTTTCTGCCGAGAGCGAGCACCATGAGATGCTGAGTCTCTGGGAAAGCAGAGATCCCCAGTGCTGTTCTGCCTGTGGATAGGCTGCAGGGGGACGGTGAAGACCAGCAAGATCTTTCAGGGCTGGCACCTTCCTTGTGGGAGAAGGAGCCAGACGTTTGCCTTTTCAGAAAAAGTTTCTGCCGAGAACGAGCACAGTGACATGCTGAGTCTCTGGGAAAGCATAGATCCCCAGTGCTGTTGCGGCTAAAGATAGGCTGCAGAGGGATAGTGAAGACCAGCAAGAGCTTTCAGGGCTGGCAGCTTCCTTGTGGGAGAAGGAGCCAGACGTTTGCCTTTTCAGAAAAAGGCTCTGCCGAGCGAGCACCATGAGATGCTGAGTCTCTGGGAAAGCAGAGATCCCCAGTGCTGTTGTGCCTGTGGATAGGCTGCAGGGGGACGGTGAAGACCAGCAAGATCTTTCAGGGCTGGCACCTTCCTTGTGGGAGAAGGAGCCAGACGTTTGCCTTTTCAGAAAAAGTTTCTGCCGAGAACGAGCACAGTGACATGCTGAGTCTCTGGGAAAGCAGAGATCCCCAGTGCTGTTGCGCCTGTGGATAGGCTGCAGGGGGACGGTGAAGACCAGCAAGAGCTTTCAGGGCTGGCACCTTCCTTGTGGGAGAAGGAGCCAGACGTTTGCCTTTTCAGAAAAAGGCTCTGCCGAGAGCGAGCACCATGAGATGCTGAGTCTCTGGGAAAGCAGAGATCCCCAGTGCTGTTGTGCCTGTGGATAGGCTGCAGGGGGACGGTGAAGACCAGCAAGATCTTTCAGGGCTGGCACCTTCCTTGTGGGAGAAGGAGCCAGACGTTTGCCTTTTCAGAAAAAGGCTCTGCCGAGAGCGAGCACCATGAGATGCTGAGTCTCTGGGAAAGCAGAGATCCCCAGTGCTGTTGCGCCTGTGGATAGGCTGCAGGGGGACGGTGAAGACCAACAAGAGCTTTCAGGGCTGGCACCTTCCTTGTGGGAGAAGGAGCCAGACGTTTGCCTTTTCAGAAAAAGTTTCTGCCGAGAACGAGCACCGTGACATGCTGAGTCTCTGGGAAAGCAGAGATCCCCAGTGCTGTTGCGGCTAAAGATAGGCTGCAGAGGGATAGTGAAGAACAGCAAGAGCTTTCAGGGCTGGCACCTTCCTTGTGGGAGAAGGAGCCAGACGTTTGCCTTTTCAGAAAAAGGCTCTGCCGAGAGCGAGCACCATGAGATGCTGAGTCTCTGGGAAAGCAGAGATCCCCAGTGCTGTTGCGGCTAAAGATAGGCTGCAGAGGGATAGTGAAGACCAGCAAGATCTTTCAGGGCTGGCACCTTCCTTGTGGGAGAAGGAGCCAGACGTTTGCCTTTTGAGAAAAAGTTTCTGCCGAGAACGAGCACCGTGACATGCTGAGTCTCTGGGAAAGCAGAGATTCCCAGTGCTGTTGCGGCTAAAGATAGGCTGCAGAGGGATAGTGAAGACCTGCAAGAGCTTTCAGAGCTGGCACCTTCCTTGTGGGAGAAGGAGCCAGACGTTTGCCTTTTCAGAAAAAGTTTCTGCCGAGAACGAGCACCATGACATGCTGAGTCTCTGGGAAAGCAGAGATCCCCAGTGCTGTTGTGCCTGTGGATAGGCTGCAGGGGGACGGTGAAGACCAGCAAGAGCTTTCAGGGCTGGCACCTTCCTTGTGGGAGAAGGAGCCAGACGTTTGCCTTTTCAGAAAACGTTTCTGCCGAGAACGAGCACCGTGACATGCTGAGTCTCTGGGAAAGCAGAGATCCCCAGTGCTGTTGCGGCTAAAGATAGGCTGCAGAGGAATAGTGAAGACCAGCAAGAGCTTTCAGGGCTGGCACCTTCCTTGTGGGAGAAGGAGCCAGACGTTTGCCTTTTCAGAAAAAGTTTCTGCCGAGAGCGAGCACCATGAGATGCTGAGTCTCTGGGAAAGCAGAGATCCCCAGTGCTGTTGTGCCTGTGGATAGGCTGCAGGGGGACGGTGAAGACCAGCAAGATCTTTCAGGGCTGGCACCTTCCTTGTGGGAGAAGGAGCCAGACGTTTGCCTTTTCAGAAAAAGTTTCTGCCGAGAACGAGCACCGTGACATGCTGAGTCTCTGGGAAAGCAGAGATCCCCAGTGCTGTTGTGCCTGTGGATAGGCTGCAGAGGGATACTAAAGACCTGCAATAGCTTTCAGGGCTGGCACCTTCCTTGTGGGAGAAGGAGCCAGACATTTGCCTTTTCAGAAAAAGTTTCTGCCGAGAACGAGCACCGTGACATGCTGAGTCTCTGGGAAAGCAGAGATTCCCAGTGCTGTTGCGGCTAAAGATAGGCTGCAGAGGGATAGTGAAGACCTGCAAGAGCTTTCAGAGCTGGCACCTTCCTTGTGGGAGAAGGAGCCAGACGTTTGCCTTTTCAGAAAAAGTTTCTGCCGAGAACGAGCACCATGACATGCTGAGTCTCTGGGAAAGCAGAGATCCCCAGTGCTGTTCTGCCTGTGGATAGGCTGCAGGGGGACGGTGAAGACCAGCAAGAGCTTTCAGGGCTGGCACCTTCCTTGTGGGAGAAGGAGCCAGACGTTTGCCTTTTCAGAAAAAGTTTCTGCCGAGAACGAGCACAGTGACATGCTGAGTCTCTGGGAAAGCAGAGATCCCCAGTGCTGTTGCGCCTGTGGATAGGCTGCAGGGGGACGGTGAAGACCAGCAAGAGCTTTCAGGGCTGGCACCTTCCTTGTGGGAGAAGGAGCCAGACGTTTGCCTTTTCAGAAAAAGGATCTGCCGAGAGCGAGCACTATGAGATGCTGAGTCTCTGGGAAAGCAGAGATCCCCAGTGCTGTTGTGCCTGTGGATAGGCTGCAGGGGGATGGTGAAGACCAGCAAGATCTTTCAGGGCTGGCACCTTACTTGTGGGAGAAGGAGCCAGACGTTTGCCTTTTCAGAAAAAGTTTCTGCCGAGAACGAGCACCGTGACATGCTGAGTCTCTGGGAAAGCAGAGATCCCCAGTGCTGTTGTGCCTGTGGATAGGCTGCAGAGGGATAGTGAAGACCTGCAATAGCTTTCAGGGCTGGCACCTTCCTTGTGGGAGAAGGAGCCAGACATTTGCCTTTTCAGAAAAAGTTTCTGCCGAGAACGAGCACCGTGACATGCTGAGTCTCGGGGAAAGCAGAGATCCCCAGTGCTGTTGCGGCTAAAGATAGGCTGCAGAGGGATAGTGAAGACCTGCAAGAGCTTTCAGAGCTGGCAGCTTCCTTGTGGGAGAAGGAGCCAGACGTTTGCCTTTTCAGAAAAAGTTTCTGCCGAGAACGAGCACCGTGACATGCTGAGTCTCTGGGAAAGCAGAGATCCCCAGTGCTGTTGCGGCTAAAGATAGGCTGCAGAGGGATAGTGAAGACCTGCAAGGGCTTTCAGAGCTGGCACCTTCCTTGCGGGAGAAGGAGCCAGACGTTTGCCTTTTCAGAAAAAGTTTCTGCCGAGAACGAGCACCATGAGATGCTGAGTCTCTGGGAAAGCAGAGATCCCCAGTGCTGTTGTGCCTGTGGATAGGCTGCAGGGGGACGGTGAAGACCAGCAAGAGCTTTCAGGGCTGGCACCTTCCCTGTGGGAGAAGGAGCCAGACGTTTGCCTTTTCAGAAAACGTTTCTGCCGAGAACGAGCACCGTGACATGCTGAGTCTCTGGGAAAGCAGAGATCCCCAGTGCTGTTGCGGCTAAAGATAGGCTGCAGAGGAATAGTGAAGACCAGCAAGAGCTTTCAGGGCTGGCACCTTCCTTGTGGGAGAAGGAGCCAGACGTTTGCCTTTTCAGAAAAAGTTTCTGCCGAGAGCGAGCACCATGAGATGCTGAGTCTCTGGGAAAGCAGAGATCCCCAGTGCTGTTGTGCCTGTGGATAGGCTGCAGGGGGACGGTGAAGACCAGCAAGATCTTTCAGGGCTGGCACCTTCCTTGTGGGAGAAGGAGCCAGACGTTTGCCTTTTCAGAAAAAGTTTCTGCCGAGAACGAGCACAGTGACATGCTGAGTCTCTGGGAAAGCAGAGATCCCCAGTGCTGTTGCGCCTGTGGATAGGCTGCAGGGGGACGGTGAAGACCAGCAAGAGCTTTCAGGGCTGGCACCTTCCTTGTGGGAGAAGGAGCCAGACGTTTGCCTTTTCAGAAAAAGTTTCTGCCGAGAGCGAGCACCATGAGATGCTGAGTCTCTGGGAAAGCAGAGATCCCCAGTGCTGTTGTGCCTGTGGATAGGCTGCAGGGGGACGGTGAAGACCAGCAAGATCTTTCAGGGCTGGCACCTTCCTTGTGGGAGAAGGAGCCAGACGTTTGCCTTTTCAGAAAAAGTTTCTGCCGAGAACGAGCACCGTGACATGCTGAGTCTCTGGGAAAGCAGAGATCCCCAGTGCTGTTGTGCCTGTGGATAGGCTGCAGAGGGATACTGAAGACCTGCAATAGCTTTCAGGGCTGGCACCTTCCTTGTGGGAGAAGGAGCCAGACGTTTGCCTTTTCAGAAAACGTTTCTGCCGAGAACGAGCACCGTGACATGCTGAGTCTCTGGGAAAGCAGAGATCCCCAGTGCTGTTGCGGCTAAAGATAGGCTGCAGAGGGATAGTGAAGACCAGCAAGAGCTTTCAGGGCTGGCACCTTCCTTGTGGGAGAAGGAGCCAGACGTTTGCCTTTTCAGAAAAAGTTTCTGCCGAGAGCGAGCACCATGAGATGCTGAGTCTCTGGGAAAGCAGAGATCCCCAGTGCTGTTGTGCCTGTGGATAGGCTGCAGGGGGACGGTGAAGACCAGCAAGAGCTTTCAGGGCTGGCACCTTCCTTGTGGGAGAAGGAGCCAGACGTTTGCCTTTTCAGAAAAAGTTTCTGCCGAGAACGAGCACCGTGACATGCTGAGTCTCTGGGAAAGCAGAGATCCCCAGTGCTGTTGCGGCTAAAGATACGCTGCAGAGGGATAGTGAAGAACAGCAAGAGCTTTCAGGGCTGGCACCTTCCTTGTGGGAGAAGGAGCCAGACGTTTGCCTTTTCAGAAAAAGTTTCTGCCGAGAACGAGCACCGTGACATGCTGAGTCTCTGGGAAAGCAGAGATCCCCAGTGCTGTTGCGGCTAAAGATAGGCTGCAGAGGGATAGTGAAGAACAGCAAGAGCTTTCAGGGCTGGCACCTTCCTTGTGGGAGAAGGAGCCAGACGTTTGCCTTTTCAGAAAAAGGCTCTGCCGAGAGCGAGCACCATGAGATGCTGAGTCTCTGGGAAAGCAGAGATCCCCAGTGCTGTTGCGGCTAAAGATAGGCTGCAGAGGGATAGTGAAGACCAGCAAGATCTTTCAGGGCTGGCACCTTCCTTGTGGGAGAAGGAGCCAGACGTTTGCCTTTTGAGAAAAAGTTTCTGCCGAGAACGAGCACCGTGACATGCTGAGTCTCTGGGAAAGCAGAGATTCCCAGTGCTGTTGCGGCTAAAGATAGGCTGCAGAGGGATAGTGAAGACCTGCAAGAGCTTTCAGAGCTGGCACCTTCCTTGTGGGAGAAGGAGCCAGACGTTTGCCTTTTCAGAAAAAGTATCTGCCGAGAACGAGCACCATGACATGCTGAGTCTCTGGGAAAGCAGAGATCCCCAGTGCTGTTGTGCCTGTGGATAGGCTGCAGGGGGACGGTGAAGACCAGCAAGAGCTTTCAGGGCTGGCACCTTCCTTGTGGGAGAAGGAGCCAGACGTTTGCCTTTTCAGAAAAAGTTTCTGCCGAGAACGAGCACCGTGACATGCTGAGTCTCTGGGAAAGCAGAGATCCCCAGTGCTGTTGCGGCTAAAGATAGGCTGCAGAGGGATAGTGAAGACCAGCAAGAGCTTTCAGGGCTGGCACCTTCCTTGTGGGAGAAGGAGCCAGACGTTTGCCTTTTCAGAAAAAGTTTCTGCCGAGAGCGAGCACCATGAGATGCTGAGACTCTGGGAAAGCAGAGATCCCCAGTGCTGTTGTGCCTGTGGATAGGCTGCAGGGGGACGGTGAAGACCAGCAAGATCTTTCAGGGCTGGCACCTTCCTTGTGGGAGAAGGAGCCAGACGTTTGCCTTTTCAGAAAAAGTTTCTGCCGAGAACGAGCACAGTGACATGCTGAGTCTCTGGGAAAGCAGAGATCCCCAGTGCTGTTGCGCCTGTGGATAGGCTGCAGGGGGACGGTGAAGACCAGCAAGAGCTTTCAGGGCTGGCACCTTCCTTGTGGGAGAAGGAGCCAGACGTTTGCCTTTTCAGAAAAAGGCTCTGCCGAGAGCGAGCACCATGAGATGCTGAGTCTCTGGGAAAGCAGAGATCCCCAGTGCTGTTGTGCCTGTGGATAGGCTGCAGGGGGACGGTGAAGACCAGCAAGATCTTTCAGGGCTGGCACCTTCCTTGTGGGAGAAGGAGCCAGACGTTTGCCTTTTCAGAAAACGTTTCTGCCGAGAACGAGCACCGTGACATGCTGAGTCTCTGGGAAAGCAGAGATCCCCAGTGCTGTTGCGGCTAAAGATAGGCTGCAGAGGGATAGTGAAGAACAGCAAGAGCTTTCAGGGCTGGCACCTTCCTTGTGGGAGAAGGAGCCAGACGTTTGCCTTTTCAGAAAAAGGCTCTGCCGAGAGCGAGCACCATGAGATGCTGAGTCTCTGGGAAAGCAGAGATCCCCAGTGCTGTTGCGGCTAAAGATAGGCTGCAGAGGGATAGTGAAGACCAGCAAGATCTTTCAGGGCTGGCACCTTCCTTGTGGGAGAAGGAGCCAGACGTTTGCCTTTTGAGAAAAAGTTTCTGCCGAGAACGAGCACCGTGACATGCTGAGTCTCTGGGAAAGCAGAGATTCCCAGTGCTGTTGCGGCTAAAGATAGGCTGCAGAGGGATAGTGAAGACCTGCAAGAGCTTTCAGAGCTGGCACCTTCCTTGTGGGAGAAGGAGCCAGACGTTTGCCTTTTCAGAAAAAGTTTCTGCCGAGAACGAGCACCATGACATGCTGAGTCTCTGGGAAAGCAGAGATCCCCACTGCTGTTGTGCCTGTGGATAGGCTGCAGGGGGACGGTGAAGACCAGCAAGAGCTTTCAGGGCTGGCACCTTCCTTGTGGGAGAAGGAGCCAGACGTTTGCCTTTTCAGAAAACGTTTCTGCCGAGAACGAGCACCGTGACATGCTGAGTCTCTGGGAAAGCAGAGATCCCCAGTGCTGTTGCGGCTAAAGATAGGCTGCAGAGGGATAGTGAAGACCAGCAAGAGCTTTCAGGGCTGGCACCTTCCTTGTGGGAGAAGGAGCCAGACGTTTGCCTTTTCAGAAAAAGTTTCTGCCGAGAGCGAGCACCATGAGATGCTGAGACTCTGGGAAAGCAGAGATCCCCAGTGCTGTTGTGCCTGTGGATAGGCTGCAGGGGGACGGTGAAGACCAGCAAGATCTTTCAGGGCTGGCACCTTCCTTGTGGGAGAAGGAGCCAGACGTTTGCCTTTTCAGAAAAAGTTTCTGCCGAGAACGAGCACAGTGACATGCTGAGTCTCTGGGAAAGCAGAGATCCCCAGTGCTGTTGCGCCTGTGGATAGGCTGCAGGGGGACGGTGAAGACCAGCAAGAGCTTTCAGGGCTGGCACCTTCCTTGTGGGAGAAGGAGCCAGACGTTTGCCTTTTCAGAAAAAGGCTCTGCCGAGAGCGAGCACCATGAGATGCTGAGTCTCTGGGAAAGCAGAGATCCCCAGTGCTGTTGTGCCTGTGGATAGGCTGCAGGGGGACGGTGAAGACCAGCAAGATCTTTCAGGGCTGGCACCTTCCTTGTGGGAGAAGGAGCCAGACGTTTGCCTTTTCAGAAAAAGTTTCTGCCGAGAACGAGCACCGTGACATGCTGAGTCTCTGGGAAAGCAGAGATCCCCAGTGCTGTTGTGCCTGTGGATAGGCTGCAGAGGGATACTGAAGACCTGCAATAGCTTTCAGGGCTGGCACCTTCCTTGTGGGAGAAGGAGCCTGACGTTTGCCTTTTCAGAAAACGTTTCTGCCGAGAACGAGCACCGTGACATGCTGAGTCTCTGGGAAAGCAGAGATCCCCAGTGCTGTTGCGGCTAAAGATAGGCTGCAGAGGGATAGTGAAGACCAGCAAGAGCTTTCAGGGCTGGCACCTTCCTTGTGGGAGAAGGAGCCAGACGTTTGCCTTTTCAGAAAAAGTTTCTGCCGAGAGCGAGCACCATGAGATGCTGAGTCTCTGGGAAAGCAGAGATCCCCAGTGCTGTTGTGCCTGTGGATAGGCTGCAGGGGGACGGTGAAGACCAGCAAGATCTTTCAGGGCTGGCACCTTCCTTGTGGGAGAAGGAGCCAGACGTTTGCCTTTTCAGAAAAAGTTTCTGCCGAGAACGAGCACAGTGACATGCTGAGTCTCTGGGAAAGCAGAGATCCCCAGTGCTGTTGCGCCTGTGGATAGGCTGCAGGGGGACGGTGAAGACCAGCAAGAGCTTTCAGGGCTGGCACCTTCCTTGTGGGAGAAGGAGCCAGACGTTTGCCTTTTCAGAAAACGTTTCTGCCGAGAACGAGCACCGTGACATGCTGAGTCTCTGGGAAAGCAGAGATCCCCAGTGCTGTTGCGGCTAAAGATAGGCTGCAGAGGGATAGTGAAGAACAGCAAGAGCTTTCAGGGCTGGCACCTTCCTTGTGGGAGAAGGAGCCAGACGTTTGCCTTTTCAGAAAAAGGCTCTGCCGAGAGCGAGCACCATGAGATGCTGAGTCTCTGGGAAAGCAGAGATCCCCAGTGCTGTTGCGGCTAAAGATAGGCTGCAGAGGGATAGTGAAGACCAGCAAGATCTTTCAGGGCTGGCACCTTCCTTGTGGGAGAAGGAGCCAGACGTTTGCCTTTTGAGAAAAAGTTTCTGCCGAGAACGAGCACCGTGACATGCTGAGTCTCTGGGAAAGCAGTGATCCCCAGTGCTGTTGCGGCTAAAGATAGGCTGCAGAGGGATAGTGAAGACCTGCAAGAGCTTTCAGGGCTGGCACCTTCCTTGTGGGAGAAGGAGCCAGACGTTTGCCTTTTCAGAAAAAGGCTCTGCCGAGAGCGAGCACCATGAGATGCTGAGTCTCTGGGAAAGCAGAGATCCCCAGTGGTGTTGCGCCTGTGGATAGGCTGCAGGGGGACGGTGAAGACCAACAAGAGCTTTCAGGGCTGGCACCTTCCTTGTGGGAGAAGGAGCCAGACGTTTGCCTTTTGAGAAAAAGTTTCTGCCGAGAACGAGCACCGTGACATGCTGAGTCTCTGGGAAAGCAGAGATCCCCAGTGCTGTTGCGGCTAAAGATAGGCTGCAGGGGTACGGTGAAGACCAGCAAGACCTTTCAGGGCTGGCACCTTCCTTGTGGGAGAAGGAGCCAGACGTTTGCCTTTTCAGAAAAAGTTTCTGCCGAGAACGAGCACCGTGACATGCTGAGTCTCTGGGAAAGCAGAGATCCCCAGTGCTGTTGTGCCTGTGGATAGGCTGCAGGGGGACGGTGAAGACCAGCAAGATCTTTCAGGGCTGGCACCTTCCTTGTGGGAGAAGGAGCCAGACGTTTGCCTTTTCAGAAAAAGTTTCTGCCGAGAACGAGCACCGTGACATGCTGAGTCTCTGGGAAAGCAGAGATCCCCAGTGGTGTTGCGGCTAAAGATAGGCTGCAGAGGGATAGTGAAGAACAGCAAGAGCTTTCAGGGCTGGCACCTTCCTTGTGGGAGAAGGAGCCAGACGTTTGCCTTTTCAGAAAAAGGCTCTGCCGAGAGCGAGCACCATGAGATGCTGAGTCTCTGGGAAAGCAGAGATCCCCAGTGCTCTTGCGGCTAAAGATAGGCTGCAGAGGGATAGTGAAGACCAGCAAGATCTTTCAGGGCTGGCACCTTCCTTGTGGGAGAAGGAGCCAGACGTTTGCCTTTTCAGAAAAAGTTTCTGCCGAGAACGAGCACCGTGACATGCTGAGTCTCTGGGAAAGCAGAGATCCCCAGTGCTGTTGCGGCTAAAGATAGGCTGCAGAGGGATAGTGAAGACCTGCAAGAGCTTTCAGGGCTGGCACCTTCCTTGTGGGAGAAGGAGCCAGACGTTTGCCTTTTCAGAAAAAGGCTCTGCCGAGAGCGAGCACCATGAGATGCTGAGTCTCTGGGAAAGCAGAGATCCCCAGTGCTGTTGTGCCTGTGGATAGGCTGCAGGGGGACGGTGAAGACCAGCAAGATCTTTCAGGGCTGGCACCTTCCTTGTGGGAGAAGGAGCCAGACGTTTGCCTTTTCAGAAAACGTTTCTGCCGAGAACGAGCACCGTGACATGCTGAGTCTCTGGGAAAGCAGAGATTCCCAGTGCTGTTGTGCCTGTGGATAGGCTGCAGAGGGATACTGAAGACCTGCAATAGCTTTCAGGGCTGGCACCTTCCTTGTGGGAGAAGGAGCCAGACATTTGCCTTTTCAGAAAAAGTTTCTGCTGAGAACGAGCACCGTGACATGCTCAGTCTCTGGGAAAGCAGAGATCCCCAGTGCTGTTGTGCCTGTGGATAGGCTGCAGGGGGACGGTGAAGACCAGCAAGAGCTTTCAGGGCTGGCACCTTCCTTGTGGGAGAAGGAGCCAGACATTTGCCTTTTCAGAAAAAGTTTCTGCCGAGAACGAGCACCGTGACATGCTGAGTCTCTGGGAAAGCAGAGATCCCCAGTGCTGTTGCGGCTAAAGATAGGCTGCAGAGGGATAGTGAAGACCAGCAAGAGCTTTCAGGGCTGGCACCTTCCTTGTGGGAGAAGGAGCCAGACGTTTGCCTTTTCAGAAAAAGGCTCTGCCGAGAGCGAGCACCGTGACATGCTGAGTCTCTGGGAAAGCAGAGATCCCCAGTGCTGTTGTGCCTGTGGATAGGCTGCAGGGGGACGGTGAAGACCAGCAAGATCTTTCAGGGCTGGCACCTTCCTTGTGGGAGAAGGAGCCAGACGTTTGCCTTTTCAGAAAAAGGCTCTGCCGAGAGCGAGCACCATGAGATGCTGAGACTCTGGGAAAGCAGAGATCCCCAGTGCTGTTGTGCCTGTGGATAGGCTGCAGGGGGACGGTGAAGACCAGCAAGATCTTTCAGGGCTGGCACCTTCCTTGTGGGAGAAGGAGCCAGACGTTTGCCTTTTCAGAAAAAGTTTCTGCCGAGAACGAGCACCGTGACATGCTGAGTCTCTGGGAAAGCAGAGATCCCCAGTGCTGTTGCGGCTAAAAATAGGCTGCAGAGGGATAGTGAAGACCAGCAAGAGCTTTCAGGGCTGGCACCTTCCTTGTGGGAGAAGGAGCCAGACGTTTGCCTTTTCAGAAAAAGTTTCTGCCGAGAGCGAGCACCATGAGATGCTGAGTCTCTGGGAAAGCAGAGATGCCCAGTGCTGTTGTGCCTGTGGATAGGCTGCAGAGGGATAGTGAAGACCTGCAAGAGCTTTCAGGGCTGGCACCTTCCTTGTGGGAGAAGGAGCCAGACATTTGCCTTTTCAAAAAAAGTTTCTGCCGAGAACGAGCACCGTGACATGCTGAGTCTCTGGAAAAGCAGAGATCCCCAGTGCTGTTGCGGCTAAAGATAGGCTGCAGAGGGATAGTGAAGACCTGCAAGAGCTTTCAGAGCTGGCAGCTTCCTTGTGGGAGAAGGAGCCAGACGTTTGCCTTTTCAGAAAAAGTTTCTGCCGAGAACGAGCACCGTGACATGCTGAGTCTCTGGGAAAGCAGAGATCCCCAGTGCTGTTGTGCCTGTGGATAGGCTGCAGAGGGACGGTGAAGACCAGCAAGATCTTTCAGGGCTGGCACCTTCCTTGTGGGAGAAGGAGCCAGACGTTTGCCTTTTCAGAAAAAGGCTCTGCCGAGAGCGAGCACCATGAGATGCTGAGACTCTGGGAAAGCAGAGATCCCCAGTGCTGTTGTGCCTGTGGATAGGCTGCAGGGGGACGGTGAAGACCAGCAAGATCTTTCAGGGCTGGCACCTTCCTTGTGGGAGAAGGAGCCAGACGTTTGCCTTTTCAGAAAACGTTTCTGCCGAGAACGAGCACCGTGACATGCTGAGTCTCTGGGAAAGCAGAGATCCCCAGTGCTGTTGCGGCTAAAAATAGGCTGCAGAGGGATAGTGAAGACCAGCAAGAGCTTTCAGGGCTGGCACCTTCCTTGTGGGAGAAGGAGCCAGACGTTTGCCTTTTCAGAAAAAGTTTCTGCCGAGAGCGAGCACCATGAGATGCTGAGTCTCTGGGAAAGCAGAGATCCCCAGTGCTGTTGTGCCTGTGGATAGGCTGCAGAGGGATAGTGAAGACCTGCAATAGCTTTCAGGGCTGGCACCTTCCTTGTGGGAGAAGGAGCCAGACATTTGCCTTTTCAAAAAAAGTTTCTGCCGAGAACGAGCACCGTGACATGCTGAGTCTCTGGAAAAGCAGAGATCCCCAGTGCTGTTGCGGCTAAAGATAGGCTGCAGAGGGATAGTGAAGACCTGCAAGAGCTTTCAGAGCTGGCAGCTTCCTTGTGGGAGAAGGAGCCAGACGTTTGCCTTTTCAGAAAAAGTTTCTGCCGAGAACGAGCACCGTGACATGCTGAGTCTCTGGGAAAGCAGAGATCCCCAGTGCTGTTGCGGCTAAAGATAGGCTGCAGAGGGATAGTGAAGACCAGCAAGATCTTTCAGGGCTGGCACCTTCCTTGTGGGAGAAGGAGCCAGACGTTTGCCTTTTCAGAAAAAGGCTCTGCCGAGAGCGAGCACCATGAGATGCTGAGTCTCTGGGAAAGCAGAGATCCCCAGTGCTGTTGTGCCTGTGGATAGGCTGCAGGGGGACGGTGAAGACCAACAAGATCTTTCAGGGCTGGCACCTTCCTTGTGGGAAAAGGAGCCAGACGTTTGCCTTTTCAGAAAACGTTTCTGCCGAGAACGAGCACCGTGACATGCTGAGTCTCTGGGAAAGCAGAGATCCCCAGTGCTGTTGCGGCTAAAAATAGGCTGCAGAGGGATAGTGAAGACCAGCAAGAGCTTTCAGGGCTGGCACCTTCCTTGTGGGAGAAGGAGCCAGACGTTTGCCTTTTCAGAAAAAGTTTCTGCCGAGAACGAGCACCGTGACATGCTGAGTCTCTGGAAAAGCAGAGATCCCCACTGCTGTTGAGGCTAAAGATAGGCTGCAGAGGGATAGTGAAGACCAGCAAGAGCTTTCAGGGCTGGCACCTTCCTTGTGGGAGAAGGAGCCAGACGTTTGCCTTTTCAGAAAAAGTTTCTGCCGAGAACGAGCACCGTGACATGCTGAGTCTCTGGGAAAGCAGAGATCCCCAGTGCTGTTGTGCCTGTGGATAGGCTGCAGGGGGACGGTGAAGACCAGCAAGATCTTTCAGGGCTGGCACCTTCCTTGTGGGAGAAGGAGCCAGACGTTTGCCTTTTCAGAAAAAGTTTCTGCCGAGAACGAGCACAGTGACATGCTGAGTCTCTGGGAAAGCAGAGATCCCCAGTGCTGTTGCGCCTGTGGATAGGCTGCAGGGGGACGGTGAAGACCAGCAAGAGCTTTCAGGGCTGGCACCTTCCTTGTGGGAGAAGGAGCCAGACGTTTGCCTTTTCAGAAAAAGGCTCTGCCGAGAGCGAGCACCAGGAGATGCTGAGTCTCTGGGAAAGCAGAGATCCCCAGTGCTGTTGTGCCTGTGGATAGGCTGCAGGGGGACGGTGAAGACCAGCAAGATCTTTCAGGGCTGGCACCTTCCTTGTGGGAGAAGGAGCCAGACGTTTGCCTTTTCAGAAAACGTTTCTGCCGAGAACGAGCACCGTGACATGCTGAGTCTCTGGGAAAGCAGAGATCCCCAGTGCTGTTGCGGCTAAAGATAGGCTGCAGAGGGATAGTGAAGACCAGCAAGAGCTTTCAGGGCTGGCACCTTACTTGTGGGAGAAGGAGCCAGACGTTTGCCTTTTCAGAAAAAGTTTCTGCCGAGAACGAGCACCGTGACATGCTGAGTCTCTGGGAAAGCAGAGATCCCCAGTGCTGTTGCGGCTAAAGATAGGCTGCAGAGGGATAGTGAAGACGAGCAAGAGCTTTCAGGGCTGGCACCTTCCTTGTGGGAGAAGGAGCCAGACGTTTGCCTTTTCAGAAAAAGTTTCTGCCGAGAACGAGCACCGTGACATGCTGAGTCTCTGGGAAAGCAGAGATCCCCAGTGCTGTTTTGCCTGTGGATAGGCTGCAGGGGGACGGTGAAGACCAGCAAGATCTTTCAGGGCTGGCACCTTCCTTGTGGGAGAAGGAGCCAGACGTTTGCCTTTTCAGAAAAAGGCTCTGCCGAGAGCGAGCACCATGAGATGCTGAGACTCTGGGAAAGCAGAGATCCCCAGTGCTGTTGTGCCTGTGGATAGGCTGCAGGGGGACGGTGAAGACCAGCAAGATCTTTCAGGGCTGGCACCTTCCTTGTGGGAGAAGGAGCCAGACGTTTGCCTTTTCAGAAAAAGTTTCTGCCGAGAACGAGCACCGTGACATGCTGAGTCTCTGGGAAAGCAGAGATCCCCAGTGCTGTTGCGGCTAAAAATAGGCTGCAGAGGGATAGTGAAGACCAGCAAGAGCTTTCAGGGCTGGCACCTTCCTTGTGGGAGAAGGAGCCAGACGTTTGCCTTTTCAGAAAAAGTTTCTGCCGAGAGCGAGCACCATGAGATGCTGAGTCTCTGGGAAAGCAGAGATGCCCAGTGCTGTTGTGCCTGTGGATAGGCTGCAGAGGGATAGTGAAGACCTGCAATAGCTTTCAGGGCTGGCACCTTCCTTGTGGGAGAAGGAGCCAGACATTTGCCTTTTCAAAAAAAGTTTCTGCCGAGAACGAGCACCGTGACATGCTGAGTCTCTGGAAAAGCAGAGATCCCCAGTGCTGTTGCGGCTAAAGATAGGCTGCAGAGGGATAGTGAAGACCTGCAAGAGCTTTCAGAGCTGGCAGCTTCCTTGTGGGAGAAGGAGCCAGACGTTTGCCTTTTCAGAAAAAGTTTCTGCCGAGAACGAGCACCGTGACATGCTGAGTCTCTGGGAAAGCAGAGATCCCCAGTGCTGTTGCGGCTAAAGATAGGCTGCAGAGGGATAGTGAAGACCAGCAAGATCTTTCAGGGCTGGCACCTTCCTTGTGGGAGAAGGAGCCAGACGTTTGCCGTTTCAGAAAAAGGCTCTGCCGAGAGCGAGCACCATGAGATGCTGAGTCTCTGGGAAAGCAGAGATCCCCAGTGCTGTTGTGCCTGTGGATAGGCTGCAGGGGGACGGTGAAGACCAACAAGATCTTTCAGGGCTGGCACCTTCCTTGTGGGAAAAGGAGCCAGACGTTTGCCTTTTCAGAAAACGTTTCTGCCGAGAACGAGCACCGTGACATGCTGAGTCTCTGGGAAAGCAGAGATCCCCAGTGCTGTTGCGGCTAAAAATAGGCTGCAGAGGGATAGTGAAGACCAGCAAGAGCTTTCAGGGCTGGCACCTTCCTTGTGGGAGAAGGAGCCAGACGTTTGCCTTTTCAGAAAAAGTTTCTGCCGAGAACGAGCACCGTGACATGCTGAGTCTCTGGAAAAGCAGAGATCCCCACTGCTGTTGAGGCTAAAGATAGGCTGCAGAGGGATAGTGAAGACCAGCAAGAGCTTTCAGGGCTGGCACCTTCCTTGTGGGAGAAGGAGCCAGACGTTTGCCTTTTCAGAAAAAGTTTCTGCCGAGAACGAGCACCGTGACATGCTGAGTCTCTGGGAAAGCAGAGATCCCCAGTGCTGTTGTGCCTGTGGATAGGCTGCAGAGGGATAGTGAAGACCTGCAATAGCTTTCAGGGCTGGCACCTTCCTTGTGGGAGAAGGAGCCAGACGTTTGCCTTTTCAGAAAAAGTTTCTGCCGAGAACGAGCACCGTGACATGCTGAGTCTCTGGGAAAGCAGAGATCCCCAGTGCTGTTGTGCCTGTGGATAGGCTGCAGGGGGACGGTGAAGACCAGCAAGATCTTTCAGGGCTGGCACCTTCCTTGTGGGAGAAGGAGCCAGACGTTTGCCTTTTGAGAAAAAGTTTCTGCCGAGAACGAGCACCGTGACATGCTGAGTATCTTGGAAAGCAGAGATCCCCAGTGCTGTTGCGGCTAAAGATAGGCTGCAGAGGGATAGTGAAGACCAGCAAGATCTTTCAGGGCTGGCACCTTCCTTGTGGGAGAAGGAGCCAGACGTTTGCCTTTTCAGAAAAAGTTTCTGCCGAGAACGAGCACCGTGACATGCTGAGTCTCTGGGAAAGCAGAGATCCCCAGTGCTGTTGTGCCTGTGGATAGGCTGCAGAGGGATAGTGAAGACCTGCAATAGCTTTCAGGGCTGGCACCTTCCTTGTGGGAGAAGGAGCCAGACATTTGCCTTTTCAGAAAAAGTTTCTGCCGAGAACGAGCACCGTGACATGCTGAGTCTCTGGAAAAGCAGAGATCCCCAGTGCTGTTGCGGCTAAAGATAGGCTGCAGAGGGATAGTGAAGACCTGCAAGAGCTTTCAGAGCTGGCAGCTTCCTTGTGGGAGAAGGAGCCAGACGTTTGCCTTTTCAGAAAAAGTTTCTGCCGAGAGCGAGCACCATGAGATGCTGAGTCTCTGGGAAAGCAGAGATCCCCAGTGCTGTTGTGCCTGTGGATAGGCTGCAGGGGGACGGTGAAGACCAGCAAGATCTTTCAGGGCTGGCACCTTCCTTGTGGGAGAAGGAGCCAGACGTTTGCCTTTTCAGAAAAAGTTTCTGCCGAGAACGAGCACAGTGACATGCTGAGTCTCTGGAAAAGCAGAGATCCCCACTGCTGTTGAGGCTAAAGATAGGCTGCAGAGGGATAGTGAAGACCAGCAAGAGCTTTCAGGGCTGGCACCTTCCTTGTGGGAGAAGGAGCCAGACGTTTGCCTTTTCAGAAAAAGTTTCTGCCGAGAACGAGCACCGTGACATGCTGAGTCTCTGGGAAAGCAGAGATCCCCAGTGCTGTTGCGGCTAAAGATAGGCTGCAGAGGGATAGTGAAGACGAGCAAGAGCTTTCAGGGCTGGCACCTTCCTTGTGGGAGAAGGAGCCAGACGTTTGCCTTTTCAGAAAAAGTTTCTGCCGAGAACGAGCACCGTGACATGCTGAGTCTCTGGGAAAGCAGAGATCCCCAGTGCTGTTTTGCCTGTGGATAGGCTGCAGGGGGACGGTGAAGACCAGCAAGATCTTTCAGGGCTGGCACCTTCCTTGTGGGAGAAGGAGCCAGACGTTTGCCTTTTCAGAAAAAGGCTCTGCCGAGAGCGAGCACCATGAGATGCTGAGACTCTGGGAAAGCAGAGATCCCCAGTGCTGTTGTGCCTGTGGATATGCTGCAGGGGGACGGTGAAGACCAGCAAGATCTTTCAGGGCTGGCACCTTCCTTGTGGGAGAAGGAGCCAGACGTTTGCCTTTTCAGAAAAAGTTTCTGCCGAGAACGAGCACCGTGACATGCTGAGTCTCTGGGAAAGCAGAGATCCCCAGTGCTGTTGCGGCTAAAAATAGGCTGCAGAGGGATAGTGAAGACCAGCAAGAGCTTTCAGGGCTGGCACCTTCCTTGTGGGAGAAGGAGCCAGACGTTTGCCTTTTCAGAAAAAGTTTCTGCCGAGAGCGAGCACCATGAGATGCTGAGTCTCTGGGAAAGCAGAGATGCCCAGTGCTGTTGTGCCTGTGGATAGGCTGCAGAGGGATAGTGAAGACCTGCAATAGCTTTCAGGGCTGGCACCTTCCTTGTGGGAGAAGGAGCCAGACATTTGCCTTTTCAAAAAAAGTTTCTGCCGAGAACGAGCACCGTGACATGCTGAGTCTCTGGAAAAGCAGAGATCCCCAGTGCTGTTGCGGCTAAAGATAGGCTGCAGAGGGATAGTGAAGACCTGCAAGAGCTTTCAGAGCTGGCAGCTTCCTTGTGGGAGAAGGAGCCAGACGTTTGCCTTTTCAGAAAAAGTTTCTGCCGAGAACGAGCACCGTGACATGCTGAGTCTCTGGGAAAGCAGAGATCCCCAGTGCTGTTGCGGCTAAAGATAGGCTGCAGAGGGATAGTGAAGACCAGCAAGATCTTTCAGGGCTGGCACCTTCCTTGTGGGAGAAGGAGCCAGACGTTTGCCTTTTCAGAAAAAGGCTCTGCCGAGAGCGAGCACCATGAGATGCTGAGTCTCTGGGAAAGCAGAGATCCCCAGTGCTGTTGTGCCTGTGGATAGGCTGCAGGGGGACGGTGAAGACCAACAAGATCTTTCAGGGCTGGCACCTTCCTTGTGGGAAAAGGAGCCAGACGTTTGCCTTTTCAGAAAACGTTTCTGCCGAGAACGAGCACCGTGACATGCTGAGTCTCTGGGAAAGCAGAGATCCCCAGTGCTGTTGCGGCTAAAAATAGGCTGCAGAGGGATAGTGAAGACCAGCAAGAGCTTTCAGGGCTGGCACCTTCCTTGTGGGAGAAGGAGCCAGACGTTTGCCTTTTCAGAAAAAGTTTCTGCCGAGAACGAGCACCGTGACATGCTGAGTCTCTGGAAAAGCAGAGATCCCCACTGCTGTTGAGGCTAAAGATAGGCTGCAGAGGGATAGTGAAGACCAGCAAGAGCTTTCAGGGCTGGCACCTTCCTTGTGGGAGAAGGAGCCAGACGTTTGCCTTTTCAGAAAAAGTTTCTGCCGAGAACGAGCACCGTGACATGCTGAGTCTCTGGGAAAGCAGAGATCCCCAGTGCTGTTGTGCCTGTGGATAGGCTGCAGAGGGATAGTGAAGACCTGCAATAGCTTTCAGGGCTGGCACCTTCCTTGTGGGAGAAGGAGCCAGACGTTTGCCTTTTCAGAAAAAGTTTCTGCCGAGAACGAGCACCGTGACATGCTGAGTCTCTGGGAAAGCAGAGATCCCCAGTGCTGTTGTGCCTGTGGATAGGCTGCAGGGGGACGGTGAAGACCAGCAAGATCTTTCAGGGCTGGCACCTTCCTTGTGGGAGAAGGAGCCAGACGTTTGCCTTTTGAGAAAAAGTTTCTGCCGAGAACGAGCACCGTGACATGCTGAGTATCTTGGAAAGCAGAGATCCCCAGTGCTGTTGCGGCTAAAGATAGGCTGCAGAGGGATAGTGAAGACCAGCAAGATCTTTCAGGGCTGGCACCTTCCTTGTGGGAGAAGGAGCCAGACGTTTGCCTTTTCAGAAAAAGTTTCTGCCGAGAACGAGCACCGTGACATGCTGAGTCTCTGGGAAAGCAGAGATCCCCAGTGCTGTTGTGCCTGTGGATAGGCTGCAGAGGGATAGTGAAGACCTGCAATAGCTTTCAGGGCTGGCACCTTCCTTGTGGGAGAAGGAGCCAGACATTTGCCTTTTCAGAAAAAGTTTCTGCCGAGAACGAGCACCGTGACATGCTGAGTCTCTGGAAAAGCAGAGATCCCCAGTGCTGTTGCGGCTAAAGATAGGCTGCAGAGGGATAGTGAAGACCTGCAAGAGCTTTCAGAGCTGGCAGCTTCCTTGTGGGAGAAGGAGCCAGACGTTTGCCTTTTCAGAAAAAGTTTCTGCCGAGAGCGAGCACCATGAGATGCTGAGTCTCTGGGAAAGCAGAGATCCCCAGTGCTGTTCTGCCTGTGGATAGGCTGCAGGGGGACGGTGAAGACCAGCAAGAGCTTTCAGGGCTGGCACCTTCCTTGTGGGAGAAGGAGCCAGACGTTTGCCTTTTCAGAAAAAGTTTCTGCCGAGAACGAGCACCGTGACATGCTGAGTCTCTGGAAAAGCAGAGATCCCCACTGCTGTTGAGGCTAAAGATAGGCTGCAGAGGGATAGTGAAGACCAGCAAGAGCTTTCAGGGCTGGCACCTTCCTTGTGGGAGAAGGAGCCAGACGTTTGCCTTTTCAGAAAAAGTTTCTGCCGAGAACGAGCACCGTGACATGCTGAGTCTCTGGAAAAGCAGAGATCCCCACTGCTGTTGAGGCTAAAGATAGGCTGCAGAGGGATAGTGAAGACCAGCAAGAGCTTTCAGGGCTGGCACCTTCCTTGTGGGAGAAGGAGCCAGACGTTTGCCTTTTCAGAAAAAGTTTCTGCCGAGAACGAGCACCGTGACATGCTGAGTCTCTGGAAAAGCAGAGATCCCCAGTGCTGTTGTGGCTAAAGATAGGCTGCAGAGGGATAGTGAAGACCTGCAAGAGCTTTCAGAGCTGGCAGCTTCCTTGTGGGAGAAGGAGCCAGACGTTTGCCTTTTCAGAAAAAGTTTCTGCCGAGAACGAGCACCGTGACATGCTGAGTCTCTGGGAAAGCAGAGATCCCCAGTGCTGTTGCGGCTAAAAATAGGCTGCAGAGGGATAGTGAAGACCAGCAAGAGCTTTCAGGGCTGGCAGCTTCCTTGTGGGAGAAGGAGCCAGACGTTTGCCTTTTCAGAAAAAGTTTCTGCCGAGAGCGAGCACCATGAGATGCTGAGTCTCTGGGAAAGCAGAGATCCCCAGTGCTGTTGTGCCTGTGGATAGGCTGCAGGGGGACGGTGAAGACCAGCAAGATCTTTCAGGGCTGGCACCTTCCTTGTGGGAGAAGGAGCCAGACGTTTGCCTTTTCAGAAAAAGTTTCTGCCGAGAACGAGCACCGTGACATGCTGAGTCTCTGGGAAAGCAGAGATCCCCAGTGCTGTTGCGCCTGTGGATAGGCTGCAGGGGG